>NC_133721.1:1693333-2414166 GCF_048934315.1 Petromyzon marinus
CCACTACGGGCTCGCCACCGCCATCTACACCCACTTCACGTCGCCCATTCGACGATGACGTGCTCTGGCGTCAGGCACACGCGTGAAATCGACCTTCGCGATTATTGAGGGGACTATGTTGTTGTCTTGGTGTGGTCTGGGACTGTGCTGCCTTTCCCAAGTTTAGGAATTTATTTATTAATTGATGTACTTATGCAATGTTAACTTGTGATTACGGCACACCTCCAATTAGCACGGTTGGCTACGTACGGTGCGAATTAAGTTTAACATACAACTTGTATATCTTTTTTCTATTATTTACTTTTACTGATTTGTTTACCTTTCCTCTTCTTAGCACTCCTATCATATACCTACTGGACATCTGTCAAAACGAGCTTTTATCGCGAATCGGATTTCTCCAGGATAAAGATTCAGATTTTGAGTTATTTTTCCAAAAGGTCCTATAAACGGGAAGTTTGGCCAATTCCTTAAATGGTTGTTTGGCTTGTGTTGTGGAAAAACTAGAGGATCCGGAGAACACCAACGCCTACAAGGAGGGTGACAGTGTTCCACGTGCAGAATCAAGAATCCATTGCCGTGTTGCAGCGGCGGCCAAAAGTGAAATGCAATTCTGCCATGGATCGCTAACGATTTTGTTGTGGATCTTAAATAATAACACAGATATGAGCAGGCAGCAATTTGCGCTACATCTGTTGACATAAAAAATCATCAACAAAGAATTAAATTCATACATTAACAAAGATAATTTCCAACAGCAGATGGTGCTAGAACGTGGTATGGCCAGAGTACAGTATTCTATCACAGCGTTAAATCCATCTGAGTCATTGTTTGCGTAGCTTTCTGGTGGATCGTCAAACCCGCTGAGATCCACCAGAATGAATCGCGGTGCTTGGTGGATTAATACCGCTGCTCCGTTGGCATCTCGTGGCCATACCGCAGCCTGTATCTACTGTAAATTTAATCTTCATATTAAATAGAGGCTACAACAAATGTGAATATTGTTGTTGGTGTTGTCTCCCTGTACCGTTACATATACTCGGATGTGATTGTGCACCGGCTGCTGGCCGTGTGCGTGGGCGTCGACCCCACGTACCCGGCGCTCACCGACAAGCAGAAGCAGCAGCAGCTCTGCAACAACCTCAACTACCGCCACAAGATGGCGCAGTACGCCCAACGCTCGTCTGTAGCTTTCCACATGCAGGTGGGAGGCGGAAGTGTGGGCCACGTGGAGCTTGCACGGCGTGTGCTTAGGCACCTGATAATGCGTCCATTCGTCTCTTGAAAACCATTTTTAAGGTCACGAAAGCAGGCATCGTATTGTGCGTGTAGTAAGAATCAATTGTTTTCTATTCGCACGCTTACGTGTGGTGGTGCCGTGGCTGTACTGGTTGGCTACACTTGACATTGCTTTTCAGCATTCTTCTGTGTTTGCTGAAAAACCTGGTTACTTGGCACATTTGCCCATGATGTGACAACTTTATTTGATTGGCTCTGTCAGGTGATGGAGGATTATAGTCAATACAATTGACATTGTACCTTCACGATTGAACTCAAAATAATCCCCATGACATGATGCCAATAGCACAACTGGAATTAATTAGCGGGGGGATGCAGAAAAATACCTTAAATTTTGTTAAATAATTGTGGGCCTGGTAAGTGATGCGCGTGTGTCTGCTCTTGGCAACGTAGCGGTGATTAACGGCTTCTGTTGTTGTGGTCTTAGTTGTTCTTCAAGAGCAAGGGAGTGGTGAGCGAAGAGGGCTTCGTGCTGTTTGTGCGCAAGAACGCCGTGGTGGTGCTCATTCCCAAGTACGGCTTGGAGGGGACGGTTTTCTTTGACTCCAAAGATCTCAAGCTCAACGTTACCTTCGACGAGGAGGTAGGGCATGTGTTCACTTAACCGGGAGGCATTGGCATTTCCCGAACGGCTGAATTCTGCATTTAAACCCAGGACTGGCTTAATGCACTGGGACCCAAGCCCCCTGACCATCTCTCTACGATTAGGTTTCTATCAGACACACAGACACTTGGTTTAAGGTGGAAGAATGCAGTGAGATACGAAGCTCCGTTTTTTTGCCATTTGGCAGTGTGGACTATTACAGAGGAAGTTACACCGGTGGATACATTAGAGCCGGATGGCTCACAGGGCTATACCAAAATAAACTGAAACTGAATTTAATGATGTAAATGCGTTTCAATTATAAAACGGTCACAATTAAATATGCTTTGGAAATAACTGCCATGACGGAGCCCGTATTGTCACGGAGAGGACATCAGATTAAAAATACAGTAAAATCCCTCAGATCCGGAAGAATTATAGAGAAAATCTAATGCTTTCTGTAAACAATGAGAAACTCAAAGGGCAGAAAAGTACTTGTAGAATAAAAACAAATGAGGGAAATAGTAGTTGATGCAAAAAGTGATCTCTAGATGGCAAAAAGCACATGTGTGACCAGTGGATCCGGTCCTTTCCAGCATGCCTTGCATGCCGCATTACATTGTCACTCTGCGTGGATAATGCACACAGCCTAATTTGGACCAGAAGCTCAAAAGGGCTTCTCATGCCTGGTTTTCAGCTCGCGCTGAGGTGGCCCAAGCGGTATTGCATTCGCTGTGTGTTGTGGAGGTTTGCGTTTCAAACTCGGTGGCCACTCCGGTTAATACTGTGGTGTGTATTAAGCGTAAAATATTTACAGGCTATCCGCTTTAACAGTGTACGTTAAAAGATCCTGTAACGTTATTCGTGTGCCAGCATCATGGTCCAAGGTTGGCAAATTACATGCAAATTACTTATTTGGGGAGCACATATCAATCGTTCGCCTCCTTTTACAAAGACGTAGCAGTGACCTTGAATGCAAACGTTTTGAGAATCAGTGAGGCTTTTCTGAGTGACCCATGTAATAGTATGAATAATAACGTTGGGTTTACGTCAATCCGTGCTTGTGTGCAGGGCACTTGGCAGAGAGCAGTCAGGGGTAGTGTAGTGGTTAGCGCTCTGCACTACGATCCCGGCGACTTGGGTTCAATTCCTTCGCACGGTCAACACCAGTGATGATTATCTAAACCGGTCCTGGGCCTCCCCTAGGTTGACTCGGAACTCAATTGAATGCCTGGTGCGGTGTGTAAACATCGCCACTGGGAAGACAAAGGCGGCCGGGCATGGCGCTGGCGACCCACCCCCTTGTGTGCCGTGCCGGCCTTCATCTGTCCTCCTCGCCAACAGCACTTGCCCCAACAGTCTGTTAAGGCTACATTGGAGATATGTCTTTGTGTTTTGTGTAGGGCCCCACGCTGTGCGTGGAGGGCATCGCGCTGAACATGTTCGACCGCGTGTGCGTGCGCGTGTCGCTGGATTCGTCCAACCTGCAGCACCAGCGGATCCGCATGCACCTCGTCCGCCCGGAGGTACTCACCGTGCGGCGCGACGCGCAACCTCGGAATACCACCGAATTGTATTGTGACCATGCTGCTGTTGCTGCTTGCTGCGCCAGCAGTAGTGCACAAAAAACAAACGCTCTCCGCATCGGAACGTCAGCGGGCCGAAAATTAATGACACAAGCCACAGCATAGCGCTTGTTGCCATGCAACCCAAACTG
Source organism: Petromyzon marinus (assembly GCF_048934315.1). Classification (NCBI taxonomy): domain Eukaryota; kingdom Metazoa; phylum Chordata; class Hyperoartia; order Petromyzontiformes; family Petromyzontidae; genus Petromyzon; species Petromyzon marinus. The sequence goes on from NC_133721.1 coordinate 1,696,930, forward strand.
TGGGACCGTATAGTAAACCCATAGAGACACAGAGATACATAGGAGATACAGAGAGACCCATTATGATTCCTAGAGATTCATAGAGACTCATACAGATACATAGCAGTGCATTAAAAACAAGCTACTGTACGATTGTGGCCATGCAACCCAAACTATGGACCACATTTTACACCACTGTAGTCTGCGCTCCTTCAATGGAGGGGGTGGCAAGATGACACAAACTCTCTCCTGAGGCTCTCCCGTGGCTATCAGACCCATACATTGGCATTTAGCCCCTGAACCTAATACCCTTATAACACAGGAATAAAATATAAACTCCGGTCTTGGATGGAAAAAATATATGTTTAGCTAGCATTTTGAGCTGCAGTCTGTTGTCCTATACCTCCTGTAACTGGCAAATTGGATATAACGCGATGATGAATGTATGAAGGAACGCATTTTTTGTATAACGCGGATCCGAACTGGATTTAACTCGGTTGAATGAATGGAACTACGTCGCGCGAGTAGGAATAAGCGGTCGTAACGGCTGCCTCGGCGTAGCATCACACAAGGCGGGATGCTGCTGGATGCTTCTAGATGCTACCCACGTTCCTTAGTCTTTGTTCAGCCTGTGTTACGCATCTCACGCGTTATTGCGGACTGCGCTTTACCCCATATAATATATATTATTTATTATAACACGATTTTTCCAAAACGTGGTGTTCTTGAGGTACGCAACTACCGTATTATAGAACAGACTGTATATCCAAAGACTATGGGATACTATCCCTACCTATATCAGTTGTGACTGTCCGTGTGTTTAAATCCAGCTTGAAAACGTCGTTATTAATTGGCTTTTCCTGGATTCTGATTGGTTATTACTGTGAGGGGAATCATTATAATTAGCTTTTATTGCATTTTGCATGCTGTGTAAAGTGTCAGTATCACTATCATTGTTATTATCGGCTTTTACTTTATTTGTATTGGCTTGTATCTATACTTGAGTAGTTTTTTAATGTCCAGTGCTTTTTTGAGATGTTTCGATATGCAAGGTGCTGTATAAAATAGATTTTTATTATGGCCCTAGTTCATTGCACAAGAAGGGCCATTATCTGAAATGTGACCTATTTAAATGATCGTTTGGGGCTGTTGTTGATGAATGCGAGTTCTCAAGATAAGTCAGGGTGTGGGAGCCTTGGTAGATATCAGATTTCTTAACAAAACTCCATGAGTCTGTTCTGCATGGCTTTCCTCCGGGTTCTCTGGTTTCCTCCCATATCTAAAAATAAGCATGCGTTGAAACTGGTATTAAGGTAGTTTACGTATCGCCATGGGCGGCAGGGTGGCACATTGGTAAACCCTTGCGTCTTGCAGCAAGAAAACTGGGTTTGATTCCCAACTAGAGTGTTACTGTGTGGAGTTGTTAAGTTTTTCAGTGTTAATAAGTGTAATAATAACGTATCACTTGTGTTGGAAATACCCGCATGTGTGTGTGTGAGAGCATTGGTGTAGTGGTTAGCACGCTGCGCTATGAACCCGGCAACCCAATTCCCACTCACCGCCAACACCAGTGAGGATTATCTGAACTGCTGTTTTGCCTACCCAAGGTCAACTCTTTCTTAAATGAGTAGCTGGTGCAGTGTGTAAACATCAGCACTGGGGAGAGGTGTTGGCCACTTACCCCCTCGTGGGCCATGCCGTCTAACAGCAGCACAGTCTGTTAAAGGCTTATTTGGGTGACTATCTTCGTTGTACGTTTGTGCCATTTGTGTGTCCGCTGTCACAGATTCCAGGCTACAACCCTGCGGAGTCTACCCCATGGGGCTCGCCTTCTCCCCGGCCTAAGAAACCCAGACAGCACTAGTGTATCGTGGATGCGGTGTCAACAAGATGTCGGAGCAGGTGCATGAGTGGGCACACACTCTGGGTTTTACATCTGCAGAGTTAATTAAGTGTACATTGTGCTCGCAAGCAGAGGTGAACAATTGAAAAAAGCAGTGGCGGTTATGAGAATTGCTACCCTGAAGTAACAGACGGTTTGCACTCTGAACTTGCAATCCAGAGGTCACCGGTTCTTTGTTCTCCTGTCGCAGCGGTTCAAACGGTAGCACAATTTTTTTTTATTTAGCATTTTTACCTTGCCAACCAGTACAATCAGCCAATTAAGGTGTATACGCATCAAGATGTATGAAAGGTTTAGGATATATTCTTAGCTCTTTCGGTAAAGTCGCGTTGAAGGGAAACAATAAAATAATATATATTTTATTATTATTACGTTGAAGGGAAACAATAACATAATAAAATATATTTTATTATTATTTTATTGTTTCCCTTCAACGTGACTTTACCGAAAGAACTAAGAATATGAATTACTGCAGTCACGAAAGCTTTAAATCAAAGGTTTAGGATATCTTATGCCCAACTTCTTTGCCAGCCAAGACACTGACCCCCTTGTGATGAAGGTGATTTCACAAAAATATTGGTTACTGAATCGGTGGTGTTTATTGACTAACGCAGCAGCGTCCAACCCACAAAGCACTGTGATCCATTCTGGTATATCTCAACATGTTCCGTGATCTACCAGCAATATATGACCAGCAGTTACCCGGATGGATTTAACCGACTAATAGAACACTGTAGACATGCCAAGTGCTAGTGCAATCTATTGGTTTAAAATATATATTATTAATCCATTAATTCTTAGTCGGGGATTTTGTTTTGCCATCTGCTATAACAAGAAATGCTTTATATTAGAGGTGTTTATTCCTATTTGTCCCGAGATCCACAATCAAAATCTTTTGCGATCATCCACCCATGGATCGCGATTCACATATCGGCTACCACTGATCTAACAGTTGAAAACCAGTTTAACACGTAGGCTTTCGCGACCAATATCCATAACACGGGTTTTTTGGGTTAGATCGCGTAATAAATATTTAAATGTGTCGGTAAACCCGCCACCACCCGACACAGCCAATTCGAAAGGTTTGTCACATTAACAGAACGTGCCAATTCGGTACTAGTAATATCACACCGGTGTCTTGGAGAGCAAAGCCACAACATTTACAATCTGAGTACAATGTTTCACCAGTATTTACAACCAGCTTCATCAGGCGACAGCCAGATTCGTGGAGAATCCTCGTCCCTTAATGCGCATGCATAATGTGTGTTGATTAACATATAAATAACCCAATCGGCAATGGATACCCATAGTCATATGCATTCATTGATTCCCCTCCCAATTCGCGAAAGAAGTGCTCACAAGTGATGGCTGTCGCCTGATGAAGCTAGTTAGTGCTGGCGAAATGTTGTACTTAGATTGTAAATGGTGTGGCTTTGCTCTCCAACACACTGGTGGACTGTACTAGTAACGAATTGACATGTTCTGTTTACGTGACAAACCTTACTAATTGGCTGTCGGGTGGTGGTGGGTTTAACAACACATTTATATATTTAAACGATCTAACCCATAAAATGTGTATTATAGTTGAAAACCTACAATTGTGCCAGGTTTGGCCTGTCGGAGTGGGCCATTAGGGTGGCCACTCGGAGGGCAAAGCTCTGGGGAATCCGAGCAAGAGCTTCGAAGTATGATTGTGCACGGTGATACCCGCAGGGGTCTCGTGATGGATGGCAAATTGAAGATTTTTTATCGCGAGAGGATTCCCTGCAAGGGATGTTAGGTTACTTATTCTTGTGAGGATGCCATTTACTGTATGAAGGGGCAGCGGTCAGCTGCATAGAACATAGTATAAAATTCCCCGAGCTGTTGCTGTTTAAATCGTCGGTTTAACGGAGAATTTCACCTCAGGTTTTTTTACACAGCTGCCCCACCCCTCATCGGACTCTGTGCAATCACACAAGGAATGTTTTTTGGAAAAAATGTCGGTGTCAGAAAATGTTAAGGTTTAATCGTTTACAAATGCGCATTTCGTTACAGCTTCTCTTGTCCTTTAGACGTGCAAAGATAATTTCTGACAAAATATTGACACGTTTTCAAATTGTTTCGTAAATGGTCATAACTTTGCTCACGTATATACAGTACTTGGGCAATAATTCTGAGCTCCTGGAGTACTGGTAAAGATTTAAGCGAGTTGATGTCTTTGCGACTTTGTGTAAATGTGTTTAACATTTTTTAGCTGAATCGTATATTTACAAGCATGTACACATGAGTTATACGCGTTTATATACAAAATTAAACCGATTTATTTTCCATGCATCTTGTTATTTTGGTTACTTTAAGTTACGTTTTCCACTGCTGGATGAACATCTCGCCACGTGATGTTGGATGCCAGCTTTAGTTTGACCATACTTCACCATGCTGGTCACTGTTGGATGATAATAATGTCCACTTGCAATGCACCACCGCGCAGTATTCACTCACCTTCGAATCGAGTCCTGCACCGCCGTTTCACATGCAAATTTGATTCACAATCCCTGGGCCAACTTGCTCCTGATTAGCATGCGATTTGCCACATTTCGATCTCGGAGGTGATTAAATGCGCCGGCTTCCAGGCTTGTTGAGCCGCTCGGAGCCCAATTAACGAAAATTGTTGCCAAAGCAAAAGCGTGAGCTCGAATGTTTGTCCGTGTTCTTTTCAAACCACCAGTCGAACGCCGGCCTCTGCCCACTCCGACCGTGCGGAGGCCCTGGCCGTCGGGGAGGCCCTCATGGTGCCTCACGGCAAACGTGGGGCCCGGGTGGGCGCGTCGACGGTTGATCGCGTACAGGCGGTGCAACTCCCACAAATGAAACATCACACCTTGCTGATCTCGTGTCCAGGAGCATAAACGGTCATCACGCAAACTCCGGTCATCCTCGCAGCAGCAGCTCTTGGCCATCGAACAAAGACGATCACCGCTTCCTTCCGATATTAGAAGCCACGAGCTATGAACGACTCGGAGGTTCGAGCAACCACAGCCGAGTGGGAAGGCAGCAGCAGCCCAGGCGGTGAGCCAGCTCCAAAATCCCCCAAGCACTGAAGTTCTCGATTTAGTACATTGAAAAACACGACAGTAAGTGAAACAACGTAAATCGAAACCAATTTTGCCATTCACTTGAGGGGCCGTCCATAAATGACGTCACGCAATTTTTGACCTCGTCACTCGGCGTCACAAAAAGTCAGACCCCCCCCCCCTCAAATATGGCGTCACAAAGCTCTGCCCCCCCCCCAAACCATATTTCCATTTTGAAAATAAAACATGCTTCAACTATTGCCATTGTAGTGCGTGGCGCTGCACTGATGTAGGAGTGTTATAACAATTAGTGTTATAACAATTCTATACTTAAAGTTGCGCATTTTGATGTGACGTCACATTTCTCAAACCCCCCCCCCCTCCCCCACGTCACACATCGTCACAAATGTCTGACCCCTGACCCCCCCCCCCCCCCCCGAGGTGCATGACCGCGTTACCGTGTTCATTCTGTGGTGAAGGGATGAGGAAAAGGAAGAGGGAAAAGCATCCAGCGTCGCCGCACGCAGGCAACGTGTATATCACAGTGGTAAAAATATAAAAATACACATATGTAGTGGGTTCCACGGAGACTGGAGACGTCTTTAGAGGCAACACGGTTTATTTGTAACTATGAACAGAACTCCCCTTAACTCCCACTATCTAGGGAGGTACAGCCTCCGGGCTAGCGTGCCCTCGCACTGATCAAACCTGGCTCTCAGCCCTCTGGCTATCTGTGCCCTAGGGGAGGCTAACTGACCCGACCCAGCCAAGGTACGGGTCCTGACCACTGGTCCGAGCTCGGCGCGGCCCTTACAAGGACGTTGGGCTCGAGGTCCCAGGGTCCTAGCTAGGGAGGCTACTCTGACCCGACCCAGCCAAGGTGCGGGTCCTGACCACTGGTCCGCGCTCGGCCCCGACCCTTATAAGGATGTCGGGTCCCAGGGTCCTAGCTAGGATGGTCTTCTGTTCTTCGTCTTCGGAGCACTGCCCCGAGCTGTCCCAGAGGTGCCCCTTTAATACACCTCTCGGGGGCTCTCCGCCCCCGGTGCCGCCCCCTCTCTAGAACCTTCCAGGGGGCTCTGGAAGAACCCCCCAACCCCTCACCTGGGGCCTGGCTCTCTCTGTCCTTCCCCAGCTCAGGGTGGCACCCCCTATGGGCTTGTGCCCGCAACTGCAGGTAAGTATACCGACGGTATAGGATGTGCATTTATTACGCTACATCTATGCGAGAGAGGTTGTGGACAAGAGTCTGCTCTGCGGGAAGCAAGCATTGCCATACGAATGAGATGAGCTCGCGTTCGATGCGGGCAGTCTTGAGGACGACCGTCGACAGGCACGCGTGGAGGCACGCCGTGGTCACAGCGCAGCGCCGACTAGTGTAGGTGGTGATGGCCCAGTTGTAGAGAGGAATGCCGGAGCTTCGAGCAGATGTAGCCGAATGTAGGATAGAGCATCTTGAGGAGCGTTGCCCTCGACCCCCTCCGGGAGGCCGTATGGTTTACTTGGCACTCCCGTCCCTTAGAGTCCAGTCTGATGTAAGCCTCCTCAGGTTCCAGCAGCCTGGCTTCGTAGGTCTTCATTGCACCGCTCTGCTCGTCTAGCATAGTCTGAAGGGTCATATGTGGCTGCCTCCTGAATCTTCACCCTCCTGCAAACCTTACTCGACATCTCGTTGAGGACCCGAAGAAGGGCAGTATTCTCTTTGTTTTTTTTTTTTACAAAAGGGCTTGTGAGAGCTCTCGTTCCTCCCACCGGGATCTCTGGTGTCAACTTGAACGGGGTGGGGGGGGGGGGAGACAAAGCTATGGCTTTTTTCCCAGGGGATCTGTCTTCCATGGAGCACAAAGATACAGGCGGAAGGTCCCCTTGGCCTAGCCATGAGGTCAGGCTCGAGTTGCTTACTGAGGACCCTACACCTAAGGAGGCTGTGGATCGCCCTAGGAAGCTCCAAAGTAAAAAAAACAGCTTTCCAAGGCCCCCTATAAAGTGCCTGAGGCCAGGTAGAAAAATAAGAAAACTATCAAACAGGAAAGCGAGTGGTTATGTTGGGTCGAAAAAGGTAATGTTCTAATGTAGGGGTTGGAGCGGTCATTGCTGCTTACTCGACCATGACGTCACTGCAACTCGTTTGATTAACACTTTTAAAAGAAAAAATCACAACGCGCACTGAACATATTATTCCGAATCGGTTTTACCACCACTACCACCATGACACAGTGGCAAGGCTGGCACATCGCAGTGCAGCTGCTAGGCTGAATCATATGAATAAATATAATCAAATCTAGAAATATCCTGTATGTACCCAGGAGAGCCACATTGAGTCTCGAGACTCATTATTAGCTCCGTGCTGCATTAAGATGTTTGGACAATTTCAAGCATCAGGGTTCGGCACGTAGGAGGAAACCGGAGAAACGCGCAGATGTTGTGAAGCTGGCTTGGTGGTAGAAGTCAGTCCAGAACATTTGGCCCCACACCTATCACTGTAACGAATCAGTGTTCTACGGGAGCATTCTAAGCGAGGACTGATTGTATTAAAATGTACTTTGATCTACGAATCGTAATGTATCAATAATGTTAACGTGTAACATGCCCCATGGTTTTTCTTAATTTGGAAGGAGGGAACAACGGATGATCTGTGTGCTGATGATGTTGGTGATGATCTCGTAATGGCTGTTCACTTCAACGAGTGGGAGAGTCTGATGGTGAACCTGGATCGTGCCAATAAGAGGTAGGGCCTTACCATTCGCCCTACCAAACAAATCAAAGCAGTACCTGCCTTGATATTTTGTATGTCTTCAAGGACTCCACCCCCTCAACTCCGCATGATAGGTAGTTGTGGAAAGAGTGGAGGTATTCCCATATCTGGGCAGTTTATGACCAGCTCCGATTTCAGAGCGGAGGTCTTACTCTGAATTAGTTCAGTGGCATATCCTTTTTTTCAGCTGCTTAGTGCTGTATAAAAGTTACATGGCCTATCACTTCATACAAAGCTCTGGTTCTTTTCTGCCACACTTGTCCTCTCCCTCCCAGCTATAACCTCCCGAAAGCAACATTTGACCTTTGTTTTGGCGTGACAAACACCAGTGAAAGCAAAACACCGAAAGTGTAATGACTACACGTAATGCAAGAATCTCAGTTGTATTTCTCAACGGGTATTGAATATGAAGTCCCAGGAGTGGTGAAGGTGCATCAACCTTCAGACCCACAGGTGGCAGCGGTGGATTGGCCTGCAGACGTTGGGGTGGTGGTGGATTGGCCTGCAGACCTTGGGGTGGTGGTGGATTGGCCTGCAGACGCTGGGGTGGCGGCGGTAGATCGGCCTGCAGATGTAGGGGTAGCGGCGGTGGATCTTCCAGCAGTAGCCGACCAGTGAAGTTTTCGAATAAATTTACGCAATTTGCCGAACCTGGTGGCTTTGGCACAGGCGGTGGTGGATCTCCCAGCAAAAGCTGGGGAGGCAGTGGTGCATCTGCCAGCATGAGCTGGGTTGGGATGACAGCGTTGGATCTCCCGGCAGCAGCCGGGGTGGTGGTGGCGGTGTTGGAGATGCCAGCAGCAGCCGGGGTGGCAGCGCTGAATCTGCCAACATCAAGCGCCATGGCGGTGGGGGTGAATAATATGCCAGAAGCAGTCGGGGTGGGGGTGGCGATGCATCTCCCAACAGCATCCCTGGTGGTGGCGGCGGAACTGCATGTGGCTGCCAGGATGGCGTTGGAGGCAGTGGTGGTGTTGGTGGAGACCGTGGCCGTGGCTTTCTCCAGCTCCTTGAGCTATCGACGCATCATTTCCAACTGCAGATGGCGCTCCACATTCTCCCGTTTGTATACTTGAGTGCAGGGAAATCATCGACAGTTTGGTCAACATTAGCCCCTACACGAGCCTTCTAATCATCGCAACTCTTCAAACTATATCGCTTATATAATGTACATAATTTCAGTCACAACAAAAATTACATATAACACATCGGGGCTGTGAAAATTACGGCTTCGTATTGTCATGCGAACGGTGAGGAATCAGCCCAGAACTACACGGGAGGATCTTGTCAATGATCTCAAGGCAGCTGGGACCATAGTCTCCAAGAAAACAATTGGCAACACACTACGCCGTGAAGGACTGAAATCCTGCAGCGCCTGCAAGGTCCCCCTGCTCAAGAAAGGTCATATACATGCCCGCCTGAAGTTTGCCAATGAACATCTGAATGATTCAGAGGACAACTGGGTGAAAGTGTTGTGGTCAGATGAGACCAAAATGGAGCTCTTTGACATCAACTCAACTCACCGTGTTTGGAGGAGGAGGAATGCTGCCTATGACCCCAAGAACAGCATCCCCACCGTCAAACATGGAGGTGGAAACATTATGCTTTGGGGGTGTTTTTCTGCCAAGGGGACAGGACAACTTCACCGCATCAAAAGGACGATGGACGGGGCCATGTACCATCAAATCTTGGGTGAGAACCTCCTTCCCTCAGCCAGGGCATTGAAAATGGGTCGTGGATGGTTATTCCAGCATGACAATGACCCAAAACACACGGCCAAGGCAACAAGGGAGTGGCTCAAGAAGAAGCACATTAAGGTCCTGGAGTGGCCTAGCCAGTCTCCAGACCTTAATCCCATAGAAAATCTGTGGAGGGAGCTGAAGGTTCGAGTTGCCAAACGTCAGCCTCGAAACCTTAATGACTTGGAGAAGATCTGCAAAGAAGAGTGGGACAAAATCCCTCCTGAGATGTGTGCAAACCTGGTGGTCCAACTACAAAAAACGTCTGACCTCTGTGATTGCCAACAAGGCTTTTGCCACCAAGTACTAAGTCATGTTTTGCAGAGGGGTCAAATACTTATTTCCCTGATTAAAATGCAACTCAATTTATAACATTTTTAACATGCGTTTTTCTGGATTTTTTTGTTATTCTGCCTCTCACTGTTCAAATAAACCTACCATTCAAATTATAGACTGATCATTTCTTCGTCAGTGGGCAAACGTACAAAATCAGCAGGGGATCAGATACTTTTTTCCCTCACTGTATGTGAGGAGTCTGTGGGTCGCAACATCACGTACGGCTGGAAGTAGGACATTCCAGAATAAGAGGGTTCATGATGGCAATGTCAACGACACTGAACCAGCCAGCACAACTCACTGCCAATAACACATATCACATAATTTACTCTTAAGCAATTGTTCAATCAATTAATTTAATCACTACAATTAAAACCAAAGAATCTCCCAGAACAAACACTTCGCACTCTCCTCCGTCAGCCACCTGCATCGACAATAAAAACGCATCAGTCCAGCAGTGGATAAAACCTGGCGTGGGAGGTATGGGGGGGCGGCTTACACTTGCGGTGGACAGCAGGGGGGTGTCTGGATGCAGTAGCCATTGCAGATCAAGCGGTAGTACTTGCATCGACTGCCATGCGCCAGGGTAATGGGCCTCTCCTACACCCACACACATCACACATCCAGCGGCACGCACGTCACACCGAGGAGCACGCACGTCACACACCGAGCAGGTTGCACAGGTCTCCTTTATCAAGACAAACGTGGAGCAGATTACAACTACAACTCTTCTACGCCTGTCACAATGCCCCCCTTTCCCCCCCTCCCCAGTTTATGGGGTGGCGCGGGCCTCACTCCCCCCTTCGCGTCAGCCCCTACTAATAAATGGTCCGGTTGCATTGTGAATGCACCACTCGAATGACGTGCAGTCCCGTGGCGCACTGTAACGGGCTCGTGATTTACTCACTAAAATTCAATGTAAAAAAATAAAAACGATCCCAAGACATTATTTAAAATAAAGTATGGCCATCGTGTGTCAGCATCACAGGCGAAAATTGGCATGTAAAAAAAAAACTTCAATGGGAATCACTCAATTGGGATTGCTCGCAGCAAACAGCACTTGACCTGCTTGCAGGTTAGGTGCTGAATAACCGTGTGTCACACAGAGAACAGTTGCCACTGAGGGTGCCCTTTTCAAATGCTTGAGATGATATGTGATTATCGGGTGTAACTGTGCACACTTAAAAAATTATAAGCGAACTATTATCGTTTCAGGTGGCAGGGTGGTGCAGCGGTGATCTTTGACCCTCGCAACAAGAAGGGCCTTGGTTAATTATCCGACTGGCACTTTGCGGAGTTTTCTACGTTCTCCCCTTTGTTCTGTATGGGTTATCCAGTTTGCTCACGTAGCTAGAAAACACACTATCACAATGTAACTGGGTATTGGCCAAGCATCCCAATGCTAAAGTTACCTGCAAATTACTTCACTGGGATGACACTCGGCAGCAGAGCCGGATGATGGCTTGCTGGGGCCCTATGCCATTGTCAAGCTTAAGAGGCCCCTTCTATGAATGCCTGTATATTTTTGTAAGCAGAATGAAAATCACTGCTTTGGAGAGTCTTTTTTTCTCACCGATCTTAATTTTTTTAAACAATTATGTTAAAACTCGAAACCTTGAGTCCATTTCTTGTTTCGTATTTAGAGCCCCCCCCCCCTCTCTTAATGCGAGGCCCTAAGCTGTAAGTGTAGCCGGTGTGAGCTCGCCTGTGATGAATCACACGTATAATTGTGCACTCTTATTTTCTATGGGTGGCCAGGAGAATTTATTATTATTCAAGTGAATGCAATGGTGATCAGGGGATTGGACCCAGAGCCCCACGTACACAGTAGAGTACAAGGGAACGCCCACAGTACAGATTTGAGCTGACCTCCAGATTGAGAAATTGAACTGTGTTATGACTTGGAGGGTGTTTCTGAACGCGATTGTTACCGACCCGTCCCGAAGGGAGGAGAGGGGACAGGGTGGACCGGCTGCATGAGCTTACTCTTTGGCACTGCACAGCACAACATCGCCTGCCTACTGCAAAAAACTCGGCAGGACCTTCCTGAAAATAAAAGTCTTCGGAATCAGTGAGGCCTGTCCTTCGGAGGACAGGCGTAGTCTTGGTCGTCACAAGCGAACATTTGTTTCTCCACATTAATTTGTATCCCCGGGTTACCATCAGGGCTGGGCGCTGCAAGCTTAGCTTCTGAGATCTGATGAGACTGGTAGCCGTTTTTTAAAAGGTAATTTCGGCATCTGGAGCCCAAGCATGCAACAACTTTATGCAACTTCTTGGTTCTTTCGGTAAAGTCACGTAGAATGGAAATAAAATAAAATAATAAAAATAAAACATAATAAAAAATAAAATTCTCACGACGTTTCGGCCACAACACAAGTAGCCTTCTTCAGGTGAAGGAACAGAACTGTCGGGACGACAGCGCTTCAATAACTGCTGCTAAAATTCGCAGGGTCTTTTAAGTTAGGTGGGAGAGGTAAAGCGCCTTGACAAAGGAGTTTACATATCAAACAGGATAATTTAGCATTGAAATAGCTGTGTTAAAGTGTTGGATCAGCAGGGTGTTAAAGTCAGAAATTAACATGTAACTGGGAGATTAGCATGATGTTAATGTGAGGGATTAGCATGCGACTGGTCACGGAAATAGCTATGTTAAAGTCAAAGTTTACATATCAACAGAGGCATTTAGTATATGGACGCTAAAGGACTGCAACAACCCAACTATTATACAATGAAACCGATGTGAAAAAAAACTAAGTATAAACTACATCAATATAATAAATGTACTCAATATATTCTTCAATAAGTTGAGCTATAAACATAAAGTAACTGGGTATACACTACACTATATAATGAATACCATATAGTAAACGAATTAACAAAACTAAAATATAAACTACATCAATGTTATCAATAAACTCCATATACTCTCCAATCAGCTGAGCTACTAACAATAAGTCATTATACATTACAATGCCCTATGGCGAAAAAATGGGTGGCGGTTTTTTCCTTCTTTCCAACGTTAGCACCACGGAGAGCGACGAGCCTCGTTCAGACGGACGAGTCCATCCATGCTCGGAACGGAGGAGGGGGGAGAAACAGCCACGATGCGCTGCTCTGTCCTGTGTTGCGTTACAACCATGCCATAACCTAGACTACTATACATTGTAATGTTATACCTTCCAATCTAAACTACATTGTATTATATCGTATACACAGCCCAATGTAAGCTCTAACATTATGCAGTATATTGATATGTCTCCAACTAAAATTTTCCAACATTACACGACTATTCACCATAATATACACTACCATAGACAAACCCACCCTTGAATTATAAAATGCGTTACTTTACACTACCCTATACTTTAGACTGTAAAATGTTAGACTTGTAATATTACACTATGTATTATTCTACCAACCCTACTGTATACCACACTGCTGTATATTCACTATACAATTACGATACTATATATTGCCTTATGAATTATGTTAAACATTACAATGTTATACTATTTATTATTATATAACATGCTATAAACCATACCATTGACCGTCGTGTGAAAGGTATTAAGAGGCAGTGCCAGTGAATGGACTGCGGTCTAAAAGTCACCATAAAATACAATCAATTAAGAACCGAAATGGTTTATAACATCTTTCCAATGGTTACTAAGCCAGAATCCATCTTCTCGGTTGAAATTGTCTCTGTGTTTGTATATGTGGATGGCCTCATGAACGAATCTCTCATGGTAGCCGGATGGCTTGCAGAGAACGTCCGTCTTAGAGAAGTCAATGTCATGTGAGCCCACTGAATTATAACAGTGATCTGCCACGGCTGAGGTGTTCGTCCTACCATGTTTCAAGTCTGCTTTATGTTCACGGATGCGGTCCGAGATATGTCGTTTGTTTTCTCCAATGTAACTGCTACCACAGAGGCAACTTAGTTTGTAGACGCCCGGGTACTGTATGTCTGGAACCACATCTTTTACAGACGGAACCAGATCACGGATTTTATGTACTGTGTTGAATCGGACCTGGATCTAGTGTTTATTCAGGATTTTGGAGATCTTTTTTGTGACCCCCGCAATGTAGGGTAAGGTGATGGTTTTGAATGGCTCCTCAAGAGGATTCTTCATCATGGCTGGAGTGATGGCTTTGCGGATTGTGTAGTCGGAGTAACCATTAGCCTTGAGAGCTTGGTGTACGTGCTTGAGTTCACTGGCAATGTGTTCCTGGTCGGAAATGCATTGGGCACAATGGTATAGAGTCTTGATGAGGGAGTTCTTCTGGGATGGATGGTGGTGGGAATCCGGTTTTAAGTAAGCATCCGTATGGGTAGCTTTCCTGTAGACAGAGTGGCTCATTGAACCATCAGGTCTCCTTTTAATAAGGACATACACAAAGGGTAGCTTGCCATCTTTTTCGACTTCCATGGTAAATCTGATGGCTGGGTGTATGGAATTGATGTGGTCGAGGTGGCGGCGGAACTGCATGTGGCTGCCAGGATGGCGTTGGAGGCAGTGGTGGTGTTGGTGGAGACCGTGGCCGTGGCTTTCTCCAGCTCCTTGAGCTATCGACGCATCATTTCCAACTGCAGATGGCGCTCCACATTCTCCCGTTTGTATACTTGAGTGCAGGGAAACATTCGACAGTTTGATCAACATTAGCCCCTACACGAGCCTTCTAATCATCGCAACTCTTCAAACTATATCGCTTATATAATGTACATCATTTCAGTCACAACAAAAATTACATAAACACATCGGGGCTGTGAAAATTACGGCTTCGTATTACCAATATCTTGCCTGTCCAGAGAAGCCCATGAACTAACGTTGTACATACAAACTCATAGACTCAGAGGCCCATAGACTGAGTCACAAATAGCAGTGGATAGGGCCTGGAACGGTGTGGTGTTAGTGAAAATATGAACCCAACTGCGTCCTTTTCAATGGAACCAGGGACCCAAGTGTCATCATAGGCTTTCCCTCGCAATCGAGAATTGCCTTCCAGAGAAAATTTGGATTTTCTGTGGGTCCAAAGATGGCTGAAGAGACCAATCTGGGATCGACAGATTCTGCCGCAACTCTGGCACATGTGTCCAGAAATAGTGGTGGGTGGAACTGCATTAGTCGGGCTGCAGGCTGTTGTTTCCGCCATTCCCACTTTTTCTGTTTCTGCTATTAAGTTTTAAAATGTTTGGCTTCTTGAAATAGACTGTCTCCATCTGAGGTGATCCTGGGAAAGATACTCCCTTGAGTTAGTGTCGATGGAGCACTTCTTCATGTTGGACTTGAGAACATCCTTGAAGCACTTTCTCTGACGAACTACATTCTCCCACTTTTGGTTAATCAAGTTTGACAGTTTTTCATTGAGGCATTGGTGGAAGAGGTCTTGCTTAATGGAGTCCTATAAAGCTTCAATGTTAATCTTCTGTAGACATCTCTTCTGATGAAGCCGTCACTTGCGAGCCAGTTTTATGAGCATGGTTGAGCAGATGAGTCAATGATCAGTCCAGCCACCAGCAGCTACTAGAACAGCCTGGATGATGCAGACATCTTTGCGATCCTGTTCATGGACAATGACGTAATCGATCAAGTGGCGGTGCTTAGATCACGGATGATGCTATGATGTTTTGTATTTGTTTTTTCTGGCGTAACAGGGTGTTGATGATGATGACTCCATTTTCCGTGCATTTAGTCAAGGGAAGGATGCCGTTGGAATTGACTTTACCCACTCCTTCTTTCCCGATGGTTCCATTACAGAGGTTTATGTTTCTTCCAACTCTGGCATGCATATCACCGAGCAGAATAAGTTTGTCTCCCACAGGAACAGTAGAAAGGACCTGATCAAGGTTGACGTAACATTCATAATCGGAGTGAAGAATCAGGGCATATACGCTGATGACAGTAGAATATTGGCTCCCCACCAGTTTGAGACATAGAGTCATGAGGCGCTCACTCATCAAGTAAATTCTTGATGGAGAAACCAACTCTGTGCAGCCGCCGCTGTTCTTCCTGTCTGCCTTTCCAGAAGAGGGTACAGCCAGCTCCTTGTTCCTTGAGCTGCCCCTTCTCTTCTCGTCGAGTATCATTGAGGGCAGCTACGTCAGTGTTGTGTCGTCTGAGTTTCCGGGCCACGATTAAGGTGCAGCATTCTGGGCGTTCACTTTTAGTCTTGTCCATAAGGGTCCTGACATTCCAGTTCCCAAAGGTAATTATCTGACTTTTAGTTTTGTTTCCACCACAGTAATGGGGATCCTTCTGAACGTGGTTATCCAGTCCGGAAGAAGTGAGACAGACTATGTTTAGGGCCACTTTCCTAGCTCCTTCCCCACGTGGGGTGAGCAGAGTGGATCATTTGAAAGGACTTCTTAGTCGCAGGTACAGCTGCAGAAACACACTCTTGTTTCTGCTGAGTGTTAGACGACCTTCTTGTAGCTGCCACTAGAAGCTTCCAGACTTCACAATCAAGCTCCCGTCGTCACTAGCTGGTCACCAAAAACACTGTATTGAATGGGCCAGAAGATGTTGTTCCTTTAATGAAACACGCCTGTGCATGATTTATTTTATTGTGGAGAAGCTAATAATTGTTTTTTTACCCTGTTATCTGGCAACAAAACTGACACCTGTTTTTTACAAGGAGTCATGTTTGCATTGACCACAATACCCGCGGTCGGAATGCAAACAAAAAACATAACTCTGATAATGTATGCACTGTCCTTGAAATTGATTGGTCCACACCCGAGACAGCGTTCCTTAGAGCCTAGTCTCACATGGTGTTGGACCAGATGACGCCAAAAAGCTGTTGTACAGTAGCTTCCACACAGTTCTTGAGAGAATGGGACCATGAATCCAATGGCAAGGAGACCAGTACGATTGGAGATATCGTTCTGCTGCAGTCTTGGTCCGCCTTCACAGCTGTTGAGATGTTAACATCTTCTTCCTCCTGCTCTGCTGTTGAGGACTTGTTAACCCATGGCTGGTGGCAGACATGCTTATTATAATGGCGGCCTATACTCGCCATGTGGAAGCATCGTTAAAGGGTATATGTCGCTTTTCAAGAGGAAAACCATTGGCATTTTCAGTCCTAACCACACCCTGGTGGTGCTGTCACTGCTTGGTCCACAACTGCTTATCCGCCAGGGTTGCCGCTGCTTATTTTGCAGCTAAAGTTCACAGAAGGTCGTTCCACTATCCACCACCTGCGGATACGCTGGGTCCCTGATATACAATACCCTGGCGTCTACAAACTAAGCCGTGTCTGTGGCAGTAGTTACATTGGGGAAACTAACCGACATGTCTCGGACTGTGTTCATGAGCATAAGGAAGATTTGAAACACGGTAGGACCAACACGGTAGCCTTGGCTGATCATTGTTTTAATGCGGTTGGCTCACACGCCAATTGATTTCTCTAAGACGAAGGTACTTTGTAAGCCCACTGGCTATCAAAAAAATTCGTTCATGAAGCCATCCACATATACAGACACAGTCACATTTTCGACCGAGACGATGGGTACAAACTCAGCAATCATTGGAAGAACGTCATCAACCAGTTTAAGTCATAACTGGTGTTGTTCTCATCCTGCCACCTTCCGATGTTAGTTTTTATTTTCCCCGTAGGTTCGGCTCTCCGATCTTACATTAACAGGTGAAACAAATTTCACACCAACATAGCCCCTTCCGCATGCTGACCTAGACGTGGCGGCAGCTCTGCGATCTTACATTAACATGCCAATCTCTCACATTAACCTAACCACCTCCGCGCCCTCGTCATGAAGGCCGCTCTCCGATCTTACATTAATGTGCTAATTTCTCACATTAACATCACTAGCCACGTCGTTTATGACCCTTGGGCTACACCCATTTTCAACCTTTAAAACAGTCTGCCTCAGCAGCTTTCCCCCTCTTTCTTCTTCCTGATGACGATCACTTGTGTTGTGATTAAAACGTCAGAGCTTTTTTGTTTATTTTATTTTTATTAATTTGAACCTATCTACGTGACTTTACCGAAAGACCCAAATAATATGAATTCCTGCAGTCACGAAAGCTTTAAGTCAAGATTTATAGTAATAACTCTTCCTCAGATCTAATTAGATGAAATCATTACCAGATGTATTTGCACCATTCCTACAATGCAAGGCTCTCACGAAGGTGATATGTTTTACAGACGGGTAGAGTGTGCCATGGTTTCACATTAAGGGCAATGCTGCTCTGTGGTTTTAACCAATTGGATAATTGGAAAGTATTATTTAAAGTCTGGTAAATTTGGACTGTGGCACTGACGCAAATGGCCGGCTCTTTTTTGAATAACAACCACCATTAGTTTAACAAGCCTAACTGATGAAACCCAAATGGGAGCCGGTATAATTATATTGCTTAAAACAAATGCTGCTGGGGAATGTTGGTGGGAAAAGCCATTAGGCTGATGTATTTAAACATCGTATTCTGATTTATGTGGAGACACAAAAAGCGAGTTATGCTTCTACAGTATTTGCTTGTGCAAAGCATGGACAATCATTGCCACAGAGACTGAATCAGCTCGGTGGCTAGGAGATGTTAACTACCTCACCTGGTATGGAGGAGGCCGAGGGTTTGATCCCGACCCTGATGCCTTTATAAGGAGTACCTTGGATATCGAGGTGGTTACATTTTTGGAAAGTGTAGCAAAAGCCAAAAGCGTGATATTCAATACTTAAGCTTGACCTAAATAATGAGCTTACATACACGCAACCAAAAATAGACACATCACAATGGAAATGTGCTGTACTGAATGCCAAATTTACTACTATAATGAGCCAAGAATGTCTGTGTCCCGCACGTGACGTCACTCCACGTCGAGCAGGCCCCCTCATTAATACTCATGAATAGACTAATCTCTCACAATACAAAGGCCACTGCCACAGCCATTGACATGCTAATCTTACAATACAAAGGCCACTGCCCCAGCCTCTGTGGTTGGACCATCTCTAGCTCCACCCACCTACCTTGATGCACTCATCTCAGGCCTATATAAGACCTTGTCTCAGCAACTTTCGGGTGACGTCACTCCACATGGGGGGGGGGGGGGGCGAGGTGCCTCCTCCCCCCTCCTCAGCGTCAACTTAGAAACTCACTACAAAGGCAGAACCCTCACGTCACGCGATCTCCCTAACGCTATTGAGACATCAAAGTAAAAAGGACGTCATGATGAACAAGGGATTATAACCTTTAAATGAAATAGGTCTGTCACCGCGGCCTTACAAATTGCACACAAATGGATGCAATGAATATCATTTCGCGGTCTGATTTACTGCAATAAATTTACTGCAATACACCCATCCTTGGACGGGCAAAAGGCTAGTAAACAAATAATCCCCTCGCCTGCTCCCCACCACAATATCACACAATGATATAGTACTTCCTTGTACAGTATACCCGCTAAAGACCAAAACTAATCCCCATGATAGGTAAATTGATATACATAGAGCTTGCCGGCGATAGGTCTAAACCACGAACTATGAACTCGTGATATTCAAGGGTCTCCCGTATTTGGAGTGTGCATGTTCTCCCCATGGTCACGTATCCTTTTCTCCAGGTCCTCCGGTTTTTTTCTCCACATCTAAAAACATGCGTTAAGATAATTACTGCTATAAATATTCACATAAGCCACTACGTTGAGCAATCATATGTGGCCAGGCTGCTTCTGGAAAAGAGCTATATATCTCGGTGGGCCTTACCTGGTCAAATAAAAATAGGTCGCTTACAGGAGCTGAATGGATTGCCACATCACAGGGACGCAAGGAATCGCAGCATGGAGAGGGCTTCATCCAGCAGTGGATTGATCCTGGTTTATGTTTTGCAAATAGTAAATGTAAGCATGCACTTCCAAATGAAGGTGTTTAAAGTATCTGTTTATCTTCTTTGGTTCTTTCGGTAAAGTCACGTAGAATGAGAATAAAATAATAAAATAAAAATAAGACAATAAAATTCTCACGACGTTTCGGCCGCAACACAAGCGGCCTTCTTCAGGTGAAAGAACATAACTGTCGGGACGACAGTGCTTCAATGAGTGCTGCTGAGATTCGTGGCGTCTTTTAAGCTCGGTGATAGGTGTGAATGACCTAGAAAGCAGGAGAATTTAGCATTGAAATAGCTAGGGATTAGCTTGTGACAAAAAATAGCTGTGTTAAAGTCAAAGTTTACATATCAACAGAGGCATTTAGTATATGGACGCTAAAGGGCCTCCAACTACCCAACTATCATACAGTAAACCAATTTGGGAAAAAACTAAGTCTATATTACATCAGTATAATAATTGTACTTGATATATTCTTCAATAAGCTGAGCTATTAATCACAAAGCAACTGGGTATACACTACACTATATAAACAGGTCCCTGCAGGGTGGGCTGGTAGGAACATTGGAATTTTGTCTATTGCAGGTTGGTCCACTCAGTTTACAACTTCGTTCCTTCCAGTATTAATACCATATAGTAAAACCAATGAAAACCAAAATATAAACTACCTCAATGTTTTGATTTAAAGCTTTCGTGACTGCAGTAATTCATATTATTAGTTTTTTCGGTAAAGTCACGTTGAAGGGAAACAACAAAATAATAATACATATATAAAAAAAAAATTCTCACGACGTTTCGACCATAACTCAAACGGTCGTCTTCAGGTGTGTTGGTTTGCATAAATTTATTTTTAAACGGCGCATTTATTTATTTATTAAAACGTTAGCGCCACGCGCAACGATTTGGCAGTTTATTTAGGACTAGTCCATCTATATTCTGAAAAGAGGAGGGGGGAGACGAAATTTTTTATAATGTATGCTGTCTGAAAGCCACTGTAAGCGTGAACAATCAATTAAGACCTGAAATGGTTTATCAAATCTTTCCAATGATTGCTAAGATAGAATCCATCTTCTCGGTTGAAATTGTCTCTGTGCTTGTATATGTGGATAGCCTCATGAACGAATCTCTCATGGAAGCCAGATGGCTTACAAAAAACCTCTGTCTTGGAAAAGTCAATGGCATGTGAGCCTACTGAATTAGAACAATGATCTGCCACGGCTGAGGTGTTGGTCCTACCGTGTTTAAGGTCTGCTTTGTGTTCACGAATGCGGTCCGAGACATGGCGTTTGGTTTCTCCAATGTAACTACTACCACAGAGGCAACTTAGTTTGTAGACACCAGGGTATTGTATGTCCGGAATCACATCTTTTACAGACGGAACCAGATCACGGATTTTATGTAATGTGTTGAAACGGACCTGGATCTTGTGTTTATTCAAGATTTTGGAGATTTTTTTGTGATCCCCGCAATGTAGGGTAAAGTGATGGTTTTTAAAGGCTCCTCAAGAGGGTTCTTCTTCATGGTTTGAGTGATAGCTTTGCGGATTGTATAGTCGGAGTAACCATTAGCCCTAAGAGCTTGGTGTACGTGCTTGAGTTCACTGCTTATGTGTTCCTGGTCGGATATGCATTTATAAATAAATAAATGCGCCGTTTAAAAATAAATTTATGCAAACCAACACACCTGAAGACGACCGTTTGAGTTATGGTCGAAACGTCGTGAGAATTTTTTAGTGTTTTATATATATTTTATTATTTTGTTGTTTCCCTTCAACGTGACTTTACCGAAAAAACTAAGAATACCTCAATGTTATCAATAAACTCTATATACTCTCCAATCAGCTGAGCCACCAACAATAAGTCGTTATATATCACAATGCCATATTGCAAAAAATGGCGGTTTTTCTTCCCATCAACGACCAGCACCACGGACAACGAACGAGCTTCGTTCAGACGGACGACTCAATCCATGCTCGGAAAGGGAAGAGGGAGAGAGACAGCCATAAGGCGTTGTTATACTCCATGTTATAAACCATACCATTAACCGTGGTGTGAGAGGTATTAAGAGGCAATATCAGCGAAAGAGCTGCGGTCTGATGGTAACCGTAAAATACAATTAATTAAGAACCATTGTAAAGATGTTTTAAACCATTTCGGAACTTCATTAGATTTATTGGCTGGTTGGGGAGGCTATATTAAGTTTGCGAGGTCTGAAACTCCAGGCCAAACATAAACTTCCGTTATCTCCGAAAAAGTAAGATGGATTGATGACCAAGCTGTGGAGGTCTGCCTAAATTCATGAGATGTCCATTGTTTCACAAGAGATAGCATGACTCGAATAAGAAATACACTATTAATTCTTATACACTGGTCCATGCATACAATTAGTATATTAGTGGACTACGTTAGAGAAGGAGAAGATCAAGGGAGTAGAGGAGAAGAGGAGGGCCGGGGTGCCCGGAGCCCAGAGAGTGCCCAGAGGGGCCAGAGAGCCGGGGGCAACCCTCATGTTTATGTTGGCTGGATAGCATGTGCTCCCGTGCATGTGAGGTTGCTCTCAACAGAAGTCGTTCCTTGCACGAGAATGGCTGAAACGCTGAGTAACCACTCAGAGGTATAGTGGTTAAGCAGTGGAGACGATATAGTGGAAAAACAGTGGAGATTTCTGAAATATAGAAGACTTAAAGTGTGTTGCTAAAAAAATCTTGGAGGAAAGAGAGGATACATGTGTGCCTCTTGGAGAAGGAAAGGCACTGCTCAAAACTGTGCTGCAAGGTCACGTGCCATGAATCACATGAGTTTAGAAAAAACGTGACTGTAAACCAACAAGCTTGTGAATAATTATCATGGTGAAGACACCTCTATACGTTGGATACTGAAGGAAAACCATCGTGCTACGCATCGTCAAAGCACAACAACACCTGACATTTGAGAAGTACAATTTCATCGTTCTACACATCGTCAATACCCTACAACACCTGGAAAGTCACCAGCTGCATCAAGCATCTGACTGTTGTATTGTTCGAAAGACACTGTGTGTAACGACTTTACATCCACCGGCACAGCGGATTTCTAAACGCCTGCCATGTCACCTTCTCAACACTAGCGTCAGAGACCGTCTGATACAGACTGAAAGCTGATTTACCTTTGTTGCACTGTTTGTCTTTTCATGAATGTCATATTGTGCACTGGGTTATGCCTTATTAACCTAAATTCTGAATTTAGCTATTCATGTATTTCTATTACAGTATCACATATTCTTTGGACCAAGTGTCAATTGCCTATTTGATGACTGGTACTCTGATTATTTTTTACAAATAAGGAACTTGTTTTATTTAAAATGTGTATGTGTGTGTGGTTGAACAGTGTAACAAATCCATGCGTTACATGTGTAGTGTTGCAGCGCCGACCTGGGCAAGGCCTATGATACAATCAGTAGGCCAGGGCTCTGGATTGTTATTCGTGTTTTCAGAGTCCCTTACCATCTGCTCACAATGAGTAAGGACCTTCACGATGGTGGGCAGGCCCGGATAAAGTTGCGTGCCCGGGAGTCACATCAATTGCCTGTTTACAGTGGGGTGTGACAGGGATCTACAGTGAGGGAAAAAAGTATTTGATCCCCTGCTGATTTGTACGTTTGCCCACTGACAAATACATCATCAGTCTATAATTTTAATATTAGGTTTATTTGAACAGTGAGAGACAGAATAACAACAACAAAATCCAGTAAAACGCATGTCAAAGATGTTATAAATTGATTTGCATTTTAATGAGGGAAGTGAGTATTCGACCCCCTCTCAATCAGAAATATTTCTGGCTATCAGATGTATTTTATACAGGTAATGAGCTGAGATTAGGAGCACACTCTTAAAGGGAGTGCTCCTAATCTCAGCTTGTTACCTGTATAAAAAACACCTGTCCACAGAAGCAATCAATCAATCAGATTCCAAACTCTCCACCATGGCCAAGACCAAAGAGCTCTCCAAGGATGTCAGGGACAAGATTGTAGACCTACACAAGGCTGGAATGGGCTACAAGACCATTGCCAAGCAGCTTGGTGCGAAGGTGACAACAGTTGGTGTGATTATTCGCAAATGGAAGAAACACAAAAGAACTGTAAATCTCCCTCGGCCTGGGGCTCCATGCAAGATCTCACCTCGTGGAGTTGCAATGATCATGAGAACGGTGAGGAATCAGCCCAGAACTACACGGGAGGACCTTGTCAATGATCTCAAGGCAGCTGGGACCATAGTCACCAAGAAAACAATTGGCAACACACTACGCCGTGAAGGACTGAAATCCTGCAGCGCCCGCAAGGCCCCCCTGCTCAAGAAAACTCATATACATGCCCGTCTGAAGTTTGCCAATGAACATCTGAATGATTCAGAGGACAACTGGGTGAAAGTGTTGTGGTCAGATGAGACCAAAATGGAGCTCTTTGGCATCAACTCAACTCACCGTGTTTGGAGGAGGAGGAATGCTGCCTATGACCCTAAGAACACCATCGCCACCGTCAAACATGGAGGTGGAAACATTATGCTTTGGGGGTGTTTTTATGCCAAGGGGATAGGACAACTTCACCGCATCAAAGGGACGATGGACGGGGCCATGTATAGTCAAATCTTGGGTGATAACCTCCTTCCCTCAGCCAGGGCATTGAAAATGGGTCATGGATGGGTATTCCAGCATGACAATGACCCAAAACACACGGCCAAGGCAACAAAGTAGTGGCTCAAGAAGAAGCACATTAAGGTCCTGGAGTGCCCTAGCCAGTCTCCAGACCTTAATCCCATAGAAAATCTGTGGAGGGAGCTGAAGTTTCGAGTTGCCAAACGTCAGCCTCGAAACCTTAATGACTTGGAGATGATCTGCAAAGAGCAGTGGGACAAAATCCCTCCTGAGATGTGTACAAACCTGGTGGTCCAACTACAAGAAACGTCGAACCTCTGTGATTTCCAACAAGGCTTTTGCCACCAAGTACTAAGTCATGTTTTGCACACGGGTCAAATGCTTATTTCCCTGATTAAAATGCAAATCAATTTATAACATTTTTTACATGCGTTTTTCTGGATTTTGTTGTTATTCTGTCTCTCACTGTTCAAATAAACCTACCATTAAAATTATAGACTGATCATTTCTTCGTCAGTGGGCAAACGTACTAAATCAGCAGGGGATCAAATACTTTTTCCCCTCAATGTATGTGAGGAGTCTGTGGGTCGCAACATCACGTACGGCTGGAAGTAGGACATTCCAGACTAAGAGGGTTAATGATGGCAATGTCAACGATACTGAACCAGCCAGCACAACTCACTGCCAATAACACATATCACATAATTCACCCTTAAGCAATTGTTCAATCAATTAATTGAATCACTATAATTAAAACCAAAGAATCTCCCAGAACAAACACTTCGCACTCTCCTCCGTCAGCCACCTGCATCGACAATAGAAACGCATCAGTCCAGCAGTGGATAAAACCTGGCGTCGGAGGTATGGGGGGGGCGGCGGCTTACACTTGCGGTGGACAGCAGGGGGGTGGCTGGATGCAGTAGCCATCGCAGATCAAGCGGTAGAACTTGTCATCGACTGCCATGCGCCAGGGTAATGGGCCTCTCCTACACCCACACACATCACACTGAGCGGCACACACGTCACACCGAGGAGCACGCACGTCACACACCGAGCAGGTTGTACAGGTCTCCTTTATCAAGACAAACGTGGAGCAGATTACAACTACAACTCTTCTACGCCTGTCACAATGCCCCCCTCTCCCCCCTCCCCAGTTTATGGGGTGGCGCGGGCCTCACTCCCCCCTTCGCGTCAGCCCCTACTAATAAATGGTCCGGTTGCATTGTGAATGCACCACTCGAATGACGTGCAGTCCCGTGGCGCACTGTAACGGGCTCGTGATTTACTCACTAAAATTCAATGTAAAAAAATAAAAACGATCCCAAGACATTATTTAAAATAAAGTATGGCCATCGTGTGTCAGCATCACAGGCGAAAATTGGCATGTAAAAAAAAAACTTCACTCCGAATCACTCAATTGGGATTGCTCGCAGCAAAGAGCACTTGACCTGCTTGCAGGTTAGGTGCTGAATAACCGTGTGTCACACAGAGAACAGTTGCCACTGAGGGTGCCCTTTTAAAATGTTTCAGATGAGATGTGATTATCGCGTGTAAATGTGCACACTAAAATAAAATAAAAATCATAATTATAAGCGAACTATTATCGTTTCAGGTGGCAGGGTGTTGCAGCGGTGATCTTTGACCCTCGCAACAAGAAGGGCCTTGGTTAATCATCCGACTGGCACTTTGCGGATGTATGGGTTATCCACTTTGCTCACGTAGCTAGAAAACACACAATCACAATGTAACTGGGTATTGGCCAAGCATCCCAATGCTAAAGTTACCTGCAAATTACTTCACTGGGATGACACTCGGCAACAGAGCCGGATGATGACATTGCTGGGGCCCTATGCCATTGTCAAGCTTAAGAGGCCCCTTCTATGAATGCCTGTATATTTTTGTCAGCAGAATGAAAATAACTGCTTTGGAGAGTCTTTTTTTTCTCACCGATCTTAATTTTTTTAAACAATTATGTTAAAACTCGAAACCTCGTGTCCATTTCTTGTTTCGTATTTAGAGCCCCTCCCCCCCCCCCCCCCCCCTCTCTTAATGCGAGGCCCTAAGCTGTAAGTGTAGCCGGTGTGAGCTCGCCTGTGATGAATAACACGTATAATTGCGCACTCTTATTTTCTATGGGTGGCCAGGAGAATGTATTATTATTTAAGTGAATGCAATGGTGATCAGGGGATTGGACCCAGAGCCCCACGTACACAGTAGAATACAAGGGAACGCCCACAGTACAGATTTGAGCTGACCTCCGGATTGAGAAATTGAACTGTGTTGTGACGTGGAGGGTGTTTCTGAACGCTATTGTGACCGACCCGTCCCGACAGGAGGAGAGAGGACAGGGTGGACCGGCTGCATGAGCTTACTCTCCGGCACTGCACAGCACAACATCGCCTCCCTACTGCAAAAAAACTCGGCAGGACCCTCCTGAAAATAAAAGTCTTCGGAATCAGTGAGGCCTGTCCTTGGGAGGACAGGCGTAGTCTTGGTCGTCACAAGCGAACATTTGTTTCTCCATATTAATTTGTATCTCCGGGTTACCATCAGGCCTGGGCGCTGCAAGCTTAGCTTCTGAGATCTGATGAGACTGGTAGCCGTTTTTTAAAAGGTAATTTCGGCACGTGGAGCCCAAGCATGCAACAACTTTATGCAACTTCTTGGTTCTTTCGGTAAAGTCACGTAGAATGGAAATAAAATAATAAAAAATAAAACATAAAAAAATTCTCACGACGTTTCGGCCACAACACAAGTAGCCTTCTTCAGGTGAAGGAACAGAACTGTCGGGACGACAGCGCTTCAATAACTGCTGCTAAGATTCGCAGCGTCTTTTAGGCTAGGTGTGAGAGGTAAAGCGCCTTGACAAAGGAGTTTACATATCAAACAGGAGAATTTAGCATTGAAATAGCTGTGTTAAAGTGTTGGATCAGCAGGGTGTTAAATTCAGAAATTAGCATGTAACTGGCAGATTAGCATGATGTTAATGTGAGGGTTTAGCATGTGACTGGTCACGGAAATAGCTATGTTAAAGTCAAAGTTTACATCTCAACAGAGGCATTTTGTATATGGACGCTAAAGGACTGCAACTACCCAACTATCATACAATAAACCGATGTGGAAAAAAAACTAAGTATAAACTACATCAATGTCATCAATAAACTCTGTATACTCTCCAATCAGCAGAGCGCTTCATTGAACGCTGCTAAGATTCGCAGCGCCTTTTAGGCTAGGTGTGAGAGGTAAAGCGCCTTGACAAAGGAGTTTACTTATCAAACAGGATCATTTAGCATTGAAATAGCTGTGTTAAAGTGTTGGATCAGCAGGGTGTTAAAGTCAGAAATTAGCATGTAACTGGGAGATTAGCATGATGTTAATGTGAGAGATTAGCATGCGACTGGTCACGGAAATAGCTATATTAAAGTCAAAGTTTACATATCAAGCGAGGCATTTAGTATATGGACGCTAAAGGACTGCAACTACCCAACTATCATACAATAAACCGATGTGAAAAAAAAACTAAGTATAAACTACATCAATATAATAAATGTACTCAATATATTTTTCAAAAAGTTGAGCTATAAACATAAAGTAACTAGGTATACACTACACTATATAATGAATACCATATAGTAAACGAATTAATACAACTAAAATATAACTACATCAATGTTATCAATAAACTCTATATACTCTCCCATCAGCTGAGCTACTAACAAAAAGTCATTATACATTACAATGCCCTATGGCGAAAAAATGGGTGGCGGTTTTTTCCTTCTTTCAAACGTTAGCACCATGGAGAGCGACGAGCCTCGTTCAGACGGACGAGTCCATCCATGCTCGGAACGGAGGAGGGGGGAGAAACAGCCACGATGCGCTGCTCTGTCCTGTGTTGCGTTACAACCATGCCATAAACTAGACTACTATACATTGTAATGTTATACCTTCCAATCTAAACTACATTGTATAATATCGTATACACAGCCCAATGTAAGCTCGAACATTATGCATGATATTGATATGTCTCCAACTAAAATTTTCCAACATTACACGACTATTCACCATAATATACACTACCATAGACAAACCCACCCTTGAATTATACAATGCGTTACTTTACACTACCCTATACTTTAGACTGTGAAATGTTAGACTGGTAATTTTACACTATGTATTATTCTACCAACCCTACTGTATACCACACTGCTGTATATTCACTATACAATTACGATACTATATATTGCCTTATGAATTATGTTAAACATTACAATGTTATACTATTTATTATTATATAACATGCTATAAACCATACCATTGACCGTCGTGTGAAAGGTATTAAGAGGCAGTGCCAGCGAATGGACTGCGGTCTGAAAGTCACCATAAAATACAATCAATTAAGAACCGAAATGGTTTATAACATCTTTCCAATGGTTACTAAGCCAGAATCCATCTTCTCGGTTGAAATTGTCTCTCTGTTTGTATATGTGGATGGCCTCATGAACGAATCTCTCATGGTAGCCGGATGGCTTGCAGAGAACGTCCGTCTTGGAGAAGTCAATGTCATGTGAGCCCACTGAATTATAACAGTGATCTGCCATGGCTGAGGTGTTCGTCCTACCATGTTTCAAGTCTGCTTTATGTTCACGGATGCGGTCCGAGATATGTCGTTTGTTTTCTCCAATGTAACTGCTACCACAGAGGCAACTTAGTTTGTAGACGCCCGGGTACTGTATGTCTGGAACCACATCTTTTACAGACGGAACCAGATCACGGATTTTATGTACTGTGTTGAATCGGACCTGGATCTAGTGTTTATTCAGGATTTTGGAGATCTTTTTTGTGACCCCCGCAATGTAGGGTAAGGTGATGGTTTTGAATGGCTCCTCAAGAGGATTCTTCTTCATTGCTGGAGTGATGGCTTTGCGGATTGTGTAGTCGGAGTAACCATTAGCCTTGAGAGCTTGGTGTACGTGCTTGAGTTCACTGGCAATGTGTTCCTGGTCGGAAATGCATTGGGCACTATAGTATAGAGTCTTGATGAGGGAGTTCTTCTGGGATGAATGGTGGTGGGAATCCGGTTTAAAGTAAGCATCCATATGGGTAGCTTTCCTGTAGACAGAGTGGCTCATTGAACCATCAGGTCTCCTTTTAATAAGGACATACACAAAGGGTAGCTTGCCATCTTTTTCGACTTCCATGGTAAATCTGATGGCTGGGTGTATGGAATTGATGTGGTCGAGGAATTGGTCTAGAGCAGGCCGGCCATGTGGCCAGATGATAAAAGTGTCATCCACGTACCTCTTCCATAACGTCGGGCGTAGAGTGGCAGTCTGGATGGCATCAGTTTCAAATTTCTCCATGAAAACGTTGGCCCCCGTGGTGCCTCACCACAAACGTGGGGCCCGGTCAGCCGCATCGACTGTCGTGATCGCGTACAGGTGGTGAAACTGCCACACATGAACCATGATACCTTGCTGATCTCGTGTCAAGGAGAATAAACCAGCAGCCCGTCGCTAGCAATGGGAATGATCGGTAAGGGAACACATTGGGCTCTACAGAGGCACTCCACTATTATACACCACTACTATACAGTAAACATTGGGCTCTATGGAGGCCTGTCGTTAAGGGATTACTCGTTAACATGGGGTGGTCGTTAAGAGGGGTTCTATTGTATATAACAAGTTTAAATATTTAATAAGTTAATAGAGAGTACTCAACTGAGATGGCGGAGGAGTTTGCTAAACTCACAATACAAAGACCACTGTCCCAGCCTCTGTGGTTGGACCATCTCTAGCTCCACCAACCTACCTTGATGCACCTATCTCAGGCCTATATAAGACCTTGTCTCAGCAACTTTCTCTCTCACCTGACCTGAAGACGATTGCTTGTGTTGCGATCGAAACGTCGTGATATTTTTATTATTTTTTATCTACGTGGCTTTACCAAAGGACCCATAGAATATAATCATAAACAGGTTACGTCCTCTACATGGACCCCCCCCCCCCTCATTATTAATCATGAACAGGTGACGTCCTCCAAATGGACACCCCCCTCCATTGATAATAATTAGCGGGTGACATCACTCCACATGGGGGGGGGGGGGGCGAGGTGCCTCCTCTCCCCTCCTAAGCGTCAACTTATAAACTCACTACAAAGGCAGAACCCTCACGTAACGCGATCTCCATAACGCTATTGAGACATCTAAGTAAAAACAACGTCATGATGAACAAGGGATTATAACCTTTAAATGAAATAGGTCTGTCACCGCGGGCTTACAAATTGCACACAAATGGATGCAATGAATATCACTTCGCGGTCTGCTTTGCGCTTGCAAGTTTCAGATTTACTGCAATACACCCATGCTTGGACGGGCAAAAGGCTAGTAAACAAATAATCCCCTCGCCTGCTCCCCACCACGATATCACACGATGATATAGTACTTCCTTGTACAGTATACCCAATAAAGACCAAATCTAATCCCCATGATAGGTAAATTGATATACATAGAGCTTGCCGGCGATAGGTCTAAACCACGAACTATGAACTCGTGATATTCAAGGGTCTCCCGTATTTGGAGTTTGCATGTTCTCCCCATGGTCACGTTGGGATAATGACTGCTATTAATTTTCACATAAGCCACCTCGTTGAGCAATCATATGTGGCCAGGCTGCTTCTGGAAAAGAGCTATGTATCTCAGTGGGCCTTACCTGGTCAAATAAAAATAGGTTGCTTACAGGAGTTGAATGGATTGCCACATCACAGGGATGTGAGGAATCGCAGCATGGAGAGGGCTTTATCCAGCAGTGGATTGAGTGTTCTTGTTGAAACGTGTGTATTTAATATTTCTCTGATGTTCTTTTAGTCTCGTGCTGATCATTTGTCCTGTTTGCCCAACATAACATTTGCCACAAGTGCAGTTAATCCTGTACAAACCTTCTGTTGATAGCTTAGGTAATACATATTTTATACCAGAAGTCGAGTTCAAGAAACATAAGTACGTTTTTATTTCAACTGAAATGTATATATACATATATAAATATACATGTCCATACAACCACGTCTCAATGTCTATGTCTGGGAGAACACGCTAGTTTCTCCCTCTGTGGAGTCTCCACCACTTTTCTTTCTTCTTGTTTCCCAGCTCCTCGTCTTGGTGCTCCTTCCCTCTGTCTCCTCCTCGTTCATTCTCCTCTTCATCTTTCTCCAGCTGCCGTGTGCAGCACATGAAGCTCCAAATTGCCCAACGCCAGAAACTGTTCTTTCTCTCTCCCTTAGAAGATGGGATGTGCTTAATCTCTTTCTTCTCTTCCTGAACACTCTCTGCCCTCCAAGGTTGCTCACATCTTCCTTCCTCATTCACCACTTCCTGCTTTTTATCGTCTTCAATCGTGTCGACCTCCTTCAGCTCTACCTCATTTGCCTCTAACTCAATAGCTCCTACTTCTTTTGCGTCTACCTCTATTGCCTCTACATCATTCGCCTCTACCAAAATCGCCTCACTCTCCTCCACCTCAATATCCCCTACCTTCACTTCTACCTCAATCACCTCTACGTCATTCGCCTCTAACTCATTCGGCTCTACCTCCATAACCACCTCCTGCTTGGCCTCCCCCTCAATCTCCTCTACCTCTTTTGCCACTTCCTGGATGGCATCTACTTCATATGCCTCAACCTCATTTGCCCCTTCCTGCTTTATTTCCTCCACCACGTTCTCAACTTTTGTTGCCATTTCCTGTTTGGCCTTTAGCTCATTCTTGTCTACCTCATTGATCAAGACCTGCATGGCCTTTTCTTCGATCGTGTCGACCTGAATTGCCTCGACCTGTTTCACCAATTCCTGCTTTGTATGTCTCGCAATCCCTTCTACGACATTGGCCACAACCTCTTTCACCACTTCCTGCTTGGCCACTGCATCTACCTCAATCACTGCTACCTCTACCTCACTCGCCACTTCCTTCTTGGGCCCTACATCATTCAACTCTCCCTCAATCTCGTTTTCCTTCATCTCTTCTACTTCGCGAAATTTCATCTCAGTCCTTCGTAGCTTCCTATTCCTACGTTTCCTCTGATCACCATCCTCTGCTTCTTTCTTTGTCTCCACAACATCATCAACTTTCTTAGCCACTTCCTGTTTGGCTATTCCCTCATTCCCATCTACCTCACTTGCCTCTACCTCTTTCCCTAAGTCCTCCTTGGCATCTCTCTCAATCCCTTCTACAACATTGGCCACTACCTCTTTCACAAATTCCTGTGTGGCCACTGCATCTACCTCAATCACCGCTACCTCTACCTCATTTGCCTCTACCTCACTCGCCACTTCCTTCTTGGGTTCTCCATCATTCCCCTCTCTCTCAATCTCGTTTTCCTTCATCTCTTCTACTTCCCGAACTTTCATCTCAATCCTTCGTAGCTTCCTATTCCTACGTTTCCTCTGAACACAATCCTCTCCCTCTTTCTTTGTCTCCACAATATTCTCAACTTTCTCCGCCACTTCCTGTTTGGCCATTCCCTCATTCCGATCGACCTCATTTGGCTCTACCTCTTCTGCTAATACCTGTTTTGCATCTCTCTCAATCCCCTCTATGACATTGGCTGCTATATCTTTCACCACTTCCTGCTTGGCCACTGCTTCTACCTCAATCACCGCTACCTCTGCCTCATTCGCTAATTCCTGCTTGTCATCTCCTTCTAATACCTCTACCTTATTCAACTCTACCTCATTCATCACATCCTCCAAAGCCACTGCCTCAATCATCTCTACCTCAATCGTCCCAACCTCCACCACTTCCTGCATGGGCTCTCCCTCACTCCCCTCTCTCTCAGCCACCTCTTCTTTCACTGTCTCCAGAACTTTCTTCTTGTTCTTGTGTTTATTCCTATTCCTACGTTTCCTCTGAACACCATCCTCTCCCTCTTTCTTTGTCTCCACAACATTATCAACTTTCTTAGCCACTTCCTGTTTGGCTATTCCCTTATTCCCATTTACCTCACTTGACTCTACCTCTTTCCCTAAGTTCTCCTTGGCATCTCTCTCAATCACTTCTACGACATTGGCCACTACCTCTTTCCCAAATTCCTGTGTAGCCACTGCATCTACCTCAATCACCGCTACCTCACTCGCCACTTCCTTCTTGGGCTCTCCATCATTCCCCTCTCCCTCAATCTCGTTTTCCTTCATCTCTTCTACTTCCCGCACTTTCGTCTCAGTCCTTCGTAGCTTCCTATTCCTACGTTTCCTCTGAACACCATCCTCTCCCTCTTTCTTTGTCTCCACAACATTATCAACTTTCTTAGCCACTTCCTGTTTGGCTATTCCCTCATTCCCATCTACCTCATTTGCTTCTACCTCTTTCCCTAAGTCCTCCTTGGCATCTCTCTCAATCCCTTCTATGACATTGGCCACTACCTCTTTCACAAATTCCTGTGTGGCTACTGCATCTACCTCAATCACCGCTACCTCTACCTCATTTGCCTCTACCTCACTCGCCACTTCCTTCTTGAGCTCTACATCATTCCGCTCTCTCTCAATCTCGTTTACCTTCATCTCTCCTACTTCCCGAACTTTCATCTCAATCCTTCGTAGCTTCCTATTCCTATGTTTCCTCTGAACACAATCCTCTCCCTCTTTCTTTGTTTCCAAAACATTCTCAACTTTCTCCGCCACTTCCTGTTTGGCCATTCCCTCATTCCCATCGACTTCATTTGGCTCTACCTCTTCTGCTAATACCTGTTTTGCATCTCTCTCAATCCCCTCTATGACATTGGCCGCTATATCTTTCACCACTTCCTGCTTGGCCACTGCTTCTACCTCAATCACCGCTACCTCTGCCTCATTCGCTAATTCCCGCTTGCCATCTCCTTCTAACACCTCTACCTTATTAAACTCTACCTCATTCATCACATCCTCCAAAGCCACTGCCTCAATCATCTCTACCTCAATCGTCCCAACCTCCACCACTTCCTGCATGGGCTCTCCCTCACTCCCCTCTCTCTCAGCCACCTCTTCTTTCAATGTCTCCAGAACTTTCTTCTTGTTCTTGTGTTTCTTCCTATTCCTACGTTTCCTCTGAACACCATCCTCTCCCTCTATCTTTGTCTCCACAACATTATCAACTTTCTTAGCCACTTCCTGTTTGGCTATTCCCTCATTCCCATTTACCTCACTTGCCTCTACCTCTTTCCCTAAGTTCTCCTTGGCATCTCTCTCAATCCTTTCTACGACATTGGCCACTACCTCTTTCACAAATTCCTGTGTGGCCACTGCATCTACCTCAATCACCGCTACCTCTACCTCACTCGCCACTTCCTTCTTGGGCTCTCCATCATTCCCCTCTCCCTCAATCTCGTTTTCCTTCATCTCTTCTACTTCCCGCACTTTCATATCAGTCCTTCGTAGCTTCCTATTCCTACGTTTCCTCTGAAGACCATCCTCTCCCTCTTTCTTTGTCTCCACAACATTATCAACTTTCTTAGCCAATTCCTGTTTGGCCATTCCCTCATTCCGATCGACCTCATTTGGCTCTACCTCTTCTGCTAATACCTGTTTTGCATCTCTCTCAATCCCCTCTATGACATTGGCTGATATATCTTTCACCACTTCCTGCTTGGCCACTGCTTCTACCTCAATCACCGCTACCTCTGCCTCATTCGCTAATTCCCGCTTGCCATCTCCTTCTAACACCTCTACCTTATTCAACTCTACCTCATTCATCACATCCTCCAAAGCCACTGCCTCAATCATCTCTACCTCAATCGTCCCAACCTCCACCACTTCCTGCATGGGCTCTCCCTCACTCCCCTCTCTCTCAGCCACCTCTTCTTTCACTGTCTCCAGAACTTTCTTCTTGTTCTTGTGTTTATTCCTATTCCTACGTTTCCTCTGAACACCATCCTCTCCCTCTTTCTTTGTCTCCACAACATTATCAACTTTCTTAGCCACTTCCTGTTTGGCTATTCCCTTATTCCCATTTACCTCACTTTCCTCTACCTCTTTCCCTAAGTTCTCCTTGGCATCTCTCTCAATCCTTTCTACGACATTGGCCACTACCTCTTTCACAAATTCCTGTGTGGCCACTGCATCTACCTCAATCACCACTACCTCTACCTCACTCGCCACTTCCTTCTTGGGCTCTCCATCATTCCCCTCTCCCTCAATCTCGTTTTCCTTCATCTCTTCTACTTCCCGCACTTTCATATCAGTCCTTCGTAGCTTCCTATTCCTACGTTTCCTCTGAAGACCATCCTCTCCCTCTTTCTTTGTCTCCACAACATTATCAACTTTCTTAGCCACTTCCTGTTTGGCCATTCCCTCATTCCGATCGACCGCATTTGGCTCTACCTCTTCTGCTAATACCTGTTTTGCATCTCTCTCAATCCCCTCTATGACATTGGCCGCTATATATTTCACCACTTCCTGCTTGGCCACTGCTTCTACCTCAATCACCGCTACCTCTGCCTCCTTCGCTAATTCCCGCTTGCCATCTCCTTCTAACACCTCTACCTTATTCAACTCTACCTCATTCATCACATCCTCCAAAGCCACTGCCTCAATCATCTCTACCTCAATCGTCCCAACCTCCACCACTTCCTGCATGGGCTCTCCCTCACTCCCCTCTCTCTCAGCCACCTCTTCTTTCACTGTCTCCTCCAGAACTTTCTTCTTGTTCTTATGTTTCTTCCTACTCCCACGTTTTTTCTTCATACCATTTCTCTCCCCCACTTTCTCCATCTCTTCGATCTCGTTCTCAACCTTGTTGCTATTCTGCATTGTCTGCTTCACATCCTCATTATTGGTGCTGACTTCTGCCTGCTGCTGCTCTTCTGCCTTTTGCTGCTGCTGCTGCTGGTGGTGGATGATGAAGCTCTTCAGCTCGGTGCTGTTCTGGAATTGCAGCAGCTCCCGCTGATATTTGGCCTGCTGCTGTGCACAATGATCCAGCAGGATCATCTCAAGCTCCAGAATCTGGCGCTTAGCTTCTAGTCTTGTGTCAACGAGGAACCTCTTTCGCTGCCTCTTCGAGCGACGGTCTGGGGAGTCACATGGGGAGGAGAGAGCAGCACCACAATTGATTCGTTAATGGGTATTTGAGTATTTCCTGTATGATAATAGGTTTTCCCGTTTTTACTGGCAACAAAACAGGTGTTAAGATGTTAAAACACCAAACTGAAACCTTTTACAAGGAATCATGTCTGCATTAACCATGATGCTTGTGGTCAGAATGCAAACAAAAAACATACTCTGATAATATATGCATTGTCCTTGAAACTGATTGGTCCACACCAGGGACAGCTTTCTTTTGAGCCTCGTCTCAAACGGTGTTAGACCAGAGGACGCCAAAAGGCGTATTTCCTGTATGTTATTTTGGTAAAGAAACTTGGCACCATTGACAGGAATCTAACTTAACTTGAGACCGATGTAACAATGATAACACTGTAGGGAGGTCTGGAGGTTGACTCATGTGCCGGAGACACCTCCTCCTCCAAATAACTTCATTAGGATTATGGGCTGGTTGGGGAGGCCATATTAAGTTTGCGAGGTCTGGAAACTCCAGGCCAAACATAGAAAAACTTCCGTTATCTCAGAAAAAGTAAGATGGATTTATGGGCAAGCTGTGGAGGTCTGGCTAAATTTAAAAGATGTCCATTGTTTCACAAGAGAGAACATGAATTGGATAAGAAATACACTATTAATTCTTATACACTGGTCCATTCATACAATTAGTATATTAGTGGGCTACGTTAGAAAAGATAAAGGGAGGAGAAGAGGAGGGTGCCCAAAGGGGCCAGAGAGCCAGGGGCAACCCTAATGTTTATGTTGGCTGGATAGCATGTGCTCCCGTGCATGTGAGGTTGCTCTCAACAGAAGTCATTCCTTGCACGAGAATGGCTGAAACGCTGAGTAACCACTCAGAGGTATAGTGGTTAAGCAGTGGAGACGGTATAGTGGTAAAACAGTGGAGATTTTAAAAGCAAAGTTTAAGATTTGCATTTGTCACTTTATATTGAGCCGATACATATGGCAAGTGAAATTAAGAAGACTTAAAGTGAGTTTTACAGAAAGAGAGGATACATGTGTGTCTCTTGGAGAAGGAAAGGCATTGCTCAAAACTGTGCTGCAAGGTCACGTGCCATGAATCATATGAGTTTAGAAAAAACGTCACTGTAAACCAACAAGCCTGTGAATAATTATCATGGTGAAGACACCTCTATACGTTGGATACTGAAGGAAATCCATCGTGCTACACATCGTCAAAGCCCGACAACACCTGACATTCGAGAAAGAAGTAGAATTGCATCGTTCTACACATCGTCAATACCCCACCACATCTGGAAAGTCACCAGCTGCATCAAGCACCTGACTGTTGTATTGTTCGAAAGACACTGTGTGTAACGACTTTACATCTGCCGGCACTGCGGGTTTCTAAACGCCTGCCATGTCACCTTCTCAACACTAGCGTCTGAGACCGTCTGATACAGACTGAAAGCTTATTTCCTTTGTTGCACTGTTTGTCTTTTCATGAATGTCATATTGTGCACTGGGTTATGCCTTATTAACCTAAATTCTGAATTTAGCTATTCATGTATTTCTATTACAGTATCACATATTCTTTGGACCAAGTGTCAATTGCCTATTTGATGACTGGTACTCTGATTCTTTTTTTTACAAATCAGGGACTTGTTTTAATTAAAATGTGTCTGTGTGTGTGGTTGAACGGTGTAACAAATCCATGCGTTACATGTGTAGTGTTGCAGCGCCGACCTGGTCAAGGCCTATGATACAATCAGTAGGCCAGGGCTCTGGATTGTTACTCGTATTTCCGGAGTCCCTAACCCTCTGCTCACAATCATTAAGGACCTTCACGATGGTGGGCAGGCCCGGATAAAGTTGCGTGCCCAGGAGTCAGAGCAATTTCCTGTTTACAGTGGGGTGCGACAGGGATCTACTCTGGCTGACACATTATTTAGCATCATTTTCGACCACATAGTTCGAGAAGTTTTTTTTTATGGCTGTACCGGTGGATTTTTTAATATTTGCTACAGATACAATGGGAGGCTGATTGATGCCTGGGTGAGGTCAAGGGATGGCTCCCTACTGGTCAACCATGTTATGTACACTGATCATTTGGAAGTTGATGCTCACACTGAAAGATAGTTGGAGGTTCTGCTGCTAAGCCTGGAGCGTGTGACAAAGAGGTGGTGCCTTACCATCAGCCCCACCAAAACTAAGCACCCGCCTGAGTATTTTGCGTAATTTAATACTCCGCCCCCTCAACTACTCTTGAGTGATGGGGTAATTGTAGAGAGAAGTTTACGTACCTGGATAGTGTGCTTATGCAAAAATTCTGGTTTGGCAGCAGAGGTCTCACTCCGAATCGGTCAAGTGGCATATTTTCATCAGCTTCGTAACACTTTGGGGTATCTACCTGGTCTGTCACTCGACACAAAACGCTGGGTCTTCTTGGCCAATGATAGAATAAATGAAAAATCTGAACCAGCTTTACACTTTCAGACTGGCCTGCCTACGATCCACCCTGGGTTTAACTAGGCTGGAATGTGTGAACAGCTCACAGTGAGCTCCACTGGTGGGCAGGGCTGCATTGCCTGGGTCATGTAGCCTGCTTGCTCAGCCACCGCATCCCCAAGCAGCCTCTGTTTTTCCAGATAGAGGGGGCTAAATGGGCGTGGCACGGCCTGGAGAAGAGATGGACTGATGCAGTACAGGAGGATACGGAACTAAGTGGACTTGCCAAAGACTGGTACCACTGGTGTCAAGATCTGCCTCTATGGAGGAAGCTCGTGAAGGATGCTTATGGGAAGTTGGTGGCAGTTGCCCTCAAGCAAAAAAGGAGGGTGAGAGGAGCGACGCTCACAACAACAGACGGTGCACTGGATGACTAAAACGCAGCAAGTTGGCACAGTAGGATGCAAAAGTGGTGCGTCTGCCAGTCATCTCAGTCAGTCAACCCATCGCACTGGGGTCTGTCTCCTGATCTCCTGTCGGCAAGCCTTCGACACTTCAAGTGGCCTCGGAGTGCACCAGGCCTGGCACAAGCGCCATGGTGACGTCTCTGTCACTTAGTGGCGAATGAGGGCTGTTGTTGTTATCTGAGTCGGTTAGGGGCCTCCCCTAGGTCCACTCAGCCTCAAATAAGTATCTGATACGGTGTGTAAACATCGCCACTTGGGAGACAAAGACGGACAAGTGTGGTGCTGGCAACCCACCCCTTGTGTGCGGTGCCGGCCGTCATAGGTGCTCACTAACAGCACTTGCTCCTACAGTGTTTCAAGGCTATACACAAGATTTCTGTCTTTGTTTGTGTCTATGTGCAGTGTCTGTATAAGTGGTTGGGAGCAGTTGTGTCTGTGGGGATCGACCTGAGTTCGATTCCCATTCACAACCATCAGTGACTAATAAATAAAACCGGTCGTGTGCGTCCCCTACATCTACTCAAACTTAAAATAGTACCTCGTGCAAC
This sequence comes from Petromyzon marinus, assembly GCF_048934315.1. Lineage (NCBI taxonomy): Eukaryota > Metazoa > Chordata > Hyperoartia > Petromyzontiformes > Petromyzontidae > Petromyzon > Petromyzon marinus. The sequence continues at coordinate 1,736,633 of NC_133721.1, forward strand.
ATATAAACATCAAATGTGGGGAGACAAAGGCATCCGGATGCGGTGCTGACCACCCACCCCATCATAGGTGCTAACTCGCTAACAGCACTTGACTCAATAGTCTGTTAAGGCTATACGGGGATCTGTCTTTGTATACAGGTGCATGTGTCTGTGTGTATGTCTGTGTGTGGAATTACAGTACTCACTTCCCGTCGGCTTACTCATCTCTCCACCCTGCAACAAAATCACAGCAGCGCACGTGAGACTCTAATCATATCACAGCTTACAACCACCACCACCATCATCATTACCGTCCTCATCATTAAACATTTCGAACAGACACACATTCACATATAGATGTTCTCTCAGATTAATGTTATCCTGATACAGCGCGCGTGTGGATGTACTCACGGAAGACATCGCCTTGAAGGCAGAACGAGAAGTCACGGATGGTCACGTTTTGTCAATAGATTTCGTTAACTGTGTTAATGAAGTGTTCAACCTCACGGATGTTTGTCAATGAGGTTTACCAAGTAATTTAACCGCGTTATCGATGTTCACTGACAACGTTGTTGAAGTGTGCTCCCGAATGCGATCTTTAAGCACACAGAGCGCGCGTCCACCTCCGTCTGTAACGATCGACCGTTGCTAAGGAAGTGACGTCACTTGTTAAGGTAACGAACCCCGGAAACCACGTGGTCCACTGTATCCTCCAGGCCTGATTAGTTACACGACTGTCAAATTTTTACTTTAAACTTTCGTAACTTGCAGGAATTCATAATTTTTGGTTCTTTCGGTAAAGTCACGTAGATAGAAAATAACATTTTAAGTTAAGGCAAAAAACCCACGAGGTTTCGGTGGCAACACAAGCGGTCTTCATCACGTGTTGCGATCGAAACGTCGTGGGTTTTTTGCTTTTATTTTAATTTATTTTTATTTTATTGTTGTTATTTTCTATCTACGTGACTTTACCTGAAAGAACCAAGAATATAGTAAGGATTGTACCCTGGTCGCCACGGATGAAGAGGCCGAGCGGGCTCGGTTCAACTGTTGCCAGGTACCTCCACCACTCAGCTCGCAGCACACACACACACAGTGTCCACTATGTAAAAATCAGGCTAAACTAAACCTTTCTAGAAGTTACTAAAATAATGCTATAAAAACAATGCAACAGTGATCATAAGACATGTGATTGAAAGTTAACAATAGCGACATATATAACATATATTACTAAACCTAGCATCCTTCGCTAGCTGCTTGAGTCAATCCATAATAGCAGGAGTAACAATTATGTATGTTGATTAACTGCGAATAACCCAATCAATAACAGATATCCATTGTAATTTACATCAATACATTACCCCCCCCCCCGTCTTCGTATCGGATCTGCTTACAAGCGACGACGTCACATTTATCCCCCGTCTACGTCTATTAAAGACCGAAACAGGGGAAGGATTTCACCACAACTCTGGCTGTCACCTGACGAGGCGGGTTGTTGTTGTAGTTACAGGCGAAACGTCACGGTACTTGAATTGTAAATGTTGTGGGTTTACTCTCCAACACACCGATGTGCTGAAACAGTCACTAATTGGCATGTTTTGTTTACGTGACAAACTTGACTAAGATTTACGCGATCTAACCCAAACAAACAAAAACACCCTCTAATAAGTAAATATTTGTATTAATTCCACGAATGGACCTTGGCCTGGGACTGTGCGGATTGAGAAGTTATGGATGCAGCTTCTGTTTGTCCTGCCATCAGAATGACCAACAAATAAATAAATAATACACACGGATTGGTGACTACAGTACTAGACCCCCAGTGCTTTTATATTTAAAAGTGTATGTGCTTTGTGGTTGCTTTATTGCGCATGTTGTTCATAGTGTGTAACACTTGTTTGAACGCAGGTGATGGGGTTGTCCATGTTGGGTGTCATTACAGGCAAAAACAAGCAGCAGTACGAAGACCAGGACGCCGTGGCCGACCATGAGGACGGAAATTGGCCTCGCCCGGTCACAACGTACGACAGCAGTACAGGTTTCCCTCCACACATGCACACACCTACGAGTTTCCCACTACAGAGACGAAGATCCCCCATATAGCCTTAACAGACTGTTGTGGCAAGTGCTGTTCGCAAGCACCAATGAAGGTCGGCATGGTATACCAGGGGGTAGGTGGCCAACACCACACCCGGCCGCCTTTGTCTCCCAAGTGGTGACGTATACACACACCGCTCCAGGTATTCATTTGAGATTGAATCGACCCAGGACCAGTTCAGATAAATAATCGTTATTGGTGTTGGCCATGAGCGGGACTCCAACTCGCATGTTTGCGGGGTTCGGAGCGTAGCGTACTATCACTGCGTCACTGCTACCCTCACATAACGCACACAGAAACAACACACAGGGACCCACACGCACGGACACACAGGGGCCTGCTCAACATTGAAATGTGCAGCCCTTGTGTGGCGGCCTGCATTGAATTGGGCGTTCATCTCGTCACCCATACAAAAGGTCTCGACACAATCAATGGCAGTCCCCCTTGCCCTGCCTGGCACGCACATCGGGCCAGTCACCCCACGCACAGCGCACACAACATGCGCGTCGCGTATGCCAAATCAAGAGTTGTCCCCGAGTGTCCGACAAATTGGACCGACTATCCCGGGTCCCGCGCTTCGGGGGAGGCCCCACGTGTAGACATCAGTGTCACATGTAATGCTTCCGGTTTAGTTTGAAGGCATCGGGGGGGGGCCCACGCACCCCCTATGGACGGCCCTGGTCAAAGCACACGGCAGCGCGGAGCACGCGCGTCACGCGCACGGGCCACGTGCGTCACGGGTACGTGACATCTACAAGGCAAGCACCTGCATCGCGTGGTCATCACTTGTAAGGCATGCCCTTTGTGCATGGGACGTGCGTAGTGTGTGCAACACGTGGCACATGTATGTCACACATGCGCATCGCAATGTGATGTCATGTGTACGTGGACATTTGAATCGCATGTAGCTGTCTGGTGGGCAGGACGGATCTACGCGTGGGCAAGTAAGGGGGTGGCTGAGTAAGACTGATACGGAGACACGTCAAGCCACACACTCACCACACACTCACCGGCACACTCACACACACCACATTCACCGCACACTCACTTACCGGCACACTCGCACACTGGCACTCACTGCACACTCACACACCGCACACTCACCACGCACTCACTTACCGGCACACTGGCTGCACACTCACACACCGCTCTCACCACGCACTCACTTACCGGCACACTGACTGCACATTGACACACACTCACCGCACATTCACCGCACACTCACCACGCACTCACTTACCGGCACACTGACTGCACTTTCACACACACCGAACACTCACCACGCACTCACTTACCGGCACTCTGACTGCACATTCACCCACACTCACCGCACACTCACCGCACACTCACCACGCACTCACTTACCGGCACTCTGACTGCACATTCACACACCCTCACTGCACACTCACCACGCACTCACTTACCGGCACACTGACTGCACTTTCACACACACCGCACTCACACCGCATTCACACACACTCACACACACACCGCACTCATTCACTCACACACACTCACTCACACACACTCACACACATTTACACACACTCACCGCACACTCACACACACTCACTTACACACACCGCACACCGTCACACTCACCGGCACACTCGTGTGCAAGAACACTAGTGAGCTTCCACAAAATGTTCTGCACATTAGTGAGGCCACACACCAAAGAGCACACACCAGCAGGTTTACACATCAGTGAGCTTACACACTAGTGTGCACACACACAGTCGTAAGCTTACAGATTAGATAGCTTACACACCAGCTCACCAGTGAGGTGAGCTACACACTGGTGAGTTAACACACCCACCTGTTTGCGTGCGCAAAGCTCTTAACCCTAAAACTAATATATCCCAAATGTCATGGCTAAAGTTATTTTACATACGCACGTGCATACACGCATGCGTATATGAAGGCATGCATGCACACATACGTGCACACAAACACACATGCACGCACATGTTTAAACATATACAATTCCATGGCGTTGGACTTGAGACTCCCAGAAGTGGAATCAGGACTCCTGAGTGTGCGATATAGCTTAGTGGGCCTTACTTGGTAAAATTGAAATAATTAATTTAGTTTCAGGATGTAGGGTTCTGAAGATATTTCATCTTTCAGTCCTTTCTGACCGTTTGAGTGTGGGTGAGTGAGTGACAACTACTTATGCATTTTTTTTATTACAAATACAAGCATTTCCAGCTATTGACATGAAATGTATTAACTCTGGAAGATGATGGTGATACAGGTGGTGGGTAGCGGTAGTGTAGCGTTTAGCACGCTGCGCTATGAACCCGGCGACCCGAGTTAAATTCTCGCTCATGCCCAATGCAGGTAACGACTCTCTGAACCGGTCATGGGCCTCCCCTAGGTCGACTCAGCCTCAAATGAGTACCTGGTGTGGTGTAAACATCACTACTGGGGAGACAAAGGCGGCCGGGCGTGGCGTTGGCCACCCACCCCTCTTGTGCCATGCTGGCCTTCACAGGTACTCGCTAACAGCACTTGCCCCAACAGTCTATTCGGGCTATAAGGGGGTCTTTGCTTTGGTGGTGATGATACAGATGGTGATTGATTATACAGATGGTTGGGATGATGATAATGATACATTTGGTGATGATGGTGGTGATGATGGGACTGTAAGAGTGGTCCTTGAAGATATTTACTGTGTAATATTAAGACACACTAATCTAAAATGTAATCATTAAAGCACAATATATAACATTTGTAATTTCTGTTGAAAGCATGTGCTTATAATGGTCACATGTATTTGTACGTGGTTGTGCATGAATGCACGTGTTTTTTATTTTCTGTATTAGGTGCTTGACGACAGCACTTGGCCCAACATTCTATATTGGTTGTACAGCAAATCTTTGTGTTTTGATTTGCGAATGTTCCATTCACGAAATTTAGTGAAAACGAAATTGACAAATTAAGGATACTTTTCGACTTACGAAATAGAATTTCAGCGGAAACAATATATCACATGGCACGTGCCATGAGATCATCAAGCAAGAAGCTGTCATCCATCCACGACAGTGTCACGGTATCCCCATAGTGCAAAAGTAACGCCTCGTCACCTCTCCAGTCACTCCAACATGCAGATCTTTTGGTGAGTTCCTTGAAGATGTTAATTATTTTTGTCTTAAATTGATTGTTATTCAACCGTTATAATATTTGTTCTTAATTATTTTTTGTATTGTGAAATATTGGTGTATATTTTGGGTGTAGGAGCATAGCAGAAATGACTGTCTGAAACACATCGCAAGTTTTTCGTATTCAATTAATGGGAAAGGCCATTCCGATTTACGATATTTTGTTTTGCGTGCGTTTTCAGAAGAACGCATCCCTTTCGTAAATAGAGGCATACATGTACAGGAATCCATTTCCAACCGCGAATTTACCAACCACGAGATTTTAGTAAACACGGATTGACTACTGGACACCTGTTTACTAAACACGAGCATCTCGCTTTGAGTATTCGCGAGTTGCGCCGAGTCGTGAAATCAAAACAACACGATGTACCTTATGGGGGGGGGGGGGGGTTCTTGTATTTGTTCTTGTATTTGTACGAGCTGTTGTTTGTTTATGTTACCGATGTTTACGGGGAGCGTTAGTGCAGCGGGTTAGCGAGGTGTACTATGAAGCCATAAATCCTGGCATAATTCCTGCTCATGGCCAACACCAGTGGCAATTATCTGAACCATTCCTGGACCTACCCTCGGCCTCAAATGAGTACTTGGTGCATTGTGAAAACATCAGCACTGGCAGAGACAAACCCCATATGCTGTGCTGGCCTGCATAAGTGCTCATAACGGCACTTACCCAACAGTCTGTTACATGGGGGGATCTTAGTCTTGGCGTGTATGTGAGAGTTTGTGGACTTTGCATGTTCTTCCCCTGTTGTAATCTCAGCTCGTTACCTGTATCAAAGACATCTGGGAGCCAGAAATCTTTCTGATTGAGAGGGGGTCACATACTTATTTCCCTCATTAAAATGCAAATCAATTTAATAACATTTTTGACATGCGTTTTTCTGGATTTTTTTGTTGTTATTCTGTCTCTCACTGTTCAAATAAACCTACCATTAAAATTATAGACTGATCATTTCTTTGTCAGTGGGAAAACGTACAAAATCAGCAGGGGATCGAATTCTTTTTTCCCTCATTGTATGTGAGGAGTCTGTGGGTCGCAACAGCACGTACGGCTGGAAGTAGGACATTCCAGACTAAGAGGGTTCATAATGGCCTTGTCAACGAGACTGAACCAGCCAGCACAACTCACTGCCAATAACACATCACGTAATTCACCCTTAAGCAATTGTTCAATCAATTAATTGAATCACTACAATTAAAATCAAAGAATATCCCAGAACAAACACTTCGCACTCTCCTCCGTCAGCCACCTGCATCCACAATAGAAACGCATCAGTCCAGCAGTGGATAAAACCTGGTGTGGGAGGTATGGGGGGGGGCGGCTTACACTTGCGGTGGACAGCAGGGGGGTGGCTGCATGCAGTAGCCATCGCAGATCAAGCGGTAGAACTTGTCATCGACTGCCATGCGCCAGGGTAAGGGGCCTCTCCTACACCCACACACATCACACACCGAGCGGCACACACGTCACACCAAGGAGCACGCACATCACACACCGAGCAGGTTGCACAGGGCTCCTTTATCAAGACAAACGTGGAGCAGATTACAACTACAACTCTACGCCTGTCACAATGCCCCCCTCTCCCCCCCCCCCCCCCAGTTTATGGGGGGGCGCGGGCCTCACTCCCCCCTTCGCGTCAGCCCCTACTAATAAATGGTCCGGTTGCATTGTGAATGCACCACTCGAATGACGTGCAGTCCCGTGGCGCACTGTAACGGGCTCGTGATTTACTCAATAAAATTCAACGTAAAAAAATAAAAACGATCCCAAGACATTATTTAAAATAAAGTATGGCCATCGTGTGTCAGCATCACAGGCGAAAATTGGCATGTAAAAATAAACTTCACTGCGACTCACTCAATTGGGATTGCTCGCAGCAAACAGCACTTGACCTGCTTACAGGTTAGGTGCTGAATAACCGTGTGTCACACAGAGAACAGTTGCCACTGAGGGTGCCCTTTTCAAATGCTTGAGATGTGATTATCGCGTGTAAATGTGCACACTAAAATAACGAAAAAATTCTAAGCGAACTATTATCGTTTCAGGTGGCAGGGTGGTGCAGCGGTGATCTTTGACCCTGGCAACAAGAAGGGCCTTGGTTAATTATCCGACTGGCACTTTGCGGAGTTTTCTATGTTCTCCCCTTTGTTCTCTATGGGTTATCCAGTTTGCTCACATAGCTAGAAAACACACAATCACAATGTAACTGGGTATTGGCCAAGCATCCCAATGCTAAAGTTACCTGTAAATTACTTCATTGGGATGACACTCGGCAGCAGAGCCGGATGATGGCATTGCTGGGGCCCTATGCCATTGTTAAGCTTAAGAGGCCCCTTCTATGAATGCCTGTATATTTTTGTCAGCAGAATGAAAATAACTGCTTTGGAGAGTCTTTTTTTCTCACCGATCTTAATTTTTTTAAACAATTATGTTAAAACTCGAAACATCGTGTCCATTTCTTGTTTCGTATTTAGAGACCCCCCCCTCTCTTAATGCGAGGCCCTAAGCTGTAAGTGTAGCCGGTGTGAGCTCGCCTGTGATGAATCACACGTATAATTGTGCACTCTTATTTTCTATGGGTGGCCAGGAGAATTTATTATTATTTAAGTGAATGCAATGGTGATCAGGGGATTGGATCCAGAGCCCCACGTACACAGTAGAGTACAAGGGAACGCCCACAATACAGATTTGAGCTGACCTCCGGATTGAGAAATTGACTGGCGGTGTTGTGACGTACAAGGTGTTTCTGATCGCTATTGCGACCGTCCTGTCCGACGGGAGGAGAGAGGACAGGGTGGACCGGCTGCATGAGCTTACTCTCCGGCACTGCACAGCACAACATCGCCTCCCTACTGCAAAAATACTCGGCAGGACCCTCCTGAAAATAAAAGTCTTCGGAATCAGTGAGGCCTGTCCTTGGGAGGACAGGCGTAGTCTTGGTTGTCACAAGCGAACATTTGTTTCTCCACATTAATTTGTATCCCCGGGTTACCATCAGGGCTGGGCGCTGCAAGCTTAGCTTCTGAGATCTGATGAGACTGGTAGCCGTTTTGTAAAAGGTAATTTCGGCATCTGGAGCCCAAGCATGCAACAACTCTATGCAACTTCTTGGTTCTTTTGGTAAAGTCACGTAGAATGGAAATAAAATAATAAAAATAAAACATAATAAAAAATTAAATTCTCACGACGTTTCGGCCACAACACAAGTAGCCTTCTTCAGGTGAAGGAACAGAACTCTAGGATGACAGCGCTTCAATAACTGCTGCTAAGATTCGCAGCGTCTTTTAAGCTAGGTGGGAGAGGTAAAGCGCCTTGACAAAGGAGTTTACATATCAAACAGGATAATTTAGCATTGAAATAGCTGTGTTAAAGTGTTGGATCAGCAGGGTGTTAAAGTCAGAAATTAGCATGTAACTGGGAGATTAGCATGATGTTAATGTGAGCGATTAGCATGCGACTGGTCACGGAAATAGCTATGTTAAGTCAAAGTTTCCATCTCAACAGAGGCGTTTAGTATATGGACGCTAAAGGACTGCAACTACCCAACTATTAAACAATTAACCGATGTGAAAAAAACTAAGTATAAACAACATCAATATAATAAATGTACTCAATATGTTCTTCAATACGTTGAGCTATAAACATAAAGTAACTGAGTATACACTACACTATATAATGAATACCATATAGTAAACGAATTAATAAAACTAAAATATAAACTACATCAATGTTCATATTCTTAGTTTTTTCGGTAAAGTCACGTTGAAGAGAAACAACAAAATAACAAAATATATATAAAACAATAAAAAATTCTCACGACGTTTCGACCATAACTCAAACGGTCATCATCAGGTGTGTCGGTTTGCATAAATTTATTTTGAAAACGGCATATTTATTTATATATATATAAAAATAACGTTTGCGTCACGCGCAACGATGGCAGTTTGCCAGGACTAGTCCATCTATTTTTTGAAAAAAGGAGGGGGGAGACGAAATTTGTTTTTATGTATGCTGTCTGAAAGGCACTGTAAGCGTGAACAATCAATCAAGAACTGAAATGATTTATCAAATCTTTCCAATGATTGCTAAGATAGAATCCATCTTCTCGGTTGAAATTGTCTCTGTGTTTGTATATGTGGATAGCCTCATGAACGAATCTCTCATGGAAGCCAGATGGCTTACAAAGAACCTCCGTCTTGGAAAAGTCAATGGCATGTGAGCCTACTGAATTAGAACAATGATCTGCTACGGCCGAGGTGTTGGTCCTACCGTGTTTAAGGTCTGCTTTATGTTCACGAATGCGGTCCGAGATATGGCGTTTGGTTTCTCCAATGTAACTACTACCACAGAGGCAACTTAGTTTGTAGACACCAGGGTATTGTATGTCCGGAATCACATCTTTTACAGACGGAACCAGATCACGGATTTTATGTAATGTGTTGAAACGGACCTGGATCTTGTGTTTATTCAAGATTTTGGAGATCTTTTTTGTGATCCCAGCAATGTAGGGTAAAGTGATGGTTTTGAAAGGCTCCTCAAGAGGGTTCTTCTTCATGGTTTGAGTGATAGCTTTGCGGATTGTATAGTCGGAGTAACCATTAGCCCTAAGAGCTTGGTGTACGTGCTTGAGTTCACTGCTTATGTGTTCCTGGTCGGATATGCATTGGGCTCTATGATACAGAGTCTTGATGAGAGAATTCTTCTGTGATGGATGGTGGTGGGAATCCGGTTTCAGATAAGCATCCGTATGGGTAGCTTTCCTGTAGACAGAGTGGCTCATTGAACCATCAGGTCTCTTTTTAATTAGGACATCCAAAAAAGGTATCTTGCCATCTATTTCGACTTCCATGGTAAATCTGATGGCTGGGTGTATGGAATTGATGTGGTCGAAGAATTTGTCTAGAGCAGGCCGGCCATGTGGCCAGATGACAAAAGTGTCATCCACGTACCTCTTCCATAAGGTTGGGCGCAGAGTGGCAGTCTGGATGGCGTCAGTCTCAAATTTCTCCATGAAAATGTTAGCTATAACTGGAGAAAGGGGGGAGCCCATTGGGGTGCCCTCAGTTTGTTTGTAGAAAGTTCCATTCCAAGTGAAGTATGTATTGGTTAAACAGTGTCTCACCAGGGGGGGTACCTCAGTGTTTAGTCCTTGATGAACCAAGTCTTCAATGATTGCAATGGTGTCAGGTACAGGAACCTTGGTGAATAAGGAAACTACATCAAAACTGACAAGCAGGTCGTCTGGGGACAGGGAAATACCCTTGATTGTTGATACCAGGTGAGTAGAATTTTGTACCGCAGAGGTGGTCTTTCCAGTGAAAGGACGCAGGATTTCAGACAAAAAACGAGCTAGTTTGTAGGTGGGGGAGCTGATAGTAGAGACTATGGGACGAAGAGGTGTATCAACTTTATGTATTTTTGGTAAGCCGTATAATCTTGGTGGCCTGGCAGCAGAAGGTTTCAACGAAAACTGTTTAGATTGATCAATTAATGCGGTTGAATCAGAAATTATTTTGTTGGTTTGTGTGACGAGGCTGTTGGTGGGATCTCTTTTTATTTTTGTATAACTACCATCGTCGAGTAATTCTTTAATTTTGTTGTTGTATTCTATTTTATCCATGATAACAGTAGCATTGCCTTTGTCAGCTGAGAGAACTACAATATCATTCCTCTTTTTTAATTTATATAATTCAAAACGCTCATCTTTGCTGAGGTTGCTAGCTGGCATCTTAGCGTTTTTGAGGGTTGCAGCGATTTCAGATCTTGCTACGTCTGCAGCGATGTGACCCAGGCCCCTGAGAGCAACGTCTACTTGGGCAATTATATCATTAACTGGTATGTGTTTAGGTGTGACTGCAAAGTTTAGACCTTTAGCTAAAACGGATTTCAGACCATCGGAAATAGAACTGTTACTGCGATTAATTACGACTTTATTAACGTCTAACTTTTTGGTGTGTGGGTCCGGTCTTTTGTTGAAGAGGAGGTTAAATTTGGAAATCAGGTTTTCCTTACATTTGGTCGACATAGTAGCAGCTGAAGAGGCAGTCATATTGTCTACATGTTCCCAATCCGATGTGGACATTATTGCCGTCAATGATAAGTGTGATTTGTAGAGTGTCTTGTCTAACTGATCTAGTTCTGTGCGTATAAGTCTGATTTTTTCTGAGATAAGAGCTAAGCTAGTTTTGAAAAGAATTCGTTTCGCATTAGAAGAAGTTACAGTAGCAGAGGTGAGTGTAAATGCGATTGGTATTACCCCAGAGTCGCGGCATCTCTTCAGGAAGGTGAGAGACTCGATCAGCTGAGCTTTCTTATCCCGGAGTTTGTTGAAAGATCTTAAAGTTATGTGAAAACCCTCCCCGTAGAGGCGATTAAATTTTGATTTAAAGCTTTCGTGACTGCAGTAATTCATATTCTTAGTTTTTTCGGTAAAGTCACGTTGAAGAGAAACAACAAAATAACAAAATATATATAAAACAATAAAAAATTCTCACGACGTTTCGACCATAACTCAAACGGTCATCATCAGGTGTGTCGGTTTGCATAAATTTATTTTGAAAACGGCATATTTATTTATATATATAAAAATAACGTTTGCGTCACGCGCAACGATGGCAGTTTGCCAGGACTAGTCCATCTATTTTTTGAAAAAAGGAGGGGGGAGACGAAATTTGTTTTTATGTATGCTGTCTGAAAGGCACTGTAAGCGTGAACAATCAATCAAGAACTGAAATGATTTATCAAATCTTTCCAATGATTGCTAAGATAGAATCCATCTTCTCGGTTGAAATTGTCTCTGTGTTTGTATATGTGGATAGCCTCATGAACGAATCTCTCATGGAAGCCAGATGGCTTACAAAGAACCTCCGTCTTGGAAAAGTCAATGGCATGTGAGCCTACTGAATTAGAACAATGATCTGCTACGGCCGAGGTGTTGGTCCTACCGTGTTTAAGGTCTGCTTTATGTTCACGAATGCGGTCCGAGATATGGCGTTTGGTTTCTCCAATGTAACTACTACCACAGAGGCAACTTAGTTTGTAGACACCAGGGTATTGTATGTCCGGAATCACATCTTTTACAGACGGAACCAGATCACGGATTTTATGTAATGTGTTGAAACGGACCTGGATCTTGTGTTTATTCAAGATTTTGGAGATCTTTTTTGTGATCCCAGCAATGTAGGGTAAAGTGATGGTTTTGAAAGGCTCCTCAAGAGGGTTCTTCTTCATGGTTTGAGTGATAGCTTTGCGGATTGTATAGTCGGAGTAACCATTAGCCCTAAGAGCTTGGTGTACGTGCTTGAGTTCACTGCTTATGTGTTCCTGGTCGGATATGCATTGGGCTCTATGATACAGAGTCTTGATGAGAGAATTTTTCTGTGATGGATGGTGGTGGGAATCCGGTTTCAGATAAGCATCCGTATGGGTAGCTTTCCTGTAGACAGAGTGGCTCATTGAACCATCAGGTCTCTTTTTAATTAGGACATCCAAAAAAGGTATCTTGCCATCTATTTCGACTTCCATGGTAAATCTGATGGCTGGGTGTATGGAATTGATGTGGTCGAAGAATTTGTCTAGAGCAGGCCGGCCATGTGGCCAGATGACAAAAGTGTCATCCACGTACCTCTTCCATAAGGTTGGGCGCAGAGTGGCAGTCTGGATGGCGTCAGTCTCAAATTTCTCCATGAAAATGTTAGCTATAACTGGAGAAAGGGGGGAGCCCATTGGGGTGCCCTCAGTTTGTTTGTAGAAAGTTCCATTCCAAGTGAAGTATGTATTGGTTAAACAGTGTCTCACCAGGGGGGGTACCTCAGTGTTTAGTCCTTGATGAACCAAGTCTTCAATGATTGCAATGGTGTCAGGTACAGGAACCTTGGTGAATAAGGAAACTACATCAAAACTGACAAGCAGGTCGTCTGGGGACAGGGAAATACCCTTGATTGTTGATACCAGGTGAGTAGAATTTTGTACCGCAGAGGTGGTCTTTCCAGTGAAAGGACGCAGGATTTCAGACAAAAAACGAGCTAGTTTGTAGGTGGGGGAGCTGATAGTAGAGACTATGGGACGAAGAGGTGTATCAACTTTATGTATTTTTGGTAAGCCGTATAATCTTGGTGGCCTGGCAGCAGAAGGTTTCAACGAAAACTGTTTAGATTGATCAATTAATGCGGTTGAATCAGAAATTATTTTGTTGGTTTGTGTGACGAGGCTGTTGGTGGGATCTCTTTTTATTTTTGTATAACTACCATCGTCGAGTAATTCTTTAATTTTGTTGTTGTATTCTATTTTATCCATGATAACAGTAGCATTGCCTTTGTCAGCTGAGAGAACTACAATATCATTCCTCTTTTTTAATTTATATAATTCAAAACGCTCATCTTTGCTGAGGTTGCTAGCTGGCATCTTAGCGTTTTTGAGGGTTGCAGCGATTTCAGATCTTGCTACGTCTGCAGCGATGTGACCCAGGCCCCTGAGAGCAACGTCTACTTGGGCAATTATATCATTAACTGGTATGTGTTTAGGTGTGACTGCAAAGTTTAGACCTTTAGCTAAAACGGATTTCAGACCATCGGAAATAGAACTGTTACTGCGATTAATTACGACTTTATTAACGTCTAACTTTTTGGTGTGTGGGTCCGGTCTTTTGTTGAAGAGGAGGTTAAATTTGGAAATCAGGTTTTCCTTACATTTGGTCGACATAGTAGCAGCTGAAGAGGCAGTCATATTGTCTACATGTTCCAAATCCGATGTGGACATTATTGCCGTCAATGATAAGTGTGATTTGTAGAGTGTCTTGTCTAACTGATCTAGTTCTGTGCGTATAAGTCTGATTTTTTCTGAGATAAGAGCTAAGCTAGTTTTGAAAAGAATTCGTTTCGCATTAGAAGAAGTTACAGTAGCAGAGGTGAGTGTAAATGCGATTGGTATTACCCCAGAGTCGCGGCATCTCTTCAGGAAGGTGAGAGACTCGATCAGCTGAGCTTTCTTATCCCGGAGTTTGTTGAAAGATCTTAAAGTTATGTGAAAACCCTCCCCGTAGAGGCGATTAAATTTTGATTTAAAGCTTTCGTGACTGCAGTAATTCATATTCTTAGTTTTTTCGGTAAAGTCAAATTTAATCGCCTCTACGGGGAGGGTTTTCACATAACTTTAAGATCTTTCAACAAACTCCGGGATAAGAAAGCTCAGCTGATCGAGTCTCTCACCTTCCTGAAGAGATGCCGCGACTCTGGGGTAATACCAATCGCATTTACACTCACCTCTGCTACTGTAACTTCTTCTAATGCGAAACGAATTCTTTTCAAAACTAGCTTAGCTCTTATCTCAGAAAAAATCAGACTTATACGCACAGAACTAGATCAGTTAGACAAGACACTCTACAAATCACACTTATCATTGACGGCAATAATGTCCACATCGGATTGGGAACATGTAGACAATATGACTGCCTCTTCAGCTGCTACTATGTCGACCAAATGTAAGGAAAACCTGATTTCCAAATTTAACCTCCTCTTCAACAAAAGACCGGACCCACACACCAAAAAGTTAGACGTTAATAAAGTCGTAATTAATCGCAGTAACAGTTCTATTTCCGATGGTCTGAAATCCGTTTTAGCTAAAGGTCTAAACTTTGCAGTCACACCTAAACACATACCAGTTAATGATATAATTGCCCAAGTAGACGTTGCTCTCAGGGGCCTGGGTCACATCGCTGCAGACGTAGCAAGATCTGAAATCGCTGCAACCCTCAAAAACGCTAAGATGCCAGCTAGCAACCTCAGCAAAGATGAGCGTTTTGAATTATATAAATTAAAAAAGAGGAATGATATTGTAGTTCTCTCAGCTGACAAAGGCAATGCTACTGTTATCATGGATAAAATAGAATACAACAACAAAATTAAAGAATTACTCGACGATGGTAGTTATACAAAAATAAAAAGATATCCCACCAACAGCCTCGTCACACAAACCAACAAAATAATTTCTGATTCAACCGCATTAATTGATCAATCTAAACAGTTTTCGTTGAAACCTTCTGCTGCCAGGCCACCAAGATTATACGGCTTACCAAAAATACATAAAGTTGATACACCTCTTCGTCCCATAGTCTCTACTATCAGCTCCCCCACCTACAAACTAGCTCGTTTTTTGTCTGAAATCCTGCGTCCTTTCACTGGAAAGACCACCTCTGCGGTACAAAATTCTACTCACCTGGTATCAACAATCAAGGGTATTTCCCTGTCCCCAGACGACCTGCTTGTCAGTTTTGATGTAGTTTCCTTATTCACCAAGGTTCCTGTACCTGACACCATTGCAATCATTGAAGACTTGGTTCATCAAGGACTAAACACTGAGGTACCCCCCCTGGTGAGACACTGTTTAACCAATACATACTTCACTTGGAATGGAACTTTCTACAAACAAACTGAGGGCACCCCAATGGGCTCCCCCCTTTCTCCAGTTATAGCTAACATTTTCATGGAGAAATTTGAGACTGACGCCATCCAGACTGCCACTCTGCGCCCAACCTTATGGAAGAGGTACGTGGATGACACTTTTGTCATCTGGCCACATGGCCGGCCTGCTCTAGACAAATTCTTCGACCACATCAATTCCATACACCCAGCCATCAGATTTACCATGGAAGTCGAAATAGATGGCAAGATACCTTTTTTGGATGTCCTAATTAAAAAGAGACCTGATGGTTCAATGAGCCACTCTGTCTACAGGAAAGCTACCCATACGGATGCTTATCTGAAACCGGATTCCCACCACCATCCATCACAGAAGAATTCTCTCATCAAGACTCTGTATCATAGAGCCCAATGCATATCCGACCAGGAACACATAAGCAGTGAACTCAAGCACGTACACCAAGCTCTTAGGGCTAATGGTTACTCCGACTATACAATCCGCAAAGCTATCACTCAAACCATGAAGAAGAACCCTCTTGAGGAGCCTTTCAAAACCATCACTTTACCCTACATTGCTGGGATCACAAAAAAGATCTCCAAAATCTTGAATAAACACAAGATCCAGGTCCGTTTCAACACATTACATAAAATCCGTGATCTGGTTCCGTCTGTAAAAGATGTGATTCCGGACATACAATACCCTGGTGTCTACAAACTAAGTTGCCTCTGTGGTAGTAGTTACATTGGAGAAACCAAACGCCATATCTCGGACCGCATTCGTGAACATAAAGCAGACCTTAAACACGGTAGGACCAACACCTCGGCCGTAGCAGATCATTGTTCTAATTCAGTAGGCTCACATGCCATTGACTTTTCCAAGACGGAGGTTCTTTGTAAGCCATCTGGCTTCCATGAGAGATTCGTTCATGAGGCTATCCACATATACAAACACAGAGACAATTTCAACCGAGAAGATGGATTCTATCTTAGCAATCATTGGAAAGATTTGATAAATCATTTCAGTTCTTGATTGATTGTTCACGCTTACAGTGCCTTTCAGACAGCATACATAAAAACAAATTTCGTCTCCCCCCTCCTTTTTTCAAAAAATAGATGGACTAGTCCTGGCAAACTGCCATCGTTGCGCGTGACGCAAACGTTATTTTTATATATATAAATAAATATGCCGTTTTCAAAATAAATTTATGCAAACCGACACACCTGATGATGACCGTTTGAGTTATGGTCGAAACGTCGTGAGAATTTTTTATTGTTTTATATATATTTTGTTATTTTGTTGTTTCTCTTCAACGTGACTTTACCGAAAAAACTAAGAATATGAATTACTGCAGTCACGAAAGCTTTAAATCAAAATTTAATCGCCTCTACGGGGAGGGTTTTCACATAACTTTAAGATCTTTCAACAAACTCCGGGATAAGAAAGCTCAGCTGATCGAGTCTCTCACCTTCCTGAAGAGATGCCGCGACTCTGGGGTAATACCAATCGCATTTACACTCACCTCTGCTACTGTAACTTCTTCTAATGCGAAACGAATTCTTTTCAAAACTAGCTTAGCTCTTATCTCAGAAAAAATCAGACTTATACGCACAGAACTAGATCAGTTAGACAAGACACTCTACAAATCACACTTATCATTGACGGCAATAATGTCCACATCGGATTGGGAACATGTAGACAATATGACTGCCTCTTCAGCTGCTACTATGTCGACCAAATGTAAGGAAAACCTGATTTCCAAATTTAACCTCCTCTTCAACAAAAGACCGGACCCACACACCAAAAAGTTAGACGTTAATAAAGTCGTAATTAATCGCAGTAACAGTTCTATTTCCGATGGTCTGAAATCCGTTTTAGCTAAAGGTCTAAACTTTGCAGTCACACCTAAACACATACCAGTTAATGATATAATTGCCCAAGTAGACGTTGCTCTCAGGGGCCTGGGTCACATCGCTGCAGACGTAGCAAGATCTGAAATCGCTGCAACCCTCAAAAACGCTAAGATGCCAGCTAGCAACCTCAGCAAAGATGAGCGTTTTGAATTATATAAATTAAAAAAGAGGAATGATATTGTAGTTCTCTCAGCTGACAAAGGCAATGCTACTGTTATCATGGATAAAATAGAATACAACAACAAAATTAAAGAATTACTCGACGATGGTAGTTATACAAAAATAAAAAGAGATCCCACCAACAGCCTCGTCACACAAACCAACAAAATAATTTCTGATTCAACCGCATTAATTGATCAATCTAAACAGTTTTCGTTGAAACCTTCTGCTGCCAGGCCACCAAGATTATACGGCTTACCAAAAATACATAAAGTTGATACACCTCTTCGTCCCATAGTCTCTACTATCAGCTCCCCCACCTACAAACTAGCTCGTTTTTTGTCTGAAATCCTGCGTCCTTTCACTGGAAAGACCACCTCTGCGGTACAAAATTCTACTCACCTGGTATCAACAATCAAGGGTATTTCCCTGTCCCCAGACGACCTGCTTGTCAGTTTTGATGTAGTTTCCTTATTCACCAAGGTTCCTGTACCTGACACCATTGCAATCATTGAAGACTTGGTTCATCAAGGACTAAACACTGAGGTACCCCCCCTGGTGAGACACTGTTTAACCAATACATACTTCACTTGGAATGGAACTTTCTACAAACAAACTGAGGGCACCCCAATGGGCTCCCCCCTTTCTCCAGTTATAGCTAACATTTTCATGGAGAAATTTGAGACTGACGCCATCCAGACTGCCACTCTGCGCCCAACCTTATGGAAGAGGTACGTGGATGACACTTTTGTCATCTGGCCACATGGCCGGCCTGCTCTAGACAAATTCTTCGACCACATCAATTCCATACACCCAGCCATCAGATTTACCATGGAAGTCGAAATAGATGGCAAGATACCTTTTTTGGATGTCCTAATTAAAAAGAGACCTGATGGTTCAATGAGCCACTCTGTCTACAGGAAAGCTACCCATACGGATGCTTATCTGAAACCGGATTCCCACCACCATCCATCACAGAAGAATTCTCTCATCAAGACTCTGTATCATAGAGCCCAATGCATATCCGACCAGGAACACATAAGCAGTGAACTCAAGCACGTACACCAAGCTCTTAGGGCTAATGGTTACTCCGACTATACAATCCGCAAAGCTATCACTCAAACCATGAAGAAGAACCCTCTTGAGGAGCCTTTCAAAACCATCACTTTACCCTACATTGCTGGGATCACAAAAAAGATCTCCAAAATCTTGAATAAACACAAGATCCAGGTCCGTTTCAACACATTACATAAAATCCGTGATCTGGTTCCGTCTGTAAAAGATGTGATTCCGGACATACAATACCCTGGTGTCTACAAACTAAGTTGCCTCTGTGGTAGTAGTTACATTGGAGAAACCAAACGCCATATCTCGGACCGCATTCGTGAACATAAAGCAGACCTTAAACACGGTAGGACCAACACCTCGGCCGTAGCAGATCATTGTTCTAATTCAGTAGGCTCACATGCCATTGACTTTTCCAAGACGGAGGTTCTTTGTAAGCCATCTGGCTTCCATGAGAGATTCGTTCATGAGGCTATCCACATATACAAACACAGAGACAATTTCAACCGAGAAGATGGATTCTATCTTAGCAATCATTGGAAAGATTTGATAAATCATTTCAGTTCTTGATTGATTGTTCACGCTTACAGTGCCTTTCAGACAGCATACATAAAAACAAATTTCGTCTCCCCCCTCCTTTTTTCAAAAAATAGATGGACTAGTCCTGGCAAACTGCCATCGTTGCGCGTGACGCAAACGTTATTTTTATATATATAAATAAATATGCCGTTTTCAAAATAAATTTATGCAAACCGACACACCTGATGATGACCGTTTGAGTTATGGTCGAAACGTCGTGAGAATTTTTTATTGTTTTATATATATTTTGTTATTTTGTTGTTTCTCTTCAACGTGACTTTACCGAAAAAACTAAGAATATGAATTACTGCAGTCACGAAAGCTTTAAATCAAAATTTACATCAATGTTATCAATAAACTCTATATACTCTCCAATCAGCTGAGCTACTAACAATAAGTCATTATACATTACAATGCCCTATGGCGAAAAAATGGGTGGCGGTTTTTTCCTTTCCAACGTTAGCACCACGGAGAGCGACGAGCCTCGTTCAGACGGACGAGTCCATCCATGCTCGGAACGGAGGAGGGGGGAGAAACAGCCACGATGTGCTGCTCTGTCCTGTGTTGCGTTACAACCATGCCATAAACTAGACTACTATACATTGTACCGTTATACCTTCCAATATAAACTACATTGTATAATATCGTATACGCAGCCCAATGTAAGCTCTAACATTATGCATTATATTGATATGTCTTCAACTAAACTTTTTCCTACATTACATTACTATACACCGTAATATACACTACCATAGACAAACCCACCCTTGAATTACACAATGTGTTACTTTACACTACCCTATACTTTAGACTGTAAAATGTTAGACTTGTAATATTACACTATGTATTATTCTACCAACCCTACTGTATACCACACTGCTGTATATTCACAATACAATTACGATACTATATATTGCCTTATGAATTATGTTAAACATTACAATGTTATACTATTTATTATATAACATGCTATAAACCATACCATTGACCGTCGTGTGAAGAGGCAGTGCCAGCGAATGGACTGCAGTCTGAATGTCACCATAAAATACAATCAATTAAAAACTGAAATTGTTTATAACGTCTTTCCAATGAAATTTTGATTTAAAGCTTTCGTGACTGCAGTAATTCATATGCTTAGTTCTTTCGGTAAAGTCACGTTGAAGGGAAACAACAAAATAATAAAATATATAAAACAATAAAAATTCTCACGACGTTTCGACCATAACACAAACCAATTCCTCGACCACATCAATTCCATACACCCAGCCATCAGATTCACCATGGAGGTCGAAAAAGATGGCAAGCTACCCTTTTTGGATGTCCTAATTAAAAGGAGACCTAATGGTTCAATGAGCCACTCTGTTGACAGGAAAGCTACGCATACGAATGCTTACTTAAAACCGGATTCCCACCACCATTCATGCCAGAAGAACTCCCTCATCAAGACTCTATACCATAGAGCCCAATGCATTTCCGACCAGGAACACATTGCCAGTGAACTTAAGCACGTACACCAAGCTCTCAAGGCTAATGGTTACTCCGACTACACAATCCGCAAAGCCATCACTCCAGCCATGAAGAAGGATCCTCTTGAGGAGCCATTCAAAACCATCACCTTACCCTACATTGCGGGGGTCACAAAAAAGATCTCCAAAATCCTGAATAAACACAAGATCCAGGTCCGATTCAACACAGTACATAAAATCCGTGATCTGGTTCCGTCTGTAAAAGATGTGGTTCCAGACATACAGTACCCGGGCGTCTACAAACTAAGTTGCCTCTGTGGTAGCAGTTACATTGGAGAAACCAAACGACATATCTGGGACCGCATCCGTGAACATAAAGCAGACTTGAAACACGGTAGGACGAGCACCTCAGCCGTGGCAGATCACTTATAATTCAGTGGGCTCACATGACATTGACTTCTCCAAGACGGACGTTCTCTGCAAGCCATCCGGCTACCATGAGAGATTCGTTCATGAGGCCATCCACATATACAAACACAGAAACAATTTCAACCGAGAAGATGGATTCTGGCTTAGTAACCATTGGAAAGACGTTATAAACCATTTTGGTACTTAATTGATTGTATTTTATGGTGACTTTCAGATCGCAGTCCATTCGCTGCCACTGCCTCTTAATACCTTTCACACGACGGTCAATGGTATGGTTTATAGCAGGGGTGTCCAAACTTTTTTTCCCGAGGGCCACATACAGAAAAATATACGAAGGATTGGGCCACTCACTAGACGTGAGGTATACTGCCTCACTTCTCATGCACTAATATTGTCAAAATCAATCAAATGCAGGTAAATTACGTTTGATTATTGAACATGTTTGAAGAAAAAAAGCCTCCATCATAGCTCTTCATTAGTAGATATTAATTTTATTTTTTACAAAAAGGTTGGCAGGTAATTCTCTCAGTGACAGCCTCAGATTGGTTCTTAGGGTGCTGATCCCCCTTCATTGTCCATATGAAGGGAGAGACAAGAAGACAAATAGGGGATGTGGATATTTCAGCCTTATTACACAAATAAATTATTGGGCTTGTTAACACATCAACTAACGTTTGTTAAAACAATTGTCATCAACTTTAATTGACTGAATTTATGAAGTAATTGGGCTTATTAACAAATGAAAACGGTGTGTATATTTTTAACTCACCTGTAATGGGAATAATGTTACGCTCAGTGGGAGCAGTGATGCTGCACTTTGGTCTGAAAGATAGCTGGCAGGTCAGGAGTAAGTTTGGTGGTTGAGATGCGAAGGACGTCACGGAGATGGCTGTCGGTCGTTCTGGTTCTCAGCCTGCTTTTGTTCAGCGTTAACAGAGAGAATGTCTGCTCACATATGTATGTTGAGCCGAACAGACTCATCATTCGTTTTGCATGGCGTCTCGTCGGAGGAAACTTGGCCTTTTCCAAACTCCGGTAGAAGTCAGGTAGGGAGAGAAGCTGATGCTGATTCTTCAGAGAATCATCACACTGAATTTCGATCAGTTCTAATTGCAGACTCTCCTCCACTTCTTTTGCATCCATTGAAAACGGAGCCGCAAACAGTGTGATTTCCTTCTCAATGACAGAAAAATCTTGGAAGCGCTGACTGAATTCTGTCATGAGAGATGTGATCACAGACACATATTCTCCCATTTTTGCAGAGAGCTTGGCATTTGGAAATGCGCATTGATTTCGGTCAGCGTGGGGAAGTGCGCTACATTGAAGTTGCGCAGTTGTGACTCGAAGAGACGGAGCTTCGCACGGAATGCTTTCATGTGCACATACAGCTGTGGTACCAGCTGCTCTTTGCCTTGTAGTCTCTTGTTCGGGGTGTTGAGATGATCAGTGAGATCAACTAAAAAAGCCAGGCCTGCCAACCATAAAGGGTCACTGATCTCATGGAGAAGTCTGCCCTTTTCTTTCAAAAACTTGTCGATATTTGATCTCAGGGAATAAAACCACTGCAGCACGGAGCCGCGACTGAGCCAGCGCACTTGGGAATGGTAGAGTAGGTCCCCGTATTCAGCATCGACATCAGAGAGGAACG
Organism: Petromyzon marinus; assembly: GCF_048934315.1. Classification (NCBI taxonomy): domain Eukaryota; kingdom Metazoa; phylum Chordata; class Hyperoartia; order Petromyzontiformes; family Petromyzontidae; genus Petromyzon; species Petromyzon marinus. The sequence continues at coordinate 1,759,544 of NC_133721.1, forward strand.
CTTGCAATTCTCTGTGGTAAAGCCCTCGGGCCATAATTTTTTGACATTTTTCACAACTGTGTTCATCACATCGCCAAGCTGGATTATCTTGGCACAGAGGGCTTCTTGGTAGATGATACAGTGCATTTTAACAGTCTCACCTCCGCTCTCCTGCACCTTGGCACTCACCATAGAAGCCATTCCTTTGCGCTCGCCTGTCATTGCTGGAGCCCCATCCATTGTAATTCCACACAGCTTGTCCCATTTAAGTCCAGCCTGGTTAATTGAATCTGACACAGCTTCAAAACATATCCTTCCCAGTTGTCCCCTTTAGACTCCGAAGATCAAGCAGTTCCTCCGTAATGCAAAAATTCTCATCAACTCCCCGCAAAAAAATTAACAGCCGTGCAGTGTCCGTGGCATCTGTGCTCTCATCACATGCAATCGAGTAAAAATCGAAAGCACAAGCTTTATCTGACACTTGCTGTTTTAAGTTAGCCGACAAGTCTTCAATTCGCCGCACAACCTTATTTCTGGACATACTAACATCGTTAAAATCCTGCATTTTCTCCAGGCACATTCCCACGACTTTAGTGAGGCACTGTTTGATGAAGTCACCGTCTGAGAAAGGTTTCCCGTGTAGGGCAATGAGTTGAGCTACTTCATTGCTGGCTATTGTTGCATTTTCTTGAGCTTTGTTAGCACGGAAAAAAAAACCCTGCTGCTGCGTTAGCAGGCTAGCTTGCCATTTGCTTTACCTTCTCTCTCCGCTCGGCGCCAGTGTAGGACGTGAAGGTCTGATGTTTCGTTTCATAATGCCGTCGTACATTGTACTCTTTCATCACGGCAACACTCTCATTACAAATCAAACAAACACACTTCCCCTTGGTTTCTATGAAAAAACATTCATTTTTCCACCGAGTCTGAAATTTTCTGCACTCGCTTGCAATCTTGCGTCTCTTCGGTTCCGGCATTTCTGGTGACCCTGAGCAAATGTTTTCTTCGATTGCTTGCTTTGTGGAGACGCTGCCTTGTTCAAGACAATAGCGCCATCTAGTGTTTAAATTAAGAAATGCAATACAGTGGGCCATAGTCCATTATATTTTTAAACTTTGATACGGGCCCATTAAAAATGGATGGCGGGCCGCAGTTGGCCCGCGGGCCGTAGTTTGGACACCCCTGGTTTATAGCATGTTATATAATAATAAATAGTATAACATTGTAATGTTTAACATAATTCATAAGGCAATATATAGTATTGTAATTTTATAGTGAATATACAGCTGTGTGGTATACAGTAGGGTTGGTAGAATAATACATAGTGTAATATTACAAGTCTAATATTTTACAGTCTAAAGTATAGGGTAGTCTAAAGTAACGCATTGTGTAATTCAAGGGTGGGTTTGTCTATGGTAGTGTATATTACGGTGTATAGTTGTGTAATGTAGGAAAAAGTTTATTTGGAGACATATCAATATAATGCATAATGTTAGAGCTTACATTGGGCTGTGTATACGGTATTATACAATGTAGTTTAGATTGGAAGGTATAACATTACAATGTATAGTAGTCTAGTTTATGGCATGGTTGTAATGCAACACAGGACAGAGCAGCACATCGTGGCTGTTTCTCCCCCCTCCTCCGTTCCGAGCATGGATGGACTCGTCCGTCTGAACGAGGCTCGTCGCTCTCCGTGGTGCTAACGTTGGAAAGAAGGAAAAAACCGCCACCCATTTTTTTCGCCATATGGCATTGTAATGTATAACGACTTATTGTTAATAGCTCAGCTGATGGAGAGTATATAGAGTTTATTGATAACATTGATGTAGTTTGTATTTTAGTTTTTAGTAGTTTACTATATGGTATTCATTAGATAGTGTAGTGTATTCCCAGTTACTTTATGTTTATAGCTCAATTTATTGAAGAATATATTGAGTACATTTATTATATTGATGAAGTTTCTACTTAGTTTTTTTTTCACATCGGTTTATTGTATGATAGTTGGGTAGTTGCAGTCCTTTAGCGTCCATATACTAAATGCCTCTGTTGAGATGGAAACTTTGACTTTAACATAGCTATTTCCGTGACCAGTCACATGCTAATCCCTCACATTAACATCATGCTAATCTCCCAGTTACATGCTAATTTCTGACTTTAACACCCTGCTGATCCAACACTTTAACGCAGCTATTTAAATGCTAAATTATCCTGTTTGATATGTAAACTCCTTTGTCAAGGCACTTTACCTCTCCCACCTAGTTTAAACGACACTGCGAATCTTAGCAGCAGTCATTGAAGTGCTGTCGTCCCGACAGTTCTGTTCCTTCACCTGAAGAAGGCTACTTATGTTGTGGCCGAAACGTCGTGAAAATTTTATTTTTTATTACGGTTTTTTTTTCCATTCTACGTTACTTTACCGAAAGAACCAAGAAGATGAATCCCTGCAGTCACGAAAGCTTTAAATCTGAACTTTACGCAATTAAAAATCATAGTGTAAGATAAGACTACAATCGTTGTCTGCTGTGAGGATCTTCTGTACTCAGGGCCCCGAATGTTTGTGGCAAGTGAAAGTTTGTCTCAGCAAAATATAAGATTTCTCACAGTAGCATACCGTATGACCACACGTCGCTCTGCACCTTGTAGAGCCCATGGAACATGCTTTCTGAAGACATCCACTTTACAGGCAGAGGCACCTAATGGACATGACCGCATGGCCACAAGCACAACAACAATACGTTCAGTAAATTCAGTTCAGGCCGATGCATCGCGATTCGTCATACGTTTTTTGCGTCAGGCCATATTCATCTGGCCAAATTAGCGTCATCTAGCCCTCCACTACCCTGAAGGGTTAAATGTGTAGTGACATCACGGGATGGCACTGTGTAGTGCCGGGCCTAGAGAGGCACGGCGTGCGGTGTATTGACATCGCGGATACCACTCTGGTGTGGGTGTAGTACCGGCCCTAGAGGGGCTCGGTCAGCGCTGATTGATCCCGCTGGATGGCATCACGCTTGGCGTGCAGTGCCAGCCCGACAGGATAGGGTGTGGGAGTGCCGGCCGTAGGAAACGGGTTACTAAATGCCATGGCACTCTGGTTGACCCGAGAGGACACGTGACCGGTTAAGTCTACAAAGGGGCCCCAAGTGGGGGCTAGGGGTGGTCACGTGGTCAGGGTCCAGATCCTGCTGCTCGATGATTCTAGAAGGTGGTCGTGGCCAAGGGCGGAGCCAGCCACGCCACAGAGAATATAAGCCGGGTCCCCCACAGGGACCGGCGTTGTTGTTCATCCTGAAGAACCTTTGTCTACGTCTACGTTCTACCGAGTCTCCAACACATGGACTGGGACCCGAGCTGTGGTCCCGTTCTGTCGTAGCTAGTCATGTTGTAATTAGTGTAGTTAGCCTGGTGGTCACCACCACAGGTTGTTATTCTGGGCCAGTTACCCCGTGTACCACATGGGGGGGGGGAGGAGGAAGGGGATTTGTGAAATTGCCCCATATTTTGAACTGTCGGCAGAGCAGGGAGATTGAATCCAATTGCCGACCTCTGGATTGCAAGTCCAGGGTGGGAGAGCCATTGCACCACCGTGTGTGGCAGCACCCCCCACTCGCTTTTTCTTAGGGGCTGTGCAAAATAAAATAAAAACATTGAGTACAATTAAAGTGATGGGCCTTCCATTCCGATGATGGTGATGACATTGGCGATACTGATAATGATGCTGATGATGCTAAGTAAGGTGAAGGACTCACTTTGCCCTTCACCACGTAGTTGGGGTCAGTCTGGACGTTCCGTGCCAGCCCAAAGTCGCAAATCTTGGCGATGTGTCCATGCGTTACCAACAAATTCCTCGCAGCCAGGTCGCGGTGGATGCACTAAAAAAAAGAAAAAAAATCCCTGTGTGGCCTTCAACAAACTTGGGGCAACTTCTGTGAAGGTCGGCCACGGTACACGACGGGGTGGGTGCCCAGCACCACGCCCGGCCGCCTTTGTCTCCCCAGTGTAGATGTTTACACACCGCACCAGGTACTCATTTGAGACTGAGTCCATCTGGGGAGGCCCAAGACCGGTTCAGATAATTGTCACTGGTGTTGGCCGTGAGCGTGAATCGAACTCTGGCCATTGGGTTCGTAGTGCAGTGAACTAACCACTGAGCGACCACTCGCCACCCAGACAGACATATTAAGGGCAACAAAGACGTGCACCACAGACACAGTCACATACAAAGACACAGTTAAACACGCACAGTCACAGAGATACAGTTAAACATACTCTTTGGTTCTTTCGGTAAAGTAACATAGGTATAAAATAAAACAAATCACGACGTTTCGGGCGCAACACAAGTGTCCCTCATCAGGTGGGAAAGCATGATCTGCTGCTGAGGCAGACTGTTTTAAAAGGTTTGAAATAGGTGTAGCCCAAGGGTCATAAAGAAGTGGGCGGGGCTAGTGATGTTAATGTGAGAAATTAGCATGTAAATGTAAGATCGGAGAGCAGCCTCCTCGACGAGGGCTTCAAATCAAGACAGTTAAACACGCGCAGTCACACAGATGGTCATGGCCCTGTAGGGATAGAGACAGACAGGCACGGAGATACATACAGAGAGACACAGAGACAGGTTAAAATCATCACGTATTTTCATCATTATGTTCCACCACTCTTTTAACCGAGGAGAGAGGCTCACTGCTGATTCACTCCTCTCGCGACTCACGTTCTTGTGAGCGAGGAAGGCCATACCGCTCGCGACCTGCTCCGAGAAGCTCGGGAGGTTGTCCACCCCGGATGGAGTAGAGTCGCTCACGATCGCTTCTCTCTCCGACGACGACGCGTCCCAGCCTGCGGCGCACAAGGAAGCCCGGACGATTCAGAAATGCCCTAACTATAGAGTATCTATAGTAGATCATCGATTATTCGGCGGCTACGGGGGGGAAGGGGACGCCAAATTTTTTAACAACGCCGGATATTCACTACATAATAATTTTAAAAAGCTAATTTTTTGCACATTCTTGCATAGCATTGTTTTTAAATGTTGTGAATGTTTTGTTGTCTTTTAAATTAGTTTACTATATGAAATTGGTGTGAATAAACATACAAATACACAGAAATAAATATCCTACTGTAAAATGTAACCTATTTACTGTACCGTACTTACCAATCCAATCTCGAAGACTCTGAATGGAGTGATGTATATACGTGCAGTATTGTCATTTTTTAAAGTTTTATTTAGTGTATAATGTACCGTCCGTAATATTTAACACTGAAATGAAGTCGGTGGCCGCTCTGGTTAATAACGCGGTCTACTTCGCAGTAGACACAGTTAGAGCGAACACGTACATGATTAGAAAAAGAGAGTCGGCCAAGTGTTGTGTGGTGTAATTACCCAAATTTGATAAATTTACTCGCAAATTATACCATCGGGGAAGCTGCCTAATAACATCACAAACCCACTTGGCAGGGTAAAGCCCGCTTGCAAGGCTGTGGCTGCACAGGGGCAGCTGCCCCCAGTCCATGGAAACTGGTACTGATGTAGTTTACGAATCGCCATGGGCGGCATGGTGGCACATTGGTAAGTAACCCTTGCGCCTTGCAGCAAGAAAGCTGGGTTTGATTCCCGACTCGGGCGCGTTTTGGCGTGGAGTTGTCATCTTCTTTCCCCCTGTTCGTCAGAGTGTGTAAGTGCAATGAAGTGTTTGAGTGAGTGTGTGAGCGAGTGAGTTAGCGTGAATGTGTGAGTGTGTGAAGATTGTATGTTCTCCCCCTCTTCTGGGTCTCCTCCGTGTTCTCGAGTTTCCTCCCATAGTAAAAAAAATACCCAATACAACGAGTCTGGCATTGGGCAAAACATCCCAATACTGAAAAATCACCTGCAAATTACTCAATTGGGACTACACAGTGACAGCAAAAACTTCGCAGGACCCTCATGAAGAAGTCTTGAGTTTTTGCACAGTAAACAAATGTAATAATAAATCTTGACTTAAAGCTTTTGTAACTGCAGGAAGACATTCTTTGGGTCTTTCGGCAACGTCACGTAAATAGGTTCAAATGAAATAACCAAAAATAACAAAAAACTACGACGTTTCGATCACAACACAAGCTTTTGTCATCAGGAAGAAAAAAAGAGAGGGGGACAGCTGCTGAGGCAGACAGTCTGCCTTATCTCAACCGGTGTTGTCCCTATCCTAGGTAAACTCTGTCTTAAATGAGTACCTGGTGCAGTGTGTAGACATGAGCACTGGGGAGACAGAGGTGGCTGCATGCGCGTAGTGCTGGCCACCCACCTCCTCGTGGGCCACGCCGCCTAACAGCAGCACAGTCTGTTAAGGCTTATTTGGGTGATCTTCATCTTTGTTGTACGCTTGTGCCATCTTGTGTGTCCGCTGTCACAGATTCCAGGCTACAACCCTCCGGAGTCCACCCCATGGGGCTCCCCTTCTCCCCGGCCCAAAAAACCCAGACAGTACTCGTGCATCATGCATGCGGTGTCAGCAAGAGGTAAGAGGTGCATGAGTGGGCACACACTCTGGGTTTTACATCTGCAGAGTTAGTTAAGTGTACAGTGTGCTCGCAAGCAGAGGTGAACAATAAAAAAAAATCAGTGGCGGTTATGAGAAACGCTACCCTGAAGTAACGGGCGGTTTGCACTCTGAACTTGCAATCCAGAAGTTACTGGTTCGTTTTCCCATCGCAGCGTTTGAAACAGTGACGCAATTTTCTTAAATTTACAATTTTTACCTTGCCAACCAGTACAAACAGCCAGGTGAGGTGTATAAGCGTCACTATATATGAATAGTTTAGGACATCTTATGCTCACAAACTCACCCGTTCACGCACTCAACCACCAACTCAATCTCACTCAAATCACCAACTCACTCTCACTCAAACCACCAACTCACTCAACCATCAACTCACTCAACCCACCATCTCACTCAAACCACCAACTCACTCAACCATCAACTCACTCAACCCACCATCTCACTCAAACCACCAACTCACTCAAACCACCACCATCTCACTCAAACCACCAACTCACTCAAACCACTATCTCAAACCACCATCTCAAACCACCAACTCACTCAAACCACCATCTCACTCAAACCACCATCTCACTCAAACCACCATCTCACTGAAACCACCATCTCACTGAAACCACCAACTCACTCAAACCACCAACTCACTCAAACCACCACCATCTCACTCAAACCACCATCTCACTCAAACCACCACCATCTCACACAAACCACCAACTCACTCAAACCACCATCTCACTCAAACCACCATCTCACTCAAACCACCATCTCACTCTAAAAGGTTGAAGGTTAAGGTGCAGGCAGCCCTGAAAATATATTGGCTCGTGCCACTGCAAGCTCCCTTCTGGAGGATATGTTGTTGAGCCAGACGTTTGGAAGAGGTGGGAGTAACCCACATTTTACCCCACCACACACGACCTGCCGATGGACTACCCATTGACAGTGCTGAGTGGACAACGGCAGGGCCAGTGAGGGGGGATTTAAGAAACGGTTCAATCACCTGCCGCGCTTGGAGGATGAACCGGCGGCATTTGGGTTGCCAAGCCCAGTGTGATAACCGTCACATTATGGCAGCATCATAATCTGAATATTTTTCCTGGATCAATCCGATGAGCTATAAAGCTCTTTTTCACAGGTGTCCAGCACCACTTCATCATATGGATGAGGGGTTCCTGAATCAGGTGAGAGACAGATTTGTCCTCCTCTACCAGGTGAGGTCAGGCAATTTTACTTCTCACTTCACCTTCCTCACCTCAACTGGTAAGGTAGGAAAATCATTGCTCCTGAACTAGGTGAGAGCCCAATCAGGTGTGACCCGTGGTGCATAAGGGGACCACACCAATGATAAAAAAAATACTAAACTATTTTTTATTTTCTTGGTTCTTTCGGTAAAGTCTCGTAGAAGATAAATAATAAAAATATAAAACAATACAATTCTCACGACGTTTCGACTGCAACACAAGCAATCATCATTCCTTCTACGTGACTTTACCGAAAGAACCAAGAATATGAATGCCTGCAGTCACGAAAGCTTTAAATCAAAATGTATTTTTTATTTATTTACCAAGGTCACATCTATAACAGCAGCCACTATACCTGACCAGTGTTACTCATTTCTACTGTTACCTATTATTATGATTAGTGTGTGGACCCACCACAAAATTTCATACTTAACTTGCAGTTCATCAATCTTTGTAATAGCGTAATCAACCAGACTATGCGTTAATTGTGTTTTGACCGACCGTCTGTGTTGCTTTATATGGTTTCCAAATTTTGCTAAATACTGTTTGTTTGGTATGCTTCTCTCTCTGTGTCCCCTGTTGTATCTGTGTTAGTTTCCCCCTACTTGTGTGTCTGTATATACATATGGGGTTATGTGTTTCCTCTCTCTCGTAAATTTAGCTCTTCCGTACCTGATGATGGCTGCTTGTGTTGCAACCGAAACGTCGTACGCTATTATGTTATTTTATTATTTCTTATTTATACGTGACTTTACCGAAAAAAAACAAAGATTAATTCCTGCAGTCACGAAAGCTTTGAATCAAGTCTGTAGTGCCTCTTGTTAAACAGTGCTTCAGTTAAACAGGAAAATTAATAAATCCAGCAGGCATGACTTGAAAAGTAACACATTTACATTTTGGGTGGCACTCTAAATCGTCCGGTAAATCGTGTCGCCAATTATAATTTCTGCGTTTATCTGCGCGTGTCTGTGTACCCCCAGTGGAGGAATACGTGCGCAGCTTGCTGGACAACCCTGAGTTGATTGACCGTCTGGCACTGGCCTCGGAGCAGGTGAGACTCCGTATGCGTGCATCAGCTCTGCCCCCCCCCCTCATATTTATGGTGCGGGCCTGTACCCTTGTCCGACCCCTCACTTCCGCGTTGCATCCAGCTGCCTCACTGAAGAAAGGGACACTTGCCTTGCGCTGAGTACGACGTTTCGCTGGTTGTAATCGCCAGGGAAACGATATACTCGATTTGTAAGTGTTGTGGGTTTACTCTCCAATACACTGGCGTGCTGCAGTAGTAACTAATTGACACGTTTTGTTTTACGTAACAAACCTTACTAATTGTCTGTGCCGGGTTAACTACGCACATTTACGCGCTCTTACCCAAAAAACCTTTATTATGGATAATATTGGTCGCAAAAGAACACGTGTTAAACAGCTCCCGTTTAGAACGTCTCATCCTCACCATCAATGGTCAATCAATCAAATAAATCCTAGATTTATAACGTGGCATATTTACCAAAAAGCAGAGACGGAAGGGTGAAACTCTAGAGGTAGCTCTATGATATCCGCTTTTGTGGAACGTTCTCTAACACGGATGGCCGTACTGCTCTGAGATAAATCAGACTGGATCCTTCGTCTCGTTACGTGATGGCGGTTGCAAAATTGTTGTTGACGCGTGCATGTGCCGTGCGTGTGCTGTGTACGTGTGCAGGATGTGGTGGAGTCCCGGGTAATCTTCCCCGAACATCTCCCGCTGTCCCAGCTGCAGCAAGGTGTGCGCTCCGGCCGGTTTGTCCAGGGAACCTTCCTTGCGAGTCGTGAGAATAACCTGGAGGGGACTCTGACGGTGCGAGGGGACGGTGACAGTGATAAAGAGGTACACGTTTCACAAGCCTGCGTCTGGAAGGAACAATGCTGTCCGATCGTATCTGTGTGAGTTTTAAAAACAAATTTATAATTAAGCAGTGGCATAGCGTTCTTGGCATGAGCAGTAGCTCTTAACCTTTACTGCAAGGCTGCAGTAAAGGTTAAGAGCTACTGGGCTAAAATATTTGTATTTTGAACGTCTTTTGCACCCTTCGTAGGTGTCATAGCCTGGCTCCTGCCCCCCCGGCCTGTGAGTCTTGGTGCAGTTGCACTGCCTGCACACTCGATAGCTACGCCACCACAACTACAGTATATACGTTAATTGTGACTACTTTAATAATAGGGTTTTTCCCTTTTTTTTCTGGCAACAAAACTGAAACCTTTTACAAGGAATCATGTGTGCATTAACCACAATACTTGTGGTCAAAATGCAAACAAAAAACACACTATGATAATAGATGCATTGTCCTTGAGACTGATTGGTTCACACCAGGGACGGCTTTCTTTTGAGCCTCGACCCAATTGGTGCGAGACCAGAGGACGCCAAAAGGCGTACGCATATATTGCAAATATTATCAGTGTGTTTTTGTTTGCATTTTGCCACAAGTATTGTGGTTAATGCACACCTGATTCCTTGTAAGAGGTTTCAGTTTTGTTGCCAGAAAAAAGGGGAAAAACCCTATTATATTTTGGTACTGGCAAAGGAGGTCTAATGATGGTTGTGACTACTTTGTTAACAAAATGAATGGTCTATTTCCACCTCCAAAATGTAACGTTAAATAACAATTAGGTACATTGGCCCTTTGTTGGAAAAAAAAAACCCAGTCTAGAAATTGCCCTACTTGAACATATGTTACTGAAAAACATTGGTTTCAGAAGATTCATGGGCTCATAGTCCTACATTTTAAATTGTTTATTCGTGGTATTAAAACTCTTGTACAGTAAAACCTTGGATTGCGAGCATAATTCGTTCCGGAAACGTGTTTGTAATCCAAAGCACTCGTATATCAAAGCACTCGTATATCAGTTGTGATCACGTGACGCTCGGCAGTACAAAGCTGCTCGTATTGCAAGACCCTCGCTCGTTTATCAAATTAATATTTATTAAAAATTTTGCTTGTCTTGTAAAACACTCGCAGACCAAGTTACTCGCAATCCAAGGTTGTACTGTATATGCTGCTCTCTAACAGCACTTGGCCCAGCGGTCTGTTAAGACTATACGGGGGATCTTTTTTGTCTGCGTGCAGGTGTTGATCCAGGGGCTGCAGCATTTAAACCGCGCGATGCACGACGACATCGTGTGCGTGGAGATGTTCCCCGAGGAGCGCTGGGTTGCCCCCTCCTCGCTGGTCCTGCACGATGAGGGCGTCGCAGGGGACGTTGCAGAAGAGAATGAAGAGGATGTGGTGAGTGGAGCGTCAACACTGCCGAACCAAAATCAAAACCAGACACCTGCAGTGTGCGTGTCTCTCTCCCCGTGGTCGCATGGATTTTTCTCCAGGTCCTCCGGCTTTTCCCTCCACAGTTACAATCTGACATGCACTTAGAGTATGTGGCTGCTATCAATTTCAAATGTGATAAGATACTTCACTGAACGATCATTTGTGGCCAGGTCACTTAAAAAGAGCTATAGAGCTCTCAGGGTCCTTACCTGGTAAAGTTATTTTGTTTATAGTTTTTAAATAGTTTTAATCTAAATTTTGATTTAAAGCTTTCGTGACTGCAGTAATTCATATTCTTAGTTTTTTTTCGGTAAAGTCACGTTGAAGGGAAACAACAAAATAATAAAATATATAAAACAATAAAAAATTTCACGACGTTTCGACCATAACTCTAACGGTCGTCTTCAGGTGTGTTGGTTTGCATAAATTTATTTTTAAACGGCGCATTTATTTATTTATAAAAACGTTAGCGCCACGCGCAACGATTTGGCAGTTTATTTAGGACTAGCCCATCTATATTCTGAAAAGAGGAGGGGGAGACGAAATTTTTTATAATGTATGCTGTCTGAAAGCCACTGTAAGCGTGAACAATCAATTAAGACCTGAAATGGTTTATCAAATCTTTCCAATGATTGCTAAGATAGAATTCATCTTCTCGGTTGAAATTGTCTCTGTGCTTGTATATGTGGATAGCCTCATGAACGAATCTCTCATGGAAGCCAGATGGCTTACAAAGAACCTCTGTCTTGGAAAAGTCAATGGCATGTGAGCCTACTGAATTAGAACAATGATCTGCCACGGCCGAGGTGTTGGTCCTACCGTGTTTAAGGTCTGCTTTGTGTTCACGAATGCGGTCCGAGACATGGCGTTTGGTTTCTCCAATGTAACTACTACCACAGAGGCAACTTAGTTTGTAGACACCAGGGTATTGTATGTCCGGAATCACATCTTTTACAGACGGAACCAGATCACGGATTTTATGTAATGTGTTGAAACGGACCTGGATCTTGTGTTTATTCAGGATTTTGGAGATCTTTTTTGTGACCCCCGCAATGTAGGGTAAAGTGATGGTTTTGAAAGGCTCCTCAAGAGGGTTCTTCTTCATGGTTTGAGTGATAGCTTTACGGATTGTATAGTCGGAGTAACCATTAGCCCTAAGAGCTTGGTGTACGTGCTTGAGTTCACTGCTTATGTGTTCCTGGTCGGATATGCATTTATAAATAAATAAATGCGCCGTTTAAAAATAAATGTATGCAAACCAACACACCTGAAGACGACCGTTTGAGTTATGGTCGAAACGTCGTGAGAATTTTTTAGTGTTTTATATATATTTTATTATTTTGTTGTTTCCCTTCAATGTGACTTTACCGAAAAAACTAAGAATACCTCAATGTTATCAATAAACTCTATGTACTCTCCAATCAGCTGAGCCACCAACAATAAGTCGTTATATATCACAATGCCATATTGCAAAAAATGGCGGTTTTTCTTCCCATCAACGACCAGCACCACGGACAACGAACGAGCTTCGTTCAGACGGACGACTCAATCCATGCTCGGGAACGGAAGAGGGAGAGAGACAGCCATAATGCGTTGTTATACTCCATGTTATAAACCATACCATTAACCGTGGTGTGAGAGGTATTAAGAGGCAATATCAGCGAAAGAGCTGCGGTCTGACGGTAACCGTAAAATACAATTAATTAAGAACCATTGTAAAGATGTTTTAAACCATTTCGGAACTTCATTAGATTTATTGGCTGGTTGGGGAGGCTATATTAAGTTTGCGAGGTCTGAAACTCCAGGCCAAACATAAACTTCCGTTATCTCCGAAAAAGTTAGATGGATTGATGACCAAGCTGTGGAGGTCTGCCTAAATTCATGAGATGTCCATTGTTTCACAAGAGATAGCATGACTCGGATAAGAAATACACTATTAATTCTTATACACTGGTCCATGCATACAATTAGTATATTAGTGGACTACGTTAGAGAAGGAGAAGATCAAGGGAGTAGAGGAGAAGAGGAGGGCCGGGGTGCCCGGAGCCCAGAGAGTGCCCAGAGGGGCCAGAGAGCCAGGGGCAACCCTCATGTTTATGTTGGCTGGATAGCATGTGCTCCCGTGCATGTGAGGTTGCTCTCAACAGAAGTAGTTCCTTGCACGAGAATGGCTGAAACGCTGAGTAACCACTCAGAGGTATAGTGGTTAAGCAGTGGAGACGATATAGTGGAAAAACAGTGGAGATTTCTGAAATATAGAAGACTTAAAGTGTGTTGCTAAAAAAATCTTGGAGGAAAGAGAGGATACATGTGTGCCTCTTGGAGAAGGAAAGGCATTGCTCAAAACTGTGCTGCAAGGTCACGTGCCATGAATCACATGAGTTTAGAAAAAACGTGACTGTAAACCAACAAGCTTGTGAATAATTATCATGGTGAAGACACCTCTATACGTTGGATACTGAAGGAAAACCATCGTGCTACGCATCGTCAAAGCACAACAACACCTGACATTTGAGAAGTACAATTTCATCGTTCTACACATCGTCAATACCCTACAACACCTGGAAAGTCACCAGCTGCATCAAGCATCTGACTGTTGTATTGTTCGAAAGACACTGTGTGTAACGACTTTACATCCACCGGCACAGCGGATTTCTAAACGCCTGCCATGTCACCTTCTCAACACTAGCGTCAGAGACCGTCTGATACAGACTGAAAGCTGATTTCCTTTGTTGCACTGTTTGTCTTTTCATGAATGTCATATTGTGCACTGGGTTATGCCTTATTAACCTAAATTCTGAATTTAGCTATTCATGTATTTCTATTACAGTATCACATATTCTTTGGACCAAGTGTCAATTGCCTATTTGATGACTGGTACTCTGATTATTTTTTACAAATAAGGAACTTGTTTGATTTAAAATGTGTATGTGTGTGTGGTTGAACAGTGTAACAAATCCATGCGTTACATGTGTAGTGTTGCAGCGCCGACCTGGGCAAGGCCTATGATACAATCAGTAGGCCAGGGCTCTGGATTGTTATTCGTGTTTTCAGAGTCCCTTACCATCTGCTCACAATGAGTAAGGACCTTCACGATGGTGGGCAGGCCCGGATAAAGTTGCGTGCCCGGGAGTCAGATCAATTGCCTGTTTACAGTGGGGTGTGACAGGGATCTACAGTGAGGGAAAAAAGTATTTGATCCCCTGCTGATTTGTACGTTTGCCCACTGACAAATACATCATCAGTCTATAATTTTAATATTAGGTTTATTTGAACAGTGAGAGACAGAATAACAACAACAAAATCCAGTAAAACGCATGTCAAAGATGTTATAAATTGATTTGCATTTTAATGAGGGAAGTGAGTATTCGACCCCCTCTCAATCAGACATATTTCTGGCTATCAGATGTATTTTATACAGGTAATGAGCTGAGATTAGGAGCACACTCTTAAAGGGAGTGCTCCTAATCTCAGCTTGTTACCTGTATAAAAAACACCTGTCCACAGAAGCAATCAATCAATCAGATTCCAAACTCTCCACCATGGCCAAGACCAAAGAGCTCTCCAAGGATGTCAGGGACAAGATTGTAGACCTACACAAGGCTGGAATGGGCTACAAGACCATTGCCAAGCAGCTTGGTGCGAAGGTGACAACAGTTGGTGTGATTATTCGCAAATGGAAGAAACACAAAATAACTGTAAATCTCCCTCGGCCTGGGGCTCCATGCAAGATCTCACCTCGTGGAGTTGCAATGATCATGAGAACGGTGAGGAATCAGCCCAGAACTACACGGGAGGACCTTGTCAATGATCTCAAGGCAGCTGGGACCATAGTCACCAAGAAAACAATTGGCAACACACTACGCCGTGAAGGACTGAAATCCTGCAGCGCCCGCAAGGCCCCCCTGCTCAAGAAAACTCATATACATGCCCTTCTGAAGTTTGCCAATGTACATATGAATGATTCAGAGGACAACTGGGTGAAAGTGTTGTGGTCAGATGAGACCAAAATGGAGCTCTTTGGCATCAACTCAACTCACCGTGTTTGGAGGAGGAGGAATGCTGCCTATGACCCTAAGAACACCATCGCCACCGTCAAACATGGAGGTGGAAACATTATGCTTTGGGGGTGTTTTTATGCCAAGGGGACAGG
Source organism: Petromyzon marinus (assembly GCF_048934315.1). Lineage (NCBI taxonomy): Eukaryota > Metazoa > Chordata > Hyperoartia > Petromyzontiformes > Petromyzontidae > Petromyzon > Petromyzon marinus. The sequence continues at coordinate 1,774,740 of NC_133721.1, forward strand.
ACAACTTCACCGCATCAAAGGGACGATGGACGGGGCCATGTATAGTCAAATCTTGGGTGATAACCTCCTTCCCTCAGCCAGGGCATTGAAAATGGGTCATGGATGGGTATTCCAGCATGACAATGACCCAAAACACACGGCCAAGGCAACAAAGTAGTGGCTCAAGAAGAAGCACATTAAGGTCCTGGAGTGCCCTAGCCAGTCTCCAGACCTTAATCCCATAGAAAATCTGTGGAGGGAGCTGAAGTTTCGAGTTGCCAAACGTCAGCCTCGAAACCTTAATGACTTGGAGATGATCTGCAAAGAGCAGTGGGACAAAATCCCTCCTGAGATGTGTACAAACCTGGTGGTCCAACAACAAGAAACGTCGAACCTCTGTGATTGCCAACAAGGCTTTTGCCACCAAGTACTAAGTCATGTTTTGCACACGGGTCAAATGCTTATTTCCCTGATTAAAATGCAAATCAATTTATAACATTTTTTACATGCGTTTTTCTGGATTTTGTTGTTATTCTGTCTCTCACTGTTCAAATAAACCTACCATTAAAATTATAGACTGATCATTTCTTCGTCAGTGGGCAAACGTACTAAATCAGCAGGGGATCAAATACTTTTTCCCCTCAATGTATGTGAGGAGTCTGTGGGTCGCAACATCACGTATGGCTGGAAGTAGGACATTCCAGACTAAGAGGGTTAATGATGGCAATGTCAACGATACTGGACCAGCCAGCACAACTCACTGCCAATAACACATATCACATAATTCACCCTTAAGCAATTGTTCAATCAATTAATTGAATCACTACAATTAAAACCAAAGAATCTCCCAGAACAAACACTTCGCACTCTCCTCCGTCAGCCACCTGCATCGACAATAGAAACGCATCAGTCCAGCAGTGGATAAAACCTGGCGTCGGAGGTATGGGGGGGGCGGCGGCTTACACTTGCGGTGGACAGCAGGGGGGTGGCTGGATGCAGTAGCCATCGCAGATCAAGCGGTAGAACTTGTCATCGACTGCCATGCGCCAGGGTAATGGGCATCTCCTACACCCACACATATCACACTGAGCGGCACACACGTCACACCGAGGAGCACGCACGTCACACACCGAGGAGCACGCACATCACACACCGAGCAGGTTGCACAGGTCTCCTTTATCAAGACAAACGTGGAGCAGATTACAACTACAACTCTTCTACGCCTGTCACAATGCCCCCCTCTCCCCCCCCCCAGTTTATGGGGGGCCGCGGGCCTCACTCCACCCCTTCGCGTCAGCCCCCCCTAATAAATGGTCCGGTTGCATTGTGAATGCACCACTCGAATGACGTGCAGTCCCGTGGCGCACTGTAACGGGCTCGTGATTTACTCACTAAAATTCAATGTAAAAAAATAAAAACGATCCCAAGACATTATTTAAAATAAAGTATGGCCATCGTGTGTCAGCATCACAGGCGAAAATTGGCATGTAAAAAAAAACTTCACTCCGAATCACTCAATTGGGATTGCTCGCAGCAAAGAGCACTTGACCTGCTTGCAGGTTAGGTGCTGAATAACCGTGTGTCACACAGAGAACAGTTGCCACTGAGGGTGCCCTTTTAAAATGCTTGAGATGAGATGTGATTATCGCGTGTAAATGTGCACACTAAAATAAAAAAAATCATAATTATAAGCGAACTATTATCGTTTCAGGTGGCAGGGTGTTGCAGCGGTGATCTTTGACCCTCGCAACAAGAAGGGCCTTGGTTAATCATCCGACTGGCACTTTGCGGATGTATGGGTTATCCACTTTGCTCACGTAGCTAGAAAACACACAATCACAATGTAACTGGGTATTGGCCAAGCATCCCAATGCTAAAGTTACCTGCAAATTACTTCGATGGGATGACACTCGGCAGCAGAGCCGGATGATGACATTGCTGGGGCCCTATGCCATTGTCAAGCTTAAGAGGCCCCTTCTATGAATGCCTGTATATTTTTGTCAGCAGAATGAAATAACTGCTTTGGAGAGTCTTTTTTTCTCACCGATCTTAATTTTTTTAAACAATTATGTTAAAACTCGAAACCTCGTGTCCATTTCTTGTTTCGTATTTAGAGCCCCCCCCCCCCCTCTCTTAATGCGAGCCCCTAAGCTGTAAGTGTAGCCGGTGTGAGCTCGCCTGTGATGAATAACACGTATAATTGCGCACTCTTATTTTCTATGGGTGGCCAGGAGAATGTATTATTATTTAAGTGAATGCAATGGTGATCAGGGGATTGGACCCAGAGCCCCACGTACACAGTAGAATACAATGGAACGCCCACAGTACAGATTTGAGCTGACCTCCGGATTGAGAAATTGAACTGTGTTGTGACGTGGAGGGTGTTTCTGAACGCTATTGTGACTGACCCGTCCCGACGGAAGGAGAGAGGACAGGGTGGACCGGCTGCATGAGCTTACTCTCCGGCACTGCACAGCACAACATCGCCTCCCTACTGCAAAAAAACTCGGCAGGACCCTCCTGAAAATAAAAGTCTTCGGAATCAGTGAGGCCTGTCCTTGGGAGGACAGGCGTAGTCTTGGTCGTCACAAGCGAACATTTGTTTCTCCATATTAATTTGTATCTCCGGGTTACCATCAGGGCTGGGCGCTGCAAGCTTAGCTTCTGAGATCTGATGAGACTGGTAGCCGTTTTTTAAAAGGTAATTTCGGCACGTGGAGCCCAAGCATGCAACAACTTTATGCAACTTCTTGGTTCTTTCGGTAAAGTCACGTAGAATGGAAATAAAATAATAAAAAATAAAACATAAAAAAATTCTCACGACGTTTCGGCCACAACACAAGTAGCTTTCTTCAGGTGAAGGAACAGAACTGTCGGGACGACAGCGCTTCAATAACTGCTGCTAAGATTCGCAGCGTCTTTTAGGCTAGGTGTGAGAGGTAAAGCGCCTTGACAAAGGAGTTTACATATCAAACAGGAGAATTTAGCATTGAAATAGCTGTGTTAAAGTGTTGGATCAGCAGGGTGTTAAATTCAGAAATTAGCATGTAACTGGGAGATTAGCATGATGTTAATGTGAGGGTTTAGCATGTGACTGGTCACGGAAATAGCTATGTTAAAGTCAAAGTTTACATCTCAACAGAGGCATTTTGTATATGGACGCTAAAGGACTGCAACTACCCAACTATCATACAATAAACCGATGTGGAAAAAAACTAAGTATAAACTACATCAATGTCATCAATAAACTCTATATACTCTCCAATCAGCAGAGCGCTTCATTGAACGCTGCTAAGATTCACAGCGCCTTTTAGGCTAGGTGTGAGAGGTAAAGCGCCTTGACAAAGGAGTTTACATATCAAACAGGATAATTTAGCATTGAAATAGCTGTGTTAAAGTGTTGGATCGGCAGGGTGTTAAAGTCAGAAATTAGCATGTAACTGGGAGATTTGCATGATGTTAATGTGAGAGATTAGCATGCGACTGGTCACGGAAATAGCTATATTAAAGTCAAAGTTTACATATCAAGCGAGGCATTTAGTATATGGACGCTAAAGGACTGCAACTACCCAACTATCATACAATAAACCGATGTGGAAAAAAACTAAGTATAAACTACATCAATATAATAAATGTACTCAATATATTTTTCAAAAAGTTGAGCTATAAACATAAAGTAACTAGGTATACACTACACTATATAATGAATACCATATAGTAAACGAATTAATACAACTAAAATATAACTACATCAATGTTATCAATAAACTCTATATACTCTCCCATCAGCTGAGCTACTAACAATAAGTCATTATACATTACAATGCCCTATGGCGAAAAAATGGGTGGCGGTTTTTTCCTTCTTTCAAACGTTAGCACCATGGAGAGCGACGAGCCTCGTTCAGACGGACGAGTCCATCCATGCTCGGAACGGAGGAGGGGGGAGAAACAGCCACGATGCGCTGCTCTGTCCTGTGTTGCGTTACAACCATGCCATAAACTAGACTACTATACATTGTAATGTTATACCTTCCAATCTAAACTACATTGTATAATATCGTATACACAGCCCAATGTAAGCTGGAACATTATGCATGATATTGATATGTCTCCAACTAAAATTTTCCAACCATTACACGACTATTCACCATAATATACACTACCATAGACAAACCCACCCTTGAATTATACAATGCGTTACTTTACACTACCCTATACTTTAGACTGTAAAATGTTAGACTTGTAATATTACACTATGTATTATTCTACCAACCCTACTGTATACCACACTGCTGTATATTCACTATACAATTACGATACTATATATTGCCTTATGAATTATGTTAAACATTACAATGTTATACTATTTATTATTATATAACATGCTATAAACCATACCATTGACCGTCGTGTGAAAGCTATTAAGAGGCAGTGCCAGCGAATGGACTGCGGTCTGAAAGTCACCATAAAATACAATCAATTAAGAACCGAAATGGTTTATAACATCTTTCCAATGGTTACTAAGCCAGAATCCATCTTCTCGGTTGAAATTGTCTCTGTGTTTGTATATGTGGATGGCCTCATGAACGAATCTCTCATGGTAGCCGGATGGCTTGCAGAGAACGTCCGTCTTGGAGAAGTCAATGTCATGTGAGCCCACTGAATTATAACAGTGATCTGCCATGGCTGAGGTGTTCGTCCTACCATGTTTCAAGTCTGCTTTATGTTCACGGATGCGGTCCGAGATATGTCGTTTGTTTTCTCCAATGTAACTGCTACCACAGAGGCAACTTAGTTTGTAGACGCCCGGGTACTGTATGTCTGGAACCACATCTTTTACAGACGGAACCAGATCACGGATTTTATGTACTGTGTTGAATCGGACCTGGATCTAGTGTTTATTCAGGATTTTGGAGATCTTTTTTGTGACCCCTGCAATGTAGGGTAAGGTGATGGTTTTGAATGGCTCCTCAAGAGGATTCTTCTTCATTGCTGGAGTGATGGCTTTGCGGATTGTGTAGTCGGAGTAACCATTAGCCTTGAGAGCTTGGTGTACGTGCTTGAATTCACTGGCAATGTGTTCCTGGTCGGAAATGCATTGGGCACTATGGTATAGAGTCTTGATGAGGGAGTTCTTCTGGGATGGATGGTGGTGGGAATCCGGTTTTAAGTAAGCATCCGTATGGGTAGCTTTCCTGTAGACAGAGTGGCTCATTGAACCATCAGGTCTCCTTTTAATAAGGACATACACAAAGGGTAGCTTGCCATCTTTTTCGACTTCCATGGTAAATCTGATGGCTGGGTGTATGGAATTGATGTGGTCGAGGAATTGGTCTAGAGCAGGCCGGCCATGTGGCCAGATGATAAAAGTGTCATCCACGTACCTCTTCCATAACGTCGGGCGTAGAGTGGCAGTCTGGATGGCATCAGTTTCAAATTTCTCCATGAAAACGTTGGCCCCCGTGGTGCCTCACCACAAACGTGGGGCCCGGTCAGCCGCGTCGACTGTCGTGATCGCGTACAGGTGGTGAAACTGCCACACATGAACCATGATACCTTGCTGATCTCGTGTCAAGGAGAATAAACCAGCAGCCCGTCGCTAGCAATGGGAATGATTGGTTAGGGAACACATTGGGCTCTACAGAGGCACTCCACTATTATACACCACTACTATACAGTAAACATTGGGCTCTATGGAGGCCTGTCGTTAAGGGATTACTCGTTAACATGGGGTGGTCGTTAAGAGGGGTTCTATTGTATATAACAAGTTTAAATATTTAATAAGTTAATAGAGAGTACTCAACTGAGATGGCGGAGGAGTTTGCTAAACTCACAATACAAAGACCACTGTCCCAGCCTCTGTGGTTGGACCATCTCTAGCTCCACCAACCTACCTTGATGCACCTATCTCAGGCCTATATAAGACCTTGTCTCAGCAACTTTCTCTCTCACCTGACCTGAAGACGATTGCTTGTGTTGCGATCGAAACGTCGTGATATATTTATTATTTTTTATCTACGTGGCTTTACCAAAGGACCCATAGAATATAATCATAAACAGGTTACGTCCTCTACATGGACCCCCCCCCCCCTCATTATTAATCATGAACAGGTGACGTCCTCCAAATGGACACCCCCCTCCATTGATAATAATTAGCGGGTGACATCACTCCACATGGGGGGGGGGGCGAGGTGCCTCCTCTCCCCTCCTAAGCGTCAACTTATAAACTCACTACAAAGGCAGAACCCTCACGTAACGCGATCTCCATAACGCTATTGAGACATCTAAGTAAAAACAACGTCATGATGAACAAGGGATTATAACCTTTAAATGAAATAGGTCTGTCACCGCGGGCTTACAAATTGCACACAAATGGATGCAATGAATATCACTTCGCGGTCTGCTTTGCGCTTGCAAGTTTCAGATTTACTGCAATACACCCATGCTTGGACGGGCAAAAGGCTAGTAAACAAATAATCCCCTCGCCTGCTCCCCACCACGATATCACACGATGATATAGTACTTCCTTGTACAGTATACCCAATAAAGACCAAATCTAATCCCCATGATAGGTAAATTGATATACATAGAGCTTGCCGGCGATAGGTCTAAACCACGAACTATGAACTCGTGATATTCAAGGGTCTCCCGTATTTGGAGTTTGCATGTTCTCCCCATGGTCACGTTGAGATAATGACTGCTATGAATTTTCACATAAGCCACCTCGTTGAGCAATCATATGTGGCCAGGCTGCTTCTGGAAAAGAGCTATATATCTCAGTGGGCCTTACCTGGTCAAATAAAAATAGGTTGCTCACAGGAGTTTAATGGATTGCCACATCACAGGGATGTGAGGAATCGCAGAATGGAGAGGGCTTCATCCAGCAGTGGATTGAGTGTTCTTGTTGAAACGTGTGTATTTAATATTTCTCTGATGTTCTTTTAGTCTCGTGCTGATCATTCGTCCTGTTTGCCCAACATAACATTTGCCACAAGTGCAGTTAATCCTGTACAAACATTCTGTTGATAGCTTAGGTAATACATATTTTATACCAGAAGTCGAGTTCAAGAAACATAAGTACGTTTTTATTTCAACTGAAATGTATATATACATATATAAATATACATGTCCATACAACCACGTCTCAATGTCTATGTATGGGAGAACACGCTAGTTTCTCCCTCTGTGGAGTCTCCACCACTTTTCTTTCTTCTTGTTTCCCAGCTCCTCGTCTTGGTGCTCCTTCCCTCTGTCTCCTCCTCGTTCATTCTCCTCTTCATCTTTCTCCAGCTGCCGTGTGCAGCACATGAAGCTCCAAATTGCCCAACGCCAGAAACTGTTCTTTCTCTCTCCCTTAGAAGATGGGATGTGCTTAATCTCTTTCTTCTCTTCCTGAACACTCTCTGCCCTCCAAGGTTGCTCACATCTTCCTTCCTCATTCAACACTTCCTGCTTTGTATCATCTTCAATCGTGTCGACCTCCTTCAGCTCTACCTCATTTGCCTCTAACTCAATAGCTCCTACTTCTTTTGCGTCTACCTCTATTGCCTCTACATCATTCGCCTCTACAAAAATCGCCTCACTCTCCTCCACCTCAATATCCCCCACCTCCACTTCTACCTCAATCACCTCTACGTCATTCGCCTCTAACTCATTCGGCTCTAACTCCATAACCACCTCCTGCTTGGCCTCTCCCTCAATCTCCTCTACCTCTTTTGCCACTTCCTGGATGGCATCTACTTCATATGCCTCAACCTCATTTGCCCCTTCCTGCTTTATCTCCTCCACCACATTCTCAACTTTTTTTGCCATTTCCTGTTTGGCCTTTAGCTCATTCGTGTCTACCTCATTGATCAAGACCTGCATGGCCTTTTCTTCGATCATGTCAACCTGAATTGCCTCGACCTGTTTCACCAATTCCTGCTTTGTATCTCTCTCAATCCCTTCTACGACATTGGCCACAACCTCTTTCACCACTTCCTGCTTGGCCACTGCATCTACCTCAATCACCGCTACCTCTACCTCACTCGCCACTTCCTTCTTGGGCTCTACATCATTCCCCTCTCCCTCAATCTCGTTTACCTTCATCTCTTCTACTTCCCGAAATTTCATCTCAGTCCTTCGTAGCTTCCTATTCCTACGTTTCCTGTGAACACCATCCTCTCCTTCTTTCTTTGTCTCCACAACATTATCAACTTTCTTAGCCACTTCCTGTTTGGCTATTCCCTCATTCCCATCTACCTCACTTGCCTCTACCTCTTTCCCTAAGTCCTCCTTGGCATCTCTCTCAATCCCTTCTACGACATTGGCCTCTACCTCTTTCACAAATTCCTGTGTGGCCACTGCATCTACCTCAATCACCGCTACCTCTACCTCACTCGCCACTTCCTTCTTGGGCTCTCCATCATTCCCCTCTCCCTCAATCTCGTTTTCCTTCATCTCTTCTACTCCCCGCACTTTCATCTCAGTCCTTCGTAGCTTCCTATTCCTACGTTTCCTCTGAACACCATCCTCTCCCTCTTTCTTTGTCTCCACAACATTATCAACTTTCTTAGCCACTTCCTGTTTGGCCATTCCCTCATTACTATCTACCTCACTTGCGTCTACCTCTTTCCCTAAGTCCTCCTTGGCATCTCTCTCAATCCCTTCTATGACATTGGCCACTACCTCTTTCACAAATTCCTGTGTGGCTACTGCATCTACCTCAATCACCGCTACCTCTACCTCATTCGCCTCTACCTCACTCGCCACTTCCTTCTTGAGCTCTACATCATTCCGCTCTCTCTCAATCTCGTTTACCTTCATCTCTCCTACTTCCTGAACTTTCATCTCAATCCTTCGTAGCTTCCTATTCCTATGTTTCCTCTGAACACAATCCTCTCCCTCTTTCTTTGTCTCCAAAACATTCTCAACTTTCTCCGCCACTTCCTGTTTGGCCATTCCCTCATTCCCATCGACCTCATTTGGCTCTATCTCTTCTGCTAATACCTGTTTTGCATCTCTCTCAATCCCCTCTATGACATTGGCCGCTATATCTTTCACCACTTCCTGCTTGGCCACTGCTTCTACCTCAATCACCGCTACCTCTGCCTCATTCGCTAATTCCCGCTTGCCATCTCCTTCTAACACCTCTACCTTATTCAACTCTACCTCATTCATCACATCCTCCAAAGCCACTGCCTCAATCATCTCTACCTCAATCGTCCCAACCTCCACCACTTCCTGCATGGGCTCTCCCTCACTCCCCTCTCTCTCAGCCACCTCTTCTTTCACTGTCTCCTCCAGAATTTTCTTCTTGTTCTTTTGTTTCTTCCTATTACTACGTTTCCTCTGAACACCATCCTCTCCCTCTTTCTTTGTCTCCACAACATTATCAACTTTCTTAGCCACTTCCTGTTTGGCTATTCCCTCATTCCCATCTACCTCACTTGCCTCTACCTCTTTCCCTAAGTCCTCCTTGGCATCTCTCTCAATCCCTTCTACAACATTGGCCACTATCTCTTTCACATATTCCTGTGTGACTACTGCATCTACCTCAATCACCGCTACCTCTACCTCATTCGCCTCTAGCTCACTCGCCACTCCCTTCTTGGGCTCTCCATCATTCCCCTCTCTCTCAATCTCGTTAACCTTCATCTCTTCTACTTCCCGAACTTTCATCTCAATCCTTCGTAGCTTCCTATTCCTACGTTTCCTCTGAACACAATCCTCTCTCTTTGTCTCCACAATATTCTCAACTTTCTCCGCCACTTCCTGTTTGGCCATTCCCTCATTCCGATCGACCTCATTTGGCTCTACCTCTTCTGCTAATACCTGTTTTGCATCTCTCTCAATCCCCTCTACGACATTGGCTGCTATATCTTTTACCACTTCCTGCTTGGCCACTGCTTCTACCTCAATCCGCGCTACCTCTGCCTCATTCGCTAATTCTCGCTTGCCATCTCCTTCTAATACCTCTACCTTATTCAACTCTACCTCATTCATCACATCCTCCAAAGCCACTGCCTCAATCATCTCTACCTCAATCGTCCCAACCTCCACCACTTCCTGCATGGGCTCTCCCTCACTCCCCTCTCTCTCAGCCACCTCTTCTTTCACTGTCTCCAGAACTTTCTTCTTGTTCTTGTGTTTCTTCCTATTCCTATGTTTCCTCTGAACACCATCCTCTCCCTCTTTCTTTGTCTCCACAACATTATCAACTTTCTTAGCCACTTCCTGTTTGGCTATTCCCTCATTCCCATTTACCTCACTTGCCTCTACCTCTTTCCCTAAGTCCTCCTTGGCATCTCTCTCAATCCCTTCTACGACATTGGCCACTATCTCTTTCACATATTCCTGTGTGACTACTGCATCTACCTCAATCACCGCTACCTCTACCTCATTCGCCTCTAGCTCACTCGCCACTCCCTTCTTGGGCTCTCCATCATTCCCCTCTCTCTCAATCTCGTTAACCTTCATCTCTTCTACTTCCCGAACTTTCATCTCAATCCTTCGTAGCTTCCTATTCCTACGTTTCCTCTGAACACAATCCTCTCTCTTTGTCTCCACAATATTCTCAACTTTCTCCGCCACTTCCTGTTTGGCCATTCCCTCATTCCGATCGACCTCATTTGGCTCTACATCTTCTGCTAATACCTGTTTTGCATCTCTCTCAATCCCCTCTACGACATTGGCTGCTATATCTTTTACCACTTCCTGCTTGGCCACTGCTTCTACCTCAATCCGCGCTACCTCTGCCTCATTCGCTAATTCTCGCTTGCCATCTCCTTCTAATACCTCTACCTTATTAAACTCTACCTCATTCATCACATCCTCCAAAACCACTGCCTCAATCATCTCTACCTCAATCGTCCCAACCTCCACCACTTCCTGCATGGGCTCTCCCTCACTCCCCTCTCTCTCAGCCACCTCTTCTTTCACTGTCTCCAGAACTTTCTTCTTGTTCTTGTGTTTCTTCCTATTCCTATGTTTCCTCTGAACACCATCCTCTCCCTCTTTCTTTGTCTCCACAACATTATCAACTTTCTTAGCCACTTCCTGTTTGGCTATTCCCTCATTCCTATTTACCTCACTTGCCTCTACCTCTTTCCCTAAGTTCTTCTTGGCATCTCTCTCAATACTTTCTACGACATTGGCCACTAACTCTTTCACAAATTCCTGTGTGGCCACTGCATCTACCTCAATCACCGCTACCTCTACCTCACTCGCCACTTCCTTCTTGGGCTCTCCCTCATTCCCCTCTCCCTCAATCTCGTTTTCCTTCATCTCTTCTACTTCCCGCACTTTCATCTCAGTCCTTCGTAGCTTCCTATTCCTACGTTTCCTCTGAACACCATCCTTTCCCTCTTTCTTTGTCTCCACAACATTCTCAACTTTCTCCGCCACTTCCTGTTTGGCCATTCCCTCATTCCAATCGACCTCATTTGGCTCTACCTCTTCTGCTAATACCTGTTTTGCATCTCTCTCAATCCCCTCTACGACATTGGCTGCTATATCTTTTACCACTTCCTGCTTGGCCACTGCTTCTACCTCAATCCGCGCTACCTCTGCCTCATTCGCTAATTCTCGCTTTCCATCTCCTTCTAATACCTCTACCTTATTCAACTCTACCTCATTCATCACATCCTCCAAAGCCACTGCCTCAATCATCTCTACCTCAATCGTCCCAACCTCCACCACTTCCTGCATGGGCTCTCCCTCACTCCCCTCTCTCCCAGCCACCTCTTCTTTCACTGTCTCCAGAACTTTCTTCTTGTTCTTGTGTTTCTTCCTATTCCTATGTTTCCTCTGAACACCATCCTCTCCCTCTTTCTTTGTCTCCACAACATTATCAACTTTCTTAGCCACTTCCTGTTTGGCTATTCCCTCATTCCCATTTACCTCACTTGCCTCTACCTCTTTCCCTAAGTCCTCCTTGGCATCTCTCTCAATCCCTTCTACGACATTGGCCACTATCTCTTTCACATATTCCTGTGTGACTACTGCATCTACCTCAATCACCGCTACCTCTACCTCATTCGCCTCTAGCTCACTCGCCACTCCCTTCTTGGGCTCTCCATCATTCCCCTCTCTCTCAATCTCGTTAACCTTCATCTCTTCTACTTCCCGAACTTTCATCTCAATCCTTCGTAGCTTCCTATTCCTACGTTTCCTCTGAACACAATCCTCTCTCTTTGTCTCCACAATATTCTCAACTTTCTCCGCCACTTCCTGTTTGGCCATTCCCTCATTCCGATCGACCTCATTTGGCTCTACATCTTCTGCTAATACCTGTTTTGCATCTCTCTCAATCCCCTCTACGACATTGGCCACTATATCTTTCACCACTTCCTGCTTGGCCACTGCTTCTACCTCAATCACCGCTACCTCTGCCTCATTCGCTAATTCCCGCTTGCCATCTCCTTCTAACACCTCTACCTTATTCAACTCTACCTCATTCATCATATCCTCCAAAGCCACTGCCTCAATCATCTCTACCTCAATCGTCCCAACCTCCACCACTTCCTGCATGGGCTCTCCCTCACTCCCCTCTCTCTCAGCCACCTCTTCTTTCACTGTCTCCTCCAGAACTTTCTTCTTGTTCTTATGTTTCTTTCTACTCGCACGTTTTCTCTTCATACCATTTCTCTCCCCCACTTTCTCCATCTCTTCAATCTCGTTCTCAACCTTCTTGCTATTCTGACATGTCTGCTTCACATCCTCATTATTGGTGTTGACTTCCGCCTGCTGCTGCTCTTTTGCCTTTTGCTGCTGCTGCTGGTGGTGGATGATGAAGCTCTTCAGCTCGGTGCTGTTCTGGAATTCCAGCAGCTCCCGCTGATATTTGGCCTGCTGCTGTGCACAATGATCCAGCAGGATCATCTCAAGCTCCAGAATCTGGCGCTTAGCTTCTAGTCTTGTGTCAACGAGGAACCTCTTTCGCTGCCCCTTCGAGCGACGGTCTGGGGAGTCACATGGGGAGGAGAGAGCAGCACCACAATTGATTCGTTAATGGGTATTTGAGTATTTCCTGTATGATAATAGGTTTTTCCCGTTTTTACTGGCAACAAAACAGGTGTTAAGATGTTAAAACACCAAACTGAAACCTTTTACAAGGAATCATGTCTGCATTAACCATGATGCTTGTGGTCAGAATGCAAACAAAAAACATACTCTGATAATATATGCATTGTCCTTGAAACTGATTGGTCCACACCAGGGACAGCTTTCTTTTGAGCCTCGTCTCAAACGGTGTTAGACCAGAGGACGCCAAAAGGCGTATTTCCTGTATGTTATTTTGGTAAAGAAACTTGGCACCATTGACAGGAATCTAACTTAACTTGAGACCGATGTAACAATGATAACACTGTAGGGAGGTCTGGAGGTTGACTCATGTGCCGGAGACACCTCCTCCTCCAAATAACTTCATTAGGATTATGGGCTGGTTGGGGAGGCCATATTAAGTTTGCGAGGTCTGGAAACTCCAGGCCAAACATAGATAAACTTCCGTTATCTCAGAAAAAGTAAGATGGATTGATGGGCAAGCTGTGGAGGTCTGGCTAAATTTATAAGATGTCCATTGTTTCACAAGAGAGAACATGAATTGGATAAGAAATACACTATTAATTCTTATACACTGGTCCATTCATACAATTAGTATATTAGTGGGCTACGTTAGAGAAGATAAAGGGAGGAGAGGAGAAGAGGAGGGTGCCCAAAGGGGCCAGAGAGCCAGGGGCAACCCTAATGTTTATGTTGGCTGGATAGCATGGGCTCCCGTGCATGTGAGGTTGCTCTCAACAGAAGTCATTCCTTGCACGAGAATGGCTGAAATGATGAGTAACCACTCAGAGGTATAGTGGTTAAGCAGTGGAGACGGTATAGTGGTAAAACAGTGGAGATTTTAAAAGCAAAGTTTAAGATTTGCATTTGTCAATTTATATTGAGCCGATACATATGGCAAGTGAAATTAAGAAGACTTAAAGTGAGTTTTGCAGAAAGAGAGAATACATGTGTGTCTCTTGGAGAAGGAAAGGCATTGCTCAAAATTGTGCTGCAAGGTCACGTGCCATGAATCACATGAGTTTAGAAAAAACGTGACTGTAAACCAACAAGCCTGTGAATAATTATCATGGTGAAGACACCTCTATACGTTGGATACTGAAGGAAATCCATCGTGCTACACATCGTCAAAGCCCGACAACACCTGACATTCGAGAAAGAAGTACAATTGCATCGTTCTACACATCGTCAATACCCCACCACATCTGGAAAGTCACCAGCTGCATCAAGCACCTGACTGTTGTATTGTTCGAAAGACACTGTGTGTAACGACTTTACATCCGCCGGCACTGCGGGTTTCTAAACGCCTGCCATGTCACCTTCTCAACACTAGCGTCTGAGACCGTCTGATACAGACTGAAAGCTTATTTCCTTTGTTGCACTGTTTGTCTTTTCATGAATGTCATATTGTGCACTGGGTTATGCCTTATCAACCTAAATTCTGAATTTAGCTATTCATGTATTTCTATTACAGTATCACATATTCTTTGGACCAAGTGTCAATTGCCTATTTGATGACTGGTACTCTGATTCTTTTTTTTACAAATCAGGGACTTGTTTTAATTAAAATGTGTCTGTGTGTGTGGTTGAACGGTGTAACAAATCCATGCGTTACATGTGTAGTGTTGCAGCGCCGACCTGGTCAAGGCCTATGATACAATGAGTAGGCCAGGGCTCTGGATTGTTACTCGTATTTCCGGAATCCCTAACCCTCTGCTCACAATCATTAAGGACCTTCACGATGGTGGGCAGGCCCGGATAAAGTTGCGTGCCCGGGAGTCAGAGCAATTTCCTGTTTACAGTGGGGTGCGACAGGGATCTACTCTGGCTGACAGATTATTTAGCATCATCTTCGACCACATAATTCGAGAAGTTTTTTTATGGCTGTACCGGTGGATTTTTTTATATTTGCTACAGATACAATGGGAGGCTAATTGATGCCTGGGTGAGGTCAAGGGATGGCTCCCTACTGGTCAACCATGTTATGTACACTGATCATTTAAAAGTTGATGCTCACACTGAAAAATAGTTGGAGGTTCTGCTGCTAAGCCTGGAGCGTGTGACAAAAAGGTGGTGCCTTACCATCAGCCCCACCAAAACTAAGCACCCGCCTGAGTATTTTGTGTAATTTAATACTCCGCCCCCTCAACTACTCTTGAGTGATGGGGTAATTGTAGAGAGAAGTTTACGTACCTGGATAGTGTGCTTATGCAAAAATTCTGGTTTGGCAGCAGAGGTCTCACTCCGAATCGGTCAAGTGGCATATTTTCATCAGCTTCGCAACACTTTGGGGTATCTACCTGGTCTGTCACTCGACACAAAACGCTGGGTCTTCTTGGCCAATGTAAGAATAAATTAAAAATCTGAACCAGCTTTACACTTTCAGACTGGCCTGCCTACGATCCACCCTGGGTTTAACTAGGCTGGAATGTGTGAAGAGCTCACAGTGAGCTCCACTGGTGGGCAGGGCTGCATTGCCTGGGTCATGTAGCCTGCTTGCTCAGCCACCGCATGCCCAAGCAGCCTCTGTTTTTCCAGATAGAGGGGGCTAAATGGGCGTGGCACGGCCTGGAGAAGAGATGGACTGATGCAGTACAGGAGGATACGGAACTAAGTGGACTTGCCAAAGACTGGTACCACTGGTGTCAAGATCTGCCTCTATGGAGGAAGCTCGTGAAGGATGCTTATGGGAAGTTGGTGGCAGTTGCCCTCAAGCAAAAAAGGAGGGTGAGAGGAGCGACGCTCACAACAACAGACGGTGCACTGGATGACTAAAACGCAGCAAGTTGGCACAGTAGGATGCAAAGGTGGTGCGTCTGCCAGTCATCTCAGTCAGTCAACCCATCGCACTGGGGTCTGTCCCCTGATCTCCTGTCGGCAAGCCTTCGACACTTCAAGTGGCCTCGGAGTGCACCAGGCCTGGCACAAGCGCCATGGTGACGTCTCCGTCACTTAGTGGCGAATGAGGGCTGTTGTTGTTATCTGAGTCGGTTAGGGGCCTCCCCTACGTCCACTCAGCCTCAAATAAGTATCTGATACGGTGTGTAAACATCGCCACTTGGGAGACAAAGACGGACAAGTGTGGTGCTGGCAACCCACCCCTCGTGTGCGGTGCCGGCCGTCATAGGTGCTCACTAACAGCACTTGCTCCTACAGTGTTTCAAGGCTATACACAAGATTTCTGTCTTTGTTTGTGTCTATGTGCAGTGTCTGTATGAGTGGTTGGGAGCAGTTGTGTCTGTGGGGATCGACCTGAGTTCGATTCCCCTTCACAACCATCAGTGACTAATAAATAAAACCGGTCGTGTGCCTCCCCTACATCTACTCAAACTTAAAATAGTACCTCGTGCAACGTATAAACATCAAATGTGGGGAGACAAAGGCATCCGGATGCGGTGCTGACCACCCACCCCATCATAGGTGCTAACTCGCTAACAGCACTTGACTCAATAGTCTGTTAAGGCTATACGGGGATCTGTCTTTGTATACAGGTGCATGTGTCTGTGTGTATGTCTGTGTGTGGAATTACAGTACTCACTTCCCGTCGGCTTGCTCATCTCTCCACCCTGCAACAAAATCACAGCAGCGCACGTGAGACTCTAATCATATCACAGCTTACAACCACCACCACCATCATCATTACCGTCCTCATCATTAAACATTTCGAACAGACACACATTCACATATAGATGTTCTCTCAGATTAATGTTATCCTGATACAGCGCGCGTGTGGATGTACTCACGGAAGATATCGCCTTGAAGGCAGAACGAGAAGTCACGGATGGTCACGTTTTGTCAATAGATTTCGTTAACTGTGTTAATGAAGTGTTCAACCTCACGGATGTTTGTCAATGAGGTTTACCAAGTAATTTAACCGCGTTATCGATGTTCACTGACAACGTTGTTGAAGTGTGCTCCCGAATGCGATCTTTAAGCACACAGAGCGCGCGTCCACCTCCGTCTGTAACGATCGACCGTTGCTAAGGAAGTGACGTCACTTGTTAAGGTAGCAAACCCCGGAAACCACGTGGTCCACTGTATCCTCCAGGCCTGATTAGTTACACGACTGTCAAATTTTTACTTTAAACTTTCGTAACTTGCAGGAATTCATATTTTTGGTTCTTTCGGTAAAGTCACGTAGATAGAAAATAACATTTTAAGTGAAGGCAAAAAACCCACGAGGTTTCGGTGGCAACACAAGCGGTCTTCATCACGTGTTGCGATCGAAACGTCGTGAGTTTTTTGCTTTTATTTTAATTTATTTTTATTTTATTGTTATTTTCTATCTACGTGACTTTACCTGAAAGAACCAAGAATATAGTAACAATTGTACCCTGGTCGCCACGGATGAAGAGGCCGAGCGGGCTCGGTTCAACTGTTGCCAGGTACCTCCACCACTCAGCTCGCAGCACACACACACACAGTGTCCACTATGTAAAAATCAGGCTAAACTAAACCTTTCTAGAAGTTACTAAAATAATGCTATAAAAACAATGCAACAGTGATCATAAGAAATGTGATTGAAAGTTAACAATAGCGACATATATAACATATATTACTAAACCTAGCATCCTTCGCTAGCTGCTTGAGTCAATCCATAATAGTAGGAGTAACAATTATGTATGTTGATTAACTGCGAATAACCCAATCAATAACAGATATCCATTGTAATTTACATCAATACATTACCCCCCCCCCCCCCCGATCTTCGTATCGGATCTGCTTACAAGCGACGACGTCACATTTATCCCCCGTCTACGTCTATTAAAGACCGAAACAGGGGAAGGATTTCACCACAACTCTGGCTGTCACCTGACGAGGCGGGTTGTTGTTGTAGTTACAGGCGAAACGTCACGGTACTTGAATTGTAAATGTTGTGGGTTTACTCTCCAACACACCGATGTGCTGAAATAGTCACTAATTGGCATGTATTGTTATGCGATCTAACCCAAACAAACAAAAACACCCTCTAATAAGTCAATATTTGTATTAATTCCATGAATGGACCTTGGCATGGGACTGTGCGGATTGAGAAGTTATGGTGCAGCTTCTGTTTGTGCTGCCATCAGAATGACCAACAAATAAATAAATAATACACACGGATTGGTGACTACAGTACTAGACCCCCAGTGCTTTTATATTTAAAAGTGTATGTGCTTTGTGGTTGCTTTATTGCGCGTGTGTACGTACTGTGTAACACTTGTTTGAACGCAGGTGATGGGGTTGTCCATGTTGGGTGTCATTACAGCCAAAAACAAGCAGCAGTACGAAGACCAGGACGCCGTGGCCGACCATGAGGACGGAAATTGGCCTCGCCCGGTCACAACGTACGACAGCAGTACAGGTTTCCCTCCACACATGCACACACCTACGAGTTTCCCACTACAGAGACGAAGATCCCCCATATAGCCTTAACAGACTGTTGTGGCAAGTGCTGTTCGCAAGCACCAATGAAGGTCGGCATGGTATACCAGGGGGTAGGTGGCCAACACCACACCCGGCGCCTTTGTCTCCCAAGTGGT
The DNA here is from genome assembly GCF_048934315.1 of Petromyzon marinus. NCBI lineage: Eukaryota > Metazoa > Chordata > Hyperoartia > Petromyzontiformes > Petromyzontidae > Petromyzon > Petromyzon marinus. The sequence continues at coordinate 1,793,282 of NC_133721.1, forward strand.
GACGTATACACACACCGCTCCAGGTATTCATTTGAGGTTGAGTCGACCCAGGACCAGTTCAGATAAATAATTGTAATTGGTGTTGGCCATGAGCGGGACTCCAACTCGGATGTTTGCGGGGTTCGGAGCGTAGCGTACTATCCACTGCGCCACTGTTACCCTCACATAACGCACACAGAAACAAGACACAGGGACCCACATGCACGGACACACAGGGACCTGCTCAACATTGAAATGTGCAGCCCTTGTGTGGCGGCCTGCGTTGAATTTGGGCGTTCATCTCGTCACCCATACAAAAGGTCTCGACACAATCAATGGCAGTCCCCCTTGCCCTGCCTGGCACGCACATCGGGCCAGTCACCCCACGCACAGCGCACACAACGTGCGCGTCGCGTATGCCAAATCAAGAGTCGTCCCCGAGTGTCCGGCAAATTGGACCGACTATCCCGGGCCCCGCGCTTCGGGGGAGGCCCCACGTGTAGACATCAGTGTCACATGTAATGCTTCCGGTTTAGTTTGAAGGCATCGGGGGGGGCCCCACGCACCCCCTATGGACGGCCCTGGTCAAAGCACACGGCAGCGCGGAGCACGCGCGTCACGCGCACGGGCCACGTGCGTCACGGGTACGTGACATCTACAAGGCAAGCACCTGCATCGCGTGGTCATCACTTGTAAGGCATGCCCTTTGTGCATGGGACGTGCGTAGTGTGTGCAACACGTTGCACATGTATGTCACACATGCGCATCGCAATGTGATGTCATGTGTACGTGGACATTTGATTCGCATGTAGCTGTCTGGTGGGCAGGACGGATCTACGCGTGGGCAAGTAAGGGGGTGGCTGAGTAAGACTGATACGGAGACACGTCAAGCCACACACTCACCACGCACTCACCGGCACACCCACACACACCACATTCACCGCACACTCACTTACTGGCACACTCGCACACTGGCACTCACTGCACACTCACACACCGCTCTCACCACGCACTCACTTACCGGCACACTGACTGCACATTCACACACTCACTGGACCCTCACTGCACACTCACCACGCACTCACCGGCACACTGACTGCACATTCACACACACTCACCGCACACTCACTTACCAACACTCTGACTGCACACTCACACACACCGCACTCACACCGCATTCACACACACTCACACACACTCACACCGCACTCATTCACTCACACACACTCACTCACACACACTCACACAAATTTACACACACTCACCGCACACTCACACACACTCACACTCACCAGCACACTCGTGTGCAAGCACACTAGTGAGCTTCCACAAAATGTGCTGCACATTAGTGAGGCCACACACCAGCAGGTTTACACATCAGTGAGCTTACACACTAGTGTGCACACACACAGTGGTAAGCTTACATATTAGATAGCGTACACACCAGCTCACCGGTGAGGTGAGCTACACACTGGTGAGTTAACACACCCACCTGTTTACGTGCGCAAAGCTCTTAACCCTAAACCTAACATATCCCAAATGTCATGGCTAAAGTTATTTTACACACGCACGTGCATACACACGCACGTGCATACACGCATGCGCATATGAAGGCACGCATGCACACATACGTGCACACAAACACAAATGCACGCACATGGCGTTGGACTTGAGACTCCCAGAAGTGGAATCAGGACTCCTGAGTGTGCGATATAGCTCAGTGGGCCTTACTTGGTAAAATTGAAATAATTAATTTAGTTTCAGGATGTAGGGTTCTGAAGATATTTCATCTTTCAGTCCTTTCTGACCGTTTGAGTGTGGGTGAGTGAGTGACAACTGCTTATGCATTTTTTTTTATTACAAATACAAGCATTTCCAGCTATTGACATGAAATGTATTAACTCTGGAAAATGATGGTGATACAGGTGGTGGGTAGCGGTAGTGTAGCGTTTAGCACGCTGCGTTACGAACCCGGCGACCTGAGTTAAATTCTCGCTCATGCCCAACGCAGGTAACGACTCTCTGAACCGGTCATGGGCCTCCCCTAGGTAGACTCAGCCTCAAATGAGTACTTGGTGTGGTGTAAACATCACTACTGGGGAGACAAAGGCGGCCGGGCGTGGTGTTGGCCACCCACCCCTCGTGTGCCATGCTGGCCTTCACAGGTACTCGCTAACAGCACTTGCCCCAACAGTCTATTCGGGCTCTACGGGGAGTCTTTGCTTTGGTGGTGATGATACAGATGGTGATTGATTATACAGATGGTTAGGATGATGATAATGATACATTTGGTGATGATGGTGGTGATGATGGGACTGTAAGAGTGGTCCTTGAAGATATATACTGTGTAATATTAAGACACACTAATATAAAATGTAATCATTAAAGCACAATATATAACATTTGTAATTTCTGTTGAAAGCATGTGCTTATAATGGTCACGTGTATTTGTACGTGGTTGTGCATGAATGCACGTGTTTTTATTTTCTGTATTAGATGCATTACGACAGGACTTGGCCCAACGGTCTATATTGGTTGTACAGGAAATCTTTGTGTCTTGATTTACGAATGTTCCATTCACGAAATTTAGTGAAAACGAAATTTACAAATTAAGGATACTTTTCGACTTACGAAATAGAATTTCAGTGGAAACAATATATCACATGGCACGTGCCATGAGATCATCAAGCAAAAAGCTGTCATCCATCCACGACAGTGTCACGGTATCCCCATAGTGCAAAAGTAACGCCTCGTCACCTCTCCAGTCATTCCAACATGCAGATCTTTTGGTGAGTTCCTTGAAGATGTTAATTATTTTTGTTTTAAATTGATTATTATTCAACCGTTGTAATATTTGTTCTTTATTATTTTTTGCATTGTGAAATATTGGTGTTTATTTTGGGTTTATAGTAGAAATGACTGAAACACATCACAAGTTTTTCGTATTCAATTAATGGGAAAAGCCATTCCGATTTACGATATTTTGTTTTATGTGCGTTTTTCGAAGAACGCATCCCTTTCGTAAGTAGAGGCATACATGTACAGGAATCCATTGCCAACCGCTAATTTACCAACCACGATATTTTAGTAAACACGGATTGACTACTGGACACCTGTTTACTAACCACGAGCATCTCGCTTTGAGTATTCGCGAGTCGCGCCGAGTCGTGAAATCAAAACAACACGATGTACCTTATGGGGGGGGGGGGGGGTTCTTGTGTTTGTTCTTGTATTTGTACGAGCTGTTGTTTGTTTATGTTACCGATGTTTACGGGGAGCGTTAGTGCAGCAGGTTAGCGAGCTGTACTATGAAGCCGTAAATCCTGGTATAATTCCTGCTCATGGCCAACACCAGTGGCAATTATCTGAACCATTCCTGGACCTACCCTCGGCCTCAAATGAGTACTTGGTGCATTGTGAAAACATCAGCACTGGCAGAGACAAACCCCATATGCTGTGCTGGCCTGCATAAGTGCTCATAATGGCACTTACCCCAACAGTCTGTTACATGGGGGGATCTTAGTCTTGGCGTGTAAGTGAGAGTTTGTGGACTTTGCATGTTCTTCCCCTGTTGTGCACGCGTTTTCTCAGGGTTCTCAGCTTTCAAAAAAGAACAACCAATTCTAACAGTGAGATTTTACTTGCAAATTACTTAAACAGGGATTACACACCGTGGCAACATCGCCCCCTTCTGTGAAAGCTGGACAGGACCCTCCTTGCAAAAGAGTTAGACTTCCCTGAATAAACAAACGTAGCACGGTAATCTTTGAAATAATAAAATAAACTTCACCCCTAGAGTGGACAGGGTAACGAGGGCGATCCTAGCAAGTGAGGGAGCTGTACTCGGACGGAACGGACGACGGCTCCCAGCCGACCTCTTCGCCTCTGTCGATCTTGTCATCGTTGGAGGCCGGTCTCAGCTCTGCGAGGATCGCCTCAAACGTGGGGCGCTCTAACAGCGCGTGGCTCCAGCAGTGGTGCATCACCTTGCGGCTGTGGGGCGAGGGGAGGGTGCGGTGAGGGTGCGAGGAAGGCGAATCGTGCACAAGCTCGGACTGCGCTTTCACCTCTTCCAGTGCGCGTTCGTTCTCAGAATGGTTGAATGAGTGCCGATGATGTTAATGACGTCACAGAGGGGGATGAAGGGGGTCAGGTGGCGAGGGGGGTGAGGGGGGGTGAGTAGGTAGAGGGTCATGAAGGCATAAAATATCTACAGTATGGATTCACACAGCAGCGTCTAAATGCCACTGCATCTCCATACGTAGTGCAGAAGCACTGGTCATGTTTATCTTGTAGAGAGAGAAGCAGTCTGTGGGTCTCTATGTGAGGAGTCTGTGGGTCGCAACAGCACGTACAGCTGGAAGTAGGACATTCCAGACTAAGAGGGTTCATCATGGCCGTGTCAACGACACTGAACCAGCCAGCACAACTTACTGCCAATAACACATATCACATAATTCACCCTTAAGCAATTGTTCAATCATATAATTGAATCACTACAATTGAAACCAAAGAATCTCCCAGAACAAACACTTCGTACTCTCCTCCGTCAGCCACCTGCATCGACAATAGAAACGCATCAGTCCAGCAGTGGATAAAACCTGGTGTGGGTGGTATGGGGGGGGCGGCTTACACATTCGGTGGACAGCCGGGTGGTGGCTGCATGCAGTAGTCATCACAGATCAAGCGGTAGAACTTGTCATCGACTGCCATGCGCCAGGATAAGGGGCCTTTCCTACACCCACACACATCACACACCGAGCGGCACACACGTCACACCAAGGAGCACGCACATCACACACCGAGCAGGTTGCACAGGTCTCCTTTATCAAGACAAACGTGGAACAGATTACACCTACTACAATACGCCTGTCACAATTCCCCCCTCTCCCCCCCCCCCAGTTTATGGGGTGGCGCGGGCCTCACTCCCCCCTTCGCGTCAGCCCCTACTAATAAATGGTCCGGTTGCATTGTGAATGCACCACTCGAATGACGTGCAGTCCCGTGGCGCACTGTAACAGGCTCGTGATTTACTCAATACAATTCAACGTAAAAAAGTAAAAACGATTCCAAGACATTTTAAATAATGTATGGCCATCGTGTGTCAGCATCACACGCGAAAATTGGCATGTAAAAAAAAAACTTCAATGCGAAACACTCAATTGGGATTGCTCGCAGCAAACAGCACTTGACCTGCTTGCAGGTTAGGTGCTGAATAACCGTGTGTCACACAGAGAACAGTTGCCACTGAGGGTGCCCTTTTCAAATGCTTGAGATGAGATGTGATTATTGCGTGTAAATGTGCACACTAAAATAACAATATAAGCGAACTATTATCGTTTCAGGTGGCAGGATGGTGCAGCGGTGATCTTTGACCCTCGCAACAAGAAGGGCCTTGGTTAATTATCCGACTGGCACTTTGCGGAGTTTTCTACGTTCTCCCCTTTGTTCTGTATGGGTTATCCAGTTTGCTGACATAGCTTGAAAACACACAATCACAATGTAACTGGGTATTGGCCAAGCATCCCAATGCTAAAGTTACCTGCAAATTACTTCACTGGGATGACACTCGGCAGCAGAGCCGGATGATGGCATTGCTGGGGCCCTATGCCATTGTTAAGCTTAAGAGGCCCCTTCTATGAATGCCTGTATATTTTTGTCAGCAGAATGAAAATAACTGCTTTGGAGAGTCTTTTTTCTTACCGATCTTTATTTTTTAAACAATTATGTTAAAACTCGAAACCTCGTGTCCATTTCTTCTTTCGTATTTAGAGCCCCCCCCCCCCCCTCTCTTAATGCAAGGCCCTAAGCTGTAAGTGTCGCCGGTGTGAGCTCGCCTGTGATGAATCACACGTATAATTGTGCACTCTTATTTTCTATGGGTAGCCAGGATAATTGTTTATTTAAGTGAATGCAATGGTGATCAGGGGATTGGATCCAGAGCCTCACGTACACAGTAGAGTACAAGGGAAAGCCCACAATACAGATTTGAGCTGACCTCCGGATTGAGAAATTGAATTGTGTTGTGATGTGGAGGGTGTTTCTGATCACTATTGCGACCGTCCTGTCCCGACGGGAGGAGAGAGGACAGGGTGGACCGGCTACATGAGCTTACTCTCCGGCACTGCACAGCACAACATCGCCTCCCTACTGCAAAAAACTCGGCAGGACCCTCCTGAAAAAAAAGTCTTCGGAATCAGTGAGGCCTGTCCTTGCGAGGACAGGCGTATTCTTGGTCGTCACAAGCGAACATTTGTTTCTCCACATTAATTTGTATCCCCGGGTTGCCATCAGGGCTGGGCGCTGCAAGCTTAGCGTCTGAGATCTGATGAGACTGGTAGCCGTTTTTTAAAAGGTAATTTCGGCATCTGGAGCCCAAGCACGCAACAACTTTATGCAATTAAAAATAATAGTGTAAGCTAAGACTATTATTGTTGTCTGCTGTGAGTATGTTCTGTACTCAGGGCCCCGAATGTTTGTGGCAAGTGAAAGTTTGTCTCAGCAAAATATAAGATTTCTCACAGTAGCACGCCGTATGACCACACGTCGCTCTGCACCTTGTAGAGCCCATGGAACATGCTTTCTGGAGACATCCGCTTTACAGGCAGAGGCACCTAACGGACATCACCGCATGGCCACAAGCACAACAACAATACGTTCAGTAAATTCAGTTCAGGGCGATGCTTTGCGATTCGTCATACGTTTTTTGCGTGAGGCCACATATTCATCTGGCCAAATTAGCGTCATCTAGCCCTCCACTACCCTGAAGGGTTAAATGTGTAGTGACATCACGGGATGTCACTGTGTAGTGCCGGCCCTAGAGAGGCACGGCGTGCGGTGTATTGACATCGCGGATACCACTCTGGTGTGGGTGTAGTACCGGCCCTAGAGGGGCTCGGTCAGCGCTGATTGATCAGCTGGATGGCATCACGCTTGGCGTGCAGTGCCAGCCCGACAGGATAGGGTGTGGGAATGCCGGCCGTATGAAAGGGGTTACTAAAGGCCATGGCACTCTGGTTGACCCGAGAGGACACGTGACCGGTTAAGTCTACAAAGGGGCCCCAAGTGGGGGCTAGGGGTGGTCACGTGGTCGGGGTCCAGATCCTGCTGCTCGAGGATTCTAGAAGGTGGTCGTGGCCAAGGGCGGAGCCAGCCACGCCACAGAGAATATAAGCCGGGTCCCCCAGAGGGACTGGCGTTGTTGTTCATCTTGAAGAAACCTTTGTCTGCGTCTACGTTCTACCGAGTCTCCAACACGTGAACCTGGACCCGAGCTGTGGTCCCGGTCTGTCGTAGCTAGTCATGTTGTAATTAGTGTAGTTAGCCTGGTGGTCACCACCACAGGTTATTCTGGGCCAGAGTTACCCCGTGTACCACATGGTGGGGTGGGGGGGGGAGGAGGAAGGCGATTTGTGAAATTGCCCCATATTTTAAACTGTCGGCAGAGCAGAGAGATTGAATCCAATTACCGACCTCTAGATTGCAAGTCTAGGGTGGGGAAGCCATTACACCCCCGTGTGTGGCAGCATCCCCCACTCTTTTTTTTCTTAGGGGCTGTGCAAAATAAAATAAAAACATTGAGTACAATTAAAGTGATGGGCCTTCTATCCCGATGATGGTGATGACATTGGCGATACTGATAATGATGCTGATGATGCTAAGTAAGGTTAGGACTCACATTGCCCTGCACGTATTTGGGGTCAGTCTGGACGTCCCGTGCCAGCCCAAAGTCGCAAATTTTGGTGATGTGTCCATGCGTTACCAGCAATTTCCTCACAGCCAGGTCCCCTGTTGTATCTGTGTTCCCCCCTACTTGGGTGTCTGTATATACATCTGGGGTTATGTGTTTCCTCTCTCTCGTAAATTTAGCTCTTCTGTACCTGATGATGGCTGCTTGTGTTGCAACCGAAACGTCGTACGCTATTATGTTATTTTATTATTTCTTATTTATACGTGACTTTACCGAAAAAAACCAAAGAGTAATTCCTGCAGCCACGAAAGCTTCGAATCAAGTCTGAACCACCTCTACGGGGAGGTATGAGGCTTGTGTCTTTGTGTTGTCTCTGCTTGTGTATCTGCCTTTGTGTCTTGGCTTGGATTTGTGTCTCTGTGCTGTCTCTGCCTGTGTGTGGGCCTTGGTGTTTCCGAGTGTGTGCTGCTGCATCCCCTTTGCTCCATGCATACATCATGCTAAATTGTCCCATTGTCTCTCAGCCTTACCTTCTCTGCCTATTTAAGGCAACTTCACTGTGTGCGTGTCTGTGCTGGTTCGCTCTACTTGGATGTCTATGTGTGTGTGCGTGGTCTGTATTTTAAATTTCATACTTAACTTGCAATTTAGAAATCTTTGAAATAGCGTAATCAACCAGACTATGCGCTAATTGTGTTTTGACCGACCGTGTGTGTTGCTTTATATGGTTTCCAAATTTTGCTAAACCCTGTTTGTTTGGTATGCTTCTCTCTCTGTGTCCCCTGTTGTATCTGTGTTAGTTCCCCCCTACTTGTGTGTATGTATATACATCTGGGGTTATGTGTTTCCTCTCTCTCGTAAATTTAGCTCTTCTGTACCTGATCATGGCTGCTTGTGTTGCAACCGAAACGTCGTACGCTATTATGTTATTTTATTATTTCTTATTTATACGTGACTTTACCGAAAAAAAACAAAGAGTAATTCCTGCAGTCACGAAAGCTTTGAATCAAGTCTGTAGTGCCTCTTGTTAAACAGTGCTTCAGTTAAACAGGAACATTAATAAATCCAGCAGGCATGACTTGAAAAGTAACACATTTACATTTTGGGTGGCACTCCAAATCGTCCGGTAAATCGTGTCGCCAATTATAATTTCTGCGTTTATCTGCGCGTGTCTGTGTACCCCCAGTGGAGGAATACGTGCGCAGCTTGCTGGACAACCCTGAGTTGATTGACCGTCTGGCACTGGCCTCGGAGCAGGTGAGACTCCGTATGCGTGCATCAGCTCTGCCCCCCCCCTCATATTTATGGTGTGGGCCTGCACCCTTGTCCGACCCCTCACTTCCGCGTTGCATCCAGCTGCCTCACTGAAGAAAGGGACACTTGCCTTGCGCTGAGTACGACGTTTCGCTGGTTGTAATCGCCAGGGAAACGATATACTCGATTTGTAAGTGTTGTGGGTTTACTCTCCAATACACTGGCGTGCTGCAGTAGTAACTAATTGACGCGTTTTGTTTTACGTAACAAACCTTACTAATTGGCTGTACCGGGTTAACTACACACATTTACGCGCTCTTACCCAATAAACCTTTATTATGGATAATATTGGTCGCGATAGAATACGTGTTAAACAGCTCCCTTTTAGAACGTCTCATCCTCACGAGCAATGGTCAATCAATCAAATAAATCCTAGATTAATGACGTGGCATATTTAGCAAAAAGCAGAGACGGAAGGGTGAAACTCTAGAGGTAGCTCTATGATATCCGCTTTTGTGGAACGTTCTCTTACACGGATGGCCGTACTGATCTGAGATAAATCAGACTGGATCCTTCGTCTCGTTACGTGATGGCGGTTGCAAAATTGTTGTTGACGCGTGCATGTGCCGTGCGTGTGCTGTGTACGTGTGCAGGATGTGGTGGAGTCCCGGGTAATCTTCCCCGAACATCTCCCGCTGTCCCAGCTGCAGCAAGGTGTGCGCTCCGGCCGGTTTGTCCAGGGAACCTTCCTTGCGAGTCGTGAGAATTACCTGGAGGGGACTCTGAGGGTGCGAGGGGACGGTGACAGTGATAAAGAGGTACATGTTTCACAAGCCTGCATCTGGAAGGAACAATGCTGTTCGATCGTATCTGTGTGAGTTTTAAAAACAAATTTATAATGAAACAGTGGCATAGCGTTCTTGGCATGAGCAGTAGCTCTTAACCTTTACTGCAAGGCTGCAGTAAAGGTTAAGAGCTACTGGGCTAAAATATTTGTATTTTGAACGTCTTTTGCACCCTACGTAGGTGTCGTAGCCTGGCTCCTGCCCCCCCCCGGCCTGTGGGTCCTGGTGCAGTTGCACTGCCTGCACACTCGATAGCTACGCCACCACAACTACAGTATATACGTTAATTGTGACTACTTTAACAATAAGGGTTTTCCATTTTTTTCTGGCAACAAAACTGAAACCTTTTACAAGGAATCATGTGTGCATTAACCACAATACTTGTGGTCAAAATGCAAACAAAAAACACACTATGATAATATATGCATTGTCCTTGAGACTGATTGGTCCACACCAGGGACGGCTTTCTTTTGAGCCTCGACCCAATTGGTGCGAGACCAGAGGACGCCAAAAGGCGTACGCATATATTGCAAATATTATCAGTGTGTTTTTGTTTGCATTTTCACCACAAGTATCGTGGTTAATGCACACGTGATTCCTTGTAAAAGGTTTCAGTTTTGTTGCCAGAAAAAAGGGGAAAAACCCTATTATATTTTGGTACTGGCAAAGGAGGTCTAATGATGGTTGTGACTACTTTGTTAACAAAATGAATGGTCTATTTCCACCTCCAAAATGTAACATTAAATAACAATTAGGTACATTGGCCCTTTGTTGGAAAAAAAACCCAGTCCAGAAATTGCCCTGCTTGAACATATGTTACTGAAAAACATTGGTTTCAGAAGATTCATGGGTTCATAGTCCTACATTTTAAATTGTTTATTCGTGGTATTAAAACTCTTGTACAGTAAAACCTTGGATTGCGAGCATAATTCGTTCCGGAAACGTGTTTGTAATCGAAAGCACTCGTATATCAAAGCACTCGTATATCAGTTGTGATCACGTGACGCTCAGCAGTACAAAGCTGCTCGTATTGCAAGACTCTCGCTCGTTTATCAAATTAATATTTATTAAAAATTTTGCTCGTCTTGCAAATCACTCGCAGACCAAGCTACTCGCAATCCAAGGTTTTACTGTATATGCTGCTCTCTAACAACACTTGGCCCAGCGGTCTGTTAAGGCTATACGGGGGATCTTTTTTGTCTGCGTGCAGGTGTTGATCCAGGGGCTGCATCATTTAAACCGCGCGATGCACGACGACATCGTGTGCGTGGAGATGTTCCCCGAGGAGCGCTGGGTTGCCCCCTCCTCGCTGGTCCTGCACGATGAGGGCGTCGCAGGGGACGTTGCAGAAGAGAATGAGGAGGATGTGGTGAGTGGAGCGTCAACACTGCCGAACCAAAATCAAACCCAGACACCTGCACTGTGCGTGTCTCTCTCCCCGTGGTCGCATGGATTTTTCTCCAGGTCCTCCGGCTTTTCTCTCCACAGTTACAATCTGACATGCACTTAGAGTATTTGGCTGCTATCGATTTCAAATGTGATAAGATACTTCATTGAACGATCATTTGTGGCCAGGTCACTTAAAAAGAGCTATATAGCTCTCAGGGTCCTTACCTGGTAAAGTTATTTAGTTTATAGTTTTTAAATAGTTTTAATATAGTTTAAACAAAGAATAACAACAAAGACTCAACCACTTCAAGAGAGACCTTAAACATAATGAACACAACAACAAAATTAAAGAATTATAATTAAAATTAAAGAATTATAGAATATAGAATACAACAACAAAATTAAAGAATTACTCGACGATGGTAGTTATACAAAAATAAAAAGAGATCCCACCATAGCCTCGTCACACAAACCAACAAAATCATTTCTGATTCAACCGCATTAATTGATCAATCTAAACAGTTTTCCTTGAAACCTTCTGCTGCCAGGCCACCAAGATTATACGGCTTACCAAAAATACATAAAGTAGATACACCCCTTCGTCCCATAGTCTCTACTATCGGCTCCCCCACCTACAAACTAGCTCGTTTTTTGTCTGAAATCCTGCGTCCTTTCACTGGAAAGACCACCTCTGCGGTACAAAATTCTACTCACCTGGTATCGACAATCAAGGGTATTTCCCTGTCCCCAGACGACCTGCTTGTCAGTTTTGATGTAGTTTCCTTATTCACCAAGGTTCCTGTACCTGACACCATTGCAATCATTGAAGACTTGGTTCATCAAGGACTAAACACTGAGGTACCCCCCCTGGTGAGACACTGTTTAACCAATACATACTTCACTTGGAATGGAACTTTCTACAAACAAACTGAGGGCACCCCAATGGACTCCCCCCTTTCTCCAGTTATAGCTAACATTTTCATGGAGAAATTTGAGACTGACGCCATCCAGACTGCCACTCTGCGCGTAACCTTATGTAAGAGGTACGTGGATGACACTTTTGTCATCTGGCCACATGGCCGGCCTGCTCTAGACCAATTCTTCGACCACATCAATTCCATACACCCAGCCATCAGATTTACCATGGAAGTCGAAATAGATGGCAAGATACCTTTTTTGGATGTCCTAATTAAAAAGAGACCTGATGGTTCAATGAGCCACTCTGTCTACAGGAAAGCTACCCATACGGATGCTTATCTGAAACCGGATTCCAACCACCATCCATCACAGAAGAATTATCTCATCAAGACTCTGTATCATAGAGCCCAATGCATATCCGACCAGGAACACATAAGCAGTGAACTCAAGCACGTACACCAAGCTCTTAGGGCTAATGGTTACTCCGACTATACAATCCGCAAAGCTATCACTCAAACCACGAAGAAGAACCCTCTTGAGGAGCCTTTCAAAACCATCACTTTACCCTACATTGCGGGGATCACAAAAAAGATCTCCAAAATCTTGAATAAACACAAGATTCAGGTCCGTTTCAACACATTACATAAAATCCGTGATCTGGTTCCGTCTGTAAAAGATGTGATTCCGGACATACAATACCCTGGTGTCTACAAACTAAGTTGCCTCTGTGGTAGTAGTTACATTGGAGAAACCAAACGCCATGTCTCGGACCGCATTCGTGAACACAAAGCAGACCTTAAACACGGTAGGACCAACACCTCGGCCGTGGCAGATCATTGTTATAATTCAGTAGGCTCACATGCCATTGACTTTTCCAAGACAGAGGTTCTTTGTAAGCCATCTGGCTTCCATGAGAGATTCGTTCATGAGGCTATCCACATATACAAGCACAGAGACAATTTCAACCGAGAAGATGGATTCTATCTTAGCAATCATTGGAAAGATTTGATAAACCATTTCAGGTCTTAATTGATTGTTCACGCTTACAGTGGCTTTCAGACAGCATACATTATAAAAAATTTCGTCTCCCCCCTCCTCTTTTCAGAATATAGATGGACTAGTTCTAAATAAACTGCAAAATCGTTGCGCGTGGCGCTAACGTTTTTATAAATAAATAAATGCGCCGTTTAAAAATAAATTTATGCAAACCAACACACCTGAAGATGACCGTTTGAGTTATGGTCGAAACGTCGTGAGAATTTTTTTATTGTTTTATATATATTTTATTATTTTGTTGTTTCTCTTCAACGTGACTTTACCGAAAAAACTAAGAATATAATGAACACCGTGTGACCTGACAACAATCCACATTAGAGATGCTGTTAGCTTGATTTTGCGTTTATTAAATGACTTTACATTACATTACTTCAAAATCAAGTCAGGAGTGCTAATCATTTCGTACTATTTTTGTATGTACGTAGGGGTTATTTGACCATACTTCGGTGCGGGTTGGTGAAGGGGGGGGGGGCATAGATCAGGAGCATAGAAGGACAGGACAACAGTTCATTTTGCTGTACTGCGCTCTGCTGCCTGCCATTTTGGCGCAGAGCCTATACCACCTGTTATGCATATCCAGGCTCAACACGGTGGCGCTTCCACGGTCTGAGCTCCTTTTTAATGTTTATTTTAATTAACTTAATTAGAACTCAAGAGATCAGGACACGTATCATTTGCGAGAGTGACCTGGGTCACAGGGTGGCCTCTATATTGAAAACTAATTTCTTTAGAACTGCTTTTTGTATTTAGATTGTTGTCCTTTCCGCGCACCTCCGATTAGCATGGTTGGCTGTGTACGGTGCGAAATAAGTTCTACATGCATACATACCACAGTGACAAAATGCAAAACATAATAAAGTACAGCAATGAAGTTAATTGAAATTGGCACGAAAACAACTGTGGTTTATGAAAAGTCGACAATATTGCACAAACATAAACAAGTGTTAGATATTAAATCGCATGTAGTGCAAGTTGTCTTGGGCAGATTATTTATAGGCTGATCATTGCACAGTTATACTTATTAAAACGTTACGTAAACATTAAACACATATAGGGTGACTGATGTGCTAAGCAGGTAAGAGAAAATGTCAATCAGTGAAATCATAAAGAATCGAGAGATTAAGCATCAAATTGTGAATTAGATGGGAGGGTAACCTTTGTTGTAGATAATATTGGTCGCAAAAGCTTACGCGGTTTTTTTTTAAACGTGTGGTATCTGATGGGCGTGTTCCGGTTGATTCTATCAATCGCCAGAACTGTTTTAACTTATAAATATTTACGGAGGACTCCTCACTGTGATCTTTTGTCATTTTAACAAAGCGTGAGTCTCATTATTGACATTGATGAGACACAGCATGAAACCACATCCGCAGGTTAAGCGCTATTGTTTTGGATTGCTCCTTCCCCTTCAAGCCAAATTGTATTGTGTTATGCAGTGAGTTGGTTAAAAAAATAGTTATTTCATTATTTCAGTGTGTGAGAGAGACGCTACTGTGGTGAGTGCTCATTTGAGTTTGCGTTGTCATCTCCCGGTGCTATCCCAGCTGCTGCTGCTGTCGTCGCTCTTGCTTAGATTACGCAACACGATGTTTGTCCTTTGTTTTGGTCTCCAGCTGAAAGCCGAAAGTGGGAAGATGCGTCGGCCCACTGGCAAAGTGGTCGGCATCATCAAGCGGAACTCGAGGCCACTGTGCGGCATGCTCATGCCCAGCCCAATCAAGGAGGTGGGCTGATCTGCATGTGTGTGTGTACGTGTGGGGAGCGGTAATGTAGCGGTTAGCGCGCTGCGCTACGAATCCTGGGACCCGAGTTGGATTATATTTATCGCTCATAACCAATAAACAGCGCCAAATGTCTGAACCTGTCTTGGGCCCTTCCCTAGGTCGACTCGGCCATAAATGAGTCTCTGATGTGGCATGTAAACATCAGCGCTGTGGAGACAAAGGCGGTCGGGCATGGTGCTGGCCGTACCCACCCCGTCGTTTGCCGTACCAGCTTGAATAGGTGTGTGCTGACGGCACTTGCCCAAACAGTTTGTTGAATGCCTTACTGGGGGCTCTTTGGGCGTGTTGCAGGCCACCCGCCACCTGTTCACGCCCGCGGACCGCCGCATGCCACGAGTGCGGGTGGAGACAAGACAAGCAGCGTCCCTGCAGGCCCACCGCATCGTGGTGGCCATCGGTGGCTGGCTGCGACACTCCCGCTACCCGAACGTACGACTGCACCGTGACGCCCCGGACGCCGTGACACCTCACCCGTCTGTCCCGTGGTCGGCATCGTCGGGCTCATCCTTCTGTCACTTGACGCGCGGCCACGCGGCTCTGTATGCAATACAGCCGTCGAACCCAAAACACGAACGGTGACACGGTGAATTGGAAGTCAGGGTGGATGAAGTGGCACCACTGTGATATTTTTTTGTTTGAAAGCATGGCAAACTCACCTGTGATTCAACCTAGGTTATTAAGGTGTTGTAAGTTGATAGTCTCAGCCCAGTCACCAATAACTGCACCAAAAACGATATTAAATTTGGTCGTGCACTTCGATTGTTTGATTTCCATCTCTGAGAAAACTACTGCGTTTGACTGCCATGTGATGAACATTACTTTGATTGGCAGAGTGGTTGGAAAAGCACTGCCCCCCTACAATTTGGACTGCATTTCACTTCAATGGATCTTAGAAGTAGCTCTGTTATGTCTGCTCCTGTGGGTCGTCCTTGACCACGAAGGGTTTGTATAGATTGCTTGTCTTGTGCGATACCATTAACACAATGAGAAACAAAATTGGTGAAAAGTTAAATATATTGTTAAGATGTATTCTTTGGGTTGTATCTTTGTTTAAACAGATGTCGGTTAATATTCTACATAATGTACGTTAGGTACAAGGTTGGCATTGTGGTTGTGCTTTTCATACCTATTTGCCACTGCACAACCGAGCGACACCATGGCTGGCACGGTTTAGTAGGCTGCAGGTTGTTTATCCACTGCAAAAGCGAATCCATGCCATGGACGGTCAATGCTTTGAACAAGGCTAGGCACGTGCAGATGACGCTGTGGTGCCACGTCCCCGCGGTGTACTGACTGCCGTCACACAATTAACGTGTCGCTAGCCCCGCCCCTGGCCCTGCTCGACCCCCGGATATATTTGGATGCCTTGTGGGGCCAGCATACTACGGTTTGGTTCTGGTTCGACACGGCAAAAAGCCAGTGGGTGACCACAGACACTTCGAGAGATCTGCACTGTCTGGGTTCCAATGTACCAGTGGAAAAGGGATACCGGTGACGATTGGCCACGTATGTGCATATGCATGTTGAACTTCTTCCGTACCATACGTAGACAACCGTGCTAATCGTCGGTGTGCTTGTGCAGGGCCATTTTGTGCGCTCTCTGGGCGAATGTGGGGATAAGGAGACGGAGACGGAGGTGCTGCTGCTGGAGCACGACGTGCCACACCAGCCCTTCAGCCAGGCCGTACTTGCATGCCTGCCCCCTCCCACGTTCAGCATCACAGCAGAGGTACGCATGAGACGTGTGACGATATGTCAATTCATCGATTGAGTTCAATTCTTACGCCTGCGGTGTGTTGGTGTGTTCGGTCGTGCATGTGAGAATCCTTTACTTCAATGTTCTTTATTACAAGGCCCACGGGCCACTGGTGGCCCCTGGGTGGCCTTTGGTGTGGCCCATGACGTGTGGCCCCCGACGTATAGGCCCCCGACAATAGACAAATGCGAAAACACCCCCCATCATCATCATCGTGCTGTCAAACCGCAATAGTTTCAAGATGTTTGGCCTGCGTAGAATACCTTCTAGAGGGCCTCTCTGGAGCTCTCCCTCCAGTCGAGGTCCTTCCGCTGCACTGGCATGAACGAGAAGCCACGGGGCTCTACGCCTTTACCGCAGACCGTATATAGAAAAGCCGTCGACCTGAAAGAAAGTCGATGGCTCGGACACATCATCGTAAGAAGAGAGGAAATTCACATCGGAGGAATGAAGGCGATGGACTTATGGAAGCACCAGGGCGGAGACCCGAGAGGCAGGCCTCGAGAGATGCGGATCAAAGTGGTGAGCCAGGATATGGAGGACTTTGCAGTAGCCGTGGAGATGGTCCAGTACATAAATGAATGGAGCAAGGGGACTACAGACTTTTTTCCTATAACGCTGTACTTGCGTTCCTGAAGAACACCGAATTGTGGAAAAATCGCATAATAAATAATATAGGGTAAAGCACAGTCCGCGATAACACGTGAGATGCGTACGCAGGCTTAACAAAGACTTCGGGTACGTGAGTAGCATCTAGAAGCATCCAGAAACATCCCGCCTTGTGTGATGCTACACCGAGGCAACCGTACAACCGCTTATTCTGCCTCGCACAACGCAGTTCTGCTCACTCGATCGCCTTTTATCCAATTCGCATCCATGTTATGAAAAAAATGTGTTCCCTAATGCATTCATCGCATTATATCTAATTCACGATATGAAAACACGCAGAGTTATAGGAGAACGGACTGTACTTTCAGAATATTCAGTCGCCTATTGAGAAGATAGAACGCCATTAGAATGAAGTTGGTTTACCCATGTATGGCTCACCCTGTGTTTTGTTTGTTGTAAGGCAGCGTTTCGTTGAACCTGGTGCTGTGTGTGTCCCGTACAAGGACCAGGCTGGCAGGGAGGACCTTCGTGCGTTGTCCATCTGCAGTGTGGATCCTCCAGGCTGCACAGACATCGACGATGCCCTACACTGCAAACCGCTCGACAATGGGAACACCGAGGTATTCATTTGGTGGTGGTAATCGTGGTCACGGTCGCGGTAATTCGTGCCTATTCCTTTCATGGTTTTGTCAATGCTAGCGGAGGTTACAAGGGGAGTTTAAGTGGCACAATGATAAGTGCACTGCACATTCATCCTGTCAAGCTGGTTTAGTTCCAGTCATGGCTAACACCGGTACAGAGTGATATCTAAAAAAAACTGCCCAAGTTCTCCCCTTCACCACCTGCATTGACCATCGTAACAAAGCAAGGTCAAATGACAATCGCAACCCATTACAGCATGGAGAAGCCCTCATCCTGCAGTGGATTGACAAAGGGGTGGACAATATTCCTGTTCTTAGTTTTTTCGGTAAAGTCACGTTGAAGAGAAACAACAAAATAACAAAATATATATAAAACAATAAAAAATTCTCACGACGTTTCGACCATAACTCAAACGGTCATCATCAGGTGTGTCGGTTTGCATAAATTTATTTTGAAAACGGCATATTTATTTATATATATAAAAATAACGTTTGCGTCACGCGCAACGATGGCAGTTTGCCAGGACTAGTCCATCTATTTTTTGAAAAGAGGAGGGGGGAGACGAAATTTGTTTTTATGTATGCTGTCTGAAATGCACTGTAAGCGTGAACAATCAATCAAGAACTGAAATGATTTATCAAATCTTTCCAATGATTGCTAAGATAGAATCCATCTTCTCGGTTGAAATTGTCTCTGTGTTTGTATATGTGGATAGCCTCATGAACGAATCTCTCATGGAAGCCAGATGGCTTACAAAGCCATCTGGCTTCCATAAATCATTTCAGTTCTTGATTGATTGTTCACGCTTACAGTGCCTTTCAGACAGCATACATAAAAACAAATTTCGTCTCCCCCCTCCTCTTTTCAAAAAATAGATGGACTAGTCCTGGCAAACTGCCATCGTTGCGCGTGACGCAAACGTTATTTTTATATATATAAATAAATATGCCGTTTTCAAAATAAATTTATGCAAACCGACACACCTGATGATGACCGTTTGAGTTATGGTCGAAACGTCGTGAGAATTTTTTATTGTTTTATATATATTTTGTTATTTTGTTGTTTCTCTTCAACGTGACTTTACCGAAAAAACTAAGAATATGAATTACTGCAGTCACGAAAGCTTTAAATCAAAATATTCCTGTTATTAAGTTTCCAAACATTGTTGCCTTAGTGCCCGTATTCTTGGTCTCTGCTCGGCTCAGGACTGACTTCAACATGGCTCGGTTCTGGCTTGATCTGCTCCGTTGCCTCCAAAGAAGTATGAGTGGCTCAGCTGTGCCTTGGCTCAGGCTCAGCTCACGGAAATTCTGAGCGTGGCTGGGAGCATGCAGAGATATACGTGGAGGCACAAGGGACACGGAGGCTCAGGGCTGTAACCATGCTTAGAGGCAGCTTGGGGTTTAAGCGTTGCTTTGATGTGGCTTATTGAGAATTAGAATCAGAATATTTATACTGGAGGAATCCAATGAGCTATAAAGCTATTTTTCACATGTCCAGTAGAGGCGGGTAAGAACGTTACAACAGCAAACAGTACAAAAACATAATAGTAGTGCAAAGTACAAGAAAGATCAACAAATAACCCAAACACAAACAAATACAACTAAACCATCCCCATCTTACCAGGAAAAGCCCACTGAGGTATTGATTTATTTTTGATTAGTGACCTGGCCACAACTGAATAGCTCAACAAAGTGGCCCATCATTTGGACATTTATAGCAGCCAAAATAATAGAAATAATCTCAATGCATGTTGCGCGAGAGCCAAGCCTGAGCCAAGCCATGGCTAAGACCCCACTGGCCTAAGTGTCCACGTCACTGGCCGAATGCCTGGTTCACAATGAATGCACCAGGTAGTAATGGGTGTGCATTTCATTTCACATTATTGTGCTTTGGTTGGAGTGGCTATGGTGGAGGTTATGCATGCATGTGGAGTGAGCGACTTCCGCCAGACGTCTAGTAGAAGGCGTCTTATTTATTAAAAGCACACAGGGCGATACACTTCGTAACGCGGCTACACCTAGGCTGTACAAACACGCAGCCCATTTGCGTCCTGCGTAGCTACGCTGGCTGGTTGACGAGCGTAGCGGCGGAGACAGAGCTGCTCTTGCAGAAGAACCAGCCACGTGGTCGGAGACGAAGTGATGACGACCGTAGCGACGCAACCAGGACCCAGACCCCACGCTAACAGCCCCGAAGTTCTGATTCGGTGCTCTTTATATCTGCCTGGAGTGGCCAAGCTCCACCTCTGGCCACGCCCCCTTTCTAGAACCTTCTAGGCCCTTCGGGATGGTTCCCGGAGCTTCTCGACTGACTCCGCCGTTGACCTTTACCCCAGATACGCCCCTTCATAATAAGGCATTATGTAATGCAGCTATAACCTTAATTACCCTTACAGGCCGGCAGGTATCACCCTGTCATTACACATCCATGCATGTGAGGGTGGTGACGGTGTGTTAATGTGTGTTCTAGGTTGGGGTACACATCGCCGATGTGAGCTATTTTATCTGGCCGGGGAATGCCTTGGATGAGGAGGCATCTCTGCGTGGTACCACAGTTTACCTGTGTGAGAAGGTGAGATGTGGATTTCTTCTTGCCACAATATCAAGTGTTTTACGACCCGCCGATTTCATCCTTTCATTCTTAACTTTACGACATGATGTAAAATATTACAATGTAACGATCATCGCGGTACCAGTTTCCCCACAACTTTGTAATTGTATTTGACATTTTCACCACATTTTTTTGCGTGCTTTTCAGTACTTCCCGTATGAATAACGATAACTTAAAAATGAATTAGAATTAAAAAAATGTGCAACAACAATGCTAAATATCTCTCATGATGTTTTAAACGAGGTGATTTTTGTGGATTTCTTATAATATGATGTACCGTGACATGAGCGGCAGGCTATCGGCGCAGTGGTAACACTCGTGCCTTGCAGCAAGGAGACGCTGGGTTTGATTACTCAACTCTTGTGCCTTTTTGCTTGCAGCTTTGTTTGTTCTCCCCCCTGTTGGTGAATGGGTTTCCTCTGGATTCATCAGATTTCCTCTAAATAAAACCCATACAATCTTAACTGGCATTCGCGAAAACATCCCCTTGCTGAACAGTTACCTGCAGGTGACTTAATCATGTGTGGGTTTGCTTGCAAAACACTCGTTGAGTTGGTGCATATGTATTTGCCAGATTGTGTTTATTGACAGAGAAGTTGTTGCGTTTATGTGTTTGTGCGCCTGCAGAGGATTGATATGGTGCCAGAGTTATTGAGCTCAAACCTGTGTTCCTTGAGATCCAACGTCGACCGGTGAGATGCACCAACAACTGTGAACTCGCGAGTGTGCACATTGCAACCCATACTCAGCAGCTAACGTGCGTTGTTGCCAGGTGTACATGTAATCCCATGATGCGTGGCACTGTTTAAGTGTCATTGTACAGATCCACACAAGCATGTGTACATACATAAGCAGCCAAACCAGGATGGCACAATGGTAACACGTGTCTCACAGCAAGAATGGCCTAAGATTGATGCCCGACTTGGTTGCCTTTCCATGTAGATTTTGTATGTTCTCCCCCTATTTAGTATGGGTTGACTCCAGGTTATCAGGTTTCCTCTCATCGCTAACATAAACGTGTTATTACTACTATGATCCTTAACCATGGAAAGCCTCACTGAATCTCATAACTTCGGGAGGGTACTGCAAAGCTTTTGCAGTCGAACAATGGTTGCTACATATATATTCCAGTTGAGTAATTTGTAACAACCCAAACCGGTATTTGGCCAAACATCCCGCTGCTGAAAGAATGACTCGACTACCAAAAACTTGGCAAGACCCTCCTGAAAAAGAGTCTCGAGACTTTGCGAGGCTTTCCTGAGTGAACACCCTGCACCACTCCAATGTCGACGACTCTGCCACTCGACGGTGAATGGCGACGGTGCATGTGCTGTGCGCGTGCAGGCTGGCGTTCTCGTGCATATGGGAGATGACTCCAAAGGCTGAGATTGTGAGCACACGTTTTACCAAGAGCATCATCAATTCCAAGGTGATTCCCCCCCCCCCCCCCCCCCCCACAGACGTTCAGTTTTTGTAAAACTCTCGTTTGCTTTCACGTGTATTGTATCGGTGCCTTGCTATGTTAGTGCAGTTGAGGTTTCCGGATGGCTGAGAGGTCAGAGCGTTGAGCTTGCACCTCTGAGTTCACAAGTGGAGCGAGATGAACCGGGTTCACAAGTGGTAGTATGTATGTTGAACTTCTTTCGCACCGTACGTAGCCAACTGTGCTAATCGGAGGTGCGAGGTAGGACATGAAAGTAGTGAGTTGATGGTCTCTGTCCAGTCAACAATCACTGCACAAAACACAGGTTTGTTTTTTTAGGTTAGATCGTGTAAATATGTAAATGTGTCATTAAACCCACCCCCACCCGACACAGCCAACTAATAAGGGTTGTCACGTAAACAGAACATGCCAATTCGTCACGAGTACAGCACACCGGTGTGTTGTACCAGTGACGAATTGGCCACGTTCTGTTTATGTGACAACCCTTACTAGTCGGCTGTGTCGGGTGGTGGCGGGTTTAACGACACATTTATGTATTTACACAATCTAACCCAAACAACCTGTATTATGGATGATATTGGTCACGAAAGCCTACGTGTTAAACTCACTGCACGAAAGACCACCAAATTACATTGCACTAAATTTGGTTAAATTCCAGCTTTGAGAATTAAAAAAATATATCAATTTTACTTTCTTTGGGTGAGCGTAACCCTCAGTGGTCATCGGGAGCCACGTAGACATCTGTTGAGTTCTGGCTTGGGCTTGGATCAGGCGTGGGCATTGTGTAATTGCGAGGACCCCATGGTTCACCCGTGGTGTGTTCATCGTATCCCCGCAGGCGTCTCTGACGTACACAGAGGCTCAGCTAATGATGGACGACGCCGGGCGGAAGGATCCGGTCACCAGCAGCTTGCGTGGCCTCAACTCCCTGGCCAAGATCCTCAAGCAGAGGTGCATTCAAAACGGGTAACTCATTGTCAAGATCCTCATCCCCTCCACTGCCACTGGAGCGATGAGCCGTATTAATGTGTGCACCGCATTTAGTCGATCGGCAGGTCGCCTGTGGCGCGGTAAAGTGTGGTTACTCCCGTGTCTTCTAAGACATCCGGCCAGCGTGGAAGAGTAGGCTAAAATACATTGAGAGGGACTGTAAAAGGGTGTATCCCTAGAGGGGCCGCCTCTTATGGGAGCCCCCTTCTTCCAGCAGTGGCTTGAGCAAGCAATTGGCAAGGCTGCACCTGTTGCTTTTTTGACCCCATGATGCATGAGGCTTGGGTGAATATCATGCACAAACAAGTGTTACAGGATTCATACTCTGGTTTTTTTCGGTAAAGTCACGTAGGTAAAACTATAAAATAAAATAACAACTAAATTAAATCACGACGTTTCGGGTGCAACACAAGCGTCCTTCTTCAGGTGGGACAACCACAGCCAGAAACAATTGCTGAAGTGGGCAAAAAAGGGCTGTTGTAACAAGAGGCTATATAGGTAAGAGAGTGGGGGGGAGCAAGGGGGGAGAGATAGAGATGGGGGGTGTGGGGTAGGGGAAGTGGGGTGCTGCTAGAGGGATTAAAGGGGCGAGCACGGCAAAATGCCGGGGGGGGGGGGAAGTGAGTGGGGCTGGGAGTGGGAGGCTGAAGAAGCTGGAGATGCGGAAATGAAGGCAACAATAAAGAAGTTAAGGTTTTACCTGGTTAATAACATCCTTCTAGATTGGAGTGTTACAGGCTGCTGTGGGGCTACATTGTGGGCAATAGAGGACAATGCAGTGACATAAATTGTTTTACTCTTCTTAATGCTCCCATGTCTGTGCTCCCCCACCTTTGCCAACGCGTACTGACCACCACGGTTAAGTACGGTAAAACCACCCCACGACCCGTATGACATGGGGCGGCCCTCATCCAGCAGTGGATTGACTTAACGAGCTGTGCATGTTCAACTCAAATATCTGAGTTTGTGAAGTGTCTTATATTAAGATTCTGTGTTGTTTTGGCTGGACATGATAATCGCTCATGTCCCTTCTCCACCCGTAGGGCATTGACTCTGGCATCCCCTGAGGTCCGATTCCACATGGACAGCGAAACCCACGACCCGATCGACCTGCAGACCAAGGAACTCAAGTGAGTCTCGTCAACAAGACACCTCCCATGACTGCGATCCGACTGTTGTGCAGATCTCTCTATCAGAATCAAAATATATATTTCTACTGGAAGAATCCGATGAGCTATAAAGCTCTTTTTTCACAGATGTCCAGTTGGGGCAGGTCACAACGTTACAACAACAAACAATACAAGCACACGTTAGGATTGCAAAGTATTGGAAAGGTAAACAAATAACTTAAACAAATATACAAATAAAACTAAACTATTTTTATCTTACCAAGTAAAACCCTGACCACAAATGATAGCTGAACAAAGTGGCTTATCACGTGGGAAATTTATTATCAGCAAAATAATCTAAGATAAAGAATCTTGACCCTTGTGGTTGATGTGTTGTGGTGGCGGAAACTGGTGCGTGTACACAGGGAGACCAACTCGATGGTGGAGGAGTTCATGTTGCTCGCCAACATCTCCGTGGCGGAGCGCATCGTAGGCGAATTCCCCGAGTGTGCGCTGCTCCGACGCCACCCGGCGCCTCCGCCTTCCAACTACGACATCTTGGTGAAGGCGGCGAAATCAAAGGTAGAGTTAGAACCCCTTTTAACGACCACCCTTGTTAACTAATCGCTTAACAACGGGCCTCCATAGAGCTCAATGTGTAGGCTTAACCGACCATTTCCCTGTTAACGACGGGCTCTTGTAGGTACAGTAAATATGAATTAATGCCACGTAGAAGGAAAACAATAAAATAAATATAAAACAATAAAATTATCACGACGTTTCGACTGCAACACAAGCAATCATCATCAGGTGTGAAAACCACAACAAGAAAATTTGAAAAAGTGGCAGTTATTTTTAACGTTAGCACCACGGAGAGAGATTTGACAGTTTGTTCAGATGGACGAGTCCATCTATGTTCGGAAAAGAGGAGGGGGGAGACAAAAAATAATGGATGCGTTCTGACAGCCACCTTAAGCGTGATCAATCAATTAAGACCCGAAATGGCTTATCAAATCTCTCTCCGTGGTGCTAACGTTAAAATAACCGCCACTTTTTTCAAATTTTCTTGTTGTGGTTTTCACACCTGATGATGATTGCTTGTGTTGCAGTCGAAACGTCGTGAGAATTTTATTGTTGTATATTTTTATTATTTTATTGTTTCCCTTCTACGTGAATTTACCGAAAGAACCAAGAATATGAATCCCTGCAGTCACGAAAGTTTTAAATCAAAATGAATTCATGCATTTATTAACAGTGTTTATTTTAATATGATGTGTTTATAATGTTAGTATCTTTATGTATTAATATCCATTGTTTAAATATTATAAAGTACGTTTTTTGGGTGAACAAGGGAAACTTTCGATGCTATCGGAACGAATTAAGCTTTTAACACGTATTTCCTATACTCGCTTAATGACCAAATCCTTTAATGCTCGTGTTCGTGGAACCAATTACCGTCTTTAAGAGGGGTTCTACTGTCTCTAGATTGCTGTTAACCTTCCTTCAATATCATCCTCCTCGCAAGGAATTCAGAGGTCGTCGGGTGGCTCAAATTTTTGTTTGAGGTCTTTTGGTTTAACCGGGTGAGAACTCAAGAGACCATAATAGTCTCATTTGCAAGGGTCACCTGGGTCACCCTATGACCCAGAGATTACAGCTGGGACCCTGGCTTCAAAATCCAGCAGCCACATTGAACATACTGTGTTATCAAGTGTAGGGAGTTGAAGGACTCGGCTCGTTTCCCAGCTACTCCACAGAAATAAGCAACAAAAAACCATCACGATAAATGTAGTACTGTATTTAATTTTAGATAAATTCCAGCACTGAAATGTTGAAATTTCAGGTCGACTTATTGTGATCAACATTATGCTCAAAATGGGTGGGAATGTGCTACCCCCTACTGTGAAGCAGAGGTGTCTTGAAACGATGTCAGTATTGGCCTGAGCGAGCAATTGCAGGGCTGCACCTTTTACCTTTATCTTGAGATGTAGCCGTATAGTTTCCACTCGCCCTTAGAGGCAGAACAACTCAAAAGGTGTGACGAACCACAGACAACGCTGGAAGGCAGCCAGGCACTGTGCCAGATGTAGATTAATCCACTTGCTGTACTGCCTTCTCCTGGCAAGCCAGGTTATTGAAACCTGAATGCCCACAGGAAGTGCGCTGAATAACGTTTTCTTTCCAATACACCACAACCCTTGCTGCTTCCCCAGCACTGAACTACAAGCCACGTGCGGGATAGTCACCTCACAAACGCCGGTGTGCCTGATTTTTTTGCGCAGAACATCGAGATCCAGGTGGACTCGGCTAAGGCGTTGGCCGAGTCCCTGGACCGGGCGGCGGTGCCGGGAGTGCCACCATACCTCAACACTCTGCTGCGCATCCTGGCCACGCGCTGCATGATGCAGGCCATCTACTTCTGCTCCGGCATGGAGCCCGACACCCACCACTACGGGCTCGCCACCGCCATCTACACCCACTTCACGTCGCCCATTCGACGGTGACGTGCTCTGGCGTCAGGCACACGCGTTAAATCGACCTTCGCGATTATTGAGGGGACTATGTTGTTGTCTTGGTGTGGTCTGGGACTGTGCTGCCTTTCCCAAGTTTAGGAATTTATTTATTAATTGATGTACTTATGCAATGTTAACTTGTGATTACGGCACACCTCCAATTAGCACGGTTGGCTACGTACGGTGCGAATTAAGTTTAACATACAACTTGTATATCTTTTTTCTATTATTTACTTTTACTGATTTGTTTACCTTTCCTCTTCTTAGCACTCCTATCATATACCTACTAGACATCTGTCAAAACGAGCTTTTATCGCGAATCGGATTTCTCCAGGATAAAGATTCAGATTTTGAGTTATTTTTCTAAAAGGTCCTATAAACGGGAAGTTTGGCCAATTCCTTAAATGGTTGTTTGGCTTGTGTTGGGGAAAAACTCGAGGATCCGGAGAACACCAACGCCTACAAGGAGGGTGACAGTGTTCCACGTGCAGAATCAAGAATCCATTGCCGTGTTGCAGCGGCGGCCAAAAGTGAAATGCAATTCTGCCATGGATCGCTAACGATTTTGTTGTGGATCTTAAATAAGAACACAGATATGAGCAGGCAGCAATTTGCGCTACATCTGTTGACAAATAAAAAATCCTCAACAAAGAATTAAATTCATACATTAACAAAGATAATTTCCACCAGCAGATGGTGCTAGAACGTGGTATGGCCAGAGTACAGTATTCTATCACAGCGTTAAATCCATCTGAGTCATTGTTTGCGTAGCTTTCTGGTGGATCGTCAAACCCGCTGAGATCCACCAGAATGAATCGCGGTGCTTGGTGGATTAATACCGCTGCTCCGTTGGCATCTCGTGGCCATACCGCAGCCTGTATCCACTGTAAATTTAATCTTCATATTAAATAGAGGCTACAACAAATGTGAATATTGTTGTTGTTGTTGTCTCCCTGTACCGTTACAGATACTCGGATGTGATTGTGCACCGGCTGCTGGCCGTGTGCGTGGGCGCCGACCCCACGTACCCGGCGCTCACCGACAAGCAGAAGCAGCAGCAGCTCTGCAACAACCTCAACTACCGCCACAAGATGGCGCAGTACGCCCAACGCTCGTCTGTAGCTTTCCACACGCAGGTGGGAGGCGGAAGTGTGGGCCACGTGGAGCTTGCACGGCATGTGCTTAGGCACCTGATAATGCGTCCATTCGTCTCTTGAAAACCATTTTTAAGGTCACGAAAGCAGGCATCGTATTGTGCGTGTAGTAAGAATCAATTGTTTTCTATTCGCACGCTTACGTGTGGTGGTGCCGTGGCTGTACTTGTTGGCTACACTTGACATTGCTTTTCAGCATTCTTCTGTGTTTGCTGAAAAACCTAGTCACTTGGCACATTTGTCCATGATGTGACAACTTTATTTGATTGGCTCTGTCAGGTGATGGAGGATTATAGTCAATACATATGACATTGTACCTTCACGATTGAACTCAAAATAATCCCCATGACATGATGCCAATAGCACAACTGGAATAAATTAGCGGGGGGATGCAGGAAAATTACCTTAAATTTTGTTAAATAATTATGGGCTTGGTAAGTGATGCGCGTGTGTCTGCTCTTTGCCACGTAGCGGTGATTAACGGCTGTTGTTGTTGTGGTCTCAGTTGTTCTTCAAGACTAAGAGAGTGGTGAGCGAAGAGGGCTTCGTGCTGTTTGCGCGCAAAAACGCCGTGGTGGTGCTCATTCCCAAGTACGGCTTGGAGGGGACGGTTTTCTTTGACTCCAAAGATCTCAAGCTCAACGTTACCTTCGACGAGGAGGTAGGGCATGTGTTCACTTAACCGGGAGACATTGGCATTTCCTGAACGGCTGAATTCTGCATTTAAACCCAGGACTGGCTTAATGCACTGGGACCCAAGCCCCCTGACCATCTCTCTACGATTAGGTTTCTATCAGACACACAGACACTTGGTTTAAGGTGGAAGAACGCAGTGAGATACGAAGCTCCGTTTTTTTTGCCATTTGGCAGTGTGGACTATTACAGAGGAAGTTACACCGGTGGATACATTAGAGCCGGATGGCTCACAGGGCTATACCAAAATAAACTGAAACTGAATTAAATGATGTAAATGCGTTTCAAATATAAAACGGTCACAATTAAATTTGCTTTGGAAATAACTGCCATGACGGAGCCCGTATTGTCACGGAGAGGACATCACATTAAAAATACAGTAAAATCCTTCAGATCCGGAAGAATTATAGAGAAAATCTAATGCTTTCTGTAAACAATGAGAAACTCGAAGGGCAGAAAAGTACTTGTAGAATAAAAACAAATGAGGGAAATAGTAGTTGATGCAAAAAGTGATCTCTAGATGGCAAAAAGCACATTTGTCATCAGTGGATCCGGTCCTTTCCAGCATGCCTTGCATGCCGCATTACATTGTCACTCTGCGTGGATAATGCACACAGCCTAATTTGGACCAGAAGCTCAAAAGGGTCAACATTTGCAGCCATATTTTAGGTATGTTCTTAACTGCAATTGTGCACTCCATATAACCTAAGGGGGGTTGCATCTACTCCTTAATGATGGCCAAATAAGGCTTTAAAATTCCTTGGCTGGCCCGCACATCATGATCCCTCAGTTGGTTTGGTCATTGCAGCCATCGGCTTTTCATGCCTGGTTTTCAGCTCGCGGTGAGGTGGCCCAAGCGGTATTGCATTCGCTGTGTGTTGTGGAGATTTGTGTTTCAAACTCGGTGGCCACTCCGGTTAATACTGTGGTGTGTCTTCTTTGGTTCTTTCGGTAAAGTCACGTAGAATGAGAATAAAATAATAAATTGATAAAATAAAATAGCACAATAATATTCTCACGACGTTTCGGCCACAACACAAGCGGCCTTCATCAGGTGAAGGGACGAGACTGTGTTGTGGCCGAAACGTCGTGAGAATATTATTGTGTTATTTTATTTTATCAATTTATTATTTTATTCTCATTCTACGTGACTTTACCGAAAGAACCAAAGAAGATGAATCCTTGCAGTCACGAAATCTTTAAATCGAAACTGTGGTGTGTATTAAGCGTAAAATATTTACAGGATATCCGCTTTAACAGTGGACGTTAAAAGATCCTGTAACGTTATTCGTGTGCCAGCATCATGGTCCAAGGTTGGCAAATTACATGCAAATTACTTATTTGGGGAGCACATATCAATCGTTCGCCTCCTTTTACAAAGACGTAGCAGTGACCTTGAATGCAAACGTTTTGAGAATCAGTGAGGCTTTTCTGAGTGACCCATGTAATAGTATGAATAATAACGTTGGGTTTACGTCAATCCGTGCTTGTGTGCAGGGCACTTGGCAGAGAGCAGTCAGCGGTAGTGTAGCGGTTAGCGCTCTGCGCTACGATCCCGGCGACTTGGGTTCGATTCCTTCGCACGGTCAACACCAGTGATGATTATCTGAACCGGTCCTGGGCCTCGCCTAGGTTGACTCGGAACTCAATTGAATGCCTGCTGCGGTGTGTAAACATCGCCACTGGGGAGACAAAGGCGGCCGGGCATGGCGCTGGCAACCCACCCCCTTGTGTGCCGTGCCGGCCTTCATCTGTGCTCCTCGCCAACAGCACTTGCCCCAACAGTCTGTTAAGGCTACGTTGGAGATATGTCTTTGTGTTTGGTGTAGGGCCCCACGCTGTGCGTGGAGGGCATCGCGCTGAACATGTTCGACCGCGTGTGCGTGCGCGTGTCGCTGGATTCGTCCAACCTGCAGCACCAGCGGATCCGCATGCACCTCGTCCGCCCGGAGGTACTCACCGTGCGGCGCGACGCGCAACCTCGGAATACCACCGATTTGTATTGTGACCATGCTGCTGTTGCTGCTTGCTGCGCCAGCAGTAGTGCACAAAAAACAAACGCTCGCCGCATCGGAACGTCAGCGGGCCGAAAATTAATGGCACAAGCCACAGCATAGCGCTTGTTGCCATGCAACCCAAACTGTGGGACCGTATAGTAAACCCATAGAGACACAGAGATACATAGGAGATACAGAGAGACCCATTATGATTCCTAGAGATTCATAGAGACTCATACAGATACATAGCAGTGCATTAAAAACAAGCTCCTGTACGATTGTGGCCATGCAACCCAAACTATGGACTACATTTTACACCACTGTAGTCTGCGCTCCTTGAATGGAGGGGGTGGCAAGATGACACAAACTCTCTCCTGAGGCTCTCCCGTAGCTATCAGACCCATACATTGCCATTTAGCCCCTGAACGTAATACCCTTATAACACGGGAATAAAATATAAACTCCGTTCTTGGATGGAAAAAATATATGTATAGCTAGCATTTTGAGCTGCAGTCTGTTGTCCTATACCTCCTGTAACTGGCAAATTGGATATAACGCGATGATGAATGTATGAAGGAACGCATTTTTTGTATAACGCGGATCCAAACTAGATATAACTCGGTTGAATGAATGGAACTACGTCGCGCGAGTAGGAATAAGCGGTCGTAACGGCTGCCTCGGTGTAGCATCACACAAGGCGGGATGCTGCTGGATGCTTCTAGATGCTACCCACGTTCCTTAGTCTTTGTTCAGCCTGTGTTACGCATCTCACGCGTTATTGCGGACTGCGCTTTACCCCATATAATATATTATTTATTATAACACGATTTTTCCAAAACGCGGTGTTCTTGAGGTACGCAACTACCGTATTATAGAACAGACTGTATATCCAAAGACTATGGGACACTATCCCTACCTATATCAGTTGTGACTGTCCGTGTGTTTAAATCCAGCTTGAAAACATCGTTATTAATTGGCTTTTCCTGGATTCTGATTGGTTATTACTGTGAGAGGAATCATTATGATTAGCTTTTATTGCATTTTGTATGCTGTGTAAAGTGTCAGTATCACTGTCATTATTGTTATTATCGGCTTTTACTTTATTTCTATTGGCTTGTATCTATACTTGAGTAGTTTTTTAATGTCCAGTGCTTTTTTGAGATATTTAGATATGCAAGGTGCTGTATAAAATAGATTTTTATTATGGCCCTAGTTCATTGCACTAGAAGGGCCATTATCTGAAACGTGACCTATTTAAATGATGAATGCGAGTTCTCAAGATACCAAGCTAAGTCAGGGTGTGGGAGCCTTGGTAGATATCAGATTTCTTAACAAAACTCCATGAGTCTGTTCTGCATGGGTTTCCTCCGGGTTCTCTGGTTTCCTCCCATATCTAAAAATAAGCATGCGTTGAAACTGGTATTAAGGTAGTTTACGTATTGCCATGGGCGGCAGGGTGGCACATTGGTAAACCCTTGTGTCTTGCAGCAAGAAAACTGGGTTTGATTCCCAACTAGAGTGTGTTACTGTGTGGAGTTGTCATCTTCTCTCCCCGTGTTCCTCAAAAGTCTTCAGACTTGGCGAAGTTTTTCAGTGTTAATAAGTGTAATGATAACGTATCACATTTGTTGGAAATACTCGCATATGTGTGTGTGAGAGCATTGGTGTAGTGGTTAGCACGCTGCGCTATGAACCCGGCAACCCAATTCCCACTCACCGCCAACACCAATGAGGATTATCTGAACTGCTGTTTTGCCTACCCAAGGTCAACTCTTTCTTAAATGAGTACCTGGTGCAGTGTGTAAACATCAGCACTGGGGAGAGGTGTTGGCCACTTACCCCCTCGTGGGCCATGCTGCCTAACAGCAGCACAGTCTGTTAAAGGCTTATTTGGGTGACTATCTTTGTTGTACGTTTGTGCCATTTGTGTGTCCGCTGTCACAGATTCCAGGCTACAACCCTGCGGAGTCCACCCCATGGGGCTCGCCTTCTCCCCGGCCTAAGAAACCCAGACAGCACTAGTGTATCGTGGATGCGGTGTCAACAAGATGTCGGAGGAGGTGCATGAGTGGGCACACACTCTGGGTTTTACATCTGCAGAGTTAATTAAGTGTACATTGTGCTCGCAAGCAGAGGTGAACAATTGAAAAAAAAAGCAGTGGCGGTTATGAGAAATGTTTCCCTGAAGTAACAGACGGTTTGCACTCTGAACTTGCAATCCAGAGTTCACCGGTTCTTTGTTCTCCTGGCGCAGCGGTTCAAATGGTAGCGCATTTTTTTTTTTTTAATTTTTACCTTGCCAACCAGCACAATCAGCCAATTAAGGTGTATACGCGTCAAGATGTATGAAAGGTTTAGGATATCTTATGCCCCACTTCTTTGCCAGCCAAGACACTGACCCCCTTGTGATGAAGGTGATTTCACAAAAATATTGGTTACTGAATCGGTGGTGTGTATTGACTAACGCAGCAGTGTCCAACCCACAAAGCACTGTGATCCATTCTAGTATATCTCAACATGTTCCGTGATCTACCAGCAATATATGACCAACAGTTACCCGGATGGATTTAACCGACTAATAGAACACTGTAGACATGCCAAGTGCTAGTGCGATCTATTGGTTTAAAATATATATTATTAATCCATTAATTCTTAGTCGGGGATTTTGTTTTGCCATCTGCTATAACAAGAATTGCTTTATATTAGAGGTGTTTATTCCTATTTGTCCTGAGATCCACAATCAAAATCTTTTGCGATCATCCACCCATGGATCGCGATTCACATATCGGCTACCACTGATCTAACAGTTGAAAACCAGTTTAACACGTAGGCTTTCGCGACCAATATCCATAACACTGGTTTTTTGGGTTAGATCGCGTAATAAATATTTAAATGTGTCAGTAAACCCGCCACAACCCGACACAGCCAATTCGAAAGGTTTGTCACATTAACAGAACATGCCAATTCGTTACTAGTAACATCACACCGGTGTCTTGGAGAGCAAAGCCACAACATTTACAATCTGAGTACAATGTTTCACCAGTAATTACAACCAGCTTCATCAGGCGACAGCCAGATTCGTGGAGAATCCTCGTTCCTTAATGCGCATGCATAATGTGTGTTGATTAACATATAAATAACCCAATCGGCAATGGATACCCATAGTCATATGCATTCATTGATTCCCCTCCCAATTCGCGAAAGAAGTGCTCACAAGTGATGGCTGTCGCCTGATGAAGCTAGTTAGTGCTGGCGAAATGTTGTACTTAGATTGTAAATGGTGTGGCTTTGCTCTCCAACACACTGGTGGACTGTACTAGTAACGAATTGACATGTTCTGTTTACGTGACAAACCTTACTAATTGGCTGTCGGGTGGTGGTGGGTTTAACAACACATTTATATATTTAAACGATCTAACACATAAAACGTGTATTATAGTTAAAAACCTACAATTGTGCCAGGTTTGGCCTGTCGCAGTGGGCCATTAGGGTGGCCACTCGGAGGGCAAAGCTCTGGGGAATCCGAGCAAGAGCTTCGAAGTATGATTGTGCACGGTGACACCCGCAGGGGTCTCGTGATGGATGGCAAATGGAAGATTTTTTATCGCGAGAGGATTCCCTGCAAGGGATGTTAGGTTACTTATTCTTGTGAGGATGCCATTTACTGTATGAAGGGGCAGCGGTCAGCTGCATAGAACATAGTATAAAATTCCCCGAGCTGTTGCTGTTTAAATCGTCGGTTTAACGGAGAATTTCACCTCAGGTTTTTTTACACAGCTGCCCCACCCCTCATCGGACTCTGTGCAATCACACAAGGAATGTTTTTGGAAAAAATGTCGGTGTCAGAAAATTTTAAGGTTTAATCGTTTACAAATGCGCAATTCGTTACAGCTTCTCTTGTCCTTTAGACGTGCAAAGATAATTTCTGACAAAATATTGACACGTTTTCAAATTTTTTCGTAAATGGTCGTAACTTTGCTCACGTATATACAGTACTTGGGCAATAATTCTGAGCTCCTGGAGTAATGGTAAAGATTTAAGCGAGTTGATGTCTTTGCGACTTTGTGTAAATGTGTTTAACATTTTTTAGCTGAATCGTATATTTACAAGCATGTACACATGAGTTATACGCGTTTATATACAAAATTAAACCGATTTATTTTCCATGCATCTTGTTATTTTGGTTACTTTAAGTTACGTTTTCCACTGCTGGATGAACATCTCGCCACGTGATGTTGGATGTCAGGTTTAGTTTGACCATACTTCACCATGCTGGTCACTGTTGGATGATAATAATGTCCACTTGCAATGCACCACTGCGCAGTATTCACTTGCCTTCGAATCGAGTCCTACACCGCCGTTTCACATGCAAATTTGATTCTCAATCCCTGGGCCAACTTGCTCCTGATTAGCATGCGATTTGCCACATTTCGATCTCGGAGGTGATTAAATGCGCCGGCTTCCAGGCTTGTTGAGCCGCTCGGAGCCCAATTAACGAAAATTGTTGCCAAAGCAAAAGCGTGAGCTCGAATGTTTGTCCGTGTTCTTTTCAAACCACCAGTCGAACGCCGGCCTCTGCCCACTCCGACCGTGCGGAGGCCCTGGCCGTCGGGGAGGCCCTCATGGTGCCTCACGGCAAACGTGGGGCCCGGGTGGGCGCGTCGACGGTTGATCGCGTACAGGCGGTGCAACGCCCACAAATGAAACATCACACCTTGCTGATCTCGTGTCCAGGAGCATGAACGATCATCACGCAAACTCCGGTCATCCTCGCAGCAGTAGCTCTTGGCCATCGAACAAAGACGATCACCGCTTCCTTCCGATATTAGAAGCCACGAGCTATGAACGACTCGGAGGTTCGAGCAACCACAGCCGAGTGGGAAGGCAGCAGCAGCCCAGGCGGTGAGCCAGCTCCAAAATCCCCCAAGCACTGAAGTTCTCGATTTAGTACATTGAAAAACACGACGGTAAGTGAAACAACGTAAATCGAAACC
Organism: Petromyzon marinus; assembly: GCF_048934315.1. NCBI lineage: Eukaryota > Metazoa > Chordata > Hyperoartia > Petromyzontiformes > Petromyzontidae > Petromyzon > Petromyzon marinus. The sequence goes on from NC_133721.1 coordinate 1,828,711, forward strand.
AATTTTGCCATTCACTTGAGGGGCCGTCCATGAATGACGTCACGCAATTTTTGACCTCTCGTCACTCGGCGTCACAAAAAGTCAGACCCCCCCCTCAAATATGACGTCACACAGGTCTGCCCCCCCCCCCAAAACCATATTTCCATTTTGAAAATAAAACATGCTTCAACTATTGTCATTGTAGTGCGTGGCGCTGCACTGATGTTGTAGGAGTGTTATAACAATTAGTGTTATAACAATTCTATACTTAAAGTTGCGCATTTTGATGTGACGTCACATTTCTCAAACCCCCCCCCTCCCCCTCGTCACACATCGTCACAAATGTCTGACCCCCCCCCCCCCCCCCAAGGTGCATGACCGCGTTACCGTGTTCATTCTGTGAAGGGATGAGGAAAAGGAAGAGGGAAAAGCATCCAGCGTCGCCGCACGCAGGCAAGGTGTTTATCACACAGTGGTCAAAATATAAAAATACATATATATGTAGTGGGTTCCACGGAGACTGGAGACGTCTTTAGAGGCAACGCAGTTTATTGGTAACTATGAACAGAACTCCCCTTAACTCCCACTATCTAGGGAGGTACAGCCTCCGGGCTAGCGTGCCCTCGCACTGATCAAACCTGGCTCTCAGCCCTCTGGCTATCTGTGCCCTAGGGGAGGCTAACTGACCCGACCCAGCCAAGGTACGGGTCCTGACCACTGGTCCGCGCTCGGCCCCGACCCTTATAAGGATGTCGGGTCCTAGGGTCCTAGCTAGGCTGGTCTTCTGTTCTTCCTCTTCGGAACACTGCCCCGAGCTGTCCCAGAGGTGCCCCTTTAATACACCTCTCGGGGGCTCTCCGCCCCCGGTACCGCCCCCTCTCTAGAACCTTCCAGGGGGCTCTGGAAGAACCCCCCAACCCCTCACCTGGGGCCTGCCTCTCTCTGTCCTTCCCCAGCTCAGGGTGGCACCCCCTATGGGCTTGTGCCCGCAACTGCAGGTAAGTATACCGACGGTATAGGATGTGCATTTATTACGCTACATCTATGCGAGAGAGGTTGTGGACAAGAGTCTGCTCTGCGGGAAGCAAGCATTGCCATACGAATGAGATGAGCTCGCGTTCGATGCGGGCAGTCTTGAGGACGACCGTCGACAGGCACGCGTGGAGGCACGCCGTGGTCACAGCGCAGCGCCGACTCGTGTAGGTGGTGATGGCTCAGTTGTAGAGAGGAATGCCGGAGCTTCGAGCAGATGTAGCCGAATGTAGGATAGAGCATCTTGAGGAGCGTTACCCTCGACCCCCTCCGGGAGGCCGTATGGTTTACTTGGCACTCCCGTCCCTTAGAGTCCAGTCTGATGTAAGCCTCCTCAGGTTCCAGCAGCCTGGCTTCGTAGGTCTTCATTGCACCGCTCTGCTCGTCTAGCATAGTCTGAAGGGTCATATGTGGCTGCCTCCTGAATCTTCACCCTCCTGCAAACCTTACTCGACATCTCGTTGAGGACCCGAAGAAGGGCAGTATTCTCTTTGTTTTTTTTTTTTTACAAAAGGGCTTGTAAGAGCTCTCGTTCCTCCCACCGGGATCTCTGGTGTCAACTTGAACGGGGGGGGGGGAGACAAAGCTATGGCTTTTTTCCCAGGGGATCTGTCTTCCATGGAGCACAAAGATACAGGCGGAAGGTCCCTTTGGCCTAGCCATGAGGTCAGGCTCGAGTTGCTTACTGAGGACCCTACACCTAAGGAGGCTGTGGATCGCCCTAGGAAGCTCCAAAGTAGAAAACCAGCTTTCCAAGGCCCCCTATAAAGTGCCTGAGGCCAGGTAGAAAAATAAGAAAACTATCAAACAGGAAAGCGAGTGGTTATATTGGGTCGAAAAAGGTAATGTTCTAATGTAGGGGTTGGAGCGGTCATTGCTGCTTACTCGGCCATGACGTCACTGCAACTCGTTTGATTTACACTTTTAAAATACAAAAATCACGACGTGTACTGAACATATTATTCCGAATCGGTTTTACCACCACTACCACCATGACACAGTGGCAAGGCTGGCACATCGCAGTGCAGCTGCTAGGCTGAATCATATGAATAAATATAATAAAATCTATAAATATCCTTTATGTACCCAGGAGAGCCACATTGAGTCTCGAGACTCATTATTAGCTCCGTGCTGCATTAAGATGTTTGGACAATTTCAAGCATCAGGGTTCGGCACGTAGGAGGAAACCGGAGAAACGCGCAGATGTTGTGAAGCTGGCTTGGTGGTAGAAGTCAGTCCAGAACATTTGGCCCCACACCTATCACTGTAACGAATCAGTGTTCTACGGTGGCATTCTAAGCGAGGACTGATTGTATTAAAATCTACTTTGATCTACTAATCGTAATATATCAATAATGTTAACGTGTAACATGCCCCACGGTTTTTCTTAATCTGGAAGGAGAGAACAACGGATGATCTGTGTGCTGATGATGTTGGTGATGATCTCGTAATGGCTGTTCACTTCGAGGAGTGGGAGAGTCTGATGGTGAACCTGGATCGTGCCAATAAGAGGTAGGGCCTTACCATTCGCCCTACCAAATAAATCAAAGCAGTACCTGCCTTGATATTTTGTATGTCTTCAAGGACTCCACCCCCTCAACTCTGCATGATAGGTAGTTGTGGAAAGAGTGGAGGTATTCCCATATCTGGGCAGTTGTTTATATGACCAGCTCCAATTTCAGAGCGAAGGTCTTACTCTGAATTAGTTCAGTGGCATATCCTTTTTTTCAGCTGTTTAGCGCCGTATAAAAGTTACATGGCCTATCACTTCATACAAAGGTCTGGTTCTTTTCTGCCAAACTTGTCCTCTCCCTCCCAGCTATAACCTCCCGAAAGCAACATGTGACCTTTGTTTTGGCGTGACAAACACCAGTGAAAGCAAAACACCGAAAGTGTAATGACTACACGTAATGCAAGAATCTCAGTTGTATTTCTCAACGGGTATTGAATATGAAGTCCCAGGAGGGGGTGTCGATGCATCTCCCAACAGCATCCCTGGTGGTGCTGGGGAATGTTGGTGGGAAAAGCCATTAGGCTGATGTATTTAAACATCGTATTCTGATTTATGTGGAGACACAAAAAGCGAGTTATGCTTCTACAGTATTTGCTTGTGCAAAGCATGGACAATCATTGCCACAGAGAAAGAATCAGCTCGGTGGCTAGGAGATGTTAACTACCTCACCTGGTATGGAGGAGGCCGAGGGTTTGATCCCGACTCTGATGCCTTTATAAGGAATACCTTGGATATCGAGGTGGTTACATTTTTGGAAAGTGCAGCAAAAGCCAAAAGCGTGATATTCAATACTTAAGCTTGACCTAAATAATGAGCTTACATACACGGCAACCAAAAATAGACACATCACAATAGAAATGTGCTGTACTGAATGCCAAATTTACTACTATAATGAGCCAAGAATGTCTGTGTCCCGCGTGTGACGTCACTCCACGTCGAGCAGGCCCCCTCATTAATACTCATGAATAGACTAATCTCTCACAATACAAAGGCCACTGCCACAGCCATTGACATGCTAATCTCACAATACAAAGGCCACTGCCCCAGCCTCTGTGGTTGGACCATCTCTAGCTCCACCCACCTACCTTGATGCACTCATCTCAGGCCTATATAAGACCTTGTCTCAGCAACTTTCGGGTGACGTCACTCCACATGCGGGGGGCGAGGTGCCTCCTCCCCCCTCCTCAGCGTCAACTTAGAAACTCACTACAAAGGCAGAACCCTCACGTCACGCGATCTCCCTAACGCTATTGAGACATCGAAGTAAAAATGACGTCATGATGAACAAGGGATTATAACCTTTAAATGAAATAGGTCTGTCACCGCGGCCTTACAAATTGCACACAAATGGATGCAATGAATATCACTTCGCGGTCTGATTTACTGCAATAGATTTACTGCAATACACCCATCCTTGGACGGGCAAAAGGCTAGTAAACAAATAATCCCCTCGCCCGCTCCCCACAACGATATCACACAATGATACAGTATCTCCTTGTACAGTATACCCGCTAAAGACCAAAACTAATCCCCATGATAGGTAAATTGATATACATAGAGCTTGCCGGCGATAGGTCTAAACCACGAACTATGAATTCGTGATATTCAAGGGTCTCCCGTATTTGGAGTGTGCATGTTCTCCCCATGGTCACGTATCCTTTTCTCCAGGTCCTCTGTTTTTTTTCTCCACATCTAAAAACATGCGTTAAGATAATTACTGCTATAAATATTCACAAAAGCCACTACGTTGAGCAACCATATGTGGCCAGGCTGCTTCTGGAAAAGAGCTATATATCTCAGTGGGCCTTACCTGGTCAAATAAAAATAGGTCGCTTACAGGAGCTGAATGGATTGCCACATCACAGGGACGCAAGGAATCGCAGCGTGGAGAGGGCTTCATCCAGCAGTGGATTGATCCTGGTTTATGTTTTGCAAATAGTAAACTTCAGCGTGCACTTCCAAATGAAGGTGTTTAAAGTGTCTGTTTATCTTATTTGGTTCTTTCGGTAAAGTCACGTAGAATGAGAATAAAATAATAAAATAAAAATAAGACAATAACATTCTCACGACGTTTCGGCCACAACACAAGCGGCCTTCTTCAGGTGAAAGAACAGAACTGTCGGGACGACAGTGCTTCAATGAATGCTGCTGAGATTCGTGGCGTCTTTTAAACTCGGTGATAGGTGTGAATGACCTAGAAAGCAGGAGAATTTAGCATTGAAATAGCTAGGGATTAGCTTGTGACAAAAAATAGCTGTGTTAAAGTCAAAGTTTACATATCAACAGAGGCATTTAGTATATGGACGCTAAAGGGCCTCCAACTACCCAACTATCATACAGTAAACCAATGTGAGAAAAAAAAGAAGTCTATATTACATCAGTATAATTATTGTACTTGATATGTTCTTCAATAAGCTGAGCTATTAATCACAAAGCAACTGGGTATACACTACACTATATAAACAGGTCCCTGCAGGGTGGGCTGGTAGGAACATTGGAATTTTGTCTATTGCAGGCTGGTACACTCAGTTTACAACTTCGTTCCTTCCAGTATTAATACCATATAGTAAAACCAATGAAAACCCAAATATAAACTACCTCAATGTTATCAATAAACTCTATATACTCTCCAATCAGCTGAGCCACCAACAATAAGTCGTTATATATCACAATGCCATATTGCGAAAAATGGCGGTTTTTCTTCCCATCAACGACCAGCACCACGGACAACGAACGAGCTTCGTTCAGACGGACGACTCAATCCATGCTCGGGAACGGAAGAGGGAGAGAGACAGCCATAATGCGTTGTTATACTCCATGTTATAACCCATACCATTAACCGTGGTGTGAAAGGTATTAAGAGGCAATATCAGCGAAAGAGCTGCGGTCTGACGGTAACCGTGAAATACAATTAATGAAGAACCATTGGAAAGATGTTTTAAACCATTTTGGAACTTCATTAAATGTATTGGCTGGTTGAGGAGGCCATATTAAGTTTGCGAGGTCTGAAACTCCAGGCCAAACATAAATAAACTTCCGTTATCTCCGAAAAAGTAAGATGGATTGATGACCAAGCTGTGGAGGTCTGCCTAAATTTATAAGATGTCCATTGTTTCACAAGAGATAGCATGAATCGGATAAGAAATACACTATTAATTCTTATACACTGGTCCATTCATACAATTAGTATATTAGTGGGCTACATTAGAGAAGATGAAGGGAGGAGAGGGGAAGAGGAGGGCCGGGGTGCCCGGAGCCCAGAGAGTGCCCAGAGGGGCCAGAGAGCCAGGGGCAACCCTGATGTTTATGTTGGCTGGATAGCATGTGCTCCCGTGCATGTGAGGTTGCTCTCAACAGAAGTCGTTCCTTGCACGAGATTGGCTGAAACGCTGAGTAACCACTCAGAGGTATAGTGGTTAAGCAGTGGAGACGGTATAGTGGAAAAACAGTGGAGATTTCTGAAGCAAAGTTTAAGATTTGCAGTTGTCAAATTATATTGAGCCGATCCATATGGCAAGTGAAAGAAAGAAGACTTAAAGTGTGTTGCTAAAAAAATCTTGGAGGAAAGAGAGGATACATGTGTGCCTCTTGGAGAAGGAAAGGCATTGCTCAAAACTGTGCTGCAAGGTCACGTGCCATGAATCACATGAGTTTAAAAAACGTGACTGTAAACCAACAAGCTTGTGAATAATATTCATGGTGAAGACACCTCTATACGTTGGATGCTGCACTTTGTCTTTTCATAAATGTCATATTGTGCTCTGGGTTATGCCTTATTAACCTAAATTCTGAATTTAGCTATTCATGTATTTCTATTACAGTATCACATATTCTTTGGACCAAGTGTCAATTGCCAATTTGATGACTGGTACTCTGATTATTTTTTGCAAATAAGGGACTTGTTTTATTTAAAATGTGTCTGTGTGTGTAGTTGAACAGTGTAACAAATCCATGCGTTACATGTGTAGTGTTGCAGCGCCGACCTTGGCAAGGCCTATGATACAATCAGTAGGCCAGGGCTCTGGATTGTTATTCGTGTTTTCAGAGTTCCTTACCCTCTGCTCACAATGATTAAGGACCTTCACGATGGTCGGCAGGCCCGGATAAAGTTGCGTGCCCGGGAGTCAGAGCAATTTCCTGTTTACAGTGGGGTGTGACAGGGATCTACAGTGAGGGAAAAAAGTATTTGATACCTTGCTGATTTGTACGTTTGCCCACTGACAAATAAATCATCAGTCTATAATTTTAATGGTACGTTTATTTGAACAGTGAGAGACAGAATAACAACAAAATCCAGAAAAACGCATGTCAAAAATGTTATAAATTGATTTGCATTTTAATGAGGGAAGTAAGTATTCGACCCCCTCTCAATAAGAAAGATTTCTGGCTCCCAGATGTATTTTATACAGGTAATGAGCTGAGATTTTGAGCACACTCTTAAAGGGAGTGCTCTTAATCTCAGCTTGTTACCTGTATAAAAAAACACCTGTCCACAGAAGCAATCAATCAATCAGATTCCAAACTCTACACCATGGCCAAGACCAAAGAGCTCTCCAAGGATGTCAGGGACAAGATTGTAGAAGAAACACAAAAGAACTGTCAATCTCCCTCGGCCTGGGGCTCCATGCAAGATCTCACCTCGTGGAGTTGCAATGATCATGAGAACGGTGAGGAATCAGCCCAGAACTACACGGGAGGACCCTGTCAATGATCTCAAGGCAGCTGGGACCATAGTCACCAAGAAAACAATTGGTAACACACTACGCCGTGAAGGACTGAAATCCTGCAGCGCCCGCAAGGTCCCCTGCTCAAGAAAGCTCATATACATGCCCGCCTGAAGTTTGCCAATGAACATCTGAATGATTCAGAGGACAACTGGGTGAAAGTGTTGTAGTCAGATGAGACCAAAATGGAGCTCTTTGGCATCAACTCAACTCACCGTGTTTGGAGGAGGAGGAATGCTGCCTATGACCCCAAGAACACCATCCCCACCGTCAAACATGGAGGTGGAAACATTATGTTTTGGGGGTGTTTTTCTGCCAAGGGGACAGGACAACTTCACCGCATCAAAAGGACGATGGACGGGGCCATGTACCATCAAATCTTGGGTGAGAACCTCCTTCCCTCAGCCAGGGCATTGAAAATGGGTCGTGGATGGGTATTCCAGCATGACAATGACCCAAAACACACGGCCAAGGCAACAAGGGAGTGGCTCAAGAAGAAGCACATTAAGGTCCTGGAGTGGCCTAGCCAATCTCCAGACGTTAATCCCATAGAAAATCTGTGGAGGGAGCTGAAGGTTCGAGTTGCCAAACGTCAGCCTCGAAACCTTAATGACTTGGAGAAGATCTGCAAAGAGGAGTGGGACAAAATCTTTCTGCCAAGGGGGACAGGACAACTTCACCGCATCAAAAGGACGATGGACGGGGCCATGTACCATCAAATCTTGGGTGAGAACCTCCTTCCCTCAGCCAGGGCATTGAAAATGGGTCGTGGATGGGTATTCCAGCATGACAATGACCCAAAACACACGGCCAAGGCAACAAGGGAGTGGCTCAAGAAGAAGCACATTAAGGTCCTGGAGTGGCCTAGCCAATCTCCAGACGTTAATCCCATAGAAAATCTGTGGAGGGAGCTGAAGGTTCGAGTTGCCAAACGTCAGCCTCGAAACCTTAATGACTTGGAGAAGATCTGCAAAGAGGAGTGGGACAAAATCCCTCCTGAGATGTGTGCAAACCTGGTGGTCCAACTACAAGAAACGTCTGACCTCTGTGATTGCCAACAAGGCTTTTGCCACCAAGTACTAAGTCATGTTTTGCAGAGGGATCAAATACTTATTTCCATGATTAAAATGCAACTCAATTTATAACATTTTTGACATGCGTTTTTCTGGATTTTGTTCTTATTCTGTCTCTCACTGTTCAAATAAACCTACCATTAAAATTATAGACTGAACATTTCTTCGTCAGTGGGCAAACGTACAAAATCAGCAGGGGATCAAATACTTTTTTTCCCTCACTGTATGTGAGAAGTCTGTGGGTCGCAACATCACGTACGGCTGGAAGTAGGACATTCCAGACTAAGAGGGTTCATGATGGCAATGTCAACGACACTGAACTAGCCAGCACAACTCACTGCCAATAACACATATCCACATAATTCACTCTTAAGCAATTGTTCAATCAATTAATTGAATCACTACAATTAAAACCAAAGAATCTACCAGAACAAACACTTCGCACTCTCCTCCGTCAGCCACCTGCATCGACAATAGAAACGCATCAGTCCAGCAGTGGATAAAACCTGGCGTGGGAGGTATGGGGGGGGGGGGCGGCTTACACTTGCGGTGGACAGCAGGGGGGTGGCTGGATGCAGTAGCCATCGCAGATCAAGCGGTAGAACTTGTCATCGACTGCCATGCGCCAGGGTAATGGGCCTCTCCTACACCCACACACATCACACTGAGCGGCACACACGCCACACCGAGGAGCACGCACTTCAAACCAAGGAGCACGCACATCACACATCCAGCGGCACGCACGTCACACACCGAGGAGCACGCACGTCACACACCGAGCAGGTTGCACAGGTCTCCTTTATCAAGACAAACGTGGAGCAGATTACAACTACAACTCTTCTACGCCTGTCACAATGCCCCCCTCTCCCCCCCACCAGTTTATGGGGGGCCGCGGGCCTCACTCCCCCCTTCGCGTCAGCCCCCCCTAATAAATGATCCGGTTGCATTGTGAATGCACCACTCGAATGACGTGCAGTCCCGTGGTGCACTGTAACGGGCTCGTGATTTACTCACTAAAATTCAATGTAAAAAAATAAAAACGATCCCAAGACATTATTTAAAATAAAGTATGGCCATCGTGTGTCAGCATCACTGGCGAAAATTGGCATGTAAAAAAAAACTTCACTCCGAATCACTCAATTGGGATTGCTCGCAGCAAACAGCACTTGACCTGCTTACAGGTTAGGTGCTGAACAACCGTGTGTCACACAGAGAACAGTTGCCACTGAGGGTGCCCTTTTCAAATGCTTGAGATGAGATGTGATTATCGCGTGTAAATGTACACACTAAAATAACGAAAAAATTATAAGCGAACTATTATCGTTTCAGGTGGCAGGGTGGTGCAGCGGTGATCTTTGACCCTCGCAACAAGAAGGGCCTTGGTTAATTATCCGACTGGCACTTTGCGGAGTTTTCTACGTTCTCCCCTTTGTTCTGTATGGGTTATCCAGTTTTCTCACATAGCTAGAAAACACACAATCACAATGTAACTGGGTATTGGCCAAGCATCCCAAAGCTAAAGTTACCTGCAAATTACTTCATTGGGATGACACTCGGCAGCAGAGCCGGATGATGGCATTGCTGGGGCCCTATGCCATTGTCAAGTTTAAGAGGCCCCTTCTATGAATGCCTGTATATTTTTGTCAGCAGAATGAAAATAACTGCTTTGGAGAGTCTTTTTTTCTCACCGATCTTTATTTATTAAGCAATTATGTTAAAACTCGAAACCTCGTGTCCATTTCTTGTTTCGTATTTAGAGATCCCCCCCCTCTCTTAATGCGAGGCCCTAAGCTGCAAGTGTGGCCGGTGTGAGCTCGCCTGTGATGAATCACACGTATAATTGTGCACTCTAATTTTCTATGGGTGGCCAGGATAATTTATTATTATTTAAGTGAATGCAATGGTGATCAGGGGATTGGATCCAGAGCCCCACGTACACAGTAGAGTACAAGGGAACGCCCACAATACAGATTTGAGCTGACCTGCGGATTGAGAAATTGAACGGTTTTGTGACGTGGAGGGTGTTTCTGATCGCTATTATGACCGTCCTGTCCCGACGGGAGGAGAGAGGACAGGGTGGACCGGCTGCATGAGCTTACTCTCCGGCACTGCACAGCACAACATCGCCTCCCTACTGCAAAAATACTTGGCAGGACCCTCCTGAAAATGAAAGTCTTCGGAATCAGTGAGGCCTGTCCTTGGGAGGACAGGCGTAGTCTTGGTCGTCACAAGCGAACATTTGTTTCTCCACATGAATTTGTATCCCCGGGTTACCATCAGGGCTGGGCGCTGCAAGCTTAGCTTCTGAGATCTGATGAGACTGGCCGTTTTTTAAAAGGTAATTTCGGCATCTGGAGCCCAAGCATGCAACAACTTTATGCAACTTCTTGGTTATTTTGGTAAAGTCACGTAGAATGGAAATAAAATAATAAAAATAAAACATAATAAAAAATAAAATTCTCACGACGTTTCTGCCAAAACACAAGTAGCCTTCTTCAGGTGAAGGAACAGAACTGTCGGGACAACAGCGCTTCAATAACTGCTGCTAAGATTCCCAGCGTCTTTTAAGCTAGGTGGGAGAGGTAAAGCGCCTTGACAAAGGAGTTTACATATCAAACAGGAGAATTTAGCATTGAAATCGCTGTGTTAAAGTGTTGGATCAGCAGCGTGTTAAAGTCAGAAATAAGCATGTAACTGGGAGATTAGCATGATGTTAATGTGAGGGATTAGCATGTGACTGGTCACGGAAATAGCTATGTTAAAGTCAAAGTTTACATCTCAACACAGGCGTTTAGTATATGGACGCTAAAGGACTGCAACTACCCAACTATCATACAATAAACCGATGTGAAAAAACTAAGTATAAACTACATCAATGTTATCAATAAACTCTATATGCTCTCCAATCAGCAGAGTGCTTCAATGAACGCTGCTAAGATTCACAGCGTCTTTTAGGCTAGGTGGGAGAAGTAAAGCGCCTTGACAAAGGCGTTTACATATCAAACAGGATAATTTAGCATTTAAATAGCTGTGTTAAAGTGTTGGATCAGCAGGGTGTTAAAGTCAGAAATTAGCATGTAACTGGGAGATTAGCATGATGTTAATGTGAGGGATTAGCATGCGACTGGTCACGGAAATAGTTATGTTAAAGTCAAAGTTTCCATCTCAACAGAGGCATTTAGTATATGGATGCTAAAGGACTGCAACTATCCAACTATTATACAATTAACCGATGTGAAAAAAAACTAACTAGAAACTTCATCAATATAATAAATGTACTCAATATGTTCTTCAATATGTTGAGCTATAAACATAAAGTAACTGGGTATACACTACACTATATAATGAATACCATATAGTAAAGGAATTAATAAAACTAAAATATAAACTACATCAATGTTATTAATAAACTCTATATACTCTCCAATCAGCTGAGCTACTAACAATAAGTCATTATACATTACAATGCCATATGGCGAAAAAATGGGTGGCGGTTTTTTCCTTCTTTCCAACGTTAGCACCACGGAGAGCGACGAGCCTCGTTCAGACGGACGAGTCCATCCATGCTCGGAACGGAGGAGGGGGGACAAACAGCCACGATGTGCTGCTCTGTCCTGTGTTGCGTTACAACCATGCCATAAACTAGACTACTATACATTGTAACGTTATACCTTCCAATATAAACTACATTGTATAATATCGTATACACAGCCCAATGTAAGCTTGAACATTATGCAGTATATTTATATGTCTTCAACTAAACTTTTTCCTACATTACACGACTATACACCGTAATATACACTACCATAGACAAACCCACCCTTGAATTACACAATGCGTTACTTTACACTACCCTATACTTTAGACTGTAAAATGTTAGACTTGTAATATTACACTATGTATTATTCTACCAACCTTACTGTATACCACACTGCTGTATATTCACAATACAATTACGATACTATATATTGCCTTATGAATTATGTTAAACATTACAATGTTATACTATTTATTATATAACATGCTATAAACCATACCATTGACCGTCGTGTGAAGAGGCAGTGCCAGCGAATGGACTGCAGTCTGAATGTCACCATAAAATACAATCAATTAAGAACTGAAATTGTTTATAACGTCTTTCCAATGAAATTTTGATTTAAAGCTTTCGTGACTGCAGTAATTCATATTCTTAGTTCTTTCGGTAAAGTCACGTTGAAGGGAAACAACAAAATAATAAAATATATATAAAACAATAAAAATTCTCACGACGTTTCGACCATAACACAAACCAATTCCTCGACCACATCAATTCCATATACCCAGCCATCAGATTCACCATGGAGGTCGAAAAAGATGGCAAGCTACCCTTTTTGGATGTCCTAATTAAAAGGAGACCTGATGGTTCAATGAGCCACTCTGTCGACAGGAAAGCTACGCATACGAATGCTTACTTAAAACCGGATTCCCACCACCATCCATGCCAGAAGAACTCCCTCATGAAGACTCTATACCATAGAGCCCAATGCATTTCCGACCAGGAACACATTGCCAGTGAACTTAAGCACGTACACCAAGCTCTCAAGGCTAATGGTTACTCCGACTACACAATCCGCAAAGCCATCACCCAGCCATGAAGAAGGATCCTCTTGAGGAGCCATTCAAAACCATCACCTTACCCTACATTGCGGGGGTCACAAAAAAGATCTCCAAAATCCTGAATAAACACAAAATCCAGGTCCGATTCAACACAGTACATAAAATCCGTGATCTGGTTCCGTCTGTAAAAGATGTGGTTCCAGACATACAGTACCCGGGCGTCTACAAACTAAGTTGCCTCTGTGGTAGCAGTTACAGTGGAGAAACCAAACGACATATCTGGGACCGCATCCGTGAACATAAAGCAGACTTGAAACACGGTAGGACGAGCACCTCAGCCGTGGCAGATCACTGTTATAATTCAGTGGGCTCACATGACATTGACTTCTCCAAGACGGACTTTCTCTGCAAGCCATCCGGCTACCATGAGAGATTCGTTCATGAGGCCATCCACATATACAAACACAGAAACAATTTCAACCGAGAAGATGGATTCTGGCTTAGTAACCATTGGAAAGACGTTATAAACCATTTTGGTACTTAATTGATTGTATTTTATGGTGACTTTCAGATCGCAGTCCATTCGCTGCCACTGCCTCTTAATACCTTTCACACGACAGTCAATGGTATGGTTTATAGCAGGGGTGTCCAAACTTTTTTTCCCGAGGGCCACATACAGAAAAATATACGAAGGATTGGGCCACTCACTACACGTGAGGTATACTGCCTCACTTCTCATGCACTAATATTGTCAAAATCAATCAAATGCAGGTAAATTACGTTTGATTATTGAACATGTTTGAAGAAAAAAGCCTCCATCATAGCTCTTCATTAGTAGATTTTAATTTTATTTTTTACAAAAAGGTTGGCAGGTAATTCTCTCAGTGACAGCCTCAGATTGGTTCTTAGGGTGATGATCCCCCTTCATTGTCCATATGAAGGGAGAGACAAGAAGACAAATAGGGGATGTGGATATTTCAAGCTTATTACACAAATAAATTATTGGGCTTGTTAACACATCAACTAACGTTTGTTAAAAAAATTGTCATCAACTTTAATTGACTGAATTTATGAAGTAATTGGGCTTATTAACAAATGAAAACGGTGTGTATATTTTTAACTCACCTGTAATGGGAATAATGTTACGCTCAGTGGGAGCAGTGATGCTGCGCTTTGGTCTGAAGGATAGCTGGCAGGTCAGGAGTAAGTTTGGTGGTTGAGATGCGAAGGACGTCACGGAGATGGCTGTCGGTCGTTCTGGTTCTCAGCCTGCTTTTGTTCAGCGTTAACAGAGAGAATGTCTGCTCTCATATGTATGTTGAGCCGAACAGACTCATCATTCGTTTTGCATGGCGTCTCGTCAGAGGAAACTTGGCCTTTTCCAAACTCCGGTAGAAGTCAGGTAGGGAGAGAAGCTGATGCTGATTCTTCAGAGAATCATCACACTGAATTTCGATCAGTTCTAATTGCAGACTCTCCTCCACTTCTTTTGCATCCATTGAAAACGGAGCCGCAAACAGTGTGATTTCCTTCTCAATGACAGAAAAATCTTGGAAGCGCTGACTGAATTCTGTCATGAGAGATGTGATCACAGACACATATTCTCCCATTTTTGCAGAGAGCTTGGCATTTGGAAATGCGCATTGATTTCGGTCAGCGTGGGGAAGTGCGCTACATTGAAGTTGCGCAGTTGTGACTCGAAGAGACGGAGCTTCGCACGGAATGCTTTCATGTGCACATACAGCTGTGGTACCAGCTGCTCTTTGCCTTGTAGTCTCTTGTTCGGGGTGTTGAGATGATCAGTGAGATCAACTAAAAAAGCCAGGCCTGCCAACCATAAAGGGTCACTGATCTCATGGAGAGGTCTGCCCTTTTCTATCAAAAACTTGTCGATATTTGATCTCAGGGAATAAAACCGCTGCAGCACGGAGCCGCGACTGAGCCAGCGCACTTGAGAATGGTAGAGTAGGTCCCCGTATTCAGCATCGACATCAGAGAGGAACGCTTGCAATTCTCTGTGGTAAAGCCCTCGGGCCATAATTTTTTTTGACATTTTTCACAACTGTGTTCATCACATCGCCAAGCTGGATTATCTTGGCACAGAGGGCTTCTTGGTAGATGATACAGTGCATTTTAACAGTCTCACCTCCGCTCTCCTGCACCTTGGCACTCACCATAGAAGCCATTCCTTAGCGCTCGCCTGTCATTGCTGGAGCCCCATCCGTTGTAATTCCACACAGCTTGTCCCATTTAAGTCCAGGCTGGTTAATTGAATCTGACACATCTTCAAAACATATCCTTCCCAGTTGTTGTCCCCTTTAGACTCCGAAGATCAAGCAGTTCCTCCGTAATGTAAAAATTCTCATCAACTCCCCGCAAAAAAATTAACAGCCGTGCAGTGTTCCGTGGCATCTGTGCTCTCATCACATGCAATCGAGTAAAAATCGAAAGCACAAGCTTTATCTGACACTTGCTGTTTTAAGTTAGCCGACAAGTCTTCAATTCGCCGCACAACCTTATTTCTGGACATACTAACATCGTTAAAATCCTGCATTTTCTCCAGGCACATTCCCACGACTTTAGTGAGGCACTGTTTGATGAAGTCACCGTCTGAGAAAGGTTTCCCGTGTAGGGCAATGAGTTGAGCTACTTCATTGCTGGCTATTGTTGCATTTTCTTGAGCTTTGTTAGCACGGAAAAAAAAACCCTGCTGCTGCGTTAGCAGGCTAGCTTGCCATTTGCTTTACCTTCTCTCTCCGCTCGGCGCCAGTGTAGGACGTGAAGGTCTGATGTTTCGTTTCATAATGCCGTCGTACATTGTACTCTTTCATCACGGCAACACTCTCATTACAAATCAAACAAACACACTTCCCCTTGGTTTCTATGAAAAAAAATTCATTTTTCCACCGAGTCTGAAATTTTCTGCACTCGCTTGCAATCTTGCGTCTCTTCGGTTCCGGCATTTCTGGTGACCCTGAGCAAATGTTTTCTTCGATTGCTTGCTTTGTGGAGACGCTGCCTTGTTCAAGACAATAGTGCCATCTAGTGTTTAAATTAAGAAATGCAATACAGTGGGCCATAGTCCATTATATTTTTAAACTTTGATACGGGCCAATTAAAAATGGATGGCGGGCCGCAGTTGGCCCGCGGGCCGTAGTTTGGACACCCCTGGTTTATAGCATGTTATATAATAATAAATAGTATAACATTGTAATGTTTAACATAATTCATAAGGCAATATATAGTATTGTGATTTTATAGTGAATATACAGCTGTGTGGTATACAGTAGGGTTGGTAGAATAATACATAGTGTAATATTACAAGTCTAATATTTTACAGTCTAAAGTATAGGGTAGTGTAAAGTAACGCATTGTATAATTCAAGGGTGGGTTTGTCTATGGTAGTGTATATTACAGTGTATAGTTGTGTAATGTAGGAAAAAGTTTATTTGGAGACATATCAATATAATGCATAATGTTAGAGCTTACATTGGGCTGTGTATACGATATTATACAATGTAGTTTAGATTGGAAGGTATAACATTACAATGTATAGTAGTCTAGTTTATGGCATGGTTGTAACGCAACACAGGACAGAGCAGCACATCGTGGCTGTTTCTCCCCCCTCCTCCGTTCCGAGCATGGATGGACTCGTCCGTCTGAATGAGGCTCGTCGCTCTCTGTGGTGCTAACGTTGGAAAGAAGGAAAAAACCGCCACCCATTTTTTTCGCCATATGGCATTGTAATGTATAACGACTTATTGTTAGTAGCTCAGCTGATGGAGAGTATATAGAGTTTATTGATAACATTGATGTAGTTTGTATTTTAGTTTTTTATTAGTTTACTATATGGTATTCATTAGATAGTGTAGTGTATACCCAGTTACTTTATGTTTATAGCTCAATTTATTGAAGAATATATTGAGTACATTTATTATATTGATGAAGTTTCTACTTAGTTTTTTTCACATCGGTTTATTGTATGATAGTTGGGTAGTTGCAGTCCTTTAGCGTCCATATACTAAACGCCTCTGTTGGGATGTAAACTTTGACTTTAACATAGCTATTTCCATGACCAGTCACATGCTAATCCCTCACATTAACATCATGCTAATCTCCCAGTTACATGCTAATTTCTGACTTTAACACCCTGCTGATCCAACACTTTAACGCAGCTATTTCAATGCTAAATTATCCTGTTTGATATGTAAACTCCTTTGTCAAGGCGCTTTACCTCTCCCACCTAGTTTAAACGACACTGCGAATCTTAGCAGCAGTCATTGAAGTGCTGTCGTCCCGACAGTTCTGTTCCTTCACCTGAAGAAGGCTACTTGTGTTGTGGCCGAAACGTCGTGAAAATTTTATTTTTTATTACGTTTTATTTTTTTTATTTTTTTCCCATTCTACGTTACTTTATCGAAACAACCAAGAAGATGAATCCCTGCAGTCACGAAAGCTTTAAATCTGAACTTTACGCAATTAAAAATCATAGTGTAAGATAAGACTAAAATCGTTGTCTGCTGTGAGGATCTTCTGTACTCAGGGCCCCGAATGCTTTTGGCAAGTGAAAGTTTGTCTCAGCAAAATATAAGATTTCTCACAGTAGCATACCGTATGACCACACGTCGCTCTGCACCTTGTAGAGCCCATGGAACATGCTTTCTGAAGACATCCACTTTACAGGCAGAGGCACCTAATGGACATGACCGCATGGCCACAAGCACAACAACAATACGTTCAGTAAATTCAGTTCAGGCCGATGCATCGCGATTCGTCATACGTTTTTTTGCGTCAGGCCACATTCATCTGGCCAAATTAGCGTCATCTAGCCCTCCACTACCCTGAAGGGTTAAATGTGTAGTGACATCACGGGATGTCACTGTGTAGTGCCGGCCCTATTGACATCGCGGATACCACTCTGGTGTGGGTGTAGTACCGGCCCTAGAGGGGCTCGGTCAGCGCTGATTGATCCCGCTGGATGGGATCACGCTTGGCGTGCAGTGCCAACCCAACAGGATAGGGTGTGGGAGTGCCGGCCGTAGGAAACGGGTTACTAAATGCCATGGCACTCTGGTTGACCCGAGAGGACACGTGACCGGTTAAGTCTACAAAGGGGCCCCAAGTGGGGGCTAGGGGTGGTCACGTGGTCGGGGTCCAGATCCTGCTGCTCGATGATTCTAGAAGGTGGTCGTGGCCAAGGGCGGAGCCAGCCACGCCACAGAGAATATAAGCTGGGTCCCCCAGAGGGACCGGCGTTGTTGTTCATCCTGAAGAACCTTTGTCTACGTCTACGTTCTACCGAGTCTCCAACACATGGACTGGGACCCGAGCTGTGGTCCCGTTCTGTCGTAGCTAGTCATGTTGTAATTAGTGTAGTTAGCCTGGTGGTCACCACCACAGGTTGTTATTCTGGGCCAGTTACCCCGTGTACCACACGGGGGGGGGAGGAGGAAGGGGATTTGTGAAATTGCATCCATATTTTGAACTGTCGGCAGAGCAGGGAGATTGAATCCAATTGCCGACCTCTGGATTGCAAGTCCAGGGTGGGAGAGCCATTGCACCACCGTGTGTGGCAGCACCACCCACTCTTTTTTTCTTAGGGGCTGTGCAAAATAAAATAAAAACATTGAGTACAATTAAAGTGATGGGCCTTCCATTCCGATGATGGTGATGACATTGGCGATACTGATAATGATGCTGATGATGCTAAGTAAGGTGAAGGACTCACTTTGCCCTTCACCACGTAGTTGGGGTCAGTCTGGACGTTCCGTGCCAGCCCAAAGTCGCAAATCTTGGCGATGTGTCCATGCGTTACCAGCAAATTCCTCGCAGCCAGGTCGCGGTGGATGCACTAAAAAAAAGAAAATAATTCCATGTGTGGCCTTCAACAAACTTGGGGCAACTTCTGTGAAGGTCGGCCACGGTACACGACGGGGTGGGTGCCCAGCACCACGCCCGGCTGCCTTTGTCTCCCCAGTGTAGATGTTTACACACCGCACCAGGTACTCATTTGAGACTGAGTCCATCTGGGGAGGCCCAAGACCGGTTCAGATAATTGTCACTGGTGTTGGCCGTGAGCGGGAATCGAACTCTGGCCGTTGGGTTCGTAGCACAGTGAACTAACCACTGAGCGACCACTCGCCACCCAGACAGACATATTAAGGGCAACAAAGACGTGCACCACAGACACAGTCACATACAAAGACACAGTTAAACACGCACAGTCACAGGGATACAGTTAAACATACTCTTTGGTTCTTTCGGTAAAGTAACATAGGTATAAAATAAAACAAATCACGACGTTTCGGGCGCAACACAAGTGTCCCTCATCAGGTGGGAAAGCATGATCTACTGCTGAGGCAGACTGTTTTAAAAGGTTTGAAATAGGTGTAGCCCAAGGGTCATAAAGAAGTGGGCGGGGATAGTGATGTTAATGTGAGAAATTAGCATGTAAATGTAAGATCGGAGAGCAGCCTCCTCGACGAGGGCTTCAAATCAAGACAGTTAAACACGCGCAGTCACACATGGTCAAATTGAAACACAGAGGTGAATTTCTGGAGGTTCTTAAAGATGGTCATGGCCCTGTAGGGATAGAGACAGACAGGCACGGAGATACATACAGAGAGACACAGAGACAGGTTAAAATCATCACGTATTTTCATCATTATGTTCCACCACTCTTTCAACCGAGGAGAGAGGCTCACTGCTGATTCACTCATCTCGCGACTCACGTTCTTGTGAGCGAGGAAGGCCATATCGCTCGCGACCTGCTCCGAGAAGCTCGGGAGGTTGTCCACCCCGGATGGAGTAGAGTCGCTCACGATCGCTTCTCTCTCCGACGACGACGCGTCCCAGCCTGCGGTGCACAAGGAAGCCCGGACGATTCAGAAATGCCCTAACTATAGAGTATCTATACTAGATCATCGATTATTCGGCGGCTACGGGGGGGAAGGGGACGCCAAATTTTTTTTAACAACGCCGGATATTCACTACATAATAATTTAAAAAAAGCTAATTTTTTGCACATTCTTGCATAGCATTGTTTTTAAATGTTGTGAATGTTTTGTTGTCTTTTAAATTAGTTTACTATAT
This sequence comes from Petromyzon marinus, assembly GCF_048934315.1. Lineage (NCBI taxonomy): Eukaryota > Metazoa > Chordata > Hyperoartia > Petromyzontiformes > Petromyzontidae > Petromyzon > Petromyzon marinus. Next base: position 1,848,720 of record NC_133721.1, read on the forward strand.
GAAATTGGTGTGAATAAACATACAAATACACAGAAATAAATATCCTACTGTAAAATGTAACCTATTTACTGTACCGTACTTACCAATCCAATCTCGAAGACTCTGAATGGAGTGATGTATATACGTGCAGTATTGTCATTTTTTAAAGTTTTATTTAGTGTATAATGTACCGTCCGTAATATTTAACACTGAAATGAAGTCGGTGGCCGCTCTGGTTAATAACGCGGTCTACTTCGCAGTAGACACAGTTAGAGCGAACACGTACATGATTAGAAAAAGAGAGTCGGCCAAGTGTTGTGTGGTGTAATTACCCAAATTTGAGAAATTTACTCGCAAATTATACCATCGGGGAAGCTGCCTAATAACATCACAAACCCACTTGGCAGGGTAAAGCCCGCTTGCAAGGCTGTGGCTGCACAGGGGCAGCTGCCCCCAGTCCATGGAAACTGGTACTGATGTAGTTTACGAATCGCCATGGGCGGCATGGTGGCACATTGGTAAGTAACCCTTGCGCCTTGCAGCAAGAAAGCTGGGTTTGATTCCCGACTCGGGCGCGTTTTGGCGTGGAGTTGTCATCTTCTTTCCCCCTGTTCGTCAGAGTGTGTAAGTGCAATGAAGTGTTTGAGTGAGTGTGTGAGCGAGTGAGTTAGCGTGAATGTGTGAGTGTGTGAAGATTGTATGTTCTCCCCCTCTTCTGGGTCTCCTCCGTGTTCTCGAGTTTCCTCCCATAGTAAAAAAAATACCCAATACAACGAGTCTGGCATTGGGCAAAACATCCCAATACTGAAAAATCACCTGCAAATTACTCAATTGGGACTACACAGTGACAGCAAAAACTTCGCAGGACCCTCATGAAGAAGTCTTGAGTTTTTGCACAGTAAACAAATGTAATAATAAATCTTGACTTAAAGCTTTTGTAACTGCAGGAAGACATTCTTTGGGTCTTTCGGCAACGTCACGTAAATAGGTTCAAATGAAATAACCAAAAATAACAAAAAACTACGACGTTTCGATCACAACACAAGCTTTTGTCATCAGGAAGAAAAAAAGAGAGGGGGACAGCTGCTGAGGCAGACAATCTGCCTTATCTCAACCGGTGTTGTCCCTATCCTAGGTAAACTCTGTCTTAAATGAGTACCTGGTGCAGTGTGTAGACATGAGCACTGGGGAGACAGAGGTGGCTGCATGCGCGTAGTGCTGGCCACCCACCTCCTCGTGGGCCACGCCGCCTAACAGCAGCACAGTCTGTTAAGGCTTATTTGGGTGATCTTCATCTTTGTTGTACGCTTGTGCCATCTTGTGTGTCCGCTGTCACAGATTCCAGGCTACAACCCTCCGGAGTCCACCCCATGGGGCTCCCCTTCTCCCCGGCCCAAAAAACCCAGACAGTACTCGTGCATCATGCATGCGGTGTCAGCAAGAGGTAAGAGGTGCATGAGTGGGCACACACTCTGGGTTTTACATCTGCAGAGTTAGTTAAGTGTACAGTGTGCTCGCAAGCAGAGGTGAACAATAAAAAAAAATCAGTGGCGGTTATGAGAAACGCTACCCTGAAGTAACGGGCGGTTTGCACTCTGAACTTGCAATCCAGAAGTTACTGGTTCGTTTTCCCATCGCAGCGTTTGAAACAGTGGCGCAATTTTCTTAAATGTACAATTTTTACCTTGCCAACCAGTACAAACAGCCAGGTGAGGTGTATAAGCGTCACTATATATGAATAGTTTAGGACATCTTATGCTCACAAACTCACCCGTTCACGCACTCAACCACCAACTCAATCTCACTCAAATCACCAACTCACTCTCACTCAAACCACCAACTCACTCAACCATCAACTCACTCAACCCACCATCTCACTCAAACCACCAACTCACTCAACCATCAACTCACTCAACCCACCATCTCACTCAAACCACCAACTCACTCAAACCACCATCTCACTCTAAAAGGTTGAAGGTTAAGGTGCAGGCAGCCCTGAAAATATATTGGCTCGTGCCACTGCAAGCTCCCTTCTGGAGGATATGTTGTTGAGCCAGACGTTTGGAAGAGGTGGGAGTAACCCACATTTTACCCCACCACACACGAACTGCCGATGGACTACCCATTGACAGTGCTGAGTGGACAACGGCAGGGCCAGTGAGGGGGGATTTAAGAAACGGTTCAATCACCTGCCGCGCTTGGAGGATGAACCGGCGGCATTTGGGTTGCCAAGCCCAGTGTGATAACCGTCACATTATGGCAGCATCATAATCTGAATATTTTTCCTGGATCAATCCGATGAGCTATAAAGCTCTTTTTCACAGGTGTCCAGCACCACTTCATCATATGGATGAGGGGTTCCTGAATCAGGTGAGAGACAGATTTGTCCTCCTCTACCAGGTGAGGTCAGGCAATTTTACTTCTCACTTCACCTTCCTCACCTCAACTGGTAAGGTAGGAAAATCATTGCTCCTGAACAAGGTGAGAGCCCAATCAGGTGTGACCCGTGGTGCATAAGGGGACCACACCAATGATAAAAAAAATACTAAACTATTTTTTATTTTCTTGGTTCTTTCGGTAAAGTCTCGTAGAAGATAAATAATAAAAATATAAAACAATACAATTCTCACGACGTTTCGACTGCAACACAAGCAATCATCATTCCTTCTACGTGACTTTACCGAAAGAACCAAGAATATGAATGCCTGCAGTCACGAAAGCTTTAAATCAAAATGTATTTTTTATTTATTTACCAAGGTCACATCTATAACAGCAGCCACTATACCTGACCAGTGTTACTCATTTCTACTGTTACCTATTATTATGATTAGTGTGTGGACCCACCACAAAATTTCATACTTAACTTGCAGTTCATCAATCTTTGTAATAGCGTAATCAACCAGACTATGCGTTAATTGTGTTTTGACCGACCGTCTGTGTTGCTTTATATGGTTTCCAAATTTTGCTAAATACTGTTTGTTTGGTATGCTTCTCTCTCTGTGTCCCCTGTTGTATCTGTGTTAGTTTCCCCCTACTTGTGTGTCTGTATATACATATGGGGTTATGTGTTTCCTCTCTCTCGTAAATTTAGCTCTTCTGTACCTGATGATGGCTGCTTGTGTTGCAACCGAAACGTCGTACGCTATTATGTTATTTTATTATTTCTTATTTATACGTGACTTTACCGAAAAAAAACAAAGAGTAATTCCTGCAGTCACGAAAGCTTTGAATCAAGTCTGTAGTGCCTCTTGTTAAACAGTGCTTCAGTTAAACAGGAAAATTAATAAATCCAGCAGGCATGACTTGAAAAGTAACACATTTACATTTTGGGTGGCACTCTAAATCGTCCGGTAAATCGTGTCGCCAATTATAATTTCTGCATTTATCTGCGCGTGTCTGTGTACCCCCAGTGGAGGAATACGTGCGCAGCTTGCTGGACAACCCTGAGTTGATTGACCGTCTGGCACTGGCCTCGGAGCAGGTGAGACTCCGTATGCGTGCATCAGCTCTGCCCCCCCCCTCATATTTATGGTGCGGGCCTGTACCCTTGTCCGACCCCTCACTTCCGCGTTGCATCCAGCTGCCTCACTGAAGAAAGGGACACTTGCCTTGCGCTGAGTACGACGTTTCGCTGGTTGTAATCGCCAGGGAAACGATATACTCGATTTGTAAGTGTTGTGGGTTTACTCTCCAATACACTGGCGTGCTGCAGTAGTAACTAATTGACACGTTTTGTTTTACGTAACAAACCTTACTAATTGTCTGTGCCGGGTTAACTATGCACATTTACGCGCTCTTACCCAAAAAACCTTTATTATGGATAATATTGGTCGCAAAAGAACACGTGTTAAACAGCTCCCGTTTAGAACGTCTCATCCTCACCATCAATGGTCAATCAATCAAATAAATCCTAGATTTATAACGTGGCATATTTACCAAAAAGCAGAGACGGAAGGGTGAAACTCTAGAGGTAGCTCTATGATATCCGCTTTTGTGGAACGTTCTCTAACACGGATGGCCGTACTGCTCTGAGATAAATCAGACTGGATCCTTCGTCTCGTTACGTGATGGCGGTTGCAAAATTGTTGTTGACGCGTGCATGTGCCGTGCGTGTGCTGTGTACGTGTGCAGGATGTGGTGGAGTCCCGGGTAATCTTCCCCGAACATCTCCCGCTGTCCCAGCTGCAGCAAGGTGTGCGCTCCGGCTGGTTTGTCCAGGGAACCTTCCTTGCGAGTCGTGAGAATTACCTGGAGGGGACTCTGAGGGTGCGAGGGGACGGTGACAGTGATAAAGAGGTACATGTTTCACAAGCCTGCGTCTGGAAGGAACAATGCTGTCCGATCGTATCTGTGTGAGTTTTAAAAACAAATTTATAATTAAGCAGTGGCATAGCGTTCTTGGCATGAGCAGTAGCTCTTAACCTTTACTGCAAGGCTGCAGTAAAGGTTAAGAGCTACTGGGCTAAAATATTTGTATTTTTAACGTCTTTTGCACCCTACGTAGGTATCATAGCCTGGCTCCTGCCCCCCCGGCCTGTGAGTCTTGGTGCAGTTGCACTGCCTGCACACTCGATAGCTACGCCACCACAACTACAGTATATACGTTAATTGTGACTACTTTAATAATAGGGTTTTTCCCTTTTTTTTCTGGCAACAAAACTGAAACCTTTTACAAGGAATCATGTGTGCATTAACCACAATACTTGTGGTCAAAATGCAAACAAAAAACACACTATGATAATATATGCATTGTCCTTGAGACTGATTGGTTCACACCAGGGACGGCTTTCTTTTGAGCCTCGACCCAATTGGTGCAAGACCAGAGGACGCCAAAAGGCGTACGCATATATTGCAAATATTATCAGTGTGTTTTTGTTTGCATTTTGACCACAAGTATTGTGGTTAATGCACACCTGATTCCTTGTAAGAGGTTTCAGTTTTGTTGCCAGAAAAAAGGGGAAAAACCCTATTATATTTTGGTACTGGCCAAGGAGGTCTAATGATGGTTGTGACTACTTTGTTAACAAAATGAATGGTCTATTTCCACCTCCAAAATGTAACGTTAAATAACAATTAGGTACATTGGCCCTTTGTTGGAAAAAAAAAACCCAGTCTAGAAATTGCCCTACTTGAACATATGTTACTGAAAAACATTGGTTTCAGAAGATTCATGGGCTCATAGTCCTACATTTTAAATTGTTTATTCGTGGTATTAAAACTCTTGTACAGTAAAACCTTGGATTGCGAGCATAATTCGTTCCGGAAACGTGTTTGTAATCCAAAGAACTCGTATATCAAAGCACTCGTATATCAGTTGTGATCACGTGACGCTCGGCAGTACAAAGCTGCTCGTATTGCAAGACCCTCGCTCGTTTATCAAATTAATATTTATTAAAAATTTTGCTTGTCTTGTAAAACACTCGCAGACCAAGTTACTCGCAATCCAAGGTTTTACTGTATATGCTGCTCTCTAACAGCACTTGGCCCAGCGGTCTGTTAAGACTATACGGGGGATCTTTTTTGTCTGCGTGCAGGTGTTGATCCAGGGGCTGCAGCATTTAAACCGCGCGATGCACGACGACATCGTGTGCGTGGAGATGTTCCCCGAGGAGCGCTGGGTTGCCCCCTCCTCGCTGGTCCTGCACGATGAGGGCGTCGCAGGGGACGTTGCAGAAGAGAATGAAGAGGATGTGGTGAGTGGAGCGTCAACACTGCCGAAGCAAAATCAAACCCAGACACCTGCAGTGTGCGTGTCTCTCTCCCCGTGGTCGCATGGATTTTTCTCCAGGTCCTCCGGCTTTTCCCTCCACAGTTACAATCTGACATGCACTTAGAGTATGTGGCTGCTATCAATTTCAAATGTGATAAGATACTTCACTGAACGATCATTTGTGGCCAGGTCACTTAAAAAGAGCTATAGAGCTCTCAGGGTCCTTACCTGGTAAAGTTATTTAGTTTATAGTTTTTAAATAGTTTTAATATAAATTTTGATTTAAAGCTTTCGTGACTGCAGTAATTCATATTCTTAGTTTTTTTTCGGTAAAGTCACGTTGAAGGGAAACAATAAAATAATAAAATATATAAAACAATAAAAAATTCTCACGACGTTTCGACCATAACTCAAACGGTCGTCTTCAGGTGTGTTGGTTTGCATAAATTTATTTTTAAACGGCGCATTTATTTATTTATAAAAACGTTAGCGCCACGCGCAACGATTTGCAGTTTATTTAGGACTAGCCCATCTATATTCTGAAAAGAGGAGGGGGGAGACGAAATTTTTTATAATGTATGCTGTCTGAAAGCCACTGTAAGCGTGAACAATCAATTAAGACCTGAAATGGTTTATCAAATCTTTCCAATGATTGCTAAGATAGAATCCATCTTCTCGGTTGAAATTGTCTCTGTGCTTGTATATGTGGATAGCCTCATGAACGAATCTCTCATGGAAGCCAGATGGCTTACAAAGAACCTCTGTCTTGGAAAAGTCAATGGCATGTGAGCCTACTGAATTAGAACAATGATCTGCCACGGCCGAGGTGTTGGTCCTACCATGTTTAAGGTCTGCTTTGTGTTCACGAATGCGGTCCGAGACATGGCGTTTGGTTTCTCCAATGTAACTACTACCACAGAGGCAACTTAGTTTGTAGACACCAGGGTATTGTATGTCCGGAATCACATCTTTTACAGACGGAACCAGATCACGGATTTTATGTAATGTGTTGAAACGGACCTGGATCTTGTGTTTATTCAGGATTTTGGAGATCTTTTTTGTGACCCCCGCAATGTAGGGTAAAGTGATGGTTTTGAAAGGCTCCTCAAGAGGGTTCTTCTTCATGGTTTGAGTGATAGCTTTGCGGATTGTATAGTCGGAGTAACCATTAGCCCTAAGAGCTTGGTGTACGTGCTTGAGTTCACTGCTTATGTGTTCCTGGTCGGATATGCATTGGGCTCTATGATACAGAGTCTTGATGAGAGAATTCTTCTGTGATGGATGGTGGTGGGAATCCGGTTTCAGATAAGCATCCGTATGGGTAGCTTTCCTGTAGACAGAGTGGCTCATTGAACCATCAGGTCTCTTTTTAATTAGGACATCCAAAAAAGGTATCTTGCCATCTATTTCGACTTCCATGGTAAATCTGATGGCTGGGTGTATGGAATTGATGTGGTCGAAGAATTGGTCTAGAGCAAGCCGGCCATGTGGCCAGATGACAAAAGTGTCATCCACGTACCTCTTCCATAAGGTTGGGCGCAGAGTGGCAGTCTGGATGGCGTCAGTCTCAAATTTCTCCATGAAAATGTTAGCTATAACTGGAGAAAGGGGGGAGCCCATTGGGGTGCCCTCAGTTTGTTTGTAGAAAGTTCCATTCCAAGTGAAGTATGTATTGGTTAAACAGTGTCTCACCAGGGGGGGTACCTCAGTGTTTAGTCCTTGATGAACCAAGTCTTCAATGATTGCAATGGTGTCAGGTACAGGAACCTTGGTGAATAAGGAAACTACATCAAAACTGATAAGCAGGTCGTCTGGGGACAGGGAAATACCCTTGATTGTCGATACCAGGTGAGTCGAATTTTGTACCACAGAGGTGGTCTTTCCAGTGAAAGGACGCAGGATTTCAGACAAAAAACGAGCTAGTTTGTAGGTGGGGGAGCCGATAGTAGAGACTATGGGACGAAGGGGTGTATCTACTTTATGTATTTTTGGTAAGCCGTATAATCTTGGTGGCCTGGCAGCAGAAGGTTTCAACGAAAACTGTTTAGATTGATCAATTAATGCGGTTGAATCAGAAATTATTTTGTTGGTTTGTGTGACGAGGCTGTTGGTGGGATCTCTTTTTATTTTTGTATAACTACCATCGTCGAGTAATTCTTTAATTTTGTTGTTGTATTCTATTTTATCCATGATGACAGTAGCATTGCCTTTGTCAGCTGAGAGGACTACAATATCATTCCTCTTTTTTAATTTATATAATTCAAAACGCTCATCTTTGCTGAGGTTGCTAGCTGGCATCTTAGCGTTTTTGAGGGTTGCAGCGATTTCAGATCTTGCTACGTCTGCATCGATGTGACCCAGGCCCCTGAGAGCAACGTCTACTTGGGCAATTATATCATTAACTGGTATGTGTTTAGGTGTGACTGCAAAGTTTAGACCTTTAGCTAAAACGGATTTCAGACTATCGGAAATAGAACTGTTACTGCGATTAATTACGACTTTGTTAACGTCTAACTATAAATGCACCGTTTAAAAATAAATTTATGCAAACCAACACACCTGAAGACGACCGTTTGAGTTATGTTCGAAACGTCGTGAGAATTTTTGATTGTTTTATATATATTTTATTATTTTGTTGTTTCCCTTCAACGTGACTTTACCGAAAAAAAACTAAGATTATAGTTTTAATATAGTTTAAACAAAGAATAACAACAAAAACTCAACCACTTCAAGAGAGACCTTAAACATAATGAACACCGTGTGACCAGACAACAATCCACATTAGAGATGCTGTTAGCTTGATTTTGCGTTTATTAAATGACTTTACATTACATTACTTCAAAATCAAGTCAGGAGTGCTAATCATTTCATACTATTTTTGTATGTACGTAGGGGTTATTTGACCATACTTCGATGCGGGTTGGTGAACAGGGGGGGGCATAGATCAGGAGCATAGAAGGACAGGACAACAGTTCATTTTGCTGTACTGCGCTCTGCTGCCTGCCATTTTGGCGCAGAGCCTATACCACCTGTTATGCATATCCAGGCTCAACACGGTGGCGCTTCCACGGTCTGAGCTCCTTTTTAATGTTTATTTTAATTAACTTAATTAGAACTCAAGAGATCAGGACACGTATCATTTGCGAGAGTGACCTGGGTCACAGGGTGGCCTCTATATTGAAAACTAATTTCTTTAGAACTGCTTTTTGTATTTAGATTGTTGTCCTTTCCGCGCACCTCCGATTAGCATGGTTGGCTGTGTACGGTGCGAAATAAGTTCTACATGCATACATACCACAGTGACAAAATGCAAAACATAATAAAGTACAGCAATGAAGTTAATTGAAATTGGCACGAAAACAACTGTGGTTTATGAAAAGTCGACAATATTGCACAAACATAAACAAGTGTTAGATATTAAATCGCATGTATTGCAAGTTGGCTTGGGCAGATTATTTATAGGCTGACCATTGCACAGTTATACTTATTAAAACGTTACGTAAACATTAAACACATATAGGGTGACTGATGTGCTAAGCAGGTAAGAGAAAATGTCAATCAGTGAAATCATAAAGAATCGAGAGATTAAGCATCAAATTGTGAATTAGATGGGAGGGTAACCTTTGTTGTAGATAATATTGGTCGCAAAAGCTTACGCGTTTTTTTTTAAACGTGTGGTATCTGATGGGCGTGTTCCGGTTGATTCTATCAATCGCCAGAACTGTTTTAACTTATAAATATTTACGGAGGACTCCTCACTGTGATCTTTTGTCATTTTAACAAAGCGTCAGTCTCATTATTGACATTGATGAGACACAGCATGAAACCACATCCGCAAGTTAAGCGCTATTGTTTTGGATTGCTCCTTCCCCTTCAAGCCAAATTGTATTGTGTTATGCAGTGAGTTGGTTAAAAAAATAGTTATTTCATTATTTCAGTGTGTGAGAGAGACGCTACTGTGGTGAGTGCTCATTTGAGTTTGCGTTGTCATCTCCCGGTGCTATCCCAGCTGCTGCTGCTGTCGTCGCTCTTGCTTAGATTACGCAACACGATGTTTGTCCTTTGTTTTGGTCTCCAGCTGAAAGCCGAAAGTGGGAAGATGCGTCGGCCCACTGGCAAAGTGGTCGGCATCATCAAGCGGAACTCGAGGCCGCTGTGCGGCATGCTCATGCCCAGCCCAATCAAGGAGGTGGGCTGATCTGCATGTGTGTGTGTACGTGTGGGGAGCGGTAATGTAGCGGTTAGCGCGCTGCGCTACGAATCCTGGGACCCGAGTTGGATTATATTTATCGCTCATAACCAATAAACAGCGCCAAATGTCTGAACCTGTCTTGGGCCCTTCCCTAGGTCGACTCGGCCATAAATGAGTCTCTGATGTGGCATGTAAACATCAGCGCTGTGGAGACAAAGGCGGTCGGACATGGTGCTGGCCGTACCCACCCCGTCGTTTGCCGTACCAGCTTGAATAGGTGTGTGCTGACGGCACTTGCCCAAACAGTTTGTTGAATGCCTTACTGGGGGCTCTTTGGGCGTGTTGCAGGCCACCCGCCACCTGTTCACGCCCACGGACCGCCGCATGCCACGAGTGCGGGTGGAGACAAGACAAGCAGCGTCCCTGCAGGCCCACCGCATCGTGGTGGCCATCGGTGGCTGGCTGCGACACTCCCGCTACCCGAACGTACGACTGCACCGTGACGCCCCGGACGCCGTGACACCTCACCCGTCTGTCCCGTGGTCGGCATCGTCGGGCTCATCCTTCTGTCACTTGACGCGCGGCCACGCGGCTCTGTATGCAATACAGCCGTCGAACCCAAAACACGAACGGTGACACGGTGAATTGGAAGTCAGGGTGGATGAAGTGGCACCACTGTGATATTTTTTTGTTTGAAAGCATGGCAAACTCACCTGTGATTCAACCTAGGTTATTAAGGTGTTGTAAGTTGATAGTCTCAGCCCAGTCACCAATAACTGCACCAAAAACGATATTAAATTTGGTCGTGCACTTCGATTGTTTGATTTCCATCTCTGAGAAAACTACTGCGTTTGACTGCCATGTGATGAACATTACTTTGATTGGCAGAGTGGTTGGAAAAGCACTGCCCCCCTACAATTTGGACTGCATTTCACTTCAATGGATCTTAGAAGTAGCTCTGTTATGTCTGCTCCTGTGGGTCGTCCTTGACCACGAAGGGTTTGTATAGATTGCTTGTCTTGTGCGATACCATTAACACAATGAGAAACAAAATTGGTGAAAAGTTAAATATATTGTTAAGATGTATTCTTTGGGTTGTATCTTTGTTTAAACAGATGTCGGTTAATATTCTACATAATGTACGTTAGGTACAAGGTTGGCATTGTGGTTGTGCTTTTCATACCTATTTGCCACTGCACAACCGAGTGACACCATGGCTGGCACGGTTTAGTAGGCTGCAGGTTGTTTATCCACTGCAAAAGCGGATCCATGCCATGGACGGTCAATGCTTTGAACAAGGCTAGGCACGTGCAGATGACGCTGTGGTGCCACGTCCCCGCGGTGTACTGACTGCCGTCACACAATTAACGTGTCGCTAGCCCCGCCCCTGGCCCTGCTCGGCCCCCGGATATATTTGGATGCCTTGTGGGGCCAACATACTACGGTTTGGTTCTGGTTCGACACGGCAAAAAGCCAGTGGGTGACCACAGACACTTCGAGAGATCTGCACTGTCTGGGTTCCAATGTACCAGTGGAAAAGGGATACCGGTGACGATTGGCCACGTATGTGCATATGCATGTTGAACTTCTTCCGTACCATACGTAGACAACCGTGCTAATCGTCGGTGTGCTTGTGCAGGGCCATTTTGTGCGCTCTCTGGGCGAATGTGGGGATAAGGAGACGGAGACGGAGGTGCTGCTGCTGGAGCACGACGTGCCACACCAGCCCTTCAGCCAGGCCGTACTTGCATGCCTGCCCCCTCCCACGTTCAGCATCACAGCAGAGGTACGCATGAGACGTGTGACGATATGTCAATTCATCGATTGAGTTCAATTCTTACGCCTGCGGTGTGTTGGTGTGTTCGGTCGTGCATGTGAGAATCCTTTACTTCAATGTTCTTTATTACAAGGCCCACGGGCCACTGGTGGCCCCTGGGTGGCCTTTGGTGTGGCCCATGACGTGTGGCCCCCGACGTATAGGCCCCCGACAATAGACAAATGCGAAAACAGCCCCCATCATCATCATCGTGCTGTCAAACCGCAATAGTTTCAAGATGTTTGGCCTGCGTAGAATACCTTCTAGAGGACCTCTCTGGAGCTCTCCCTCCAGTCGAGGTCCTTCCGCTGCACTGTCATGAACGAGAAGCCACGGGGCTCTACACCTTTACCGCAGACCGTATATAGAAAAGCCGTCGACCTGAAAGAAAGTCGATGGCTCGGACACATCATCGTAAGAAGAGAGGAAATTCACATCGGAGGAATGAAGGCGATGGACTTATGGAAGCACCAGGGCGGAGACCCGAGAGGCAGGCCTCGAGAGATGCGGATCAAAGTGGTGAGCCAGGATATGGAGGACTTTGCAGTAGCCGTGGAGATGGTCCAGTACATAAATGAATGGAGCAAGGGGACTACAGACTTTTTTCCTATAATGCTGTACTTGCGTTCCTGAAGAACACCGAATTGTGGAAAAATCGCATAATAAATAATATAGGGTAAAGCACAGTCCGCGATAACACGTGAGATGCGTACGCAGGCTTAACAAAGACTTCGGGTACGTGAGTAGCATCTAGAAGCATCCAGAAACATCCCGCCTTGTGTGATGCTACACCGAGGCAACCGTACAACCGCTTATTCTGCCTCGCACAACGCAGTTCTGTTCACTCGATCGCCTTTTATCCAATTCGCATCCATGTTATGAAAAAATGTGTTCCCTAATGCATTCATCGCATTATATCTGATTCACGATATGAAAACACGCAGAGTTATAGGAGAACGGACTGTACTTTCAGAATATTCAGTCGCCTATTGAGAAGATAGAACGCCATTAGAATGAAGTTGGTTTACCCATGTATGGCTCACCCTGTGTTTTGTTTGTTGTAAGGCAGCGTTTTGTTGAACCTGGTGCTGTGTGTGTCCCGTACAAGGACCAGGCTGGCAGGGAGGACCTTCGTGCGTTGTCCATCTGCAGTGTGGATCCTCCAGGCTGCACAGACATCGACGATGCCCTACACTGCAAACCGCTCGACAATGGGAACACCGAGGTATTCATTTGGTGGTGGTAATCGTGGTCACGGTCGCGGTAATTCGTGCCTATTCCTTTCATGGTTTTGTCAATGCTAGCGGAGGTTACAAGGGGAGTTTAAGTGGCACAATGATAAGTGCACTGCACATTCATCCTGTCAAGCTGGTTTAGTTCCAGTCATGGCTAACACCGGTCAGGACTGATTTCAACATGGCTTGGTTCTGGCTTGATCTGCTCCGTTGCCTCCAAAGAAGTATGAGTGGCTCAGCTGTGCCTTGGCTCAGGCTCAGCTCACGGAAATTCTGAGCGTGGCTGGGAGCATGCAGAGATATACGTGGAGGCACAAGGGACACGGAGGCTCAGGGCTGTAACCATGCTTAGAGGCAGCTTGGGTTTTAAGCGTTGCTTTGATGTGGCTTATTGAGAATTAGAATCAGAATATTTATACTGGAGGAATCCAATGAGCTATAAAGCTATTTTTCACATGTCCACTAGAGGCGGGTAAGAATGTTACAACAGCAAACAGTACAAAAACATAATAGTAGTGCAAAGTACAAGAAAGATCAACAAATAACCCAAACACAAACAAATACAACTAAACCATCCCCATCTTACCAGGAAAAGCCCACTGAGGTATTGATTTATTTTTGATTAGTGACCTGGCCACAACTGAATAGCTCAACAAAGTGGCCCATCATTTGGACATTTATAGCAGCCAAAATAATAGAAATAATCTCAATGCATGTTGCGCGAGAGCCAAGCCTGAGCCAAGCCATGGCTAAGACCCCACTGGCCTAAGTGTCCACGTCACTGGCCGAATGCCTGGTTCACAATGAATGCACCAGGTAGTAATGGGTGTGCATTTCATTTCACATTATTGTGCTTTGGTTGGAGTGGCTATGGTGGAGGTTATGCATGCATGTGGAGTGAGCAACTTCCGCCAGACGTCTAGTAGAAGGCGTCTTATTTATTAAAAGCACACAGGGCGATACACTTCGTAACGCGGCTACACCTAGGCTGTACAAACACGCAGCCCATTTGCGTCCTGTGTAGCTACGCTGGCTGGTTGACGAGCGTAGCGGTGGAGACAGAGCTGCTCTTGCAGAAGAACCAGCCACGTGGTCGGAGACGAAGAGATGACGACCGTAGCGACGCAACCAGGACCCAGACCCCACGCTAACAGCCCCGAAGTTCTGATTCGGTGCTCTTTATATCTGCCTGGAGTGGCCAAGCTCCACCTCTGGCCACGCCCCCTTTCTAGAACCTTCTAGGCCCTTCGGGATGGTTCCCAGAGCTTCTCGACTGACTCCGCCGTTGACCTTTACCCCAGATACGCCCCTTCATAATAAGGCATTATGTAATGCAGCTATAACCTTCATTACCCTTACAGGCCGCAGGTATCACCCTGTCATTACACATCCATGCATGTGAGGGTGGTGACGGTGTGTTAATGTGTGTTCTAGGTTGGGGTACACATCGCCGATGTGAGCTATTTTATCCGGCCGGGGAATGCCTTGGATGAGGAGGCATCTCTGCGTGGTACCACAGTTTACCTGTGTGAGAAGGTGAGATGTGGATTTCTTCTTGCCACAATATCAAGTGTTTTACGACCCGCCGATTTCATCCTTTCATTCTTAACTTTACGACATGATGTAAAATATTACGATGTAACGATCATCGCGGTACCAGTTTCCCCACAACTTTGTAATTGTATTTGACATTTTCATCACATTTTTTTGCGTGCTTTTCAGTACTTCCCGTATGAATAACGATAACTTAAAAATGAATTAGAATTTAAAAAATGTGCAACAACAATGCTAAATATCTCTCATGATGTTTTAAACGAGGTGATTTTTTGTGGATTTCTTATAATATGATGTACCGTGACATCATGAGCGGCAGGCTATCGGCGCAGTGGTAACACTCGTGCCTTGCAGCAAGGAGACGCTGGGTTTGATTACTCAACTCTTGTGCCTTTTTGCTTGCAGCTTTGTTTGTTCTCCCCCCTGTTAGTGAATGGGTTTCCTCTGGATTCATCAGATTTCCTCTAAATAAAACCCATACAATCTTAACTGGCATTCGCGAAAACATCCCCTTGCTGAACAGTTACCTGCAGGTGACTTAATCATGTGTGGGTTTGCTTGCAAAACACTCGTTGAGTTGGTGCATATGTATTTGCCAGATTGTGTTTATTGACAGAGAAGTTGTTGCGTTTATGTGTTTGTGCGCCTGCAGAGGATTGATATGGTGCCAGAGTTATTGAGCTCAAACCTGTGTTCCTTGAGATCCAACGTCGACCGGTGAGATGCACCAACAACTGTGAACTCGCGAGTGTGCACATTGCAACCCATACTCAGCAGCTAACGTGCGTTGTTGCCAGGTGCACATGTAATCCCATGATGCGTGGCACTGTTTAAGTGTCATTGTACAGATCCACACAAGCATGTGTACATACATAAGCAGCCAAACCAGGATGGCACAATGGTAACACATGTCTCACAGCAAGAATGGCCTAAGATTGATGCCCGACTTGGTTGCCTTTCCATGTAGATTTTGTATGTTCTCCCCCTATTTAGCATGGGTTGACTCCAGGTTATCAGGTTTCCTCTCATCGCTAACATAAACGTGTTATTACTACTATGATCCTTAACCATGGAAAGCCTCACTGAATCTCATAACTTCGGGAGGGTACTGCAAAGCTTTTGCAGTCGAACAATGGTTGCTACATATATATATTCCAGTTGAGTAATTTGTAACAACCCAAACCGGTATTTGGCCAAACATCCCGCTGCTGAAAGAATGACTCGACTACCAAAAACTTGGCAAGACCCTCCTGAAAAAGAGTCTCGAGACTTTGCGAGGCTTTCCTGAGTGAACACCCTGCACCACTCCAATGTCGACGACTCTGCCACTCGACGGTGAATGGCGACGGTGCATGTGCTGTGCGCGTGCAGGCTGGCGTTCTCGTGCATATGGGAGATGACTCCAAAGGCTGAGATTGTGAGCACACGTTTTACCAAGAGCATCATCAATTCCAAGGTGATTCCCCCCCCCCCCCCCACAGACGTTCAGTTTTTGTAAAACTCTCGTTTGCTTTCACGTGTATTGTATCGGTGCCTTGCTATGTTAGTGCAGTTGAGGTTTCCGGATGGCTGAGAGGTCAGAGCGTTGAGCTTGCACCTCTGAGTTCACAAGTGTAGCGAGATGAAACGGGTTCACAAGTGGTAGTATGTATGTTGAACTTCTTTCGCACCGTACGTAGCCAACTGTGCTAATCGGAGGTGCGAGGTAGGACATGAAAGTAGTGAGTTGATGGTCTCTGTCCAGTCAACAATCACTGCACAAAACACAGGTTTGTTTTTTTAGGTTAGATCGTGTAAATATGTAAATGTGTCATTAAACCCACCCCCACCCGACACAGCCAACTAATAAGGGTTGTCACGTAAACAGAACATGCCAATTCGTCACGAGTACAGCACACCGGTGTGTTGTACCAGTGACGAATTGGCCACGTTCTGTTTATGTGACAACCCTTACTAGTCGGCTGTGTCGGGTGGTGGCGGGTTTAACGACACATTTATGTATTTACACAATCTAACCCAAACAACCTGTATTATGGATGATATTGGTCACGAAAGCCTACGTGTTAAACTCACTGCATGAAAGACCACCAAATTACATTGCACTAAATTTGGTTAAATTCCAGCTTTGAGAATTAAAAAAATATATCAATTTTACTTTCTTTGGGTGAGCGTAACTCTCAGTGGTCATCGGGAGCCACGTAGACATCTGTTGAGTTCTGGCTTGGGCTTGGATCAGGCGTGGGCATTGTGTAATTGCGAGGACCCCATGGTTCACCCGTGGTGTGTTCATCGTATCCCCGCAGGCGTCTCTGACGTACGCAGAGGCTCAGCTAATGATGGACGACGCTGGGCGGAAGGATCCGGTCACCAGCAGCTTGCGTGGCCTCAACTCCCTGGCCAAGATCCTCAAGCAGAGGCGCATTCAAAACGGGTAACTCATTGTCAAGATCCTCATCCCCTCCACCGCCACTGGAGCGATGAGCCGTATTAATGTGTGCACCGCATTTAGTCGATCGGCAGGTCGCCTGTGGCGCGGTAAAGTGTGGTTACTCCCGTGTCTTCTAAGACATCCGGCCAGCGTGGAAGAGTAGGCTAAAATACATTGAGAGGGACTGTAAAAGGGTGTATCCCTAGAGGGGCCGCCTCTTATGGGAGCCCCCTTCTTCCAGCAGTGGCTTGAGCAAGCAATTGCAAGGCTGCACCTGTTGCTTTTTTGACCCTATGATGCATGAGGCTTGGGTGAATATCATGCACAAACAAGTGTTACAGGATTCATACTCTGTTTTTTTTCCGTAAAGTCACGTAGGTAAAACTATAAAATAAAATAACAACTAAATTAAATCACGACGTTTCGGGCGCAACACAAGCATCCTTCTTCAGGTGGGACAACCACAGCCAGAAACAATTGCTGAAGTGGGCAAAAAAGGGCTGTTGTAACAAGAGGCTATATAGGTAAGAGAGTGGGGGGGAGCAAGGGGGGAGAGATAGAGATGGGGGGTGTGGGGTAGGGGAAGTGGGGTGCTGCTAGAGGGATTAAAGGGGCGAGCACGGCAAAATGCCGGGGGGGGGGGGGGAAGTGAGTGGGGCTGGGAGTGGGAGGCTGAAGAAGCTGGAGATGCGGAAATGAAGGCAACAATAAAGAAGTTAAGGTTTTACCTGGTTAATAACATCCTTCTAGATTGGAGTGTTACAGGCTGCTGCGGGGCTACATTGTGGGCAATAGAGGACAATGCAGTGACATAAATTTTTTACTCTTCTTAATGCTCCCATGTCTGTGCTCCCCCACCTTTGCCAACGTGTACTGACCACCACGGTTAAGTACGGTAAAACCACCCCACGACCCGTATGACAGGGGGCGGCCCTCATCCAGCAGTGGATTGACTTAACGAGCTGTGCATGTTCAACTCAAATATCTGAGTTTGTGAAGTGTCTTATATTAAGATTCTGTGTTGTTTTGGCTGGACATGATAATCGCTCATGTCCCTTCTCCACCCGTAGGGCATTGACTCTGGCATCCCCTGAGGTCCGATTCCACATGGACAGCGAAACCCACGACCCGATCGACCTGCAGACCAAGGAACTCAAGTGAGTCTCGTCAACAAGACACCTCCCATGACTGCGATCCGACTGTTGTACAGATCTCTCTATCAGAATCAAAATATATATTTCTACTGGAAGAATCCGATGAGCTATAAAGCTCTTTTTTCACAGATGTCCAGTTGGGGCAGGTCACAACGTTACAACAACAAACAATACAAGCACACGTTAGGATTGCAAAGTATTGGAAAGGTAAACAAATAACTTAAACAAATATACAAATAAAACTAAACTATTTTTATCTTACCAAGTAAAACCCTGACCACAAATGATAGCTGAACAAAGTGGCTTATCACGTGGGAAATTTATTATCAGCAAAATAATCTAAGATAAAGAATCTTGACCCTTGTGGTTGATGTGTTGTGGTGGCGGAAACTGGTGCGTGTACACAGGGAGACCAACTCGATGGTGGAGGAGTTCATGTTGCTCGCCAACATCTCCGTGGCGGAGCGCATCGTAGGCGAATTCCCCGAGTGTGCGCTGCTCCGACGCCACCCGGCGCCTCCGCCTTCCAACTACGACATCTTGGTGAAGGCGGCGAAATCAAAGGTAGAGTTAGAACCACTTTTAACGACCACCCTTGTTAACTAATCGCTTAACAACGGGCCTCCATAGAGCTCAATGTGTAGGCTTAACCGACCATTTCCCTGTTAACGACGGGCTCTTGTAGGTACAGTAAATATGAATTAATGCCACGTAAAAGGAAAACAATAAAATAAATATAAAACAATAAAATTATCACGACGTTTCGACTGCAACACAAGCAATCATCATCAGGTGTGAAAACCACAACAAGAAAATTTGAAAAAGTGGCAGTTATTTTTAACGTTAGCACCACGGAGAGAGATTTGACAGTTTGTTCAGATGGACGAGTCCATCTATGTTCGGAAAAGAGGAGGGGGGAGACAAAAAATAATGGATGCGTTCTGACACCCACCTTAAGCGTGATCAATCAATTAAGACCCGAAATGGCTTATCAAATCTCTCTCCGTGGTGCTAACGTTAAAATAACCGCCACTTTTTTCAAATTTTCTTGTTGTGGTTTTCACACCTGATGATGATTGCTTGTGTTGCAGTCGAAACGTCGTGAGAATTTTATTGTTGTATATTTTTATTATTTTATTGTTTCCCTTCTACGTGAATTTACCGAAAGAACCAAGAATATGAATCCCTGCAGTCACGAAAGTTTTAAATCAAAATGAATTCATGCATTTATTAACAGTGTTTATTTTAATATGATGTGTTTATAATGTTAGTATCTTTATGTATTAATATCCATTGTTTAAATATTATAAAGTACGTTTTTTGGGTGAACAAGGGAAACTTTCGATGCTATCGGAACGAATTAAGCTTTTAACACGTATTTCCTATACTCGCTTAATGACCAAATCCTTTAATGCTCGTGTTCGTGGAACCAATTACCGTCTTTAAGAGGGGTTCTACTGTCTCTAGATTGCTGTTAACCTTCCTTCAATATCATCCTCCTCGCAAGGAATTCAGAGGTCGTCGGGTGGCTCAAATTTTTGTTTGAGGTCTTTTGGTTTAACCGGGTGAGAACTCAAGAGAACATAATAGTCTCATTTGCAAGGGTCACCTGGGTCACCCTATGACCCAGAGATTACAGCTGGGACCCTGGCTTCAAAATCCAGCAGCCACATTGAACATACTGTGTTATCAAGTGTAGGGAGTTGAAGGACTCGGCTCGTTTCCCAGCTACTCCACAGAAATAAGCAACAAAAAACCATCACGATAAATGTAGTACTGTATTTAATTTTAGATAAATTCCAGCAATGAAATGTTGAAATATCAGGTCGACTTATTGTGATGAACATTATGCTCAAAATGGGTGGGAATGTGCTACCCCCTACTGTGAAGCAGAGGTGTCTTGAAACGATGTCAGTATTGGCCTGAGCGAGCAATTGCAGGGCTGCACCTTTTACCTTTATCTTGAGATGTAGCCGTATAGTTTCCACTCGCCCTTAGAGGCAGAACAACTCAAAAGGTGTGACGAACCACAGACAACGCTGGAAGGCAGCCAGGCACTGTGCCAGATGTAGATTAATCCACTTGCTGTACTGCCTTCTCCTGGCAAGCCAGGTTATGGAAACCTGAATGCCCACAGGAAGTGCGCTGAATAACGTTTTTTTTCCAATACACCACAACCCTTGCTGCTTCCCCAGCACTGAACTACAAGCCACGTGCGGGATAGTCACCTCACAAACGCCGGTGTGCCCGATTTTTTTGCGCAGAACATCGAGATCCAGGTGGACTCGGCTAAGGCGTTGGCCGAGTCCCTGGACCGGGCGGCGGTGCCGGGAGCGCCACCATACCTCAACACTCTGCTGCGCATCCTGGCCACGCGCTGCATGATGCAGGCCATCTACTTCTGCTCCGGCATGGAGCCCGACACCCACCACTACGGGCTCGCCACCGCCATCTACACCCACTTCACGTCGCCCATTCGACGGTGACGTGCTCTGGCGTCAGGCACACGCGTTAAATCGACCTTCGCGATTATTGAGGGGACTATGTTGTTGTCTTGGTGTGGTCTGGGACTGTGCTGCCTTTCCCAAGTTTAGGAATTTATTTATTAATTGATGTACTTATGCAATGTTAACTTGTGATTACGGCACACCTCCAATTAGCACGGTTGGCTACGTACGGTGCGAATTAAGTTTAACATACAACTTGTATATCTTTTTTCTATTATTTACTTTTACTGATTTGTTTACCTTTCCTCTTCTTAGCACTCCTATCATATACCTACTGGACATCTGTCAAAACGAGCTTTTATCGCGAATCGGATTTCTCCAGGATAAAGATTCAGATTTTGAGTTATTTTTCTAAAAGGTCCTATAAACGGGAAGTTTGGCCAATTCCTTAAATGGTTGTTTGGCTTGTGTTGGGGAAAAACTAGAGGATCCGGAGAACACCAACGCCTACAAGGAGGGTGACAGTGTTCCACGTGCAGAATCAAGAATCCATTGCCGTGTTGCAGCGGCGGCCAAAAGTGAAATGCAATTCTGCCATGGATCGCTAACGATTTTGTTGTGGATCTTAAATAAGAACACAGATATGAGCAGGCAGCAATTTGTGCTACATCTGTTGACAAATAAAAAATCCTCAACAAAGAATTAAATTCATACATTAACAAAGATAATTTCCACCAGCAGATGGTGCTAGAACGTGGTATGGCCAGAGTACAGTATTCTATCACAGCGTTAAATCCATCTGAGTCATTGTTTGCGTAGCTTTCTGGTGGATCGTCAAACCCGCTGAGATCCACCAGAATGAATCGCGGTGCTTGGTGGATTAATACCGCTGCTCCGTTGGCATCTCGTGGCCATACCGCAGCCTGTATCTACTGTAAATTTAATCTTCATATTAAATAGAGGCTACAACAAATGTGAATATTGTTGTTGTTGTTGTTGTCTCCCTGTACCGTTACAGATACTCGGATGTGATTGTGCACCGGCTGCTGGCCGTGTGCGTGGGCGCCGACCCCACGTACCCGGCGCTCACCGACAAGCAGAAGCAGCAGCAGCTCTGCAACAACCTCAACTACCGCCACAAGATGGCGCAGTACGCCCAACGCTCGTCTGTAGCTTTCCACACGCAGGTGGGAGGCGGAAGTGTGGGCCACGTGGAGCTTGCACGGCGTGTGCTTAGGCACCTGATAATGCGTCCATTCGTCTCTTGAAAACCATTTTTTAAGGTCACGAAAGCAGGCATCGTATTGTGCGTGTAGTAAGAATCAATTGTTTTCTATTCACACGCTTACGTGTGGTGGTGCCGTGGCTGTACTGGTTGGCTACACTTGACATTGCTTTTCAGCATTCTTCTGTGTTTGCTGAAAAACCTCGTCACTTGGCACATTTGCCCATGATGTGACAACTTTATTTGATTGGCTCTGTCAGGTGATGGAGGATTATAGTCAATACAATTGACATTGTACCTTCACGATTGAACTCAAAATAATCCCCATGACATGATGCCAATAGCACAACTGGAATAAATTAGCGGGGGGATGCGGAAAATTACCTTAAATTTTGTTAAGTAATTATGGGCTTGGTAAGTGATGCGCGTGTGTCTGCTCTTGGCCACGTAGCGGTGATTAACGGCTGTTGTTGTTGTGGTCTCAGTTGTTCTTCAAGAGCAAGGGAGTGGTGAGCGAAGAGGGCTTCGTGCTGTTTGTGCGCAAGAACGCCGTGGTGGTGCTCATTCCCAAGTACGGCTTGGAGGGGATGGTTTTCTTTGACTCCAAAGATCTCAAGCTCAACGTTACCTTCGACGAGGAGGTAGGGCATGTGTTCACTTAACCGGGAGGCATTGGCATTTCCCGAACGGCTGAATTCTGCATTTAAACCCAGGACTGGCTTAATGCACTGGGACCCAAGCCCACTGACCATCTCTCTACGATTAGGTTTCTATCAGACACACAGACACTTGGTTTAAGGTGGAAGAACGCAGTGAGATACGAAGCTCCGTTTTTTTTGCCATTTGGCAGTGTGGACTATTACAGAGGAAGTTACACCGGTGGATACATTAGAGCCGGATGGCTCACAGGGCTATACCAAAATAAACTGAAACTGAATTAAATGATGTAAATGCGTTTCAAATATAAAACGGTCACAATTAAATTTGCTTTGGAAATAACTGCCATGACTGAGCCCGTATTGTCTCGGAGAGGACATCACATTAAAAATACAGTAAAATCCCTCAGATCCGGAAGAATTATAGAGAAAATCTAATGCTTTCTGTAAACAATGAGAAACTCGAAGGGCAGAAAAGTACTTGTAGAATAAAAACAAATGAGGGAAATAGTAGTTGATGCAAAAAGTGATCTCTAGATGGCAAAAAGCACATTTGTGATCAGTGGATCCGGTCCTTTCCAGCATGCCTTGTATGCCGCATTACATTGTCACTCTGTGTGGATAATGCACACAGCCTAATTTGGACCAGAAGCTCAAAAGGGTCAACATTTGCAGCCATATTTTAGGTATGTTCTTAACTGCAATTGTACACTCCATATAACCTAAGGGGGGTTGCATCTACTCCTTAATGATGGCCAAATAAGGCTTTAAAATTTCTTGGCTGGCCCGCACATCACGATCCCTCGGTTGGTTTGGTCATTGCAGCCATCGGCTTCTCATGCCTGGTTTTCAGCTCGCGGTGAGGTGGCCCAAGCGGTATTGCATTCGCTGTGTGTTGTGGAGGTTTGCGTTTCAAACTCGGTGGCCACTCCGGTTAATACTGTGGTGTGTATTAAGCGTAAAATATTTACAGGCTATCCGCTTTAACAGTGGACGTTAAAAGATCCTGTAACGTTATTCGTGTGCCAGCATCATGGTCCAAGGTTGGCAAATTACATGCAAATTACTTATTTGGGGAGCACATATTAATCGTTCGCCTCCTTTTACAAAAACGTAGCAGTGACCTTGAATGCAAACGTTTTGAGAATCAGTGAGGCTTTTCTGAGTGACCCTTGTAATTGTATGAATAATAACGTTGGGTTCACGTCAATCCGTACTTGTATGCAGGGCACTTGGCAGAGAGCAGTCAGCGGTAGTGTAGCGGTTAGCGTTCTGTGCTACAATCCTGGCGACTTGGGTTCGATTCCTTCGCACGGTCAACACCAGTGATGATTATCTGAACCGGTCCTGGGCCTCCCCTAGGTTGACTCGGAACTCAATTGAATGCCTGGTGCGGTGTGTAAACATCGCCACTGGGGAGACAAAGGCGGCCGGGCATGGCGCTGGCAAACCACCCCCTTGTGTGCTGTGCCGGCCTTCATCTGTGCTCCTCGCCAACAGCACTTGCCCCAACAGTCTGTTAAGGCTACATTAGAGATGTCTTTGTGTTTTGTGTAGGGCCTCACACTGTGCGTGGAGGGCATCGCGCTGAACATGTTCGACCGCGTGCGCGTGTCGCTGGATTCGTCCAACCTGCAGCACCAGCGGATCCGCATGCACCTCGTCCGCCCGGAGGTACTCACCGTGCGGCGCGACGCGCAACCTCGGAATACCACCGATTTGTATTGTGACCATGCTGCTGTTGCTGCTTGCTGCGCCAGCAGTAGTGCACAAAAAACAAACGCTCGCCGCATCGGAACGTCAGCGGGCCGAAAATTAATGACACAAGCCACAGCATAGCGCTTGTTGCCATGCAACCCAAACTGTGGGACCGTATAGTAAACCCATAGAGACACAGAGATACATAGGAGATACAGAGAGACCCATTATGATTCCTAGAGATTCATAGAGACTCATACAGATACATAGCAGTGCATTAAAAACAAGCTCCTGTACGATTGTGGCCATGCAACCCAAACTATGGACCACATTTTACACCACTGTAGTCTGCGCTCCTTCAATGGAGGGGGTGGCAAGATGACACAAACTCTCTCCTGAGGCTCTCCCGTGGCTATCAGACCCATCCATTGGCATTTAGCCCCTGAACTTAATACCCTTATAACACAGGAATAAAATATAAACTCCAGTCTTGGATGGAAAAAATATATGTATAGCTAGCATTTTGAGCTGCAGTCTGTTGTCCTATACCTCCTGTAACTGGCAAATTGGATATAACGCGATGATGAATGTATGAGGGAACGCATTTTTTTGTATAACGCGGATCTGAACTGGATTTAACTCGGTTGAATGAATGGAACTACGTCGCGCGATTAGGAATAAGCGGTTGTGTAACGGCTGCCTCGGCGTAGCATCACACAAGGCGGGATGCTGCTGGATGCTTCTAGATGCTACCCACGTTCCTTAGTCTTTGTTCAGCCTGTGTTACGCATCTCACGCGTTATTGCGGAATGCGCTTTACCCCATATAATATATATTATCTATTATAACACGATTTTTCCAAAACGCGGTGTTCTTGAGGTACGCAACTACCGTATTATAGAACAGACTGTATATCCAAAGCCTATGGGATACTATCCCTACCTATATCAGTTGTGACTGTCCGTGTGTTTAAATCCAGCTTGAAAACGTCGTTATTAATTGGCTTTTCCTGGATTCTGATTGGTTATTACTGTGAGGGGAATCATTATGATTAGCTTTTATTACATTTTGCATGCTGTGTAAAGTGTCAGTATCACTGTCATTATTGTTATTATCGGCTTTTACTTTATTTCTATTGGCTTGTATCTATACTTGAGTAGTTTTTTAATGTCCAGTGCTTTTTTGAGATATTTCGATATCCAAGGTGCTGTATAAATTAGATTTTTATTATGGCCCTAGTTCATTACACAAGAAGGGCCATTATCTGAAACGTGACCTATTTAAATGATCGTTTGGGGCTGTTGTTGATGAATGCGAGTTCTCAAAATACCAAGCTAAGTCAGGGTGTGGGAGCCTTGATAGATATCAGATGTCTTAACAAAACTCCATGAGTCTGTTCTGCATGGGTTTCCTCCGGGTTCTCTGGTTTCCTCCCATATCTAAAAAGAATCATGTGTTGAAACTGGTATTAAGGTAGTTTACGTATCGCCATGGGCGGCAGGGTGGCACATTGGTAAACCCTTGCGTCTTGCAGCAAGAAAACTGGGTTTGATTCCCAACTAGAGTGTTACTGTGTGGAGTTGTCATCTTCTCTCCCCCTGTTCCTCAAAAGTCTTCAGACTTGGCGAAGTTTTTCAGTGTTAATAAGTGTAATAATAACGTATCACTTGTGTTGGAAATACTCGCATGTGTGTGTGTGAGAGCATTGGTGTAGTGGTTAGCACGCTGCGCTATGAACCCGGCAACCCAATTCCCACTCACCGCCAACACCAGTGAGGATTATCTGAACTGCTGTTTTGCCTACCCAAGGTCAACTCTTTCTTAAATGAGTACCTGGTGCAGTGTGTAAACATCAGCACTGGGGAGAGGTGTTGGCCACTTACCCCCTCGTGGGCCATGCCGCCTAACAGCAGCACAGTCTGTTAAAGGCTTATTTTGGTGACTATCTTCGTTGTACGTTTGTGCCATTTGTGTGTCCGCTGTCACAGATTCCAGGCTACAACCCTGCGGAGTCCACCCCATGGGGCTCGCCTTCTCCCCGGCCTAAGAAACCCAGACAGCACTAGTGTATCGTGGATGCGGTGTCAACAAGATGTCGGAGGAGGTGCATGAGTGGGCACACACTCTGGGTTTTACATCTGCAGAGTTAATTAAGTGTACATTGTGCTCGCAAGCAGAGGTGAACAATTGAAAAAAAAGCAGTGGCGGTTATGAGAAATGTTACCCTGAAGTAACAGACGGTTTGCACTCTGAACTTGCAATCCAGAGGTCACCGGTTCTTCGTTCTCCTGTCGCAGCGGTTCAAATGGTAGTACAATCAGCCAATGAAGGTGTATACGCGTCAAGATGTATGAAAGGTTTAGGATATCTTATGCCCCACTTCTTTGCCAGCCAAGACACTGACCCCCTTGTGATGAAGGTGATTTCACAAAAATATTGGTTACTGAATCGGTGGTGTTTATTGACTAACGCAGCAGTGTCCAACCCACAAAGCACTGTGATCCATTCTGGTATATCTCAACATGTTCCGTGATCTACCAGCAATATATGACCAACAGTTACCCGGATGGATTTAACCGACTAATAGAACACTGTAGACATGCCAAGTGCTAGTGCGATCTATTGGTTTAAGATATATATTATTAATCCATTAATTCTTAGTCGGGGATTTTGTTTTGCCATCTGCTATAACAAGAATTGCTTTATATTAGAGGTGTTAATTCCTATTTGTCCAGAGATCCACAATCAAATCTTTTGCGATCATCCACCCATGGATCGCGATTCACATATCGGCTACCACTGATCTAACAGTTGAAAACCAGTTTAACACGTAGGCTTTCGCGACCAATATCCATAACACAGGTTTTTTGGGTTAGATCGCGTAATAAATATTTAAATGTGTCGGTAAACCCACCACCACCCGACACAGCCAATTCGAAAGGTTTGTCACATTAACAGAACGTGCCAATTCGTTACTAGTAACATCACACCGGTGTCTTGGAGAGCAAAGCCCCAACATTTATAATCTGAGTACAATGTTTCACCAGTAATTACAACCAGCTTCATCAGGCGACAGCCAGATTCGTGGCGAATCCTCGTTCCTTAATGCGCATGCATAATGTGTGTTGATTAACATATAAATAACCCAATCGGCAATGGATACCCGTAGTCATATGCATTCATTGATTCCCCTCCCAATTCGCGAAAGAAGTGCTCACAAGTGATGGCTGTCGCCTGATGAAGCTAGTTAGTGCTGGGGAAATGTTGTACTTAGATTGTAAATGGTGTGGCTTTGCTCTCCAACACACTGGTGGACTGTACTAGTAACGAATTGACATGTTCTGTTTATGTGACAAACCTTACTAATTGGCTGTCGGGTGGTGGTGGGTTCAACAACACATTTATATATTTAAACGATCTAACCCATAAAACGTGTATTATAGTTGAAAACCTACAATTGTGCCAAGTTTGTCCTGTCGGAGTGGGCCATTAGGGTGGCCACTCGGAGGGCAAAGCTCTGGGGAATCCGAGCAAGAGCTTCGAAGTATGATTGTGCACGGTGACACCCGCAGGGGTCTCGTGATGGATGGCAAATGGAAGATATTTTTTATCGCGAGAGGATTCCCTGCAAGGGATGTTAGGTTACTTATTCTTGTGAGGATGCCATTTACTGTATGAAGGGGCAGCGGTCAGCTGCATAGAACAGAGTATAAAATTCCCCGAGCTGTTGCTGTTTAAATCGTCGGTTTAATGAAGAATTTCACATCAGGTCTTTTTTACACAGCTACCCCACCCCTCATCGGACTCTGTGCAATCACACAAGGAATGTTTTTGGAAAAAATGTCGGTGTCAGAAAATTTTAAGGTTTAATCGTTTACAAATGCGCATTTCGTTACAGCTTCTCTTGTCCTTTAGACGTGCAAAGATAATTTCT
The DNA here is from genome assembly GCF_048934315.1 of Petromyzon marinus. Lineage (NCBI taxonomy): Eukaryota > Metazoa > Chordata > Hyperoartia > Petromyzontiformes > Petromyzontidae > Petromyzon > Petromyzon marinus. The sequence goes on from NC_133721.1 coordinate 1,876,748, forward strand.
GACAAAATATTGACACGTTTTCATATTGTTTCGTAAATGGTTATAACTTTGCTCACGTATATACAGTACTTGGGCAATAATTCTGAGCTCCTGGAGTAGTGGTAAAGATTTAAGGGAGTTGATGTCTTTGCGACTTTGTGTAAATGTGTTTTACATTTTTTAGCTGAATCGTATATTCACAAGCATGTACACATGAGTTATACGCGTTTATATACAAAATTAAACCGATTTCTTTTCCATGCATCTTCTGTTATTTTGGTTACTTTAAGTTACGTTTTCCACTGCTGGATGAACATCTCGCCACGTGATGTTGGATGTCAGGTTTAGTTTGACCATACTTCACCATGTTGGTCACTGTTGGATGATAATAATGTCCACTTGCAATGCACCACCGCGCAGTATTCACTCGCCTTCGAATCGAGTCCTGCACCGCCGTTTCACATGTAAATTTGATTCTCAATCCCTGGGCCAACTTGCTCCTGATTAGCATGCGATTTGCCACATTTCGATCTCGGAGGTGATTAAATGCGCCGGCTTCCAGGCTTGTTGAGCCGCTCGGAGCCCAATTAACGAAAATTGTTGCCAAAGCAAAAGCGTGAGCTCGAATGTTTGTCCGTGTTATTTTCAAACCACCAGTCGAACGCCGGCCTCTGCCCACTCCGACCGTGCGGAGGCCCTGGCCGTCGGGGAGGCCCTCATGGTGCCACACGGCAAACGTGGGGCCCGGGTGGGCGCGTCGACGGTTGATCGTGTACAGGCGGTGCAACTCCCACAAATGAAACATCACACCTTGCTGATCTCGTGTCCAGGAGCATAAACGATCATCACGCAAACTCCGGTCATCCTCGCAGCAGCAGCTCTTGGCCATCGAACAAAGACGATCACCGCTTCCTTCCGATATTAGAAGCCACGAGCTATGAACGACTCGGAGGTTCGAGCAACCACAGCCGAGTGGGAAGGCAGCAGCAGCCCAGGCGGTGAGCCAGCTCCAAAATCCCCCAAGCACTGAAGTTCTCGATTTAGTACATTGAAAAACACGACGGTAAGTGAAACAACGTAAATCGAAACCAATTTTGCCATTCACTTGAGGGGCCGTCCATAAATGACGTCACGCAATTTTTGACCTCTCGTCACTCGGCGTCACAAAAAGTCAGACCCCCCCCCTCAAATATGACGTCACAAAGCTCTGCCCCCCCCCCCAAAACCATATTTCCATTTTGAAAATAAAACATGCTTCAACTATTGTCATTGTAGTGCGTGGCGCTGCACTGATGTTGTAGGAGTGTTATAACAATTAGTGTTATAACAATTCTATACTTAAAGTTGCGCATTTTGATGTAACGTCACATTTCTCAAACCCCCCCCTCCCCCTCGTCACAAATGTCTGAACCCCCCCCCCGAGGTGCATGACCGCGTTACCGTGTTCATTCTGTGGTGAAGGGATGAGGAAAAGGAAGAGGGAAAAGCATCCAGTGTCGCCGCACGCAGGCAACGTGTTTATTACACAGTGGTCAAAATATAAAAATGCATATATATGTAGTGGGTTCCACGGACACTGGAGACGTCTTTAGAGGCAACACGGTTTATTTGTAACTTTGAACAGAACTCCCCTTAACTCCCACTATCTAGGGAGGTACAGCCTCCGGGCTAGCGTGCCCTCGCACTGATCAAACCTGGCTCTCAGCCCTCTGGCTATCTGTGCCCTAGGGGAGGCTAACTGACCCGACCCAGCCAAGGTACGGGTCCTGACCACTGGTCCGAGCTCGGCCCAGCCCTTACAAGGACGTCGGACTCGAGGTCCCAGGGTCCTAGCTAGGGAGGCTACTCTGACCCGACCCAGCCAAGGTGCGGGTCCTGACCACTGGTCCCCGCTCGGCCCCGACCCTTATAAGGATGTCGGGTCCCAGTGTCCTAGCTAGGCTGGTCTTCTGTTCTTCGTCTTCGGAGCACTGCCCCGAGCTGTCCCAGAGGTGCCCCTTTAATACACCTCTCGGGGGCTCTCCGCCCCCGGTACCGCCCCCTCTCTAGAACCTTCCAGGGGGCTCTGGAAGAACCCCCCAACCCCTCACCTGGGGCCTGGCTCAGGGTGGCACCCCCTATGGGCTTGTGCCCGCAAATGCAGGTAAGTATACCGACGGTATAGGATGTGCATTTATGACGCTACATATATGCGAGAGAGTTTGTGGACAAGAGTCTGCTCTGCGGGAAGCAAGCATTGCCATACGAATGAGATGAGCTCGCGTTTGATGCGGGCAGTCTTGAGGACGACCGTCGACAGGCACGTGTGGAGGCACGCCGTGGTCACAGCGCAGCGCCGACTCGTGTAGGTGGTGATGGCCCAGTTGTAGAGAGGAATGCTGGAGCTTGGAGCAGATGTAGCCGAATGTAGGATAGAGCATCTTGAGGAGCGTTGCCCTCAACCCCCTCCGGGAGGCCGTATGGTTTACTTGGCACTCCCGTCCCTTAGAGTCCAGTCTGATGTAGGCCTCCTCAGGTTCCAGCAGCCTGGCTTCGTAGGTCTTCATTGCACCGCTCTGCTCGTCTAGCATAGTCAGAAGGGTCATATGTGGCTGCCTCCTGAATCTTCACCGTCCTGCAAACCTTACTCGACATCTCGTTGAGGACCCGAAGAAGGGCAGTATTCTCTTTGTTTTGTTTTTTACAAAAGGGCTTGTAAGAGCTCTCGTTCCTCCCACCGCGATCTCTGGTGTCAACTTGAACGGGGGGGGGAGGGGAGACAAAGCTATGGCTTTTTTCCCAGGGGATCTGTCTTCCATGGAGCACAAAGATACAGGCGGAAGGTCCCCTTGGCCTAGCCATGAGGTCAGGCTCGAGTTGCTTACTGAGGACCCTACACCTAAGGAGGCTGTGGATCGTCCTAGGAAGCTCCAAAGTAGAAAACCAGCTTTCCAAGGCCCCCTATAAAGTGCCTGAGCCCAGGTAGAAAAATAGGAAAACTATCAAACAGGAAAGCGAGTGGTTATGTTGGGTCGAAAAAGGTAATGTTCTAATAATGTAGGGGTTGGAGCGGTCATTGCTGCTTACTCGGCCATGACGTCACTGCAACTCGTTTGATTAACACTTTTAAAATAAAAAATCACGACGCGTACTGAACATATTATTCCGAATCGGTTTTACCACCACTACCACCATGACACAGTGGCAAGGCTGGCACATCGCAGTGCAGCTGCTACGCTGAATCATATGAATAAATATAATCAAATCTAGAAATATCCTTTCTGTACCCAGGAGAGCCACATTGAGTCTCGAGACTCATTATTAGCTCCGTGCTGCATTGAGATGTTTGGACAATTTCAAGCATCAGGGTTCGGCACGTAGGAGGAAACCGGAGAAACGCGCAAATGTTGTGAAGCTGGCTTGGTGGTAGAAGTCAGTCCAGAACATTTGGCCCCACACCTATCACTGTAACGAATCAGTGTTCTACGGGGGCATTCTAAGCGAGGACTGATTGTATTAAAATCTACTTTGATCTACGAATCGTAATGTATCAATAATGTTAACGTGTAACATGCCCCACGGTTTTTCTTAATCTGGAAGGAGAGAACAACGGATGATCTGTGTGCTGATGATGTTGGTGATGATCTCGTAATGGCTGTTCACTTCGAGGAGTGGGAGAGTCTGATGGTGAACCTGGATCGTGCCAATAAGAGGTAGGGCCTTACCATTCGCCCTACCAAATAAATCAAAGCAGTACCTGCCTTGATATTTTGTATGTCTTCAAGGACTCCACCCCCTCAACTCCGCATGATAGGTAGTTGTGGAAAGAGTGGAGGTATTCCCATATCTGGGCAGTTGTTCATGACCAGCTCCAATTTCAGAGCGAAGGTCTTACTCTGAATTAGTTCAATGGCATATCCTTTTTTCAGCTGTTTAGCGCCGTATAAAAGTTACATGGCCTATCACTTCATACAAAGCTCTGGTTCTTTTCTGCCAAACTTGTCCTCTCCCTCCCAGCTATAACCTCCCGAAAGCAACATGTGACCTTTGTTTTGGCGTGACAAACACCAGTGAAAGCAAAACACCGAAAGTGTAATGACTACACATAATGCAAGAATCTCAATTGTATTTCTCAACGGGTATTGAATATGAAGTCCCAGGAGTGGTGAAGGTGCATCAGCCTGCAGACCCACAGGTGGCAGCGGTGGATTGGCTTGCAGACGTTGGGGTGGTGGTGGATTGGCCTGCAGACGTTGGGGTGGTGGTGGATTGGCATGCAGACGCTGGGGTGGCAGCGGTAGATCGGCCTGCAGACGCAGGGGTGTCGGTGGTGGATCGGCCTGCAGATGTAGGGGTAGCGGCGGTGGATCTTCCAGCAGTAGCCGACCAGTGAAGTTCTCGAATAAATTTACGCAATTTGCCGAACCTGGTGGCTTTGGCACAGGCGGTGGTGGTGGTGGATCTCCCAGCAAAAGCTGGGGAGGCAGTGGTGCATCTGCCAGCATGAGCTGGGTTGGGATGACAGCGTTGGATCTCCCGGCAGCAGCCGGGGTGGTGGTGGCGGTGTTGGAGATGCCAGCAGCAGCCGGGGTGGCAGCGCTGAATCTGCCAACATCAAGCGCCATGGCGGTGGGGGTGAATAATATGCCAGAAGCAGTCGGGGTGGGGGTGGCGATGCATCTCCCAACAGCATCCCTGGTGGTGGCGGCGGAACTGCATGTGGCTGCCAGGATGGCGTTGGAGGCAGTGGTGGTGTTGGTGGAGACCGTGGCCGTGGCTTTCTCCAGCTCCTTGAGCTATCGACGCATCATTTCCAACTGCAGATGGCGCTCCACATTCTCCCGTTTGTATACTTGAGTGCAGGGAAATCATCGACAGTTTGGTCAACATTAGCCCCTACACGAGCCTTCTAATCATCGCAACTCTTCAAACTATATCGCTTATATAATGTACATAATTTCAGTCACAACAAAAATTACATATAACACATCGGGGCTGTGAAAATTACGGCTTCGTATTGTCATGCGAACGGTGAGGAATCAGCCCAGAACTACACGGGAGGATCTTGTCAATGATCTCAAGGCAGCTGGGACCATAGTCTCCAAGAAAACAATTGGCAACACACTACGCCGTGAAGGACTGAAATCCTGCAGCGCCTGCAAGGTCCCCCTGCTCAAGAAAGGTCATATACATGCCCGCCTGAAGTTTGCCAATGCACATCTGAATGATTCAGAGGACAACTGGGTGAAAGTGTTGTGGTCAGATGAGACCAAAATGAAGCTCTTTGACATCAACTCAACTCACCGTGTTTGGAGGAGGAGGAATGCTGCCTATGACCCCAAGAACAGCATCCCCACCGTCAAACATGGAGGTGGAAACATTATGCTTTGGGGGTGTTTTTCTTCCAAGGGGACAGGACAACTTCACCGCATCAAAAGGACGATGGACGGGGCCATGTACCATCAAATCTTGGGTGAGAACCTCCTTCCCTCAGCCAGGGCATTGAAAATGGGTCGTGGATGGTTATTCCAGCATGACAATGACCCAAAACACACGGCCAAGGCAACAAGGGAGTGGCTCAAGAAGAAGCACATTAAGGTCCTGGAGTGGCCTAGCCAGTCTCCAGACCTTAATCCCATAGAAAATCTGTGGAGGGAGCTGAAGGTTCGAGTTGCCAAACGTCAGCCTCGAAACCTTAATGACTTGGAGAAGATCTGCAAAGAAGAGTGGGACAAAATCCCTCCTGAGATGTGTGCAAACCTGGTGGTCCAACTACAAAAAACGTCTGACCTCTGTGATTGCCAACAAGGCTTTTGCCACCAAGTACTAAGTCATGTTTTGCAGAGGGGTCAAATACTTATTTCCCTGATTAAAATGCAACTCAATTTATAACATTTTTAACATGCGTTTTTCTGGATTTTTTGGTTATTCTGTCTCTCACTGTTCAAATAAACCTACCATTCAAATTATAGACTGATCATTTCTTCGTCAGTGGGCAAACGTACAAAATCAGCAGGGGATCAAATACTTTTTTCCCTCACTGTATGTGAGGAGTCTGTGGGTCGCAACATCACGTACGGCTGGAAGTAGGACATTCCAGACTAAGAGGGTTCATGATGGCAATGTCAACGACACTGAACCAGCCAGCACAACTCACTGCCAATAACACATATCACATAATTCACTCTTAAGCAATTGTTCAATCAATTAATTTAATCACTACAATTAAAACCAAAGAATCTCCCAGAACAAACACTTCGCACTCTCCTCCGTCAGCCACCTGCATCGACAATAAAAACGCATCAGTCCAGCAGTGGATAAAACCTGGCGTGGGAGGTATGGGGGGGCGGCTTACACTTGCGGTGGACAGCAGGGGGGTGTCTGGATGCAGTAGCCATCGCAGATCAAGCGGTAGTACTTGTCATCGACTGCCATGCGCCAGGGTAATGGGCCTCTCCTACACCCACACACATCACACATCCAGCGGCACGCACGTCACACCGAGGAGCACGCACGTCACACACCGAGCAGGTTGCACAGGTCTCCTTTATCAAGACAAACGTGGAGCAGATTACAACTACAACTCTTCTACGCCTGTCACAATGCCCCCCTTTCCCCCCCTCCCCAGTTTATGGGGTGGCGCGGGCCTCACTCCCCCCTTCGCGTCAGCCCCTACTAATAAATGGTCCGGTTGCATTGTGAATGCACCACTCGAATGACGTGCAGTCCCGTGGCGCACTGTAACGGGCTCGTGATTTACTCACTAAAATTCAATGTAAAAAAATAAAAACGATCCCAAGACATTATGTAAAATAAAGGATGGCCATCGTTTGTCAGCATCACAGGCGAAAATTGGCATGCAAAAAAACTTCAATGGGAATCACTCAATTGGGATTGCTCGCAGCAAACAGCACTTGACCTGCTTGCAGGTTAGGTGCTGAATAACCGTGTGTCACACAGAGAACAGTTGCCACTGAGGGTGCTCTGTTCAAATGCTTGAGATGATATGTGATTATCGGGTGTAACTGTGCACACTTAAAAAATTATAAGCGAACTATTATCGTTTCAGGTGGCAGGGTGGTGCAGCGGTGATCTTTGACCCTCGCAACAAGAAGGGCCTTGGTTAATTATCCGACTGGCACTTTGCGGAGTTTTCTACGTTCTCCCCTTTGTTCTGTATGGGTTATCCAGTTTGCTCACGTAGCTAGAAAACACACTATCACAATGTAACTGGGTATTGGCCAAGCATCCCAATGCTAAAGTTACCTGCAAATTACTTCACTGGGATGACACTCGGCAGCAGAGCCGGATGATGGCTTGCTGGGGCCCTATGCCATTGGCAAGCTTAAGAGGCCCCTTCTATGAATGCCTGTATATTTTTGTAAGCAGAATGAAAATCACTGCTTTGGAGAGTCTTTTTTTCTCACCGATCTTAATTTTTTTAAACAATTATGTTAAAACTCGAAACCTTGAGTCCATTTCTTGTTTCGTATTTAGAGCCCCCCCCCCTCTCTTAATGCGAGGCCCTAAGCTGTAAGTGTAGCCGGTGTGAGCTCGCCTGTGATGAATCACACGTATAATTGTGCACTCTTATTTTCTATGGGTGGCCAGGAGAATTTATTATTATTCAAGTGAATGCAATGGTGATCAGGGGATTGGACCCAGAGCCCCACGTACACAGTAGAGTACAAGGGAACGCCCACAGTACAGATTTGAGCTGACCTCCAGATTGAGAAATTGAACTGTGTTATGACTTGGAGAGTGTTTCTGAACGCGATTGTTACCGACCCGTCCCGAAGGGAGGAGAGGGGACAGGGTGGACCGGCTGCATGAGCTTACTCTTTGGCACTGCACAGCACAACATCGCCTGCCTACTGCAAAAAACTCGGCAGGACCTTCCTGAAAATAAAAGTCTTCGGAATCAGTGAGGCCTGTCCTTCGGAGGACAGGCGTAGTCTTGGTCGTCACAAGCGAACATTTGTTTCTCCACATTAATTTGTATCCCCGGGTTACCATCAGGGCTGGGCGCTGCAAGCTTAGCTTCTGAGATCTGATGAGACTGGTAGCCGTTTTTTAAAAGGTAATTTCGGCATCTGGAGCCCAAGCATGCAACAACTTTATGCAACTTCTTGGTTCTTTCGGTAAAGTCACGTAGAATGGAAATAAAATAATAAAAGTAAAACATAATAAAAAATAAAATTCTCACGACGTTTCGGCCACAACACAAGTAGCCTTCTTCAGGTGAAGGAACAGAACTGTCGGGACGACAGCGCTTCAATAACTGCTGCTAAAATTCGCAGGGTCTTTTAAGTTAGGTGGGAGAGGTAAAGCGCCTTGACAAAGGAGTTTACATATCAAACAGGAGAATTTAGCATTGAAATAGCTGTGTTAAAGTGTTGGATCAGCAGGGTGTTAAAGTCAGAAATTAGCATGTAACTGGGAGATTAGCATGATGTTAATGTGAGGGATTAGCATGCGACTGGTCACGGAAATAGCTATGTTAAAGTCAAAATTTACATAGCAACAGAGGCATTTAGTATATGGACGCTAAAGGACTGCAACAACCTAACTATTATACAATGAAACCGATGTGAAAAAAAAACTAAGTATAAACTACATCAATATAATAAATGTACTCAATATATTCTTCAATAAGTTGAGCTATAAACATAAAGTAACTGGGTATACACTACACTATATAATGAATACCATATAGTAAACGAATTAACAAAACTAAAATATAAACTACATCAATGTTATCAATAAACTCCATATACTCTCCAATCAGCTGAGCTACTAACAATAAGTCATTATACATTACAATGCCCTATGGCGAAAAAATGGGTGGCGGTTTTTTCCTTCTTTCCAACGTTAGCACCACGGAGAGCGACGAGCCTCGTTCAGACGGACGAGTCCATCCATGCTCGGAACGGAGGAGGGGGGAGAAACAGCCACGATGCGCTGCTCTGTCCTGTGTTGCGTTACAACCATGCCATAAACTAGACTACTATACATTGTAATGTTATACCTTCCAATCTAAACTACATTGTATTATATCGTATACACAGCCCAATGTAAGCTCTAACATTATGCAGTATATTGATATGTCTCCAACTAAAATTTTCCAACATTACACGACTATTCACCATAATATACACTACCATAGACAAACCCACCCTTGAATTATAAAATGCGTTACTTTACACTACCCTATACTTTAGACTGTAAAATGTTAGACTTGTAATATTACACTATGTATTATTCTACCAACCCTACTGTATACCACACTGCTGTATATTCACTATACAATTACGATACTATATATTGCCTTATGAATTATGTTAAACATTACAATGTTATACTATTTATTATTATATAACATGCTATAAACCATACCATTGACCGTCGTGTGAAAGGTATTAAGAGGCAGTGCCAGTGAATGGACTGCGGTCTGAAAGTCACCATAAAATACAATCAATTAAGAACCGAAATGGTTTATAACATCTTTCCAATGGTTACTAAGCCAGAATCCATCTTCTCGGTTGAAATTGTCTCTGTGTTTGTATATGTGGATGGCCTCATGAACGAATCTCTCATGGTAGCCGGATGGCTTGCAGAGAACGTCCGTCTTAGAGAAGTCAATGTCATGTGAGCCCACTGAATTATAACAGTGATCTGCCACGGCTGAGGTGTTCGTCCTACCATGTTTCAAGTCTGCTTTATGTTCACGGATGCGGTCCGAGATATGTCGTTTGTTTTCTCCAATGTAACTGCTACCACAGAGGCAACTTAGTTTGTAGACGCCCGGGTACTGTATGTCTGGAACCACATCTTTTACAGACGGAACCAGATCACGGATTTTATGTACTGTGTTGAATCGGACCTGGATCTAGTGTTTATTCAGGATTTTGGAGATCTTTTTTGTGACCCCCGCAATGTAGGGTAAGGTGATGGTTTTGAATGGCTCCTCAAGAGGATTCTTCTTCATGGCTGGAGTGATGGCTTTGCGGATTGTGTAGTCGGAGTAACCATTAGCCTTGAGAGCTTGGTGTACGTGCTTGAGTTCACTGGCAATGTGTTCCTGGTCGGAAATGCATTGGGCACAATGGTATAGAGTCTTGATGAGGGAGTTCTTCTGGGATGGATGGTGGTGGGAATCCGGTTTTAAGTAAGCATCCGTATGGGTAGCTTTCCTGTAGACAGAGTGGCTCATTGAACCATCAGGTCTCCTTTTAATAAGGACATACACAAAGGGTAGCTTGCCATCTTTTTCGACTTCCATGGTAAATCTGATGGCTGGGTGTATGGAATTTATGTGGTCGAGGAATTGGTCTAGAGCAGGCCGGCCATGTGGCCAGATGATAAAAGTGTCATCCACGTACCTCTTCCATAACGTCGGGCGTAGAGTGGCAGTCTGGATGGCATCAGTTTCAAATTTCTCCATGAAAACGTTGGCCCCCGTGGTGCCTCACCACAAACGTGGGGCCCGGTCAGCCGCGTCGACTGTCGTGATCGCGTACAGGTGGTGAAACTGCCACACATGAACCATGATACCTTGCTGATCTCGTGTCAAGGAAAATAAACCAGCAGCCCGTCGTTAGCAATGGGAATGATCGGTAAGGGAACACATTGGTCTCTACAGAGGCACTCCACTATTATACACCACTACTATACAGTAAACATTGGGCTCTATGGAGGCCTATCGTTAAGGGATTACCCGTGAACATGGGGTGGTCGTTAAGAGGGGTTCTATTGTATATAACAAGTTTAAATATTTAATAAGTTAATAGAGAGTACTCAACTGAGATGGCAGAGGAGTTTGCTAAACTCACAATACAAAGACCACTGTTCCAGCCTCTGTGGTTGGACCATCTCTAGCTCCACCCACCTACCTTGATGCACCTATCTCAGGCCTATATAAGACCTTGTCTCAGCAACTTTCTCTCTCACCTGACCTGAAGACGATTGCTTGTGTTGCGATCGAAACGTCGTGATATTTTTATTATTTTTTATCTACGTGGCTTTACCAAAGGACCCATAGAATATAATCATAAACAGGTTACGTCCTCTACATGGACCCCCCCCCCCCCATTATTAATCATGAGCAGGTGACGTCCTCCAAATGGACACCCCCCTCCATTGATAATAATTAGCGGGTGACATCACTCCACATGGGGGGGGGGGGGGGCGAGGTGCCTCCTCTCCCCTCCTAAGCGTCAACTTATCAACTCACTACAAAGGCAGAACCCTCACGTAACGCGATCTCCATAACGCTATTGAGACATCTAAGTAAAAAGAACGTCATGATGAACAAGGGATTATAACCTTTAAAGGAAATAGGTCTGTCACCGCGGCCTTACAAATTGCACACAAATGGATGCAATGAATATCACTTTGCGGTCTGCTTTGCGCTTGCAAGTTTCAGATTTACTGCAATACACCCATGCTTGGACGGGCAAAAGGCTAGTAAACAAATAATCCCCTCGCCCGCTCCCCACCACGATATCACACAATGATATAGTACTTCCTTGTACAGTATACCCAATAAAGACCAAACCTAATCCCCATGATAGGTAAATTGATATACATAGAGCTTGCCGGCGATAGGTCTAAACCACGAACTATGAACTCGTGATATTCAAGGGTCTCCCGTATTTGGAATTTGCATGTTCTCCCCATGGTCACGTTGAGATAATGACTATGAATTTTCACATAAGCCACCTCGTTGAGCAATCATATGTGGCCAGGCTGCTTCTGGAAAAGAGCTATATATCTCAGTGGGCCTTACCTGGTCAAATAAAAATAGGTTGCTTACAGGAGTTGAATGGATTGCCACATCACAGGGATGTGAGGAATCGCAGCATGGAGAGGGCTTCATCCAGCAGTGGATTGAGTGTTCTTGTTGAAACGTGTGTATTTAATATTTCTCTGATGTTCTTTTAGTCTCGTGCTGATCATTCGTCCTGTTTGCCCAACATAACATTTGCCACAAGTGCAGTTAATCCTGTACAAACCTTCTGTTGATAGCTTAGGTAATACATATTTTATACCAGAAGTCGAGTTCAAGAAACATAAGTACGTTTTTATTTCAACTGAAATGTATATATACATATATAAATATACATGTCCATACAACCACATCTCAATGTCTATGTCTGGGAGAACATGCTAGTTTCTCCCTCTGTGGAGTCTCCACCACTTCTCTTTCTTCTTGTTTCCCAGCTCCTCGTCTTGGTGCTCCTTCCCTCTGTCTCCTCCTCGTTCATTCTCCTCTTCATCTTTCTCCAGCTGCCGTGTGCAGCACATGAAGCTCCAAATTGCCCAACGCCAGAAACTGTTCTTTCTCTCTCCCTTAGTAGATGGGATGTGCTTAATCTCTTTCTTCTCTTCCTGAACACTCTCTGCCCTCCAAGATTGCTCACATCTTCCTTCCTCATTCACCACTTCCTGCTTTGTATCGTCTTCAATCGTGTCGACCTCCTTCAGCTCTACCTCATTTGCCTCTAACTCAATAGCTCCTACTTCTTTTGCGTCTACCTCTATTGCCTCTACATCATTCGCCTCTACCAAAATCACCTCACTCTCCTCCACCTCAAAATCCCCTACCTCCACTTCTACCTCAATCACCTCTATGTCATTCGCCTCTAACTCATTCGGCTCTACCTCCATAACCACCTCCTGCTTGGCCTCTCCCTCAATCTCCTCTACCTCTTTTGCCACTTCCAGGATGGCATCTACTTCATATGCCTCGACCTCATTTGCCCCTTCCTGCTTTATTTCCTCCACCACGTTCTCAACTTTTTTTGCCATTTCCTGTTTGGCCTTTAGCTCATTCGTGTCTACCTCATTGATCAAGACCTGCATGGCCTTTTCTTCGATCGTGTCGACCTGAATTGCCTCGACCTGTTTCACCAACTCCCGCTTTGTATCTCTCTCAATCCCTTCTACGACATTGGCAACAACCTCTTTCACCACTTCCTGCTTGGCCACTGCATCTACCTCAATCACCGCTACCTCTACCTCACTCGCCACTTCCTTTTTGGGCTCTACATCATTCCCCTCTCCCTCAATCTCGTTTTCCTTCATCTCTTCTACTTCCCGAAATTTCATCTCAGTCCTTCGTAGCTTCCTATTCCTACGTTTCCTCTGAACACCATCCTCTCCTTCTTTCTTTGTCTCCACAACATTATCAACTTTCTTAGCCACTTCCTGTTTGGCTATTCCCTCATTCCCATCTACCTCACTTACCTCTACCTCTTTCCCTAAGTCCTCCTTGGCATCTCTCTCAATCCCTTCTACGACAATGGCCACTACCTCTTTCACAAATTCCTGTGTGGCCACTGCATCTACCTCAATCACCGCTACCTGTACCTCATTTGCCTCTACCTCACTCGCCACTTCCTTCTTGGGTTCTCCATCATTCCCCTCTCCCTCAATCTCGTTTTCCTTCATCTCTTCTACTTCCCGAACTTTCATCTCAATCCTTCGTAGCTTCCTATTCCTACGTTTCCTCTGAACACAATCCTCTCCCTCTTTCTTTGTCTCCACAATATTCTCAACTTTCTCCGCCACTTCCTGTTTGGCCATTCCCTCATTCCGATCGACCTCATTTGGCTCTACCTCTTCTGCTAATACCTGTTTTGCATCTCTCTCAATCCCCTCTATGACATTGGCTGCTATATCTTTCACCACTTCCAGCTTGGCCACTGCTTCTACCTCAATCACCGCTACCTCTGCCTCATTCGCTAATTCCCGCTTGTCATCTCCTTCTAATACCTCTACCTTATTCAACTCTACCTCATTCATCACATCCTCCAAAGCCACTGCCTCAATCATCTCTACCTCAATCGTCCCAACCTCCACCACTTCCTGCATGGGCTCTCCGTCACTCCCCTCTCTCTCAGCCACCTCTTCTTTCACTGTCTCCAGGACTTTCTTCTTGTTCTTGTGTTTCTTCCTATTCCTACGTTTCCTCTGAACACCATCCTCTCCCTCTTTCTTTGTCTCCACAACATTATCAACTTTCTTAGCCACTTCCTGTTTGGCTATTCCCTCATTCCCATCTACCTCACTTGCCTCTACCTCTTTCCCTAAGTCCTCCTTGGCATCTCTCTCAATCCCTTCTATGACATTGGCCACTACCTCTTTCACAAATTCCTGTGTGGCCACTGCATCTACCTCAATCACCGCTACCTCTACCTCATTTGCCTCTACCTCACTCGCCACTTCCTTCTTGGGTTCTCCATCATTCCCCTCTCCCTCAATCTCGTTTTCCTTCATCTCTTCTACTTCCCGAACTTTCATCTCAATCCTTCGTAGCTTCCTATTCCTACGTTTCCTCTGAACACAATCCTCTCCCTCTTTCTTTGTCTCCACAATATTCTCAACTTTCTCCGCCACTTCCTGTTTGGCCATTCCCTCATTCTGATCGACCTCATTTGGCTCTCCCTCTTCTGCTAATACCTGTTTTGCATCTCTCTCAATCCCCTCTATGACATTGGCTGCTATATCTTTCACCACTTCCTGCTTGGCCACTGCTTCTACCTCAATCATCACTACCTCTGCCTCATTCGCTAATTCCCGCTTGTCATCTCCTTCTAATACCTCTACCTTATTCAACTCTACCTCATTCATCACATCCTCCAAAGCCACTGCCTCAATCATCTCTACCTCAATCGTCCCAACGTCCACCACTTCCTGCATGGGCTCTCCCTCACTCCCCTCTCTCTCAGCCACCTCTTCTTTCACTGTCTCCAGGACTTTCTTCTTGTTCTTGTGTTTATTCCTATTCCTACGTTTCCTCTGAACACCATCCTCTCCCTCTTTCTTTGTCTCCACAACATTATCAACTTTCTTAGCCACTTCCTGTTTGGCTATTCCCTCATTCCCATCTACCTCACTTGCCTCTACCTCTTTCCCTAAGTCCTCCTTGGCATCTCTCTCAATCCCTTCTATGACATTGGCCACTACCTCTTTCACAAATTCCTGTGTGGCCACTGCATCTACCTCAATCACCGCTACCTCTACCTCACTCGCCACTTCCTTCTTGGGCTCTCCATCATTCCCCTCTCCCTCAATCTCGTTTTCCTTCATCTCTTCTACTTCCCGCACTTTCATCTCAGTCCTTCGTAGCTTCCTATTTCTACGTTTCCTCTGAACACCATCCTCTCCCTCTTTCTTTGTCTCCACAACATTATCAACTTTCTTAGCCACTTCCTGTTTGGCTATTCCCTCATTCCCATCTACCTCACTTGCCTCTACCTCTTTCCCTAAGTCCTCCTTGGCATCTCTCTCAATCCCTTCTATGACATTGGCCACTACCTCTTTCACAAATTCCTGTGTGGCCACTGCATCTACCTCAATCACCGCTACCTCTACCTCATTTGCCTCTACCTCACTCGCCACTTCCTTCTTGGGTTCTCCATCATTCCCCTCTCTCTCAATCTCGTTTTCCTTCATCTCTTCTACTTCCCGAACTTTCATCTCAATCCTTTGTAGCTTCCTATTCCTACGTTTCCTCTGAACACAATCCTCTCCCTCTTTCTTTGTCTCCACAATATTCTCAACTTTCTCCGCCACTTCCTGTTTGGCCATTCCCTCATTCCGATCGACCTCATTTGGCTCTACCTCTTCTGCTAATACCTGTTTTGCATCTCTCTCAATCCCCTCTATGACATTGTCTGCTATATCTTTTACCACTTCCTGCTTGGCCACTGCTTCTACCTCAATCCCCGCTACCTCTGCCTCATTCGCTAATTCCCGCTTGCCATCTCCTTCTAATACCTCTACCTTATTAAACTCTACCTCATTCATCACATCCTCCAAAGCCACTGCCTCAATCATCTCTACCTCAATCGTCTCAACCTCCACCACTTCCTGCATGGGCTCTCCCTCACTCCCCTCTCTCTCAGCCACCTCTTCTTTCACTGTCTCCAGAACTTTCATCTTGTTCTTGTGTTTCTTCCTATTCCTACGTTTCCTCTGAACACCATCCTCTCCCTCTTTCTTTGTCTCCACAACATTATCAACTTTCTTAGCCACTTCCTGTTTGGCTATTCCCTCATTCCCATTTACCTCACTTGCCTCTACCTCTTTCCCTAAGTTCTCCTTGGCATCTCTCTCAATCCCTTCTACGACATTGGCCACTACCTCTTTCACAAATTCCTGTGTGGCCACTGTATCTACCTCAATCACCGCTACCTCTACCTCACTCGCCACTTCCTTCTTGGGCTCTCCATCATTCCCCTCTCCCTCAATCTCGTTTACCTTCATCTCTTCTACGTCCCGAACTTTCATCTCAGTCCTTCGTAGCTTCCCATTCCTATGTTTCCTCTTAACACAATCCTGTCCCTCTTTCTTTGTCTCCACAACATTCTCAACTTTCTCCGCCACTTCCTGTTTGACCATTCCCTCATTCCCATCGACCTCAATTGGCTCTACCTCTTCTGCTAATACCTGTTTTGCATCTCTCTCAATCCCCTCTATGACATTGGCCACTATATCTTTCACCACTTCCTGCTTGGCCACTGCATCTACCTCAATCACCGCTACTTCTGCCTCATTCGCTAATTCCCGCTTGCCATCTCCTTCTAACACCTCTACCTTATTCAACTCTACCTCATTCATCACATCCTCCAAAGCCACTGCCTCAATCATCTCTACCTCAATCGTCCCAACCTCCACCACTTCCTGCATGGGCTTTCCCTCACTCCCCTCTCTCTTAGCCACCTCTTCTTTCACTGTCTCCTCCAGAACTTTCTTCTTGTTCTTATGTTTCTTCCTATTCCCACGTTTTCTCTTCATACCATTTCTCTCCCCCACTTTCTCCATCTCTTCAATCTCGTTCTCAACCTTGTTGCTATTCTGACATGTCTGCTTCACATCCTCATTATTGGTGCTGACTCCTGCCTGCTGCTGCTCTTCTGCCTTTTGATGCTGCTGCTGCTGGTGGTGGATGATGAAGCTCTTCAGCTCGGTGCTGTTCTGGAATTGCAGCAGCTCCCGCTGATATTTGGCCTGCTGCTGTGCACAATGATCCAGCAGGATCATCTCAAGCTCCAGAATCTGGCGCTTAGCTTCTAGTCTTGTGTCAACGAGGAACCTCTTTCGCTGCCCCTTCGAGCGACGGTCTGGGGAGTCACATGGGGAGGAGAGAGCAGCACCACAATTGATTCGTTAATGGGTATTTGAGTATTTCCAGTATGATAATAGGTTTTTCCCGTTTTTACTGGCAACAAAACAGGTGTTAAGATGTTAAAACACCAAACTGAAACCTTTTACAAGGAATCATGTCTGCATTAACCATGATGCTTGTGGTCAGAATGCAAACAAAAAACATACTCTGATAATATATGCATTGTCCTTGAAACTGATTGGTCCACACCAGGGACAGCTTTCTTTTGAGCCTCGTCTCAAACGGTGTTAGACCAGAGGACGCCAAAAGGCGTATTTCCTGTATGTTATTTTGGTAAAGAAACTTGGCACCATTGACAGGAATCTAACTTAACTTGAGACCGATGTAACAATGATAACACTCGATTTAAAGCTTTCGTGACTGCAATGATTCATCTTCTTTGGTTCTTTCGGTAAAGTCACGTAGAATGAGAATAAAATAATAAATTGATAAAATAAAATAACACAATAATATTCTCACGACGTTTCGGCCACAACACAAGCGGCCTTCATCAGGTGAAGGGAGCGAGACTGTCTGGTAGGACAGCGCTGGAGTGAGAGAGCCACGTTCAGATCACGGCTTTTTAAGCTGTGTGAGAGGAACAAAGAGCCTTGACGAAGGAATTAGCATAAAATTTTGCATTGAAATGGCTGAATGATTACCTTGTGACTGGTCACAGAAATAGCTATGTTAAAAGTTAAAGCATACACATCCGCAGAGGCACCCATTGTTAAAAGGAATTAGCATAGAATTTAGCATTGAAATAGCTAAATTAAGGCATACACATCTGCAGAGGCACCCCTTGATAATGGGATTAGCATAGAATTTAGCATTGAAATGGCTGAGTGATTCGCTTGTAACTGCTACAGAAATAGTTACGTTGAAGTCAGAGCATACACATTCACCGAGGCACTTAGTACAAATCAAACAGGAGAATTTAGCATTGAAATAACTAGGCGAATTTAGCATTGAAATAACTGGGTGATTTGCTAGTGACTGGTCACAGAAATGACTACACATCTGAGCTATTCACAGTACTATATAGTGAACCAATAAAAACTAAAATATAAATTACCTTCATGTTATCAATAAACTCTATATTCTCCAATCAGCTAAGCTACCAACCATAAGTCGTTATATATCACAATGCTATATGGCGAAAAAATGGGTGGATTCTTACCCTCAAATTTCCGTACCACGGATAGCTACGGGCCCCGTTCAGACGGACGAGTTCGTCCATGGTCGGAACAGAGGAGGGGGAGAGAGACAGCTGCGAAGCCCTAGTATACTCCATGTTGTAAACCATACCATTAACCGTGGTGTGAGAGGTATTAAGAGGCAATGCTGGCGAAAGAGCTGCGGTCTGAAGGTCATCGTAAAATTACAATTAATTAAGAACAGAAATGATTTAACACATCTTTCCAGTGGTTACTAAGCCTGAATCCATCTTCTCGGTTGAAATTGTCTCTGTGCTTGTATATGTGAATGGCCTCATGAACGAATCTCTCATGGTAGCCAGTTGGTTTGCAAAGAACCTCCGTCTTGGAGAAGTCAATGTCATGTGAGCCCACTGAATTGTAACAGTGATCTGCCACGGCAGAGGAGTTCGTCTTACCGTGTTTCAAGTCTGCTTTATGTTCGCGGATGCGGTCCGAGATATGTCTTTTGGTTTCTCCAATGTAGCTACTACCACAGAGGCACTTTAGTTTGTAAACGCCCGGGTACTGTATGTCTGGAAGAGCATCTTTTACAGATGGAACTAAATCACGGATTTTGTGTACTGTGTTGAATCGGACCTGGATCTTGTGTTTATTCAGGATTTTGGAGATCTTTTTAGTGACCCCTGCAATGTAGGGTAAGGTGATGGTTTTGAGTGGCTCCACAAGAGGATCCTTCTTCATGACTGGAGTGATGGCTTTGCGGATTGTGTAGTCGGAGTAGCCATTAGCCCTGAGAGCCTGGTGTACGTGCTTGAGTTCACTGGTAATGTGTTCCTGGTCGGAAATGCATTGGGCTCTATGGTATAGAGTCTTGATGAGGCAGTTCTTCTGGGATGGATGGTGGTGGGAATCCGGTTTCAAGTAAGCATCTGTATGGGTAGCTTTCCTGTAGACAGAGTGGCTCATTGAACCATCATGTCTCCTTTTAATTAAGACATCCAGAAAGGGTAGTTTGCCATCTTTTTCGACCTCCATGGTAAATCTGATGGCTGGGTGTATGGAATTGATGTGGTCGCGGAATTGGTCTAGAGCAGGCTGGCCATGTGGCCAGATGACAAAGGTGTCATCAACGTACCTCTTCCATAAGGTCGGGCGTAGAGTGGCAGTCTGGATGGCGTCAGTTTCAAATTTTTCCATGAATACGTTGGCTACAACCGGAGATAGGGGGGAGCCCATTGGGGTGCCCTCAGTTTGTTTGTAGAAAGTTCCATTCCAGGTGAAGTATGTGTTGGTTAAGCAATGTCTCACCAGGGGGGGTACATCAGTATGCAGTCCTTGATGAACCAGGTCTTCAATGATAGCGATGGTGTCAGGTACCGGGACTTTGGTGAACAAGGACACCACATCAAAACTGACAAGCAGGTCGTTTGGGGACAGGGAAATGTCTTTGATTGTCGATACCAGGTGAGTAGAATTTAGTACCGCAGAGGTGGTTTTTCCAGTGAAAGGTCGCAGTATATCAGCCAGAAAACGTGCCAGTTTGTAGGTGGGGGAGCTGATAGTAGAGACGATGGGACGAAGGGGTGTATCTTCTTTGTGTATCTTTGGAAGGCCATATAATCTTGGTGGTCTGGCAGCAGAGGGTTTCAACAAGAACTGTTTGTTCTCATCAATTAATGCTGTTGAATCAGAGATAATTTTGTTCGTTTTGGTGACCAGGCTGTTGGTGGGGTCTCTTTTTATTTTTGTATAGCTGCCATCGTTGAGTAGTTCTTGAATTTTGTTGTTATATTCTGTTTTGTCCATGATGACAGTGGCATTGCCTTTGTCGGCTGAGAGAACGACAATATCATCCCTCTTTTTTAATTGAGATAATTCAAAACGTTCGTCTTTGCTGATGTTGCTAGGTGGCAACTTAGCGTTTTTGAGGGTTGCAGCGATTTCAGATCTTGCTACGTCTGCAGAGATGTGACTCAAGCCCTTGAGTGCAACGTCGACATTGGCAATGATATCATTAACCGGTAAGTGTCTCGGTGTGACAGCAAAGTTTAGACCTTTAGCTAAAACGGATTTCAGACCATCAGAAATGGAACTGTTACTGCGATTAATTACGACTTTGTTGACGTCAATCTTTTCGGTGTGTGGATCCGATTTTTTGCTGGAGAGGTGATTGAATTTGGAAATCAAATTGTCCCTACATTTGTTCGACATAGTGGCAGCCGAAGAGGTAGTCATATTGTCTACATGTTCCCAATCCGATGTAGACATTGTTGCTGTCAATTTTAAGTGTGATTTGTAGAGTGTCTTGTCTAACTGATCGAGTTCGGTGCGTGTAAGTCTGATTTTTTCCGAGATAAGAGCGAAGCTAGTTCTAGCTAGAATTCGTTTTGCATTGAGAGAAGTTGCAACAGCAGAGGTTAGTGTAAATGCGGTTGGTATTACCTTAGAGTCGCGGCATCTCTTCAGAAAGGTGAGAGACTCGATTAGTTGAGCCTTCTTATCCCGAAGTCTGTTGAATGATCTTAAGGATGTGTGGAATCCCTCCCCGTAGAGGCGGTTAAATTTCGATTTAAAGCTTTCGTGACTGCAATGATTCATCTTCTTTGGTTCTTTCGGTAAAGTCACGTAGAATGAGAATAAAATAATAAATTGATAAAATAAAATAACACAATAATATTCTCACGACGTTTCGGCCACAACACAAGCGGCCTTCATCAGGTGAAGGGAGCGAGACTGTCTGGTAGGACAGCGCTGGAGTGAGAGAGCCACGTTCAGATCACGGCTTTTTAAGCTGTGTGAGAGGAACAAAGAGCCTTGACGAAGGAATTAGCATAAAATTTTGCATTGAAATGGCTGAATGATTACCTTGTGACTGGTCACAGAAATAGCTATGTTAAAAGTTAAAGCATACACATCCGCAGAGGCACCCATTGTTAAAAGGAATTAGCATAGAATTTAGCATTGAAATAGCTAAATTAAGGCATACACATCCGCAGAGGCACCCCTTGATAATGGGATTAGCATAGAATTTAGCATTGAAATGGCTGAGTGATTCGCTTGTAACTGCTACAGAAATAGTTACGTTGAAGTCAGAGCATACACATTCACCGAGGCACTTAGTACAAATCAAACAGGAGAATTTAGCATTGAAATAACTAGGCGAATTTAGCATTGAAATAACTGGGTGATTTGCTAGTGACTGGTCACAGAAATGACTACACATCTGAGCTATTCACAGTACTATATAGTGAACCAATAAAAACTAAAATATAAATTACCTTCATGTTATCAATAAACTCTATATTCTCCAATCAGCTAAGCTACCAACCATAAGTCGTTATATATCACAATGCTATATGGCGAAAAAATGGGTGGATTCTTACCCTCAAATTTCCGTACCACGGATAGCTACGGGCCCCGTTCAGACGGACGAGTTCGTCCATGGTCGGAACAGAGGAGGGGGAGAGAGACAGCTGCGAAGCCCTAGTATACTCCATGTTGTAAACCATACCATTAACCGTGGTGTGAGAGGTATTAAGAGGCAATGCTGGCGAAAGAGCTGCGGTCTGAAGGTCATCGTAAAATTACAATTAATTAAGAACAGAAATGATTTAACACATCTTTCCAGTGGTTACTAAGCCTGAATCCATCTTCTCGGTTGAAATTGTCTCTGTGCTTGTATATGTGAATGGCCTCATGAACGAATCTCTCATGGTAGCCAGTTGGTTTGCAAAGAACCTCCGTCTTGGAGAAGTCAATGTCATGTGAGCCCACTGAATTGTAACAGTGATCTGCCACGGCAGAGGAGTTCGTCTTACCGTGTTTCAAGTCTGCTTTATGTTCGCGGATGCGGTCCGAGATATGTCTTTTGGTTTCTCCAATGTAGCTACTACCACAGAGGCACTTTAGTTTGTAAACGCCCGGGTACTGTATGTCTGGAAGAGCATCTTTTACAGATGGAACTAAATCACGGATTTTGTGTACTGTGTTGAATCGGACCTGGATCTTGTGTTTATTCAGGATTTTGGAGATCTTTTTAGTGACCCCTGCAATGTAGGGTAAGGTGATGGTTTTGAGTGGCTCCACAAGAGGATCCTTCTTCATGACTGGAGTGATGGCTTTGCGGATTGTGTAGTCGGAGTAGCCATTAGCCCTGAGAGCCTGGTGTACGTGCTTGAGTTCACTGGTAATGTGTTCCTGGTCGGAAATGCATTGGGCTCTATGGTATAGAGTCTTGATGAGGCAGTTCTTCTGGGATGGATGGTGGTGGGAATCCGGTTTCAAGTAAGCATCTGTATGGGTAGCTTTCCTGTAGACAGAGTGGCTCATTGAACCATCATGTCTCCTTTTAATTAAGACATCCAGAAAGGGTAGTTTGCCATCTTTTTCGACCTCCATGGTAAATCTGATGGCTGGGTGTATGGAATTGATGTGGTCGCGGAATTGGTCTAGAGCAGGCTGACCATGTGGCCAGATGACAAAGGTGTCATCAACGTACCTCTTCCATAAGGTCGGGCGTAGAGTGGCAGTCTGGATGGCGTCAGTTTCAAATTTTTCCATGAATACGTTGGCTACAACCGGAGATAGGGGGGAGCCCATTGGGGTGCCCTCAGTTTGTTTGTAGAAAGTTCCATTCCAGGTGAAGTATGTGTTGGTTAAGCAATGTCTCATCTGGCCACATGGCCAGCCTGCTCTAGACCAATTCCGCGACCACATCAATTCCATACACCCAGCCATCAGATTTACCATGGAGGTCGAAAAAGATGGCAAACTACCCTTTCTGGATGTCTTAATTAAAAGGAGACATGATGGTTCAATGAGCCACTCTGTCTACAGGAAAGCTACCCATACAGATGCTTACTTGAAACCGGATTCCCACCACCATCCATCCCAGAAGAACTGCCTCATCAAGACTCTATACCATAGAGCCCAATGCATTTCCGACCAGGAACACATTACCAGTGAACTCAAGCACGTACACCAGGCTCTCAGGGCTAATGGCTACTCCGACTACACAATCCGCAAAGCCATCACTCCAGTCATGAAGAAGGATCCTCTTGTGGAGCCACTCAAAACCATCACCTTACCCTACATTGCAGGGGTCACTAAAAAGATCTCCAAAATCCTGAATAAACACAAGATCCAGGTCCGATTCAACACAGTACACAAAATCCGTGATTTAGTTCCATCTGTAAAAGATGCTCTTCCAGACATACAGTACCCGGGCGTTTACAAACTAAAGTGCCTCTGTGGTAGTAGCTACATTGGAGAAACCAAAAGACATATCTCGGACCGCATCCGCGAACATAAAGCAGACTTGAAACACGGTAAGACGAACTCCTCTGCCGTGGCAGATCACTGTTACAATTCAGTGGGCTCACATGACATTGACTTCTCCAAGACGGAGGTTCTTTGCAAACCAACTGGCTACCATGAGAGATTCGTTCATGAGGCCATTCACATATACAAGCACAGAGACAATTTCAACCGAGAAGATGGATTCAGGCTTAGTAACCACTGGAAAGATGTGTTAAATCATTTCTGTTCTTAATTAATTGTAATTTTACGATGACCTTCAGACCGCAGCTCTTTCGCCAGCATTGCCTCTTAATACCTCTCACACCACGGTTAATGGTATGGTTTACAACATGGAGTATACTAGGGCTTCGCAGCTGTCTCTCTCCCCCTCCTCTGTTCCGACCATGGACGAACTCGTCCGTCTGAACGGGGCCCGTAGCTATCCGTGGTACGGAAATTTGAGGGTAAGAATCCACCCATTTTTTCGCCATATAGCATTGTGATATATAACGACTTATGGTTGGTAGCTTAGCTGATTGGAGAATATAGAGTTTATTGATAACATGAAGGTAATTTATATTTTAGTTTTTATTGGTTCACTATATAGTACTGTGAATAGCTCAGATGTGTAGTCATTTCTGTGACCAGTCACTAGCAAATCACCCAGTTATTTCAATGCTAAATTCGCCTAGTTATTTCAATGCTAAATTCTCCTGTTTGATTTGTACTAAGTGCCTCGGTGAATGTGTATGCTCTGACTTCAACGTAACTATTTCTGTAGCAGTTACAAGCGAATCACTCAGCCATTTCAATGCTAAATTCTATGCTAATCCCATTATCAAGGGGTGCCTCTGCGGATGTGTATGCCTTAATTTAGCTATTTCAATGCTAAATTCTATGCTAATTCCTTTTAACAATGGGTGCCTCTGCGGATGTGTATGCTTTAACTTTTAACATAGCTATTTCTGTGACCAGTCACAAGGTAATCATTCAGCCATTTCAATGCAAAATTTTATGCTAATTCCTTCGTCAAGGCTCTTTGTTCCTCTCACACAGCTTAAAAAGCCGTGATCTGAACGTGGCTCTCTCACTCCAGCGCTGTCCTACCAGACAGTCTCGCTCCCTTCACCTGATGAAGGCCGCTTGTGTTGTGGCCGAAACGTCGTGAGAATATTATTGTGTTATTTTATTTTATCAATTTATTATTTTATTCTCATTCTACGTGACTTTACCGAAAGAACCAAAGAAGATGAATCATTGCAGTCACGAAAGCTTTAAATCGAAATTTAACCGCCTCTACGGGGAGGGATTCCACACATCCTTAAGATCATTCAACAGACTTCGGGATAAGAAGGCTCAACTAATCGAGTCTCTCACCTTTCTGAAGAGATGCCGCGACTCTAAGGTAATACCAACCGCATTTACACTAACCTCTGCTGTTGCAACTTCTCTCAATGCAAAACGAATTCTAGCTAGAACTAGCTTCGCTCTTATCTCGGAAAAAATCAGACTTACACGCACCGAACTCGATCAGTTAGACAAGACACTCTACAAATCACACTTAAAATTGACAGCAACAATGTCTACATCGGATTGGGAACATGTAGACAATATGACTACCTCTTCGGCTGCCACTATGTCGAACAAATGTAGGGACAATTTGATTTCCAAATTCAATCACCTCTCCAGCAAAAAATCGGATCCACACACCGAAAAGATAGACGTCAACAAAGTCGTAATTAATCGCAGTAACAGTTCCATTTCTGATGGTCTGAAATCCGTTTTAGCTAAAGGTCTAAACTTTGCTGTCACACCGAGACACTTACCGGTTAATGATATCATTGCCAATGTCGACGTTGCACTCAAGGGCTTGAGTCACATCTCTGCAGACGTAGCAAGATCTGAAATCGCTGCAACCCTCAAAAACGCTAAGTTGCCACCTAGCAACATCAGCAAAGACGAACGTTTTGAATTATCTCAATTAAAAAAGAGGGATGATATTGTCGTTCTCTCAGCCGACAAAGGCAATGCCACTGTCATCATGGACAAAACAGAATATAACAACAAAATTCAAGAACTACTCAACGATGGCAGCTATACAAAAATAAAAAGAGACCCCACCAACAGCCTGGTCACCAAAACGAACAAAATTATCTCTGATTCAACAGCATTAATTGATGAGAACAAACAGTTCTTGTTGAAACCCTCTGCTGCCAGACCACCAAGATTATATGGCCTTCCAAAGATACACAAAGAAGATACACCCCTTCGTCCCATCGTCTCTACTATCAGCTCCCCCACCTACAAACTGGCACGTTTTCTGGCTGATATACTGCGACCTTTCACTGGAAAAACCACCTCTGCGGTACTAAATTCTACTCACCTGGTATCGACAATCAAAGACATTTCCCTGTCCCCAAACGACCTGCTTGTCAGTTTTGATGTGGTGTCCTTGTTCACCAAAGTCCCGGTACCTGACACCATCGCTATCATTGAAGACCTGGTTCATCAAGGACTGCATACTGATGTACCCCCCCTGGTGAGACATTGCTTAACCAACACATACTTCACCTGGAATGGAACTTTCTACAAACAAACTGAGGGCACCCCAATGGGCTCCCCCCTATCTCCGGTTGTAGCCAACGTATTCATGGAAAAATTTGAAACTGACGCCATCCAGACTGCCACTCTACGCCCGACCTTATGGAAGAGGTACGTTGATGACACCTTTGTCATCTGGCCACATGGCCAGCCTGCTCTAGACCAATTCCGCGACCACATCAATTCCATACACCCAGCCATCAGATTTACCATGGAGGTCGAAAAAGATGGCAAACTACCCTTTCTGGATGTCTTAATTAAAAGGAGACATGATGGTTCAATGAGCCACTCTGTCTACAGGAAAGCTACCCATACAGATGCTTACTTGAAACCGGATTCCCACCACCATCCATCCCAGAAGAACTGCCTCATCAAGACTCTATACCATAGAGCCCAATGCATTTCCGACCAGGAACACATTACCAGTGAACTCAAGCACGTACACCAGGCTCTCAGGGCTAATGGCTACTCCGACTACACAATCCGCAAAGCCATCACTCCAGTCATGAAGAAGGATCCTCTTGTGGAGCCACTCAAAACCATCACCTTACCCTACATTGCAGGGGTCACTAAAAAGATCTCCAAAATCCTGAATAAACACAAGATCCAGGTCCGATTCAACACAGTACACAAAATCCGTGATTTAGTTCCATCTGTAAAAGATGCTCTTCCAGACATACAGTACCCGGGCGTTTACAAACTAAAGTGCCTCTGTGGTAGTAGCTACATTGGAGAAACCAAAAGACATATCTCGGACCGCATCCGCGAACATAAAGCAGACTTGAAACACGGTAAGACGAACTCCTCTGCCGTGGCAGATCACTGTTACAATTCAGTGGGCTCACATGACATTGACTTCTCCAAGACGGAGGTTCTTTGCAAACCAACTGGCTACCATGAGAGATTCGTTCATGAGGCCATTCACATATACAAGCACAGAGACAATTTCAACCGAGAAGATGGATTCAGGCTTAGTAACCACTGGAAAGATGTGTTAAATCATTTCTGTTCTTAATTAATTGTAATTTTACGATGACCTTCAGACCGCAGCTCTTTCGCCAGCATTGCCTCTTAATACCTCTCACACCACGGTTAATGGTATGGTTTACAACATGGAGTATACTAGGGCTTCGCAGCTGTCTCTCTCCCCCTCCTCTGTTCCGACCATGGACGAACTCGTCCGTCTGAACGGGGCCCGTAGCTATCCGTGGTACGGAAATTTGAGGGTAAGAATCCACCCATTTTTTCGCCATATAGCATTGTGATATATAACGACTTATGGTTGGTAGCTTAGCTGATTGGAGAATATAGAGTTTATTGATAACATGAAGGTAATTTATATTTTAGTTTTTATTGGTTCACTATATAGTACTGTGAATAGCTCAGATGTGTAGTCATTTCTGTGACCAGTCACTAGCAAATCACCCAGTTATTTCAATGCTAAATTCGCCTAGTTATTTCAATGCTAAATTCTCCTGTTTGATTTGTACTAAGTGCCTCGGTGAATGTGTATGCTCTGACTTCAACGTAACTATTTCTGTAGCAGTTACAAGCGAATCACTCAGCCATTTCAATGCTAAATTCTATGCTAATCCCATTATCAAGGGGTGCCTCTGCGGATGTGTATGCCTTAATTTAGCTATTTCAATGCTAAATTCTATGCTAATTCCTTTTAACAATGGGTGCCTCTGCGGATGTGTATGCTTTAACTTTTAACATAGCTATTTCTGTGACCAGTCACAAGGTAATCATTCAGCCATTTCAATGCAAAATTTTATGCTAATTCCTTCGTCAAGGCTCTTTGTTCCTCTCACACAGCTTAAAAAGCCGTGATCTGAACGTGGCTCTCTCACTCCAGCGCTGTCCTACCAGACAGTCTCGCTCCCTTCACCTGATGAAGGCCGCTTGTGTTGTGGCCGAAACGTCGTGAGAATATTATTGTGTTATTTTATTTTATCAATTTATTATTTTATTCTCATTCTACGTGACTTTACCGAAAGAACCAAAGAAGATGAATCATTGCAGTCACGAAAGCTTTAAATCGAAATTTAACCGCCTCTACGGGGAGGGATTCCACACATCCTTAAGATCATTCAACAGACTTCGGGATAAGAAGGCTCAACTAATCGAGTCTCTCACCTTTCTGAAGAGATGCCGCGACTCTAAGGTAATACCAACCGCATTTACACTAACCTCTGCTGTTGCAACTTCTCTCAATGCAAAACGAATTCTAGCTAGAACTAGCTTCGCTCTTATCTCGGAAAAAATCAGACTTACACGCACCGAACTCGATCAGTTAGACAAGACACTCTACAAATCACACTTAAAATTGACAGCAACAATGTCTACATCGGATTGGGAACATGTAGACAATATGACTACCTCTTCGGCTGCCACTATGTCGAACAAATGTAGGGACAATTTGATTTCCAAATTCAATCACCTCTCCAGCAAAAAATCGGATCCACACACCGAAAAGATAGACGTCAACAAAGTCGTAATTAATCGCAGTAACAGTTCCATTTCTGATGGTCTGAAATCCGTTTTAGCTAAAGGTCTAAACTTTGCTGTCACACCGAGACACTTACCGGTTAATGATATCATTGCCAATGTCGACGTTGCACTCAAGGGCTTGAGTCACATCTCTGCAGACGTAGCAAGATCTGAAATCGCTGCAACCCTCAAAAACGCTAAGTTGCCACCTAGCAACATCAGCAAAGACGAACGTTTTGAATTATCTCAATTAAAAAAGAGGGATGATATTGTCGTTCTCTCAGCCGACAAAGGCAATGCCACTGTCATCATGGACAAAACAGAATATAACAACAAAATTCAAGAACTACTCAACGATGGCAGCTATACAAAAATAAAAAGAGACCCCACCAACAGCCTGGTCACCAAAACGAACAAAATTATCTCTGATTCAACAGCATTAATTGATGAGAACAAACAGTTCTTGTTGAAACCCTCTGCTGCCAGACCACCAAGATTATATGGCCTTCCAAAGATACACAAAGAAGATACACCCCTTCGTCCCATCGTCTCTACTATCAGCTCCCCCACCTACAAACTGGCACGTTTTCTGGCTGATATACTGCGACCTTTCACTGGAAAAACCACCTCTGCGGTACTAAATTCTACTCACCTGGTATCGACAATCAAAGACATTTCCCTGTCCCCAAACGACCTGCTTGTCAGTTTTGATGTGGTGTCCTTGTTCACCAAAGTCCCGGTACCTGACACCATCGCTATCATTGAAGACCTGGTTCATCAAGGACTGCATACTGATGTACCCCCCCTGGTGAGACATTGCTTAACCAACACATACTTCACCTGGAATGGAACTTTCTACAAACAAACTGAGGGCACCCCAATGGGCTCCCCCCTATCTCCGGTTGTAGCCAACGTATTCATGGAAAAATTTGAAACTGACGCCATCCAGACTGCCACTCTACGCCCGACCTTATGGAAGAGGTACGTTGATGACACCTTTGTCATCTGGCCACATGGCCAGCCTGCTCTAGACCAATTCCGCGACCACATCAATTCCATACACCCAGCCATCAGATTTACCATGGAGGTCGAAAAAGATGGCAAACTACCCTTTCTGGATGTCTTAATTAAAAGGAGACATGATGGTTCAATGAGCCACTCTGTCTACAGGAAAGCTACCCATACAGATGCTTACTTGAAACCGGATTCCCACCACCATCCATCCCAGAAGAACTGCCTCATCAAGACTCTATACCATAGAGCCCAATGCATTTCCGACCAGGAACACATTACCAGTGAACTCAAGCACGTACACCAGGCTCTCAGGGCTAATGGCTACTCCGACTACACAATCCGCAAAGCCATCACTCCAGTCATGAAGAAGGATCCTCTTGTGGAGCCACTCAAAACCATCACCTTACCCTACATTGCAGGGGTCACTAAAAAGATCTCCAAAATCCTGAATAAACACAAGATCCAGGTCCGATTCAACACAGTACACAAAATCCGTGATTTAGTTCCATCTGTAAAAGATGCTCTTCCAGACATACAGTACCCGGGCGTTTACAAACTAAAGTGCCTCTGTGGTAGTAGCTACATTGGAGAAACCAAAAGACATATCTCGGACCGCATCCGCGAACATAAAGCAGACTTGAAACACGGTAAGACGAACTCCTCTGCCGTGGCAGATCACTGTTACAATTCAGTGGGCTCACATGACATTGACTTCTCCAAGACGGAGGTTCTTTGCAAACCAACTGGCTACCATGAGAGATTCGTTCATGAGGCCATTCACATATACAAGCACAGAGACAATTTCAACCGAGAAGATGGATTCAGGCTTAGTAACCACTGGAAAGATGTGTTAAATCATTTCTGTTCTTAATTAATTGTAATTTTACGATGACCTTCAGACCGCAGCTCTTTCGCCAGCATTGCCTCTTAATACCTCTCACACCACGGTTAATGGTATGGTTTACAACATGGAGTATACTAGGGCTTCGCAGCTGTCTCTCTCCCCCTCCTCTGTTCCGACCATGGACGAACTCGTCCGTCTGAACGGGGCCCGTAGCTATCCGTGGTACGGAAATTTGAGGGTAAGAATCCACCCATTTTTTCGCCATATAGCATTGTGATATATAACGACTTATGGTTGGTAGCTTAGCTGATTGGAGAATATAGAGTTTATTGATAACATGAAGGTAATTTATATTTTAGTTTTTATTGGTTCACTATATAGTACTGTGAATAGCTCAGATGTGTAGTCATTTCTGTGACCAGTCACTAGCAAATCACCCAGTTATTTCAATGCTAAATTCGCCTAGTTATTTCAATGCTAAATTCTCCTGTTTGATTTGTACTAAGTGCCTCGGTGAATGTGTATGCTCTGACTTCAACGTAACTATTTCTGTAGCAGTTACAAGCGAATCACTCAGCCATTTCAATGCTAAATTCTATGCTAATCCCATTATCAAGGGGTGCCTCTGCGGATGTGTATGCCTTAATTTAGCTATTTCAATGCTAAATTCTATGCTAATTCCTTTTAACAATGGGTGCCTCTGCGGATGTGTATGCTTTAACTTTTAACATAGCTATTTCTGTGACCAGTCACAAGGTAATCATTCAGCCATTTCAATGCAAAATTTTATGCTAATTCCTTCGTCAAGGCTCTTTGTTCCTCTCACACAGCTTAAAAAGCCGTGATCTGAACGTGGCTCTCTCACTCCAGCGCTGTCCTACCAGACAGTCTCGCTCCCTTCACCTGATGAAGGCCGCTTGTGTTGTGGCCGAAACGTCGTGAGAATATTATTGTGTTATTTTATTTTATCAATTTATTATTTTATTCTCATTCTACGTGACTTTACCGAAAGAACCAAAGAAGATGAATCATTGCAGTCACGAAAGCTTTAAATCGAAATTTAACCGCCTCTACGGGGAGGGATTCCACACATCCTTAAGATCATTCAACAGACTTCGGGATAAGAAGGCTCAACTAATCGAGTCTCTCACCTTTCTGAAGAGATGCCGCGACTCTAAGGTAATACCAACCGCATTTACACTAACCTCTGCTGTTGCAACTTCTCTCAATGCAAAACGAATTCTAGCTAGAACTAGCTTCGCTCTTATCTCGGAAAAAATCAGACTTACACGCACCGAACTCGATCAGTTAGACAAGACACTCTACAAATCACACTTAAAATTGACAGCAACAATGTCTACATCGGATTGGGAACATGTAGACAATATGACTACCTCTTCGGCTGCCACTATGTCGAACAAATGTAGGGACAATTTGATTTCCAAATTCAATCACCTCTCCAGCAAAAAATCGGATCCACACACCGAAAAGATAGACGTCAACAAAGTCGTAATTAATCGCAGTAACAGTTCCATTTCTGATGGTCTGAAATCCGTTTTAGCTAAAGGTCTAAACTTTGCTGTCACACCGAGACACTTACCGGTTAATGATATCATTGCCAATGTCGACGTTGCACTCAAGGGCTTGAGTCACATCTCTGCAGACGTAGCAAGATCTGAAATCGCTGCAACCCTCAAAAATGCTAAGTTGCCACCTAGCAACATCAGCAAAGACGAACGTTTTGAATTATCTCAATTAAAAAAGAGGGATGATATTGTCGTTCTCTCAGCCGACAAAGGCAATGCCACTGTCATCATGGACAAAACAGAATATAACAACAAAATTCAAGAACTACTCAACGATGGCAGCTATACAAAAATAAAAAGAGACCCCACCAACAGCCTGGTCACCAAAACGAACAAAATTATCTCTGATTCAACAGCATTAATTGATGAGAACAAACAGTTCTTGTTGAAACCCTCTGCTGCCAGACCACCAAGATTATATGGCCTTCCAAAGATACACAAAGAAGATACACCCCTTCGTCCCATCGTCTCTACTATCAGCTCCCCCACCTACAAACTGGCACGTTTTCTGGCTGATATACTGCGACCTTTCACTGGAAAAACCACCTCTGCGGTACTAAATTCTACTCACCTGGTATCGACAATCAAAGACATTTCCCTGTCCCCAAACGACCTGCTTGTCAGTTTTGATGTGGTGTCCTTGTTCACCAAAGTCCCGGTACCTGACACCATCGCTATCATTGAAGACCTGGTTCATCAAGGACTGCATACTGATGTACCCCCCCTGGTGAGACATTGCTTAACCAACACATACTTCACCTGGAATGGAACTTTCTACAAACAAACTGAGGGCACCCCAATGGGCTCCCCCCTATCTCCGGTTGTAGCCAACGTATTCATGGAAAAATTTGAAACTGACGCCATCCAGACTGCCACTCTACGCCCGACCTTATGGAAGAGGTACGTTGATGACACCTTTGTCATCTGGCCACATGGCCAGCCTGCTCTAGACCAATTCCGCGACCACATCAATTCCATACACCCAGCCATCAGATTTACCATGGAGGTCGAAAAAGATGGCAAACTACCCTTTCTGGATGTCTTAATTAAAAGGAGACATGATGGTTCAATGAGCCACTCTGTCTACAGGAAAGCTACCCATACAGATGCTTACTTGAAACCGGATTCCCACCACCATCCATCCCAGAAGAACTGCCTCATCAAGACTCTATACCATAGAGCCCAATGCATTTCCGACCAGGAACACATTACCAGTGAACTCAAGCACGTACACCAGGCTCTCAGGGCTAATGGCTACTCCGACTACACAATCCGCAAAGCCATCACTCCAGTCATGAAGAAGGATCCTCTTGTGGAGCCACTCAAAACCATCACCTTACCCTACATTGCAGGGGTCACTAAAAAGATCTCCAAAATCCTGAATAAACACAAGATCCAGGTCCGATTCAACACAGTACACAAAATCCGTGATTTAGTTCCATCTGTAAAAGATGCTCTTCCAGACATACAGTACCCGGGCGTTTACAAACTAAAGTGCCTCTGTGGTAGTAGCTACATTGGAGAAACCAAAAGACATATCTCGGACCGCATCCGCGAACATAAAGCAGACTTGAAACACGGTAAGACGAACTCCTCTGCCGTGGCAGATCACTGTTACAATTCAGTGGGCTCACATGACATTGACTTCTCCAAGACGGAGGTTCTTTGCAAACCAACTGGCTACCATGAGAGATTCGTTCATGAGGCCATTCACATATACAAGCACAGAGACAATTTCAACCGAGAAGATGGATTCAGGCTTAGTAACCACTGGAAAGATGTGTTAAATCATTTCTGTTCTTAATTAATTGTAATTTTACGATGACCTTCAGACCGCAGCTCTTTCGCCAGCATTGCCTCTTAATACCTCTCACACCACGGTTAATGGTATGGTTTACAACATGGAGTATACTAGGGCTTCGCAGCTGTCTCTCTCCCCCTCCTCTGTTCCGACCATGGACGAACTCGTCCGTCTGAACGGGGCCCGTAGCTATCCGTGGTACGGAAATTTGAGGGTAAGAATCCACCCATTTTTTCGCCATATAGCATTGTGATATATAACGACTTATGGTTGGTAGCTTAGCTGATTGGAGAATATAGAGTTTATTGATAACATGAAGGTAATTTATATTTTAGTTTTTATTGGTTCACTATATAGTACTGTGAATAGCTCAGATGTGTAGTCATTTCTGTGACCAGTCACTAGCAAATCACCCAGTTATTTCAATGCTAAATTCGCCTAGTTATTTCAATGCTAAATTCTCCTGTTTGATTTGTACTAAGTGCCTCGGTGAATGTGTATGCTCTGACTTCAACGTAACTATTTCTGTAGCAGTTACAAGCGAATCACTCAGCCATTTCAATGCTAAATTCTATGCTAATCCCATTATCAAGGGGTGCCTCTGCGGATGTGTATGCCTTAATTTAGCTATTTCAATGCTAAATTCTATGCTAATTCCTTTTAACAATGGGTGCCTCTGCGGATGTGTATGCTTTAACTTTTAACATAGCTATTTCTGTGACCAGTCACAAGGTAATCATTCAGCCATTTCAATGCAAAATTTTATGCTAATTCCTTCGTCAAGGCTCTTTGTTCCTCTCACACAGCTTAAAAAGCCGTGATCTGAACGTGGCTCTCTCACTCCAGCGCTGTCCTACCAGACAGTCTCGCTCCCTTCACCTGATGAAGGCCGCTTGTGTTGTGGCCGAAACGTCGTGAGAATATTATTGTGTTATTTTATTTTATCAATTTATTATTTTATTCTCATTCTACGTGACTTTACCGAAAGAACCAAAGAAAATGATAACACTGTAGGGAGGTCTGGAGGTTGACTCATGTGCCGGAGACACCTCCTCCTCCAAATAACTTCATTAGGATTATGGGCTGGTTGGGGAGGCCATATTAAGTTTGCGAGGTCTGGAAACTCCAGGCCAAACATAGAAAAACTTCTGTTATCTCAGAAAAAGTAAGATGGATTTATGGGCAAGCTGTGGAGGTCTGGCTAAATTTAAAAGATGTCCATTGTTTCACAAGAGAGAACATGAATTGGATAAGAAATATACTATTAATTCTTATACACTGGTCCATTCATACAATTAGTATATTAGTGGGCTACGTTAGAAAAGATAAAGGGAGGAGAAGAGGAGGGTGAACAAAGGGGCCAGAGAGCCAGGGGCAACCCTAATGTTTATGTTGGCTGGATAGCATGTGCTCCCGTGCATGTGAGGTTGCTCTCAACAGAAGTCATTCCTTGCACGAGAATGGCTGAAACGCTGAGTAACCACTCAGAGGTATAGTGGTTAAGCAGTGGAGACGGTATAGTGGTAAAACAGTGGAGATTTTAAAAGCAAAGTTTAAGATTTGCATTTGTCACTTTATATTGAGCCGATACATATGGCAAGTGAAATTAAGAAGACTTAAAGTGAGTTTTACAGAAAGAGAGGATACATGTGTGTCTCTTGGAGAAGGAAAGGCATTGCTCAAAACTGTGCTGCAAGGTCACGTGCCATGAATCACATGAGTTTAGAAAAAACGTGACTGTAAACCAACAAGCCTGTGAATAATTATCATGGTGAAGACACCTCTATACGTTGGATACTGAAGGAAATCCATCGTGCTACACATCGTCAAAGCCCGACAACACCTGACATTCGAGAAAGAAGTACAATTGCATCGTTCTACACATCGTCAATACCCCACCACATCTGGAAAGTCACCAGCTGCATCAAGCACCTGACTTGTATTGTTCGAAAGACACTGTGTGTAACGACTTTACATCCGCCGGCACTGCGGGTTTCTAAACGCCTGCCATGTCACCTTCTCAACACTAGCGTCTGAGACCGTCTGATACAGACTGAAAGCTTATTTCCTTTGTTGCACTGTTTGTCTTTTCATGAATGTCATATTGTGCACTGGGTTATGCCTTATTAACCTAAATTCTGAATTTAGCTATTCATGTATTTCTATTACAGTATCACATATTCTTTGGACCAAGTGTCAATTGCCTATTTGATGACTGGTACTCTGATTCTTTTTTTACAAATCAGGGACTTGTTTTAATTAAAATGTGTGTGTGTGTGTGGTTGAACGGTATAACAAATCCATGCGTTACATGTGTAGTGTTGCAGCGCCGACCTGGTCAAGGCCTACGATACAATCAGTAGGCCAGGGCTCTGGATTGTTACTCGTATTTCCGGAGTCCCTAACCCTCTGCTCACAATCATTAAGTACCTTCACGATGGTGGGCAGGCCCGGATAAAGTTGCGTGCCCGGGAGTCAGAGCAATTTCCTGTTTACAGTGGGGTGCGACAGGGATCTACTCTGGCTGACACATTATTTAGCATCATCTTCGACCACATAGTTCGAGAAGTTTTTTTATGGCTGTACCGGTGGATTTTTTAATATTTGCTACAGATACAATGGGAGGCTGATTGATGCCTGGGTGAGGTCAAGGGATGGCTCCCTACTGGTCAACCATGTTATGTACACTGATCATTTGGAAGTTGATGCTCACACTGAAAAATAGTTGGAGGTTCTGCTGCTAAGCCTGGAGCGTGTGACAAAGAGGTGGTGCCTTACCATCAGCCCCACCAAAACTAAGCACCCGCCTGAGTATTTTGTGTAATTTAATACTCCGCCCCCTCAACTACTCTTGAGGTCTCACTCCGAATCGGTCAAGTGGCATATTTTCATCAGCTTCGTAAGACTTTGGGGTATCTACCTGGTCTGTCACTCGACACAAAACGCTGGGTCTTCTTGGCCAATGATAGAATAAATGAAAAATCTGAACCAGCTTTACACTTTCAGACTGGCCTGCCTACGATCCACCCTGGGTTTAACTACGCTGGAATGTGTGAACAGCTCACAGTGAGCTCCACTGGTGGGCAGGGCTGCATTGCCTGGGTCATGTACCCTGCTTGCTCAGCCACCGCATCCCCAAGCAGCCTCTGTTTTTCCAGATAGAGGGGGCTAAATGGGCGTGGCACGGACTGGAGAAGAGATGGACTGATGCAGTACAGGAGGATACGGAACTAAGTGGACTTGCCAAAGACTGGTACCACTGGTGTCAAGATCTGCCTCTATGGAGGAAGCTCGTGAAGGATGCTTATGGGAAGTTGGTGGCAGTTGCCCTCAAGCAAAAAAGGAGGGTGAGAGGAGCGACGCTCACAACAACAGACGGTGCACTGGATGACTAAAACGCAGCAAGTTGGCACAGTAGGATGCAAAGGTGGTGCGTCTGCCAGTCATCTCAGTCAGTCAACCCATCGCACTGGGGTCTGTCCCCTGATCTCCTGTCGGCAAGCCTTCGACACTTCAAGTGGCCTCGGAGTGCACCAGGCCTGGCACAAGCGCCATGGTGACGTCTCCGTCACTTAGTGGCGAATGAGGGCTGTTGTTGTTATCTGAGTCGGTTAGGGGCCTCCCCTAGGTCCACTCAGCCTCAAATAAGTATCTGATACGGTGTGTAAACATCGCCACTTGGGAGACAAAGACGGACAAGTGTGGTGCTGGCAACCCACCCCTCGTGTGCGGTGCCGGCCGTCATAGGTGCTCACTAACAGCACTTGCTCCTACAGTGTTTCAAGGCTATACACAAGATTTCTGTCTTTGTTTGTGTCTATGTGCAGTGTCTGTATGAGTGGTTGGGAGCAGTTGTGTCTGTGGGGATCGACCTGAGTTCGATTCCCATTCACAACCATCAGTGACTAATAAATAAAACCGGTCGTGTGCGTCCCCTACATCTACTCAAACTTAAAATAGTACCTCGTGCAACGTATAAACATCAAATGTGGGGAGACAAAGGCATCCGGATGCGGTGCTGACCACCCACCCCATCATAGGTGCTAACTCGCTAACAGCACTTGACTCAATAGTCTGTTAAGGCTATACGGGGATCTGTCTTTGTATACAGGTGCATGTGTCTGTGTGTATGTCTGTGTGTGGAATTACAGTACTCACTTCCCGTCGGCTTGCTCATCTCTCCACCCTGCAACAAAATCACAGCAGCGCACGTGAGACTCTAATCATATCACAGCTTACAACCACCACCACCATCATCATTACCGTCCTCATCATTAAACATTTCGAACAGACACACATTCACATATAGATGTTCTCTCAGATTAATGTTATCCTGATACAGCGCGCGTGTGGATGTACTCACGGAAGATATCGCCTTGAAGGCAGAACGAGAAGTCACGGATGGTCACGTTTTGTCAATAGATTTCGTTAACTGTGTTAATGAAGTGTTCAACCTCACGGATGTTTGTCAATGAGGTTTACCAAGTAATTTAACCGCGTTATCGATGTTCACTGACGACGTTGTCGAAGTGTGCTCCCGAATGCGATCTTTAAGCACACAGAGCGCGCGTCCACCTCCGTCTGTAACGATCGACCGTTGCTAAGGAAGTGACGTCACTTGTTAAGGTAACGAACCCCGGAAACCACGTGGTCCACTGTATCCTCCAGGCCTGATTAGTTACACGACTGTCAAATTTTTACTTTAAACTTTCGTAACTTGCAGGAATTCATATTTTTGGTTCTTTCGGTAAAGTCACGTAGATAGAAAATAACATTTTAAGTGAAGGCAAAAAACCCACGAGGTTTCGGTGGCAACACAAGCGGTCTTCATCACGTGTTGCGATCGAAACGTCGTGGGTTTTTTCTTTTATTTTAATTTATTTTTATTGTTATTATTTTCTATTTACGTGACTTTACCTGAAAGAACCAAGAATATAGTAACGATTGTACCCTGGTCGCCACGGATGAAGAGGCCGAGCGGGCTCGGTTCAACTGTTGCCAGGTACCTCCACCACTCAGCTCGCAGCACACACACACACAGTGTCCACTATGTAAAAATCAGGCTAAACTAAACCTTTCTAGAAGTTACTAAAATAATGCTATAAAACAATGCAACAGTGATCATAAGAAATGTGATTGAAAGTTAACAATAGCGACATATATAACATTACTAAACCTAGCATCCTTCGCTAGCTGCTTGAGTCAATCCATAATAGCAGGAGTAACAATTATGTATGTTGATTAACTGCGAATAACCCAATCAATAACAGATATCCATTGTAATTTACATCAATACATTACCCCCCCTCCCCCCCCGTCTTCGTATCGGATCTGCTTACAAGCGACGACGTCACATTTATCCCCCGTCTACGTCTATTAAAGACCGAAACAGGGGAAGGATTTCACCACAACTCTGGCTGTCACCTGACGAGGCGGGTTGTTGTTGTAGTTACAGGCGAAACGTCACGGTACTTGAATTGTAAATGTTGTGGGTTTACTCTCCAACACACCGATGTGCTGAATTAGTCACTAATTGGCATGTTTTGTTTACGTGACAAACTTGACTAAGATTTACGCGAGCTAACCCAAACAAACAAAAACACCCTCTAATAAGTAAATATTTGTATTAATTCCATGAATGGACCTTGGCCTGGGACTGTGGGGATTGAGAAGTTATGGATGCAGCTTCTGTTTGTGCTGCCATCAGAATGCCCAACAAATAAATAAATAATACACACGGATTGGTGACTACAGTACTAGACCCCCAGTGCTTTTATATTTAAAAGTGTATGTGCTTTGTGGTTGCTTTATTGCGCGTGTGTACGTACTGTGTAACACTTGTTTGAACGCAGGTGATGGGGTTGTCCATGTTGGGTGTCATTACAGCCAAAAACAAGCAGCAGTACGAAGACCAGGACGCCGTGGCCGACCATGAGGACGGAAATTGGCCTCGCCCGGTCACAACGTACGACAGCAGTACAGGTTTCCCTCCACACATGCACACACCTACGAGTTTCCCACTACAGAGACGAAGGTCCCCCATATAGCCTTAACAGACTGTTGTGGCAAGTGCTGTTCGCAAGCACCAATGAAGGTCGGCATGGTATATCAGGGGGTAGGTGGCCAACACCACACCCGGCCGCCTTTGTCTCCCAAGTGGTGACGTATACACACACCGCTCCAGGTATTTATTTGAGGTTGAGTCGACCCAGGACCGGTTCAGATAAATAATCGTCACTGGCGTTGGCCATGAGCGGGACTCCAACTCGCATGTTTGCGGGGTTTGGAGCGTAGCATACTATCCACTGCGCCACTGCTACCTTCACATAACGCACACAGAAACAACACACAGGGACCCACACGCACGGACACACAGGGACCTGCTCAACATTGAAATGTGCAGCCCTTGTGTGGCGGCCTGCGTTGAATTTGGGCGTTCATCTCGTCACCCATACAAAAGGTCTCGACAATCAATGGCAGTCCCCCTTGCCCTGCCTGGCACGCACATCGGGCCAGTCACCCCACGCACAGCGCACACAACGTGCGCGTCGCGTATGCCAAATCAAGAGTCGTCCCCGAGTGTCCGGCAAATTGGACCGACTATCCCGGGCCCCGCGCTTCGGGGGAGGCCCCACGTGTAGACATCAGTGTCACATGTAATGCTTCTGGTTTAGTTTGAAGGCATCGGGGGGGGGGGCCCACGCACCCCCTATGGACGGCCCTGGTCAAAGCACACGGCAGCGCGGAGCACGCGCGTCACGCGCACGGGCCACGTGCGTCACGGGTACGTGACATCTACAAGGCAAGCACCTGCATCGCGTGGTCATCACTTGTAAGGCATGCCCTTTGTGCATGGGACGTGCGTAGTGTGTGCAACACGTGGCACATGTATGTCACACATGCGCATCGCAATGTGATGTCATGTGTACGTGGACATTTGAATCGCATGTAGCTGTCTGGTGGGCAGGACGGATCTACGCGTGGGCAAGTAAGGGGGTGGCTGAGTAAGACTGATACGGAGACACGTCAAGCCACACACTCACCACACACTCACCGGTACACTCACACACACCACATTCACCGCACACTCACTTACCGGCACACTCGCACACTGGCACTCACTGCACACTCACACACCGCACACTCACCACGCACTCGCTTACCGGCACACTGACTGCACATTCACACACACTCACCGCTCTCACCACGCACTCACTTACCGGCACACTGACTGCACATTCACACTCACACACCGCACACTCACCACGCACTCACCGGCACACTGACTGCACATTCACACACACTCAGCGCTCTCACCACGCACTCACTTACCGGCACACTGACTGCACATTCACACACACTCAC
This sequence comes from Petromyzon marinus, assembly GCF_048934315.1. Taxonomy (NCBI): domain Eukaryota; kingdom Metazoa; phylum Chordata; class Hyperoartia; order Petromyzontiformes; family Petromyzontidae; genus Petromyzon; species Petromyzon marinus. The sequence continues at coordinate 1,918,041 of NC_133721.1, forward strand.
CGCACACTCACTTACCAACACTCTGACTGCACATTCACACACACCGCACTCACACCGCATTCACACACACTCACACACACTCACACCGCACTCATTCACTCACACACACTCACTCACACACACTCACACAAATTTACACACACTCACCACACACTCACACACACTCACACTCACCGGCACACTCGTGTGCAAGCACACTAGTGAGCTTCCACAAGATGTGCTGCACATTAGTGAGGCCACACACCAGCAGGTTTACACATCAGTGAGCTTACACACTAGTGTGCACACACACAGTCGTAAGCTTACAGATTAGATAGCGTACACACCAGCTCACCGGTGAGGTGAGCTACACACTGGTGAGTTAACACACCCACCTGTTCACGTGCGCAAAGCTCTTAACCCTAAACCTAACATATCCCAAATGCCATGGCTAAAGTTATTTTACACACGCACGTCCATACACGCATGCGCATATGAAGGCACGCATGCACACATACGTGCACACAAACACACATGCACGCACATGTTTAAACATATACAATTCCATGGCGTTGGACTTGAGACTCCCAGAAGTGGAATCAGGACTCCTGAGTGTGCGATATAGCTCAGTGGGCCTTACTTGGTAAAATTTAAATAATTAATTTAGTTTCAGGATGTAGGGTTCTGAAGATATTTCATCTTTCAGTCCTTTCTGACCGTTTGAGTGTGGGTGAGTGAGTGACAACTACTTATGCATTTTTTGTTATTACAAATACAAGCATTTACAGCTATTGACATGAAATGTATTAACTCTGGAAGATGATGGTGATACAGGTGGTGGGTAGCGGTAGTGTAGCGTTTAGCACGCTGCGCTACGAACCCGGCGACCCGAGTTAAATTCTCGCTCATGCGCAACGCAGGTAACGACTCTCTGAACCGGTCATGGGCCTCCCCTAGGTCGACTCAGCCTCAAATGAGTACTTGGTGTGGTGTAAACATCACTACTGGGGAGACAAAGGCGGCCGGGCGTGGTGTTGGCCACCCACCTCTCGTGGGCCATGCTGGCCTTCACAGGTACTTGCTTACAGCACTTGCCCCAATAGTCTATTCGGGCTATACGGGGAGTCTTTGCTTTGGTGGTGATAATACAGATGGTGATTGATTATACAGATGGTTAGGATGATGATAATGATACATTTGGTGATGATGGTGGTGATGATGGGACTGTAAGAGTGGTCCTTGAAGATATTTACTGTGTAATATTAAGACACACTAATATAAATGTAATCATTAAAGCACAATATATAACACTTGTAATTTCTGTTGAAAGCATGTGCTTTTAATGATCACGTGTATTTGTACGTGGTTGTGCATGAATGCACGTGTTTTTATTTTCTGTATTAGGTGCTTGACGACAGCCCTTGGCCCAACAGTCTATATTGGTTGTACAGGAAATCTTTGTGTTTTGATTTACGAATGTTCCATTCACGAAATGTAGTGAAAACGAAATTGACAAATTAAGGATACTTTTCGACTTACAAAATAGAATTTCAGCGGAAACAATATATCACATGGCACGCGCCATGAGATCATCAAGCAAGAAGCTGTCATCCATTCACGACAGTGTCACGGTATCCCCATAGTGCAAAAGTAACGCCTCGTCACCTCTCCAGTCATTCCAACATGCAGATCTTTTGGTGAGTTCCTTGAAGATGTTAATTATTTTTGTTTTAAATTGATTATTATTCAACCGTTGTAATATTTGTTCTCTATTATTTTTTGCATTGTGAAATATTGGTGTTTATTTTGGGTTTATAGTAGAAATGACTGTCTGAAACACATCGCAAGTTTTTCGTATTCAATTAATGGGAAAAGCCCTTCCGATTTGCGATATTTTGTTTTACGGGCGTTTTTAGAAGAACGCATCCCTTTCGTAAGTAGAGGCATACATGTACAGGAATCCATTGCCAACCGCTAATTTACCAACCACGAAATTTTAGTAAACACGGATTGACTACTGGACACCTGTTTACTAACCACGAGCATCTCGCTTTGAGTATTCGCGAGTCACGCCGAGTAGTGAAATCAAAACAACACGATGTACCTTATGGGGGGGGGGGTTCTTGTATTTGTTCTTGTATTTGTACGAGCTGTTGTTTGTTTATGTTACCGATGTTTACGGGGAGCGTTAGTGCAGCGGGTTAGCGAGCTGTACTATAAAGCCATAAATCCTGGTATAATTTCTGCTCATGGCCAACACCAGTGGCAATTATCTGAACCATTCCTGGACCTACCCTCGGCCTCAAATGAGTACTTGGTGCATTGTGAAAACATCAGCACTGGCAGAGACAAACCCCATATGCTGTGCTGGCCTGCATAAGTGCTCATAACGGCACTTACCCAACAGTCTGTTACATGGGGGGATCTTAGTCTTGGCGTGTAAGTGAGAGTTTGTGGACTTTGCATGTTCTTCCCCTGTTGTGCACGCGTTTTCTCAGGGTTCTCAGCTTTCAAAAAAGAACAACCAATTCTAACTGTAAGATATTACCTGCAAATTACTTAAACAAGGATTACACACCGTGGCAACATCGCCCCCTTCTGTCAAAGCTGGACAGGACCCTCCTGCAAAAGAGTGAGACTTCCCTGAATAAGCAAATGTAGCACGGTAATCTTTGAAATAATAAAATAAACTATTCACCCCTAGAGTGGACAAGGTAGCGAGGGTGATTCTAGCAAGCGAGTGAGCTGTACTCGGACGGAACGGACGACGGCTCCCAGCCGACCTCTTCGCCTTTGTGGATCTTGTCATCGTTGGAGGCCGGTCTCAGCTCTGCGAGGATCGCCTCAAACGTGGGGCGCTCTAACGGCGGGTGGCTCCAGCAGCGGTGCATCACCTTGCGGCTGTGGGGCGAGGGGAGGGTGCAGTGAGGGTGCGAGGAAGGTGAATCGCGCACAAGCTCGGACTGCGCTTTCACCTCTTCCAGTGCGCGTTCGTTCTCAGAATGGTTGAATGAGTGCCGATGATGTTAATGACGTCACAGAGGGGGATGAAGGGGGTCAGGTGGCGAGGGGGGTGAGGGGGGTGTGAGTAGGGAGAGGGTCATGAAGGCATAAAATATCTACAGTATAGATTCACACAGCGGCGTCTAAATGCCACTGCATCTCCATACGTAGTGCAGAAACACTGGTCATGTTTATCTTGTAGAGAGAGAAGCAGTCTGTGGGTCTCTACAATGAGGGAAAAAGTATTTGATCCCCTGCTGATTTTGTACGTTTGCCCACTGACAAAGAAATGATCAGTCTATCATTTTAATGGTAGGTTTATTTGAACAGTGAGAGACAGAATAACAACAAAATCCAGAAAAACGCATGTCAAAAATGTTATAAATTGAGTTGCATTTTAATCAGGGAAATAAGTATTTGACCCCTCTGCAAAACATGACTTAGTACTTGGTGGCAAAACCCTTGTTGGCAATCACAGAGGTCAGACGTTTCTTGTAGTTGGCCACCAGGTTTGCACACATCTCAGGAGGGATTTTGTCCCACTCCTCTTTGCAGATCTTCTCCAAGTCATTAAGGTTTCGAGGCTGACGTTTGGCAACGCGAACCTTCAGCTCCCTCCACAGATTTTCTATGGGATTAAGGTCTGGAGACTGGCTAGGCCACTCCAGGACCTTAATGTGTTTCTTCTTGAGCCACTCCTTTGTTGCCTTGGCCGTGTGTTTTTGGTTATTGTCATGCTGGAATACCCATCCACGACCCATTTTCAATGCCCTGGCTGAGGGAAGGAGGTTGTCACCCAAGATTTGATGGTACATGGCCCCGTCCATCGTCCCTTTGATGCGGTGAAGTTGTCCTGTCCCCTTAGCAGAAAAACACCCCCAAAGCATAATGTTTCCACCTCCATGCTTGACGGTGGGAATTGTGTTCTTGGGGTCATAGGCAGCATTCCTCCTCCTCCAAACACAGCGAGTTGAGTTGATGCCATAGAGCTCCATTTTGGTCTCATCTGACCACAACACTTTCACCCAATTGTCCTCTGAATCATGCAGATGTTCATTGGCAGGGAAAAAAGTATTTGATCCCCTGCTGATTTTGTACGTTTGCCCACTGACAAAGAAATTATGAGTTTATATTTTTAATGGTAGGTTTATTTGAACAGTGACAGACAGAATAACAACAACAAAAAATCCCAAAAAATGCATGTCAAAAATGTTATAAATTGATTAGCATTTTAATGAGGGAAATAAGTATTTGACCCCCTCTCAATCAGAAAGATTTCTGGCTCCCAGGTGTCTTTTATACAGGTAACGAGCCGAGGTTAGGAGCACACTCTTGAAGGGAGTGCTCCTAATCTCAGCTTGTTACCTGTATAAAAGACACCTGTCCACAGAAGCAATCAATCAATCAGATTCCAAACTCTCCACCATGGCCAAGACCAAAGAGCTCTCCAAGGATGTCGGACAAGATTGTAGACCTACACAAGGCTGGAATGGGCTACAAGACCATTGCCAAGCAGCTTGGTGAGAAGGTGACAACAGTTGGTGCGATTATTCGCAAATGGAAGAAACACAAAAGAACTGTCAATCTCCCTTGGCCTGGGGCTCCATGCAAGATCTCACCTCGTGGAGTTGCAATGATCATGAGAACGGTGAGGAATCAGCCCAGAACTACACGGGAGGATCTTGTCAATGATCTCAAGGCAGCTGGGACCATAGTCACCAAGAAAACAATTGAGATTAGGAGCACTCCCTTTAAGAGTGTGCTCCTAATCTCAGCTCGTTACCTGTATCAAAGACATCTGGGAGCCAGAAATCTTTCTGATTGAGAGGGGGTCAAATACTTATTTCCCTCATTAAAATGCAAATCAATTTAATAACATTTTTGACATGCGTTTTTCTGGATTTTTTTGTTGTTATTCTGTCTCTCACTGTTCAAATAAACCTACCATTAAAATTATAGACTGATCATTTCTTTGTCAGTGGGCAAACGTACAAAATCAGCAGGGGATCGAATACTTTTTTCCCTCATTGTATGTGAGGAGTCTGTGGGTCGCAACAGCACGTACGGCTGGAAGTAGGACATTCCAGACTAAGAGGGTTCATAATGGCCTTGTCAACGAGACTGAACCAGCCAGCACAACTCACTGCCAATAACACATCACGTAATTCACCCTTAAGCAATTGTTCAATCAATTAATTGAATCACTACAATTAAAATCAAAGAATATCCCAGAACAAACACTTCGCACTCTCCTCCGTCAGCCACCTGCATCCACAATAGAAACGCATCAGTCCAGCAGTGGATAAAACCTGGTGTGGGAGGTATGGGGGGGGCGGCTTACACTTGCGGTGGACAGCAGGGGGGTGGCTGCATGCAGTAGCCATCGCAGATCAAGCGGTAGAACTTGTCATCGACTGCCATGCGCCAGGGTAAGGGGCCTCTCCTACACCCACACACATCACACACCGAGCGGCACACACGTCACACCAAGGAGCACGCACATCACACACCGAGCAGGTTGCACAGGGCTCCTTTATCAAGACAAACGTGGAGCAGATTACAACTACAACTCTACGCCTGTCACAATGCCCCCCTCTCCCCCCCCCCAGTTTATGGGGGGGCGCGGGCCTCACTCCCCCCTTCGCGTCAGCCCCCCCTAATAAATGGTCCGGTTGCATTGTGAATGCACCACTCGAATGACGTGCAGTCCCGTGGCGCACTGTAACGGGCTCGTGATTTACTCACTAAAATTCAACGTAAAAAAATAAAAACGATCCCAAGACATTTAAAATAAAGTATGGCCATCGTGTGTCAGCATCACAGGCGAAAATTGGCATGTAAAAATAAACTTCACTGCGACTCACTCAATTGGGATTGCTCGCAGCAAACAGCACTTGACCTGCCTACAGGTTAGGTGCTGAATAACCGTGTGTCACACAGAGAACAGTTGCCACTGAGGGTGCCCTTTTCAAATGCTTGAGATGTGATTATCGCGTGTAAATGTGCACACTAAAATAACGAAAAAATTCTAAGCAAACTATTATCGTTTCAGGTGGCAGGGTGGTGCAGCGGTGATCTTTGACCCTTGCAACAAGAAGGGCCTTGGTTAATTATCCGACTGGCACTTTGCGGAGTTTTCTATGTTCTCCCCTTTGTTCTCTATGGGTTATCCAGTTTGCTCACATAGCTAGAAAACACACAATCACAATGTAACTGGGTATTGGCCAAGCATCCCAATGCTAAAGTTACCTGGAAATTACTTCATTGGGATGACACTCGGCAGCAGAGCCGGATGATGGCATTGCTGGGGCCCTATGCCATTGTTAAGCTTAAGAGGCCCCTTCTATGAATGCCTGTATATTTTTGTCAGCAGAATGAAAATAACTGCTTTGGAGAGTCTTTTTTTCTCACCGATCTTAATTTTTTTAAACAATTATGTTAAAACTCGAAACATCGTGTCCATTTCTTGTTTCGTATTTAGAGACCCCCCCCTCTCTTAATGCGAGGCCCTAAGCTGTAAGTGTAGCCGGTGTGAGCTCGCCTGTGATGAATCACACGTATAATTGTGCACTCTTATTTTCTATGGGTGGCCAGGAGAATTTATTATTATTTAAGTGAATGCAATGGTGATCAGGGGATTGGATCCAGAGCCCCACGTACACAGTAGAGTACAAGGGAACGCCCACAATACAGATTTGAGCTGACCTCCGGATTGAGAAATTGACTGGCGGTGTTGTGACGTACAGGGTGTTTCTGATCGCTATTGCGACCGTCCTGTCCCGACGGGAGGAGAGAGGACAGGGTGGACCGGCTGCATGAGCTTACTCTCCGGCACTGCACAGCACAACATCGCCTCCCTACTGCAAAAATACTCGGCAGGACCCTCCTGAAAATAAAAAGTCTTCGGAATCAGTGAGGCCTGTCCTTGGGAGGACAGGCGTAGTCTTGGTCGTCACAAGCGAACATTTATTTCTCCACATTAATTTGTATCCCCGGGTTACCATCAGGGCTGGGCGCTGCAAGCTTAGCTTCTGAGATCTGATGAGACTGGTAGCCGTTTTGTAAAAGGTAATTTCGGCATCTGGAGCCCAAGCATGCAACAACTCTATGCAACTTCTTGGTTCTTTTGGTAAAGTCACGTAGAATGGAAATAAAATAATAAAAATAAAACATAATAAAAAAATAAATTCTCACGACGTTTCGGCCACAACACAAGTAGCCTTCTTCAGGTGAAGGAACAGAACTCTAGGATGACAGCGCTTCAATAACTGCTGCTAAGATTCGCAGCGTCTTTTAAGCTAGGTGGGAGAGGTAAAGCGCCTTGACAAAGGAGTTTACATATCAAACAGGAGAATTTAGCATTGAAATCGCTGTGTTAAAGTGTTGGATCAGCAGGGTGTTAAAGTCAGAAATTAGCATGTAACTGGGAGATTAGCATGATGTTAATGTGAGCGATTAGCATGCGACTGGTCACGGAAATAGCTATGTTAAGTCAAAGTTTCCATCTCAACAGAGGCATTTAGTATATGGACGCTAAAGGACTGCAACTACCCAACTATTATACAATTAACCGATGTGAAAAAAACTAAGTATAAACAACATCAATATAATAAATGTACTCAATATGTTCTTCAATACGTTGAGCTATAAACATAAAGTAACTGAGTATACACTACACTATATAATGAATACCATATAGTAAACTAATTAATAAAACTAAAATATAAACTACATCAATGTTATCAATAAACTCTATATACTCTCCAATCAGCTGAGCTACTAACAATAAGTCATTATACATTACAATGCCCTATGGCGAAAAAATGGGTGGCGGTTTTTTCCTTCTTTCCAACGTTAGCACCATGGAGAGCGACGAGCCTCGTTCAGACGGACGAGTCCATCCATGCTCGGAACGGAGGAGGGGGGAGAAACAGCCACGATGTGCTGCTCTGTCCTGTGTTGCGTTACAACCATGCCATAAACTTGACTACTATACATTGTAACGTTATACCTTCCAATATAAACTACATTGTATAATATCGTATACGCAGCCCAATGTAAGCTCTAACATTATGCATTATATTGATATGTCTTCAACTAAACTTTTTCCTACATTACACTACTATACACCGTAATATACACTACCATAGACAAACCCACCCTTGAATTACACAATGCGTTACTTTACACTACCCTATACTTTAGACTGTAAAATGTTAGACTTGTAATATTACACTATGTATTATTCTACCAACCCTACTGTATACCACACTGCTGTATATTCACAATACAATTACGATACTATATATTGCCTTATGAATTATGTTAAACATTACAATGTTATACTATTTATTATATAACATGCTATAAACCATACCATTGACCGTCGTGTGAAGAGGCAGTGCCAGCGAATGGACTGCAGTCTGAATGTCACCATAAAATACAATCAATTAAAAACTGAAATTGTTTATAACGTCTTTCCAATGAAATTTTGATTTAAAGCTTTCGTGACTGCAGTAATTCATATGCTTAGTTCTTTCGGTAAAGTCACGTTGAAGGGAAACAACAAAATAATAAAATATATAAAACAATAAAAATTCTAACGACGTTTCGACCATAACACAAACCAATTCCTCGACCACATCAATTCCATACACCCAGCCATCAGATTCACCATGGAGGTCGAAAAAGATGGCAAGCTACCCTTTTTGGATGTCCTAATTAAAAGGAGACCTGATGGTTCAATGAGCCACTCTGTTGACAGGAAAGCTACGCATACGAATGCTTACTTAAAACCGGATTCCCACCACCATTCATGCCAGAAGAACTCCCTCATCAAGACTCTATACCATAGAGCCCAATGCATTTCCGACCAGGAACACATTGCCAGTGAACTTAAGCACGTACACCAAGCTCTCAAGGCTAATGGTTACTCCGACTACACAATCCGCAAAGCCATCACTCCAGCCATGAAGAAGGATCCTCTTGAGGAGCCATTCAAAACCATCACCTTACCCTACATTGCGGGGGTCACAAAAAAGATCTCCAAAATCCTGAATAAACACAAGATCCAGGTCCGATTCAACACAGTACATAAAATCCGTGATCTGGTTCCGTCTGTAAAAGATGTGGTTCCAGACATACAGTACCCGGGCGTCTACAAACTAAGTTGCCTCTGTGGTAGCAGTTACATTGGAGAAACCAAACGACATATCTGGGACCGCATCCGTGAACATAAAGCAGACTTGAAACACGGTAGGACGAGCACCTCAGCCGTGGCAGATCACTTATAATTCAGTGGGCTCACATGACATTGACTTCTCCAAGACGGACGTTCTCTGCAAGCCATCCGGCTACCATGAGAGATTCGTTCATGAGGCCATCCACATATACAAACACAGAAACAATTTCAACCGAGAAGATGGATTCTGGCTTAGTAACCATTGGAAAGACGTTATAAACCATTTTGGTACTTAATTGATTGTATTTTATGGTGACTTTCAGATCGCAGTCCATTCGCTGCCACTGCCTCTTAATACCTTTCACACGACGGTCAATGGTATGGTTTATAGCAGGGGTGTCCAAACTTTTTTTCCCGAGGGCCACATACAGAAAAATATACGAAGGATTGGGCCACTCACTAGACGTGAGGTATACTGCCTCACTTCTCATGCACTAATATTGTAAAAATCAATCAAATGCAGGTAAATTACGTTTGATTATTGAACATGTTTGAAGAAAAAAAGCCTCCATCATAGCTCTTCATTAGTAGATATTAATTTTATTTTTTACAAAAAGGTTGGCAGGTAATTCTCTCAGTGACAGCCTCAGATTGGTTCTTAGGGTGCTGATCCCCCTTCATTGTCCATATGAAGGGAGAGACAAGAAGACAAATAGGGGATGTGGATATTTCAACCTTATTACACAAATAAATTATTGGGCTTGTTAACACATCAACTAACGTTTGTTAAAACAATTGTCATCAACTTTAATTGAGTGAATTTATGAAGTAATTGGGCTTATTAACAAATGAAAACGGTGTGTATATTTTTAACTCACCTGTAATGGGAATAATGTTACGTTCAGTGGGAACAGTGATGCTGCACTTTGGTCTGAAGGATAGCTGGCAGGTCAGGATTAAGTTTGGTGGTTGAGATGCGAAGGACGTCACGGAGATGGCTGTCGGTCGTTCTGGTTCTCAGCCTGCTTTTGTTCAGCGTTAACAGAGAGAATGTCTGCTCACTTATGTATGTTGAGCCGAACAGACTCATCATTCGTTTTGCATGGCGTCTCGTCGGAGGAAACTTGGCCTTTTCCAAACTCCGGTAGAAGTCAGGTAGGGAGAGAAGCTGATGCTGATTCTTCAGAGAATCATCACACTGAATTTCGATCAGTTCTAATTGCAGACTCTCCTCCACTTCTTTTGCATCCATTGAAAACGGAGCTGCAAACAGTGTGATTTCCTTCTCAATGACAGAAAAATCTTGGAAGCGCTGACTGAATTCTGTCATGAGAGATGTGATCACAGACACATATTCTCCCATTTTTGCAGAGAGCTTGGCATTTGGAAATGCGCATTGATTTCGGTCAGCGTAGGGAAGTGCGCTACATTGAAGTTGCGCAGTTGTGACTCGAAGAGACGGAGCTTCGCACGGAATGCTTTCATGTGCACATACAGCTGTGGTACCAGCTGCTCTTTGCCTTGTAGTCTCGTGAGATCAACTAAAAAAGCCAGGCCTGCCAACCATAAAGGGTCACTGATCTCATGGAGAGGTCTGCCCTTTTCTTTCAAAAACTTGTCGATATTTGATCTCAGGGAATAACACCACTGCAGCACGGAGCCGCGACTGAGCCAGCGCACTTGAGAATGGTAGAGTAGGTCCCCGTATTCAGCATCGACATCAGAGAGGAACGCTTGCAATTCTCTGTGGTAAAGCCCTCGGGCCATAATTTTTTGACATTTTTCACAACTGTGTTCATCACATCGCCAAGCTGGATTATCTTGGCACAGAGGGCTTCTTGGTAGATGATACAGTGCATTTTAACAGTCTCACCTCCGCTCTCCTGCACCTTGGCACTCACCATAGAAGCCATTCCTTTGCGCTCGCCTGTCATTGCTGGAGCCCCATCCATTGTAATTCCACACAGCTTGTCCCATTTAAGTCCAGCCTGGTTAATTGAATCTGACACAGCTTCAAAACATATCCTTCCCAGTTGTTGTCCCCTTTAGACTCCGAAGATCAAGCAGTTCCTCCGTAATGCAAAAATTCTCATCAACTCCCCGCAAAAAAATTAACAGCCGTGCAGTGTCCGTGGCATCTGTGCTCTCATCACATGCAATCGAGTAAAAATCGAAAGCACAAGCTTTATCTGACACTTGCTGTTTTAAGTTAGCCGACAAGTCTTCAATTCGCCGCACAACCTTATTTCTGGACATACTAACATCGTTAAAATCCTGCATTTTCTCCAGGCACATTCCCACGACTTTAGTGAGGCACTGTTTGATGAAGTCACCGTCTGAGAAAGGTTTCCCGTGTAGGGCAATGAGTTGAGCTACTTCATTGCTGGCTATTGTTGCATTTTCTTGAGCTTTGTTAGCACGGAAAAAAAACCCTGCTGCTGCGTTAGCAGGCTAGCTTGCCATTTGCTTTACCTTCTCTCTCCGCTCGGCGCCAGTGTAGGACGTGAAGGTCTGATGTTTCGTTTCATAATGCCGTCGTACATTGTACTCTTTCATCACGGCAACACTCTCATTACAAATCAAACAAACACACTTCCCCTTGGTTTCTATGAAAAAACATTCATTTTTCCACCGAGTCTGAAATTTTCTGCACTCGCTTGCAATCTTGCGTCTCTTCGGTTCCGGCCTTTCTGGTGACCCTGAGCAAATGTTTTCTTCGATTGCTTGCTTTGTGGAGACGCTGCCTTGTTCAAGACAATATTGCCATCTAGTGTTTAAATTAAGAAATGCAATACAGTGGGCCATAGTCCATTATATTTTTAAACTTTGATACGGGCCCATTAAAAATGGATGGCGGGCCGCAGTTGGCCCGCGGGCCGTAGTTTGGACACCCCTGGTTTATAGCATGTTATATAATAATAAATAGTATAACATTGTAATGTTTAACATAATTCATAAGGCAATATATAGTATTGTAATTTTGTAGTGAATATACAGCTGTGTGGTATACAGTAGGGTTGGTAGAATAATACATAGTGTAATATTACAAGTCTAATATTTTACAGTCTAAAGTATAGGGTAGTCTAAAGTAACGCATTGTGTAATTCAAGGGTGGGTTTGTCTATGGTAGTGTATATTACGGTGTATAGTTGTGTAATGTAGGAAAAAGTTTATTTGGAGACATATCAATATAATGCATAATGTTAGAGCTTACATTGGGCTGTGTATACGGTATTATACAATGTAGTTTAGATTGGAAGGTATAACATTACAATGTATAGTAGTCTAGTTTATGGCATGGTTGTAATGCAACACAGGACAGAGCAGCACATCGTGGCTGTTTCTCCCCCCTCCTCCGTTCCGAGCATGGATGGACTCGTCCGTCTGAACGAGGCTCGTCGCTCTCCGTGGTGCTAACGTTGGAAAGAAGGAAAAAACCGCCACCCATTTTTTTCGCCATATGGCATTGTAATGTATAACGACTTATTGTTAATAGCTCAGCTGATGGAGAGTATATAGAGTTTATTGATAACATTGATGTAGTTTGTATTTTAGTTTTTAGTAGTTTACTATATGGTATTCATTAGATAGTGTAGTGTATTCCCAGTTACTTTATGTTTATAGCTCAATTTATTGAAGAATATATTGAGTACATTTATTATATTGATGAAGTTTCTACTTAGTTTTTTTTCACATCGGTTTATTGTATGATAGTTGGGTAGTTGCAGTCCTTTAGCGTCCATATACTAAATGCCTCTGCTGATATGTAAACTTTGACTTTAACATAGCTATTTCCGTGACCAGTCACATGCTAATCCCTCACATTAACATCATGCTAATTTCCCAGTTACATGCTAATTTCTGACTTTAACACCCTGCTGATCCAACACTTTAACGCAGCTATTTAAATGCTAAATTATCCTGTTTGATATGTAAACTCCTTTGTCAAGGCACTTTACCTCTCCCACCTAGTTTAAACGACACTGCGAATCTTAGCAGCAGTCATTGAAGTGCTGTCGTCCCGACAGTTCTGTTCCTTCACCTGAAGAAGGCTACTTATGTTGTGGCCGAAACGTCGTGAAAATGTTATTTTTTATTACGTTTTTTTTTTCCATTCTACGTTACTTTACCGAAAGAACCAAGAAGATGAATCCCTGCAGTCACGAAAGCTTTAAATCTGAACTTTACGCAATAAAAAATCATAGTGTAAGATAAGACTACAATCGTTGTCTGCTGTGAGGATCTTCTGTACTCAGGGCCCCGAATGTTTGTGGCAAGTGAAAGTTTGTCTCAGCAAAATATAAGATTTCTCACAGTAGCATACCGTATGACCACACGTCGCTCTGCACCTTGTAGAGCCCATGGAACATGCTTTCTGAAGACATCCACTTTACAGGCAGAGGCACCTAATGGACATGACCGCATGGCCACAAGCACAACAACAATACATTCAGTAAATTCAGTTCAGGCCGATGCATCGCGATTCGTCATACGTTTTTTGCGTCAGGCCATATTCATCTGGCCAAATTAGCGTCATCTAGCCCTCCACTACCCTGAAGGGTTAAATGTGTAGTGACATCACGGGATGGCACTGTGTAGTGCCGGGCCTAGAGAGGCACGGCGTGCGGTGTATTGACATCGCGGATACCACTCTGGTGTGGGTGTAGTACCGGCCCTAGAGGGGCTCGGTCAGCGCTGATTGATCCCGCTGGATGGCATCACGCTTGGCGTGCAGTGCCAACCCAACAGGATAGGGTGTGGGAGTGCCGACCGTAGGAAACGGGTTACTAAATGCCATGGCACTCTGGTTGACCCGAGAGGACACGTGACCGGTTAAGTCTACAAAGGGGCCCCAAGTGGGGGCTAGGGGTGGTCACGTGGTCGGGGTCCAGATCCTGCTGCTCGATGATTCTAGAAGGTGGTCGTGGCCAAGGGCGGAGCCAGCCACGCCACAGAGAATATAAGCTGGGTCCCCCAGAGGGACCGGCGTTGTTGTTCATCCTGAAGAAACCTTTGTCTACGTCTACGTTCTACCGAGTCTCCAACACATGGACTGGGACCCGAGCTGTGGTCCCGTTCTGTCGTAGCTAGTCATGTTGTAATTAGTGTAGTTAGCCTGGTGGTCACCACCACAGGTTGTTATTCTGGGCCAGTTACCCCGTGTACCACATGGGGGGGGAGGAGGAAGGAGATTTGTGAAATTGCCCCATATTTTGAACTGTCGGCAGAGCAGGGAGATTGAATCCAATTGCCGACCTCTGGATTGCAAGTCCAGGGTGGGAGAGCCATTGAACCACCGTGTGTGGCAGCACCCCCACTCTTTTTTTCTTAGGGGCTGTGCAAAATAAAATAAAAACATTGAGTACAATTAAAGTGATGGGCCTTCTATCCCGATGATGGTGATGACATTGGCGATATTGATAATGATGCTGATGATGCTAAGTAAGGTGAAGGACTCACATTGCCCTTCACCATGTAGTTGGGGTCAGTCTGGACGTCCCGTGCCAGCCCAAAGTCGCAAATCTTTGCGATGTGTCCATGCGTTACCAGCAATTTCCTCGCAGCCAGGTCGCGGTGGATGCACTAAAAAAAAGAAAAAAATTCCCTGTGTGGCCTTCAACAAACTTGGGGCAACTTCTGTGAAGGTCGGCCACGGTACACGACGGGGTGGGTGCCCAGCAACACGCCCGGCCGCCTTTGTCTCCCCAGTGTAGATGTTTACACACCGCACCAGGTACTCATTTGAGACTGAGTCCACCTGGGGAGGCCCAAGACCGGTTCAGATAATTGTCACTGATGTTGGCTGTGAGCAGGAATCGAACTCTGGCCGTTGGGTTCGTAGCACAGTGAACTAACCACTGAGCGACCACTCGCTACCCAGACAGCCATATTAAGGGCAACAAAGACGTGCACCACAGACACAGTCAAATACAAAGACACAGTTAAACACGCACAGTCACAGAGACACAGTTAAACATACTCTTTGGTTCTTTCGGTAAAGTAACATAGGTATAAAATAAAACAAATCACGACGTTTCGGGCGCTAAACCCTGTTTGTTTGGTATGCTTCTCTCTCTGTGTCCCCTGTTGTATCTGTGTTAGTTCCCCCCTACTTGTGTGTCTGTATATACATCTGGGGTTATGTGTTTCCTCTCGTAAATTTAGCTCTTCTGTACCTAATGATGGCTGCTTGTGTTGCAACCGAAACGTCGTACGCTATTATGTTATTTTATTATTTCTTATTTATACGTGACTTTACCGAAAAAAACAAAGAGTAATTCCTGCAGTCACAAAAGCTTCGAATCAAGTCTGAACCACCTCTACGGGGAGGTATGAGGTTTGTGTCTTTGTGTTGTCTCTGCTTGTGTATCTGCCTTTGTGTCTTGGCTTGGATTTGTGTCTCTGTGCTGTCTCTGCCTGTGTGTGGGCCTTGGTGTTTCCGAGTGTGTGCTGCTGCACCCCCTTTGCTCCATGCATACCTCATGCTAAATTGTCCCATTGTCTCTCAGCCTTACCTTCTCTGCCTATTTAAGGCGACTTCACTGTGTGCGTGTCTGTGCTGGTTCACTCTACTTGGATGTCTATGTGTGTGTGCGCGGTCTGTATTTTAAATTTCATACTTAACTTGCAATTTAGCAATCTTTGAAATAGCGTAATCAACCAGACTATGCGTTAATTGTGTTTTGACCGACCGTCTGTGTTGCTTTATATGGTTTCCAAATTTTGCTAAACCCTGTTTGTTTGGTATGCTTCTCTCTCTGTGTCCCCTGTTGTATCTGTGTTAGTTCCCCCCTACTTGTGTGTATGTATATACATCTGGGTTTATGTGTTTCCTCTCTCTCGTAAATTTAGCTCTTCTGTACCTGATGATGGCTGCTTGTGTTGCAACCGAAACGTCGTACGCTATTATGTTATTTTATTATTTTTTATTTATACGTGACTTTACCGAAAAAAAAACAAAGAGTAATTCCTGCAGTCACGAAAGCTTTGAATCAAGTCTGTAGTGCCTCTTGTTAAACAGTGCTTCAGTTAAACAGGAAAATTAATAAATCCAGCAGGCATGACTTGAAAAGTAACAAAATTACATTTTGGGTGGCACTCTAAATCGTCCGGTAAATCGTGTCGCCAATTATAATTTCTGCGTTTATCTGCGCGTGTCTGTGTACCCCCAGTGGAGGAATACGTGCGCAGCTTGCTGGACAACCCTGAGTTGATTGACCGTCTGGCACTGGCCTCGGAGCAGGTGAGACTCCGTATGCGTGCATCAGCTCTGCCCCCCCCTCATATTTATGGTGCGGGCCTGTACCCTTGTCCGACCCCTCACTTCCGCGTTGCATCCAGCTGCCTCACTGAAGAAAGGGACACTTGCCTTGCGCTGAGTACGACGTTTCGCTGGTTGTAATCGCCAGGGAAACGATATACTCGATTTGTAAGTGTTGTGGGTTTACTCTCCAATACACTGGCGTGCTGCAGTAGTAACTAATTGACACGTTTTGTTTTACGTAACAAACCTTACTAATTGTCTGTGCCGGGTTAACTACGCACATTTACGCGCTCTTACCCAAAAAACCTTTATTATGGATAATATTGGTCGCAAAAGAACACGTGTTAAACAGCTCCCGTTAAGAACGTCTCATCCTCACCATCAATGGTCAATCAATCAAATAAATCCTAGATTTATAACGTGGCATATTTACCAAAAAGCAGAGACGGAAGGGTGAAACTCTAGAGGTAGCTCTTTGATATCCGCTTTTGTGGAACGTTCTCTAACACGGATGGCCGTACTGCTCTGAGATAAATCAGACTGGATCCTTCGTCTCGTTACGTGATGGCGGTTGCAAAATTGTTGTTGACGCGTGCATGTGCCGTGCGTGTGCTGTGTACATGTGCAGGATGTGGTGGAGTCCCGGGTAATCTTCCCCGAACATCTCCCGCTGTCCCAGCTGCAGCAAGGTGTGCGCTCCGGCTGGTTTGTCCAGGGAACCTTCCTTGCGAGTCGTGAGAATTACCTGGAGGGGACTCTGAGGGTGCGAGGGGACGGTGACAGTGATAAAGAGGTACACGTTTCACAAGCCTGCGTCTGGAAGGAACAATGCTGTCCGATCGTATCTGTGTGAGTTTTAAAAACAAATTTATAATTAAGCAGTGGCATAGCGTTCTTGGCATGAGCAGTAGCTCTTAACCTTTACTGCAAGGCTGCAGTAAAGGTTAAGAGCTACTGGGCTAAAATATTTGTATTTTGAACGTCTTTTGCACCCTACGTAGGTGTCATAGCCTGGCTCCTGCCCCCCCGGCCTGTGAGTCTTGGTGCAGTTGCACTGCCTGCACACTCGATAGCTACGCCACCACAACTACAGTATATACGTTAATTGTGACTACTTTAATAATAGGGTTTTCCCCTTTTTTTTCTGGCAACAAAACTGAAACCTTTTACAAGGAATCATGTGTGCATTAACCACAATACTTGTGGTCAAAATGCAAACAAAAAACACACTATGATAATATATGCATTGTCCTTGAGACTGATTGGTTCACACCAGGGACGGCTTTCTTTTGAGCCTCGACCCAATTGGTGCGAGACCAGAGGACGCCAAAAGGCGTACGCATATATTGCAAATATTATCAGTGTGTTTTTGTTTGCATTTTGACCACAAGTATTGTGGTTAATGCACACCTGATTCCTTGTAAGAGGTTTCAGTTTTGTTGCCAGAAAAAAGGGGAAAAACCCTATTATATTTTGGTACTGGCAAAGGAGGTCTAATGATGGTTGTGACTACTTTGTTAACAAAATGAATGGTCTATTTCCACCTCCAAAATGTAACGTTAAATAACAATTAGGTACATTGGCCCTTTGTTGGAAAAAAAAACCCAGTCTAGAAATTGCCCTACTTGAACATATGTTACTGAAAAACATTGGTTTCAGAAGATTCATGGGCTCATAGTCCTACATTTTAAATTGTTTATTCGTGGTATTAAAACTCTTGTACAGTAAAACCTTGGATTGCGAGCATAATTCGTTCCGGAAACGTGTTTGTAATCCAAAGCACTCGTATATAAAAGCACTCGTATATCAGTTGTGATCACGTGACGCTCGGCAGTACAAAGCTGCTCGTATTGCAAGACCCTCGCTCGTTTATCAAATTAATATTTATTAAAAATTTTGCTTGTCTTGTAAAACACTCGCAGACCAAGTTACTCGCAATCCAAGGTTTTACTGTATATGCTGCTCTCTAACAGCACTTGGCCCAGCGGTCTGTTAAGACTATACGGGGGATCTTTTTTGTCTGCGTGCAGGTGTTGATCCAGGGCCTGCAGCATTTAAACCGCGCGATGCACGACGACATCGTGTGCGTGGAGATGTTCCCCGAGGAGCGCTGGGTTGCCCCCTCCTCGCTGGTCCTGCACGATGAGGGCGTCGCAGGGGACGTTGCAGAAGAGAATGAAGAGGATGTGGTGAGTGGAGCGTCAACACTGCCGAACCAAAATCAAACCCAGACACCTGCAGTGTGCGTGTCTCTCTCCCCGTGGTCGCATGGATTTTTCTCCAGGTCCTCCGGCTTTTCCCTCCACAGTTACAATCTGACATGCACTTAGAGTATGTGGCTGCTATCAATTTCAAATGTGATAAGATACTTCACTGAACGATCATTTGTGGCCAGGTCACTTAAAAAGAGCTATAGAGCTCTCAGGGTCCTTACCTGGTAAAGTTATTTAGTTTATAGTTTTTAAATAGTTTTAATATAAATTTTGATTTAAAGCTTTCGTGACTGCAGTAATTCATATTCTTAGTTTTTTTTTCGGTAAAGTCACGTTGAAGGGAAACAACAAAATAATAAAATATATAAAACAATAAAAAAATTCTCACGACGTTTCGACCATAACTCAAACGGTCGTCTTCAGGTGTGTTGGTTTGCATAAATTTATTTTTAAACGGCGCATTTATTTATTTATAAAAACGTTAGCGCCACGCGCAACGATTTGGCAGTTTATTTAGGACTAGCCCATCTATATTCTGAAAAGAGGAGGGGGGAGACAATTTTTTATAATGTATGCTGTCTGAAAGCCACTGTAAGCGTGAACAATCAATTAAGACCTGAAATGGTTTATCAAATCTTTCCAATGATTGCTAAGATAGAATCCATCTTCTCGGTTGAAATTGTCTCTGTGCTTGTATATGTGGATAGCCTCATGAACGAATCTCTCATGGAAGCCAGATGGCTTACAAAGAACCTCTGTCTTGGAAAAGTCAATGGCATGTGAGCCTACTGAATTAGAACAATGATCTGCCACGGCCGAGGTGTTGGTCCTACCGTGTTTAAGGTCTGCTTTGTGTTCACGAATGCGGTCCGAGACATGGCGTTTGGTTTCTCCAATGTAACTACTACCACAGAGGCAACTTAGTTTGTAGACACCAGGGTATTGTATGTCCGGAATCACATCTTTTACAGACGGAACCAGATCACGGATTTTATGTAATGTGTTGAAACGGACCTGGATCTTGTGTTTATTTAGGATTTTGGAGATCTTTTTTGTGACCCCCGCAATGTAGGGTAAAGTGATGGTTTTGAAAGGCTCCTCAAGAGGGTTCTTCTTCATGGTTTGAGTGATAGCTTTGCGGATTGTATAGTCGGAGTAACCATTAGCCCTAAGAGCTTGGTGTACGTGCTTGAGTTCACTGCTTATGTGTTCCTGGTCGGATATGCATTGGGCTCTATGATACAGAGTCTTGATGAGAGAATTCTTCTGTGATGGATGGTGGTGGGAATCCGGTTTCAGATAAGCATCCGTATGGGTAGCTTTCCTGTAGACAGAGTGGCTCATTGAACCATCAGGTCTCTTTTTAATTAGGACATCCAAAAAAGGTATCTTGCCATCTATTTCGACTTCCATGGTAAATCTGATGGCTGGGTGTATGAAATTGATGTGGTCGAAGAATTGGTCTAGAGCAAGCCGGCCATGTGACCAGATGACAAAAGTGTCATCACGTACCTCTTCCATAAGGTTGGGCGCAGAGTGGCAGTCTGGATGGCGTCAGTCTCAAATTTCTCCATGAAAATGTTAGCTATAACTGGAGAAAGGGGGGAGCCCATTGGGGTGCCCTCAGTTTGTTTGTAGAAAGTTCCATTCCAAGTGAAGTATGTATTGGTTAAACAGTGTCTCACCAGGGGGGGTACCTCAGTGTTTAGTCCTTGATGAACCAAGTCTTCAATGATTGCAATGGTGTCAGGTACAGGAACCTTGGTGAATAAGGAAACTACATCAAAACTGATAAGCAGGTCGTCTGGGGACAGGGAAATACCCTTGATTGTCGATACCAGGTGAGTCGAATTTTGTACCACAGAGGTGGTCTTTCCAGTGAAAGGACGCAGGATTTCAGACAAAAAACGAGCTAGTTTGTAGGTGGGGGAGCCGATAGTAGAGACTATGGGACGAAGGGGTGTATCTACTTTATGTATTTTTGGTAAGCCGTATAATCTTGGTGGCCTGGCAGCAGAAGGTTTCAACGAAAACTGTTTAGATTGATCAATTAATGCGGTTGAATCAGAAATTCTTTTGTTGGTTTGTGTGACGAGCTGTTGGTGGGATCTCTTTTTATTTTTGTATAACTACCATCGTCGAGTAATTCTTAAATTTTGTTGTTGTATTCTATTTTATCCATGATGACAGTAGCATTGCCTTTGTCAGCTGAGAGGACTACAATATCATTCCTCTTTTTTAATTTATATAATTCAAAACGCTCATCTTTGCTGAGGTTGCTAGCTGGCATCTTAGCGTTTTTGAGGGTTGCAGCGATTTCAGATCTTGCTACGTCTGCAGCGATGTGACCCAGGCCCCTGAGAGCAATGTCGCAGCCAGCCATCGGTGGCTGGCTGCGACACTCCCGCTACCCGAACGTACGACTGCACCGTGACGCCCCGGACGCCGTGACACCTCACCCGTCTGTCCCGTGGTCGGCAACGTCGGGCTCATCCTTCTGTCACTTGATGCGCGGCCACGCGGCTCTGTATGCAAGCCGTCGAACCCAAAACACGAACGGTGACACGGTGAATTGGAAGTCAGGGTGGATGAAGTGGCACCACTGTGATATTTTTTTGTTTGAAAGCATGGCAAACTCACCTGTGATTCAACCTAGGTTATTAAGGTGTTGTAAGTTGATAGTCTCAGCCCAGTCACCAATAACTGCACCAAAAACGATATTAAATTTGGTCGTGCACTTCGATTGTTTGATTTCCATCTCTGAGAAAACTACTGCGTTTGACTGCCATGTGATGAACATTACTTTGATTGGCAGAGTGGTTGGAAAAGCACTGCCCCCCTACAATTTGGACTGCATTTCACTTCAATGGATCTTAGAAGTAGCTCTGTTATGTCTGCTCCTGTGGGTCGTCCTTGACCACGAAGGGTTTGTATAGATTGCTTGTCTTGTGCGATACCATTAACACAATGAGAAACAAAATTGGTGAAAAGTTAAATATATTGTTAAGATGTATTCTTTGGGTTGTATCTTTGTTTAAACAGATGTCGGTTAATATTCTACATAATGTACGTTATGTACAAGGTTGGCATTGTGGTTGTGCTTTTCATACCTATTTGCCACTGCACAACCGAGCGACACCATGGCTGGCACGGTTTAGTAGGCTGCAGGTTGTTTATCCACTGCAAAAGCGGATCCATGCCATGGACGGTCAATGCTTTGAACAAGGCTAGGCACGTGCAGATGACGCTGTGGTGCCACGTCCCCGCGGTGTACTGACTGCCGTCACACAATTAACGTGTCGCTAGCCCCGCCCCTGGCCCTGCTCGGCCCCCGGATATATTTGGATGCCTTGTGGGGCCAGCATACTACGGTTTGGTTCTGGTTCGACACGGCAAAAAGCCAATGGGTGACCACAGACACTTCGAGAGATCTGCACTGTCTGGGTTCCATTGTACCAGTGGAAAAGGGATACCGGTGACGATTGGCCACGTATGTGCATATGCATGTTGAACTTCTTCCGTACCATACGTAGACAACCTTGCTAATCGTCGGTGTGCTTGTGCAGGGCCATTTTGTGCGCTCTCTGGGCGAATGTGGGGATAAGGAGACGGAGACGGAGGTGCTGCTGCTGGAGCACGACGTGCCACACCAGCCCTTCAGCCAGGCCGTACTTGCATGCCTGCCCCCTCCCACGTTCAGCATCACAGCAGAGGTACGCATGAGACGTGTGACGATATGTCAATTCATCGATTGAGTTCAATTCTTACGCCTGCGGTGTGTTGGTGTGCTTGGTCGTGCATGTGAGAATCCTTTACTTCAATGTTCTTTATTACAAGGCCCACGGGCCACTGGTGGCCCCTGGGTGGCCTTTGGTGTGGCCCATGACGTGTGGCCCCCGACGTATAGGCCCCCGACAATAGACAAATGCGAAAACAGCCCCCATCATCATCATCGTGCTGTCAAACCTCAATAGTTTCAAGATGTTTGGCCTGCGTAGAATACCTTCTAGAGGACCTCTCTGGAGCTCTCCCTCCAGTCGAGGTCCTTCCGCTGCACTGTCATGAACGAGAAGCCACGGGGCTCTACACCTTTACCGCAGACCGTATATAGAAAAGCCGTCGACCTGAAAGAAAGTTGATGGCTCGGACACATCATCGTAAGAAGAGAGGAAATTCACATCGGAGGAAGGAAGGCGACGGACTTATGGAAGCACCAGGGCGGAGACCCGAGAGGCAGGCCTCGAGAGATGCGGATCAAAGTGGTGAGCCAGGATGTGGAGGACTCTGCAGTAGCCGTGGAGATGGTCCAGTACAGAAATGAATGGAGCAAGGGGACTACAGACTTTTTTCCTATAACGCTGTACTTGCGTTCCTGAAGAACACCGAATTGTGGAAAAATCGCATAATAAATAAGATAGGGTAAAGCACAGTCCGCGATAACACGTGAGATGCGTACGCATCTAGAAGCATCCAGAAGCATCCCACCTTGTGTGATGCTACACCGAGGCAACCGTACAACCGCTTATTCTGCCTCGCACAACGCAGTTCTGTTCACTCGATCGCCTTTTATCCAATTCGCATCCATGTTATGAAAAAAATGTGTTCCCTAATGCATTCATCGCATTATATCTAATTCACGATATGAAAACACGCGGAGTTATAGGAGAATGGACTGTACTTTCAAAATATTCAGTCGCCTATTGAGAAGCTAGAACGCCATTAGAATGAAGTTGGTTTACCCATGTATGGCTCACCCTGTGTTTTGTTTGTTGTAAGGCAGCGTTTTGTTGAACCTGGTGCTGTGTGTGTCCCGTACAAGGACCAGGCTGGCAGGGAGGACCTCCGTGTGTTGTCCATCTGCAGTGTGGATCCTCCAGGCTGCACAGACATCGACGATGCCCAACACTGCAAACCGCTCGACAATGGGAACGCCGAGGTATTCATTTGGTGGTGGTAATCGTGGTCACGGTCGGGGTAATTCGTGCCTATTCCTTTCATGGTTTTGTCAATGCTAGTGGAGGTGACAAGGGGAGTTTAATGACACAATGATAAGTGCACTGCACATTCATCCTGTCAAGCTGGTTTAGTTCCAGTCATGGCTAACACCGGTACAGAGTGATATCTAAAAAAACTGCCCAAGTTCTCCCCTTCACCACCTGCATTGACCATCGTAACAAAGCAAGGTCAAATGACAATCGCGACCCATTACGGCATGGAGAAGCCCTCATCCTGCAGTGGATTGACAAAGGGGTGGACAATATTCCTGTTTTTAAGTTTCCAAACATTGTTGCCTTAGTGCCCGTATTCTTGGTCTCTGCTCGGCTCAGGACTGACTTCAACATGGCTCGGTTCTGGCTTGATCTGCTCCGTTGCCTCCAAAGAAGCATGAGTGGCTCAGCTGTGCCTTGGCTCACGCTCAGCTCACAGAAATTCTGAGCGTGGCTGGGAGCATGCAGGGATATACGAGGAGGCACAAGGGACACAGAGGCTCAGGGCTGGAACCATGCTTAGAGGCAGCTCGGGTTTTAAGCATTGCTTTGATGTGGCTTATTGAGAATTAGAATCAGAATATTTATACTGGAGGAATCCGATGAGCTATAAAGCTATTTTTCACATGTCCAGTAGAGGCGGGTAAGAACGTTACAACAACAAACAGTACAAAACATAATAGTAGTGCAAAGTACAAGAAAGACAAACAAATAACCCAAACACAAACAAATACAACGAAACCATCCCCATCCTACCAGGCAAAGCCCACTGAGGTATTGATTTATTTTTGATTAGTGACCTGGCCACAAATGAATAGCTGAACAAAGTGGCCCATCATTTGGACATTTATAGCAGCCAAAATAATAGAAATAATCTCAATGCATGTTGCGCGAGAGCCAAGCCTGAGCCAAGCCATAGCTAAGACTCCACTGGCCTAAGTGTCCACGTCACTGGCCGAATGCCTGGTTCACAATGAATGCACCAGGTGGTAATGGGTGTGCATTTCATTTCACATTATTGTGCTTTGGTTGGAGTGGCTATGGTGGAGGTTATGCATGCATGTGTAGTGAGCAACTTCCGACAGACGTCTAGTAGAAGGCGTCTTATTTATTAAAAGCACACAGGGCGATACACTTCGTAACGCGGCTACACCTAGGCTGTACAAACACGCAGCCCATCTCCGTCCTGCGTAGCTACGCTGGTTGGTTGACGAGCGTAGCGGCGGAGACAGAGCTGCTCTTGCAGAAGAACCAGCCACGTGGTCGAAGACGAAGAGATGACGACGGTAGCGACGCAACCAGGACCCAGACCCCACGCTAACAGCCCCGAAGTTCTGATTCGGTGCTCTTTATATCTGCCTGGAGTGGCCAAGCTCCACCTCTGGCCACGCCCCCATTCTAGAACCTTCTAGGCCCTTCGGGATGGTTCCCGGAGCTTCTCGACTGACTCCCCCGTTGACCTTTACCCCAGATACGCCCCTTCATAATAAGGCATTATGTAATGCAGCTATAACCTTAATTACCCTTACAGGCCGGCAGGTATCACCCTGTCATTACACATCCATGCATGTGAGGGTGGTGACGGTGTATTAATGTGTGTTCTAGGTTGGGGTACACATCGCCGATGTGAGCTACTTTATCCGGCCGGGGAATGCCTTGGATGAGGAGGCATCTCTGCGTGGTACCACAGTTTACCTGTGTGAGAAGGTGAGATGTGGATTTCTTCTTGCCACAATATCAAGTGTTTTACAACCCGCCGATTTCATCCTTTCATTCTTAACTTTACGACATGATGTAAAATATTATGATGTAATGATCATCGCGGTACCAGTTTCCCCACAACTGTAATTGTAGTTGACATTTTCACCACATTTTTTTGTGTGCTTTTCAGTACTTACCGTATGAATAACAACAATGCTAAATATCTCTCATGATGTATTAAACGAGGTGATTTTTGTGGATTTCTTATCATATCATGTACCGTCACATCATGAGCGACAGGCTATCGGCGCAGTGTAACACTCGTGCCTTGCAGCAAGGAGACGCTGGGTTTGATTACTCAACTCTTGTGCCTTTTTGCTTGCTGTTTTGTTTGTTCTCCCCCCTGTTAGTGAATGGGTTTCCTCTGGATTAATCAGATTTCCTCTAAATAAAACCCATACAATCTTAACTGGCATTCGCGAAAACATCCCCTTGCTGAACAGTTACATGCAGGTGATTTAATCATGTGTGGGTTTGCTTGCAAAACACTCGTTGAGTTGGTGCATATGTATTTGCCAGATTGTGTTTATTGATAGAGAAGTGGTTGCGTTTATGTGTTTTTGCACCTGCAGAGGATTGATATGGTGCCAGAGTTATTGAGCTCAAACCTGTGTTCCTTGAGATCCAACGTCGACCGGTGAGATGCACCAACAACTGTGAACTCGCGAG
Organism: Petromyzon marinus; assembly: GCF_048934315.1. Classification (NCBI taxonomy): domain Eukaryota; kingdom Metazoa; phylum Chordata; class Hyperoartia; order Petromyzontiformes; family Petromyzontidae; genus Petromyzon; species Petromyzon marinus. Next base: position 1,944,099 of record NC_133721.1, read on the forward strand.
TGCGCACATTGCAACCCATACTCAGCAGCTAACGTGCGTTGTTGCCAGGTGCACATGTAATCCCATGATGCGTGGTACTGCAAAGCTTTTGCAGTCGAACAATGGTTGCTACGTATATATTCCAGTTGAGTAATTTGTAACAACCCAAACCGGTATTTGGCCAAACATCCCGCTGCTGAAAGAATGACTCGACTACCAAAAACTTGGCAAGACCCTCCTGAAAAAGAGTCTCGAGACTTTGCGAGGCTTTCCTGAGTGAACACCCTGCACCACTCCAATGTCGACGACTCCGCCACTCGACGGTGAATGGCGACGGTGCATGTGCTGTGCGCGTGCAGGCTGGCGTTCTCGTGCATATGGGAGATGACTCCAAAGGCTGAGATCGTGAGCACACGTTTTACCAAGAGCATCATCAATTCCAAGGTGATTCCCTCCCCCCCCCCACAGACGTTCAGTTTTTGTAAAACTCTCGTTTGCTTTCACGTTTATTGTATCAGTGCCTTGCTATGTTAGTGCAGTTGAGGTTTCCGGATGGCTGAGAGGTCAGAGCGTTGAGCTTGCACCTCTGGGTTCACAAGTGGAGCGAGATGAACCGGGTTCACAAGTGGTAGTATGTATGTTGAACTTCTTTTGCACCGTATGTAGCCAACTGTGCTAATCGGAGGTGCGAGGTAGGACATGAAAGTAGTGAGTTGATGGTCTCTGTCGAGTCAACAATCACTGCACAAAACACAGAACATGCCAATTCGTCACGAGTACAGCACACCGGTGTGTTGTACCAGTGACGAATTGGCCACGTTCTGTTTATGTGACAACCCTTACTAGTCGGCTGTGTCGGGTGGTGGCGGGTTTAACGACACATTTATGTATTTACACAATCTAACCCAAAAAACCTGTATTATGGATGATATTGGTCACGAAAGCCTACGTGTTAAACTCACTGCACAAAAGACCACCAAATTACATTGCACTAAATTTGGTTAAATTCCAGCTTTGAGAATTCAAAAAATATAAATTTTACTGTCTTTGGGTGAGCGTAACCCTCAGTGGTCATCGGGCGCCACGTAGACATCTGTTGAGTTCTGGCTTGGGCTTGGATCAGGCGTGGGCATTGTGTAATTGCGAGGACCCCATGGTTCACCCGTGGTGTGTTCATCGTATCCCCGCAGGCGTCTCTGACGTACACAGAGGCTCAGCTAATGATGGACGACGCCGGGCGGAAGGACCCGGTCACCAGCAGCTTGCGTGGCCTCAACTCCCTGGCCAAGATCCTCAAGCAGAGGCGCATTCAAAACGGGTAACTCATTTTCAAGATCCTCATCCCCTCCACCGCCTCTGGAGCGCTGAGCAGTATTAATGGGTGCACCACATTTAGTCGATCGGCAGGTCGCCTGTGGCGCGGTAAAGTGTGGTTACTCCCGTGTCTTCTAAGACATCCGGCCAGCGTGGAAGAGTAGGCTAAAATACATTGAGAGGGACTGTAAAAGGGTGTATCTCTAGAGGGGCCCCCTCTTATGGGAGCCCCCTTCCAGCAGTGGCTTGAGCAAGCAATTGCAAAGCTGCACCTGTAGGTTTTTTTGACCCCATGATGCATGAGGCTTGGGTGAATACCATGCACAAACAAGTGTTACAGGATTCATACTCTTTGTTTTTTTTCAGTAAAGTCACGTAGGTAAAACTATAAAATAAAATAACAACTAAATTAAATCACGACATTTCGGGCGCAACACAAGCGTCCTTCTTCTGGTGGGACAACCACAGCCAGAAACAATTGCTGAAGTGGGCAAAAAAGGGCTGTTGTAACAAGAGGCTATATAGGTAAGAGAGTGGGGGGGAGCAAGGGGGGAGAGATAGAGAGGGGGGTGTGGGATAGGGGAAGTGGGGTGCTGCTAGAGGGATTAAAGGGGCGAGCACGGCAAAATGCCGGGGGGGGGGGGGGGAAGTGAGCGGGGCTGGGAGTGGGAGGCTGAAGAAGCTGGAGATGCGGAAATGAAGGCAACAATAAAGAAGTTAAGGTTTTACCTGGTTAATAACATCCTTCTAGATTGGAGTGTTACAGGCTGCTGCGGGGCTACATTGTGGGCAATAGAGGACAATGCAGTGACATAAATTGTTTTACTCTAAATTTTGATTTAAAGCTTTCGTGACCGCAGTAATTCATATTCTTAGTTTTTTCGGTAAAGTCACGTTGAAGAGAAACAACAAAATAACAAAATATATATAAAAAAAACAATAAAAAATTCTCACGACGTTTCGACCATAACTCAAACGGTCATCATCAGGTGTGTCAGTTTGCATAAATTTATTTTGAAAATGGCATATTTATTTATATATATAAAAAAATAACGTTTGCGTCACGCAACGATTGGCAGTTTGCCAGGACTAGTCCATCTATTTTTTGAAAAGAGGAGGGGGGAGACGAAATTTGTTTTTATGTATGCTGTCTGAAAGCCACTGTAAGCGTGAACAATCAATCAAGAACTGAAATGATTTATCAAATCTTTCCAATGATTGCTAAGATAGAATCCATCTTCTCGGTTGAAATTGTCTCTGTGTTTGTATATGTGGATAGCCTCATGAACGAATCTCTCATGGAAGCCAGATGGCTTACAAAGAACCTCCGTCTTGGAAAAGTCAATGGCATGTGAGCCTACTGAATTAGAACAATGATCTGCTACGGCCGAGGTGTAGGTCCTACCGTGTTTAAGGTCTGCTTTATGTTCACGAATGCGGTCCGAGATATGGCGTTTGGTTTCTCCAATGTAACTACTACCACAGAGGCAACTTAGTTTGTAGACACCAGGGTATTGTATGTCCGGAATCACATCTTTTACAGACGGAACCAGATCACGGATTTTATGTAATGTGTTGAAACGGACCTGGATCTTGTGTTTATTCAAGATTTTGGAGATCTTTTTTTTTTTGTGATCCCAGCAATGTAGGGTAAAGTGATGGTTTTGAAAGGCTCCTCAAGAGGGTTCTTCTTCATGGTTTGAGTGATAGCTTTGCGGATTGTATAGTCGGAGTAACCATTAGCCCTAAGAGCTTGGTGTACGTGCTTGAGTTCACTGCTTATGTGTTCCTGGTCGGATATGCATTGGGCTCTATGATACAGAGTCTTGATGAGAGAATTCTTCTGTGATGGATGGTGGTGGGAATCCGGTTTCAGATAAGCATCCGTATGGGTAGCTTTCCTGTAAACAGAGTGGCTCATTGAACCATCAGGTCTCTTTTTAATTAGGACATCCAAAAAAGGTATCTTGCCATCTATTTCGACTTCCATGGTAAATCTGATGGCTGGGTGTATGGAATTGATGTGGTCGAAGAATTGGTCTAGAGCAGGCTGGCCATGTGGCCAGATGACAAAAGTGTCATCCACGTACCTCTTCCATAAGGTTGGGCGCAGAGTGGCAGTCTGGATGGCGTCAGTCTCAAATTTCTCCATGAAAATGTTAGCTATAACTGGAGAAAGGGGGGAGCCCATTGGGGTGCCCTCAGTTTGTTTGTAGAAAGTTCCATTCCAAGTGAAGTATGTATTGGTTAAACAGTGTCTCACCAGGGGGGGTACCTCAGTGTTTAGTCCTTGATGAACCAAGTCTTCAATGATTGCAATGGTGTCAGGTACAGGAACCTTGGTGAATAAGGAAACTACATCAAAACTGACAAGCAGGTCGTCTGGGGACAGGGAAATACCCTTGATTGTTGATACCAGGTGAGTAGAATTTTGTACCGCAGAGGTGGTCTTTCCAGTGAAAGGACGCAGGATTTCAGACAAAAAACGAGCTAGTTTGTAGGTGGGGGAGCTGATAGTAGAGACTATGGGACGAAGAGGTGTATCAACTTTATGTATTTTTGGTAAGCCGTATAATCTTGGTGGCCTGGCAGCAGAAGGTTTCAACAGCCTCGTCACACAAACCAACAAAATAATTTCTGATTCAACCGCATTAATTGATCAATCTAAACAGTTTTCGTTGAAACCTTCTGCTGCCAGGCCACCAAGATTATACGGCTTACCAAAAATACATAAAGTTGATACACCTCTTCGTCCCATAGTCTTTACTATCAGCTCCCCCACCTACAAACTAGCTCGTTTTTTGTCTGAAATCCTGCGTCCTTTCACTGGAAAGACCACCTCTGCGGTACAAAATTCTACTCACCTGGTATCAACAATCAAGGGTATTTCCCTGTCCCCAGACGACCTGCTTGTCAGTTTTGATGTAGTTTCCTTATTCACCAAGGTTCCTGTACCTAACACCATTGCAATCATTGAAGACTTGGTTCATCAAGGACTAAACACTGAGGTACCCCCCCTGGTGAGACACTGTTTAACCAATACATACTTCACTTGGAATGGAACTTTCTACAAACAAACTGAGGGCACCCCAATGGGCTCCCCCCTTTCTCCAGTTATAGCTAACATTTTCATGGAGAAATTTGAGACTGACGCCATCCAGACTGCCACTCTGCACCCAACCTTATGGAAGAGGTACGTGGATGACACTTTTGTCATCTGGCCACATGGCCGGCCTGCTCTAGACCAATTCTTCGACCACATCAATTCCATACACCCAGCCATCAGATTTACCATGGAAGTCGAAATAGATGGCAAGATACCTTTTTTGGATGTCCTAATTAAAAAGAGACCTGATGGTTCAATGAGCCACTCTGTCTACAGGAAAGCTACCCATACGGATGCTTATCTGAAACCGGATTCCCACCACCATCCATCACAGAAGAATTCTCTCATCAAGACTCTGTATCATAGAGCCCAATGCATATCCGACCAGGAACACATAAGCAGTGAACTCAAGCACGTACACCAAGCTCTTAGGGCTAATGGTTACTCCGACTATACAATCCGCAAAGCTATCACTCAAACCATGAAGAAGAACCCTCTTGAGGAGCCTTTCAAAACCATCACTTTACCCTACATTGCTGGGATCACAAAAAAGATCTCCAAAATCTTGAATAAACACAAGATCCAGGTCCGTTTCAACACATTACATAAAATCCGTGATCTGGTTCCGTCTGTAAAAGATGTGATTCCGGACATACAATACCCTGGTGTCTACAAACTAAGTTGCCTCTGTGGTAGTAGTTACATTGGAGAAACCAAACGCCATATCTCGGACCGCATTCGTGAACATAAAGCAGACCTTAAACACGGTAGGACCAACACCTCGGCCGTAGCAGATCATTGTTCTAATTCAGTAGGCTCACATGCCATTGACTTTTCCAAGACGGAGGTTCTTTGTAAGCCATCTGGCTTCCATGAGAGATTCGTTCATGAGGCTATCCACATATACAAACACAGAGACAATTTCAACCGAGAAGATGGATTCTATCTTAGCAATCATTGGAAAGATTTGATAAATCATTTCAGTTCTTGATTGATTGTTCACGCTTACAGTGGCTTTCAGACAGCATACATAAAAACAAATTTCGTCTCCCCCCTCCTCTTTTCAAAAAATAGATGGACTAGTCCTGGCAAACTGCCAATCGTTGCGCGTGACGCAAACGTTATTTTTTATATATATAAATAAATAAATATGCCATTTTCAAAATAAATTTATGCAAACTGACACACCTGATGATGACCGTTTGAGTTATGGTCGAAACGTCGTGAGAATTTTTTATTGTTTTTTTTAATATATATTTTGTTATTTTGTTGTTTCTCTTCAACGTGACTTTACCGAAAAAACTAAGAATATGTTTTACTCTACTTAATGCTCCCATGTCTGTGCTCCCCCACCTTTGCCAGCGCGTACTGACCACCACGGTTTAGTACGGTGAAACCACCCCACGACTCGCATGACATGGGGGTGGCCCTCATCCAGCAGTGGATTGACTTAACGAGCTCTGCATGTTCAACTCAAATATCTGAGTTTGTGAAGTGTCTTATATTAAGATTCTGTGTTGTTTTGACTGGACATGATAATCGCTCATGTCCCTTCTCCACCCGTAGGGCATTGACTCTGGCATCCCCTGAGGTCCGATTCCACATGGACAGCGAAACCCATGACCCGATCGACCTGCAGACCAAGGAACTCAAGTGAGTCTCGTCAAGAAGACACCTCCCATGACTGCAATCCGACTGTTGTGCAGACCTCTCTATCAGAATCAAAATATATATTTCTACTGGAAGAATCCGATGAGCTATAAAGCTCTTTTTTCACAGATGTCCAGTTGGGGCAGGTCACAACGTTACAACAACAAACAATATAAGCACACGTTAGGATTGCAAAGTATTGGAAAGGTAAACAAATAACTTAAACAAATATACAAATAAAACTAAACTATTTTTATCTTTTTAAAAAATCTTACCTGACCACAAATGATAGCTGAACAAAGTGGCTTATCACGTGGGAAATTTATTATCAGCAAAATAATCTAAGATAAAGATTCTTGACCCTTGTGATTGATGTGTTGTGGTGGCGGAAACTGGTGCGTGTACACAGGGAGACCAACTCGATGGTGGAGGAGTTCATGTTGCTCGCCAACATCTCCGTGGCAGAGCGCATCGTAGACGAATTCCCCGAGTGTGCGCTGCTTCGACGCCACCCGGCGCCTCCGCCTTCCAACTACGACATCTTGGTGAAGGCGGCGAAATCAAAGGTAGAGTTAGAACCCCTTTTAACGACCACCCTTGTTAACTAATCGCTTAACAACGGACCTCCATAGAGCTCAATGTGTAGGCTTAACCGACCATTTCCCTGTTAACGACGGGCTGTTGTAGGTACAGTAAATATGAATTAATGCCACGTAGAAGGGAAACAATAAAATAATAATAATATAAAAAATTAAATTCTCACGACGTTTCGACTGCAACACAAGCAATCATCATCAGGTGTGAAAACCACAACAAGAAAATTTGAAAAAAGTGGCAGTTATTTTTAATGTTAGCACCACGGAGAGAGATTTGACAGTTTGTTCAGATGGACGAGTCCATCTATGTTCGGAAAAGAGGAGGGGGGAGACGAAAAATAATGGATGCGGTCTGAAAGCCACCTTGAGCGTGATCAATCAATTAAGACCCGAAATGGTTTATCAAATCTCTCTCCGTGGTGCTAACGTTAAAATAACCGCCACTTTTTTCAAATTTTCTTGTTGTGGTTTTCACACGTGATGATGATTGCTTGTGTTGCAGTCGAAACGTCGTGAGAATTTTATTGTTTTATATTTTTATTATTTTATTGTTTCCCTTCTACGTGAATTTACTGAAAGAACCAAGAATATGAATTCCTGCAGTCACGAAAGCTTTAAATCAAAATGAATTAATGCATTTATTAACAGTGTTTATTTTAATATGATGTGTTTATAATGTTAGTATCTTTATGTATTCATATCCATTGTTTAAATATTATAAAATACGTGTTTTGGGTGAACAAGGGAAACTTTCGATGCTCGTGTTCGTGGAACCAATTACCGTCTTTAAGAGGGGTTCTATCGTCTCTAGCTTGCTGTTAACCTTCCTTCAATATCATCCTCCTCGCAAGGAATTCAGAGGTCGCCGGGTGGCTCAAATTTTTGTTTGAGGTCTTTTGGTTTAACCGGGTGAGAACTCAAGAGACCATAATAGTCTCATTTGCAAGGGTCACCTGGGTCACCCTATGACCCAGAGATTACAGCTGGGACCCTGGCTTCAAAATCCAGCAGCCGCATTGAACACACTGTGTTATCAAGTGTAGGGAGTTGAAGGACTCGGCTCGTTTCCCAGCTACTCCACAGAAATAAGCAACAAAAAACCATCACGATAAATGTAGTACTGTATTTAATTTTAGATAAATTCCAGCACTGAAATGTTGAAATATCAGGTCGACTTATTGTGATGAACATTGTGCTCAAAATGGGTGGGAATGTGCTACCCCCTACTGTGAAGCAGAGGTGCCTTGAAACGATGTCAGTATTGGCCTGAGCGAGCAATTGCAGGGCTGCACCTTTTACCTTTATCTTGAGATGTAGCCGTATAGGTTCCACTCGCCCTTAGAGGCAGAACAACTCAAAAGGTGTGATGAACCACAGACAACGCTGGAAGGCAGCCAGGCACTGTGCCAGATGTAGATTAATCCACTTGCTGTACTGCCTTCTCCTGGCAAGCCAGGTTATGGAAACCTGAATGCCCACAGGAAGTGCGCGCATCCTGGCCACGCGCTGCATGATGCAGGCCATCTACTTCTGCTCCGGCATGGAACCCGACACCCACCACTACGGGCTCGCCACCGCCATCTACACCCACTTCACGTCGCCCATTCGACGGTGACGTGCTCTGGCGTCAGGCACACGCGTGAAATCGACCTTCGCGATTATTGAGGGGACTATGTTGTTGTCTTGGTGTGGTCTGGGACTGTGTTGCCTTTCCCAAGTTTAGGAATTTATTAATTAATTGATGTACTTATGCAATGTTAATTTGTCATTATGGCACACCTCCGATTAGCACGATTGGCTACGTACTTGTATATCTTTTTTCTATTATTTACTTTTAGTGATTTGTTTACCTTTCCTATTCTTAGCACTCCTATCATCTACCTACTGGACATCTGTCAAAAAGAGCTTTTATCGCGAATCGGATTTCTCCAGGATAAAGATTCAGATTTTGACTTATTTTTCTAAAAGGTCCTTTAAACGGGAAGTTTGGCCAATTCCTTAAATGGTTGTTTGGCTTGTGTTGGAGAAAAACTAGAGGATTCGGAGAACACCGACGCCTACAAGGAGGGTGACAGTGTTCCACGTGCAGAATCAAGAATCCATTGCCGTGTTGCAGCGGCGGCCAAAAGTGAATTGCAATTCTGCCATGGATCGCTAACGATTTTGTTGTGGATCTTAAATAAGAACACAGATATGAGCAGGCAGCAATTTGCGTTACATCTGATGACAAATAAAAAGTCCTCAACAAAGAATTAAATTCATACATTAACAAAGATAATTTCCACCAGCAGATGGTGCTAGAACGTGGTATGGCCAGAGTACAGTATTCTATCAGGGTTAAATCCATCTGAGTCATTGTTTGCGTAGCTTTCTGGTGGATCGTGAAACCCGCTGAGATCCAACAGAATGAATCGCGGTGCTTGGTGGATTAATACCGCTGCTCCGTTGGCATCTCGTGGCCATACCGCAGCCTGTATCTACTGTAAATTTAATCTTCATATTAAATAGAGGCTACAACAAATGTGAATATTGTTGTTGTTGTCTCCCTGTACCGTTACAGATACTCGGATGTGATTGTGCACCGGCTGCTGGCCGTGTGCGTGGGCGCCGACCCCACGTACCCGGCGCTCACCGACAAGCAGAAGCAGCAGCAGCTCTGCAACAACCTCAACTACCGCCACAAGATGGCGCAGTACGCCCAACGCTCGTCTGTAGCTTTCCACACGCAGGTGGGAGGCGGAAGTGTGGGCCACGTGGAGCTTGCACGGCGTGTGCTTAGGCACCTGATAATGAGTCCATTCGTCTCTTGAAAACCATTTTTAAGGTCACGAAAGCAGGCATCGTATTGTGCGTGTAGTAAGAATCAATTGTTTTCTATTCACACGCTTACGTGTGGTGGTGCCGTGGCTGTACTGGTTGGCTACACTTGACATTGCTTTTCAGCATTCTTCTGTGTTTGCTGAAAAACCTCGTCACTTGGCACATTTGCCCATGATGTGACAACTTTATTTGATTGGCTCTGTCAGGTGATGGAGGATTATAGTCAATACAATTGACATTGTACCTTCACGATTGAACTCAAAATAATCCCCATGACATGATGCCAATAGCACAACTGGAATAAATTAGCGGGGGGATGCGGAAATCACCTTAAATTTTGTTAAGTAATTATGGGCTTGGTAAGTGATGCGCGTGTGTCTGCTCTTGGCCACGTAGCGGTGATTAACGGCTGTTGTTGTTGTGGTCTCAGTTGTTCTTCAAGAGCAAGGGAGTGGTGAGCGAAGAGGGCTTCGTGCTGTTTGTGCGCAAGAACGCCGTGGTGGTGCTCATTCCCAAGTACGGCTTGGAGGGGATGGTTTTCTTTGACTCCAAAGATCTCAAGCTCAACGTTACCTTCGACGAGGAGGTAGGGCATGTGTTCACTTAACCGGGAGGCATTGGCATTTCCCGAACGGCTGAATTCTGCATTTAAACCCAGGACTGGCTTAATGCACTGGGACCCAAGCCCACTGACCATCTCTCTACGATTAGGTTTCTATCAGACACACAGACACTTGGTTTAAGGTGGAAGAACGCAGTGAGATACGAAGCTCCATTTTTTTTGCCATTTGGCAGTGTGGACTATTACAGAGGAAGTTACACCGGTGGATACATTAGAGCCGGATGGCTCACAGGGCTATACCAAAATAAACTGAAACTGAATTAAATGATGTAAATGCGTTTCAAATATAAAACGGTCACAATTAAATTTGCTTTGGAAATAACTGCCATGACTGAGCCCGTATTGTCTCGGAGAGGACATCACATTAAAAATACAGTAAAATCCCTCAGATCCGGAAGAATTATAGAGAAAATCTAATGCTTTCTGTAAACAATGAGAAACTCGAAGGGCAGAAAAGTACTTGTAGAATAAAAACAAATGAGGGAAATAGTAGTTGATGCAAAAAGTGATCTCTAGATGGCAAAAAGCACATTTGTGATCAGTGGATCCGGTCCTTTCCAGCATGCCTTGTATGCCGCATTACATTGTCACTCTGTGTGGATAATGCACACAGCCTAATTTGGACCAGAAGCTCAAAAGGGTCAACATTTGCAGCCATATTTTAGGTATGTTCTTAACTGCAATTGTACACTCCATATAACCTAAGGGGGGTTGCATCTACTCCTTAATGATGGCCAAATAAGGCTTTAAAATTTCTTGGCTGGCCCGCACATCACGATCCCTCGGTTGGTTTGGTCATTGCAGCCATCGGCTTCTCATGCCTGGTTTTCAGCTCGCGGTGAGGTGGCCCAAGCGGTATTGCATTCGCTGTGTGTTGTGGAGGTTTGCGTTTCAAACTCGGTGGCCACTCCGGTTAATACTGTGGTGTGTATTAAGCGTAAAATATTTACAGGCTATCCGCTTTAACAGTGGACGTTAAAAGATCCTGTAACGTTATTCGTGTGCCAGCATCATGGTCCAAGGTTGGCAAATTACATGCAAATTACTTATTTGGGGAGCACATATTAATCGTTCGCCTCCTTTTACAAAAACGTAGCAGTGACCTTGAATGCAAACGTTTTGAGAATCAGTGAGGCTTTTCTGAGTGACCCTTGTAATTGTATGAATAATAACGTTGGGTTCACGTCAATCCGTACTTGTATGCAGGGCACTTGGCAGAGAGCAGTCAGCGGTAGTGTAGCGGTTAGCGTTCTGTGCTACAATCCTGGCGACTTGGGTTCGATTCCTTCGCACGGTCAACACCAGTGATGATTATCTGAACCGGTCCTGGGCCTCCCCTAGGTTGACTCGGAACTCAATTGAATGCCTGGTGCGGTGTGTAAACATCGCCACTGGGGAGACAAAGGCGGCCGGGCATGGCGCTGGCAAACCACCCCCTTGTGTGCTGTGCCGGCCTTCATCTGTGCTCCTCGCCAACAGCACTTGCCCCAACAGTCTGTTAAGGCTACATTAGAGATGTCTTTGTGTTTTGTGTAGAGCCTCACACTGTGCGTGGAGGGCATCGCGCTGAACATGTTCGACCGCGTGTGCGTGCGCGTGTCGCTGGATTCGTCCAACCTGCAGCACCAGCGGATCCGCATGCACCTCGTCCGTCCGGAGGTACTCACCGTGCGGCGCGACGCGCAACCTCGGAATACCACCGATTTGTATTGTGACCATGCTGCTGTTGCTGCTTGCTGCGCCAGCAGTAGTGCACAAAAAACAAACGCTCGCCGCATCGGAACGTCAGCGGGCCGAAAATTAATGACACAAGCCACAGCATAGCGCTTGTTGCCATGCAACCCAAACTGTGGGACCGTATAGTAAACCCATAGAGACACAGAGATACATAGGAGATACAGAGAGACCCATTATGATTCCTAGAGATTCATAGAGACTCATACAGATACATAGCAGTGCATTAAAAACAAGCTCCTGTACGATTGTGGCCATGCAACCCAAACTATGGACCACATTTTACACCACTGTAGTCTGCGCTCCTTCAATGGAGGGGGTGGCAAGATGACACAAACTCTCTCCTGAGGCTCTCCCGTGGCTATCAGACCCATCCATTGGCATTTAGCCCCTGAACTTAATACCCTTATAACACAGGAATAAAATATAAACTCCGGTCTTGGATGGAAAAAATATATGTATAGCTAGCATTTTGAGCTGCAGTCTGTTGTTCTATACCTCCTGTAACTGGCAAATTGGATATAACGCGATGATGAATGTATGAGGGAACGCATTTTTTTGTATAACGCGGATCTGAACTGGATTTAACTCGGTTGAATGAATGGAACTACGTCGCGCGATTAGGAATAAGCGGTTGTGTAACGGCTGCCTCGGCGTAGCATCACACAAGGCGGGATGCTGCTGGATGCTTCTAGATGCTACCCACGTTCCTTAGTCTTTGTTCAGCCTGTGTTACGCATCTCACGCGTTATTGCGGAATGCGCTTTACCCCATATAATATATTATTTATTATAACACGATTTTTCCAAAACGCGGTGTTCTTGAGGTACGCAACTACCGTATTATAGAACAGACTGTATATCCAAAGCCTATGGGATACTATCCCTACCTATATCAGTTGTGACTGTCCGTGTGTTTAAATCCAGCTTGAAAACGTCGTTATTAATTGGCTTTTCCTGGATTCTGATTGGTTATTACTGTGAGGGGAATCATTATGATTAGCTTTTATTACATTTTGCATGCTGTGTAAAGTGTCAGTATCACTGTCATTATTGTTATTATCGGCTTTTACTTTATTTCTATTGGCTTGTATCTATACTTGAGTAGTTTTTTAATGTCCAGTGCTTTTTTGAGATATTTCGATATCCAAGGTGCTGTATAAATTAGATTTTTATTATGGCCCTAGTTCATTACACAAGAAGGGCCATTATCTGAAACGTGACCTATTTAAATTATCGTTTGGGGCTGTTGTTGATGAATGCGAGTTCTCAAAATACCAAGCTAAGTCAGGGTGTGGGAGCCTTGATAGATATCAGATGTCTTAACAAAACTCCATGAGTCTGTTCTGCATGGGTTTCCTCCGGGTTCTTTGGTTTCCTCCCATATCTAAAAAGAATCATGTGTTGAAACTGGTATTAAGGTAGTTTACGTATCGCCATGGGCGGCAGGGTGGCACATTGGTAAACCCTTGCGTCTTGCAGCAAGAAAACTGGGTTTGATTCCCAACTAGAGTGTTACTGTGTGGAGTTGTCATCTTCTCTCCCCCTGTTCCTCAAAAGTCTTCAGACTTGGCGAAGTTTTTCAGTGTTAATAAGTGTAATAATAACGTATCACTTGTGTTGGAAATACTCGCATGTGTGTGTGTGAGAGCATTGGTGTAGTGGTTAGCACGCTGCGCTATGAACCCGGCAACCCAATTCCCACTCACCGCCAACACCAGTGAGGATTATCTGAACTGCTGTTTTGCCTACCCAAGGTCAACTCTTTCTTAAATGAGTACCTGGTGCAGTGTGTAAACATCAGCACTGGGGAGAGGTGTTGGCCACTTACCCCCTCGTGGGCCATGCCGCCTAACAGCAGCACAGTCTGTTAAAGGCTTATTTGGGTGACTATCTTCGTTGTACGTTTGTGCCATTTGTGTGTCCGCTGTCACAGATTCCAGGCTACAACCCTGCGGAGTCCACCCCATGGGGCTCGCCTTCTCCCCGGCCTAAGAAACCCAGACAGCACTAGTGTATCGTGGATGCGGTGTCAACAAGATGTCGGAGGAGGTGCATGAGTGGGCACACACTCTGGGTTTTACATCTGCAGAGTTAATTAAGTGTACATTGTGCTCGCAAGCAGAGGTGAACAATTGAAAAAAAAGCAGTGGCGGTTATGAGAAATGTTACCCTGAAGTAACAGACGGTTTGCACTCTGAACTTGCGATCCAGAGGTCACCGGTTCTTCGTTCTCCTGTCGCAGCGGTTCAAATGGTAGTACAATCAGCCAATGAAGGTGTATACGCGTCAAGATGTATGAAAGGTTTAGGATATCTTATGCCCCACTTCTTTGCCAGCCAAGACACTGACCCCCTTGTGATGAAGGTGATTTCACAAAAATATTGGTTACTGAATCGGTGGTGTTTATTGACTAACGCAGCAGTGTCCAACCCACAAAGCACTGTGATCCATTCTGGTATATCTCAACATGTTCCGTGATCTACCAGCAATATATGACCAACAGTTACCCGGATGGATTTAACCGACTAATAGAACACTGTAGACATGCCAAGTGCTAGTGCGATCTATTGGTTTAAGATATATATTATTAATCCATTAATTCTTAGTCGGGGATTTTGTTTTGCCACCTGCTATAACAAGAATTGCTTTATATTAGAGGTGTTAATTCCTATTTGTCCAGAGATCCACAATCAAATCTTTTGCGATCATCCACCCATGGATCGCGATTCACATATCGGCTACCACTGATCTAACAGTTGAAAACCAGTTTAACACGTAGGCTTTCGCGACCAATATCCATAACACAGGTTTTTTGGGTTAGATCGCGTAATAAATATTTAAATGTGTCGGTAAACCCACCACCACCCGACACAGCCAATTCGAAAGGTTTGTCACATTAACAGAACGTGCCAATTCGTTACTAGTAACATCACACCGGTGTCTTGGAGAGCAAAGCCCCAACATTTATAATCTGAGTACAATGTTTCACCAGTAATTACAACCAGCTTCATCAGGCGACAGCCAGATTCGTGGCGAATCCTCGTTCCTTAATGCGCATGCATAATGTGTGTTGATTAACATATAAATAACCCAATCGGCAATGGATACCCGTAGTCATATGCATTCATTGATTCCCCTCCCAATTCGCGAAAGAAGTGCTCACAAGTGATGGCTGTCGCCTGATGAAGCTAGTTAGTGCTGGGGAAATGTTGTACTTAGATTGTAAATGGTGTGGCTTTGCTCTCCAACACACTGGTGGACTGTACTAGTAACGAATTGACATGTTCTGTTTATATGACAAACCTTACTAATTGGCTGTCGGGTGGTGGTGGGTTCAACAACACATTTATATATTTAAACGATCTAACCCATAAAACGTGTATTATAGTTGAAAACCTACAATTGTGCCAAGTTTGGCCTGTCGGAGTGGGCCATTAGAGTGGCCACTCGGAGGGCAAAGCTCTGGGGAATCCGAGCAAGAGCTTCGAAGTATGATTGTGCACGGTGACACCCGCAGGGGTCTCGTGATGGATGGCAAATGGAAGATATTTTTTATCGCGAGAGGATTCCCTGCAAGGGTTGTTAGGTTACTTATTCTTGTGAGGATGCCATTTACTGTATGAAGGGGCAGCGGTCAGCTGCATAGAACAGAGTATAAAATTCCCCGAGCTGTTGCTGTTTAAATCGTCGGTTTAATGAAGAATTTCACATCAGGTCTTTTTTACACAGCTACCCCACCCCTCATCGGACTCTGTGCAATCACACAAGGAATGTTTTTGGAAAAAATGTCGGTGTCAGAAAATTTTAAGGTTTAATCGTTTACAAATGCGCATTTCGTTACAGCTTCTCTTGTCCTTTAGACGTGCAAAGATAATTTCTGACAAAATATTGACACGTTTTCAAATTGTTTCGTAAATGGTTATAACTTTGCTCACGTATATACAGTACTTGGGCAATAATTCTGAGCTCCTGGAGTAGTGGTAAAGATTTAAGGGAGTTGATGTCTTTGCGACTTTGTGTAAATGTGTTTTACATTTTTTAGCTGAATCGTATATTCACAAGCATGTACACATGAGTTATACGCGTTTATATACAAAATTAAACCGATTTCTTTTCCATGCATCTTCTGTTATTTTGGTTACTTTAAGTTACGTTTTCCACTGCTGGATGAACATCTCGCCACGTGATGTTGGATGTCAGGTTTAGTTTGACCATACTTCACCATGCTGGTCACTGTTGGATGATAATAATGTCCACTTGCAATGCACCACCGCGCAGTATTCACTCGCCTTCGAATCGAGTCCTGCACCGCCGTTTCACATGCAGATTTGATTCTCAATCCCTGGGCCAACTTGCTCCTGATTAGCATGCGATTTGCCACATTTCGATCTCGGAGGTGATTAAATGCGCCGGCTTCCAGGCTTGTTGAGCCGCTCGGAGCCCAATTAACGAAAATTGTTGCCAAAGCAAAAGCGTGAGCTCGAATGTTTGTCCGTGTTATTTTCAAACCACCAGTCGAACGCCGGCCTCTGCCCACTCCGACCGTGCGGAGGCCCTGGCCGTCGGGGAGGCCCTCATGGTGCCTCACGGCAAATGTGGGGCCCGGGTGGGCGCGTCGACGGTTGATCGCGTACAGGCGGTGCAACTCCCACAAATGAAACATCACACCTTGCTGATCTCGTGTCCAGGAGCATAAACGGTCATCACGCAAACTCCGGTCATCCTCGCAGCAGCAGCTCTTGGCCATCGAACAAAGACGATCACCGCTTCCTTCCGATATTAGAAGCCACGAGCTATGAACGACTCGGAGGTTCGAGCAACCACAGCCGAGTGGGAAGGCAGCAGCAGCCCAGGCGGTGAGCCAGCTCCAAAATCCCCCAAGCACTGAAGTTCTCGATTTAGTACATTGAAAAACACGACGGTAAGTGAAACAACGTAAATCGAAACCAATTTTGCCATTCACTTGAGGGGCCGTCCATAAATGACGTCACGCAATTTTTGACCTCTCGTCACTCGGCGTCACAAAAAGTCAGACCCCCCCCCTCAAATATGACGTCACAAAGCTCTGCCCCCCCCCCCCAAAACCATATTTCCATTTTAAAAATAAAACATGCTTCAACTATTGTCATTGTAGTGCGTGGCGCTGCACTGATGTTGTAGGAGTGTTATAACAATTAGTGTTATAACAATTCTATACTTAAAGTTGCGCATTTTGATGTGACGTCACATTTCTCAAACCCCCCCCTCCCCCTTGTCACAAATGTCTGAACCCCCCCCCGAGGTGCATGACCGCGTTACCGTGTTCATTCTGTGGTGAAGGGATGAGGAAAAGGAAGAGGGAAAAGCATCCAGTGTCGCCGCACGCAGGCAACGTGTTTATTACACAGTGGTCAAAATATAAAAATGCATATATATGTAGTGGGTTCCACGGACACTGGAGACGTATTTAGAGGCAACACGGTTTATTTGTAACTTTGAACAGAACTCCCCTTAACTCCCACTATCTAGGGAGGTACAGCCTCCGGGCTAGCGTGCCCTCGCACTGGCTCTCAGCCCTCTGGCTATCTGTGCCCTAGGGGAGGCTAACTGACCCGACCCAGCCAAGGTACGGGTCCTGACCACTGGTCCGAGCTCGGCCCAGCCCTTACAAGGACGTCGGACTCGAGGTCCCAGGGTCCTAGCTAGGGAGGCTACTCTGACCCGACCCAGCCAAGGTGCGGGTCCTGACCACTGGTCCCCGCTCGGCCCCGACCCTTATAAGGATGTCGGGTCCCAGTGTCCTAGCTAGGCTGGTCTTCTGTTCTTCGTCTTCGGAGCACTGCCCCGAGCTGTCCCAGAGGTGCCCCTTTAATACACCTCTCGGGGGCTCTCCGCCCCCGGTACCGCCCCCTCTCTAGAACCTTCCAGGGGGCTCTGGAAGAACCCCCCAACCCCTCACCTGGGGCCTGGCTCAGGGTGGCACCCCCTATGGGCTTGTGCCCGCAAATGCAGGTAAGTATACCGACGGTATAGGATGTGCATTTATGACGCTACATATATGCGAGAGAGTTTGTGGACAAGAGTCTGCTCTGCGGGAAGCAAGCATTGCCATACGAATGAGATGAGCTCGCGTTTGATGCGGGCAGTCTTGAGGACGACCGTCGACAGGCACGTGTGGATGCACGCCGTGGTCACAGCGCAGCGCCGACTCGTGTAGGTGGTGATGGCCCAGTTGTAGAGAGGAATGCTGGAGCTTGGAGCAGATGTAGCCGAATGTAGGATAGAGCATCTTGAGGAGCGTTGCCCTCGACCCCCTCCGGGAGGCCGTATGGTTTACTTGGCACTCCCGTCCCTTAGAGTCCAGTCTGATGTAGGCCTCCTCAGGTTCCAGCAGCCTGGCTTCGTAGGTCTTCATTGCACCGCTCTGCTCGTCTAGCATAGTCTGAAGGGTCATATGTGGCTGCCTCCTGAATCTTCACCGTCCTGCAAACCTTACTCGACATCTCGTTGAGGACCCGAAGAAGGGCAGTATTCTCTTTGTTTTGTTTTTTACAAAAGGGCTTGTAAGAGCTCTCGTTCCTCCCACCGCGATCTCTGGTGTCAACTTGAACGGGGGGGGGAGGGGAGACAAAGCTATGGCTTTTTTCCCAGGGGATCTGTCTTCCATGGAGCACAAAGATACAGGCGGAAGGTCCCCTTGGCCTAGCCATGAGGTCAGGCTCGAGTTGCTTACTGAGGACCCTACACCTAAGGAGGCTGTGGATCGTCCTAGGAAGCTCCAAAGTAGAAAACCAGCTTTCCAAGGCCCCCTATAAAGTGCCTGAGCCCAGGTAGAAAAATAGGAAAACTATCAAACAGGAAAGCGAGTGGTTATGTTGGGTCGAAAAAGGTAATGTTCTAATAATGTAGGGGTTGGAGCGGTCATTGCTGCTTACTCGGCCATGACGTCACTGCAACTCGTTTGATTAACACTTTTAAAATAAAAAATCACGACGCGTACTGAACATATTATTCCGAATCGGTTTTACCACCACTACCACCATGACACAGTGGCAAGGCTGGCACATCGCAGTGCAGCTGCTACGCTGAATCATATGAATAAATATAATCAAATCTAGAAATATCCTTTCTGTACCCAGGAGAGCCACATTGAGTCTCGAGACTCATTATTAGCTCCGTGCTGCATTGAGATGTTTGGACAATTTCAAGCATCAGGGTTCGGCACGTAGGAGGAAACCGGAGAAACGCGCAAATGTTGTGAAGCTGGCTTGGTGGTAGAAGTCAGTCCAGAACATTTGGCCCCACACCTATCACTGTAACGAATCAGTGTTCTACGGGGGCATTCTAAGCGAGGACTGATTGTATTAAAATCTACTTTGATCTACGAATCGTAATGTATCAATAATGTTAACGTGTAACATGCCCCACGGTTTTTCTTAATCTGGAAGGAGAGAACAACGGATGATCTGTGTGCTGATGATGTTGGTGATGATCTCGTAATGGCTGTTCACTTCGAGGAGTGGGAGAGTCTGATGGTGAACCTGGATCGTGCCAATAAGAGGTAGGGCCTTACCATTCGCCCTACCAAATAAATCAAAGCAGTACCTGCCTTGATATTTTGTATGTCTTCAAGGACTCCACCCCCTCAACTCCGCATGATAGGTAGTTGTGGAAAGAGTGGAGGTATTCCCATATCTGGGCAGTTGTTCATGACCAGCTCCAATTTCAGAGCGAAGGTCTTACTCTGAATTAGTTCAATGGCATATCCTTTTTTCAGCTGTTTAGCGCCGTAAAAAAGTTACATGGCCTATCACTTCATACAAAGCTCTGGTTCTTTTCTGCCAAACTTGTCCTCTCCCTCCCAGCTATAACCTCCCGAAAGCAACATGTGACCTTTGTTTTGGCGTGACAAACACCAGTGAAAGCAAAACACCGAAAGTGTAATGACTACACATAATGCAAGAATCTCAATTGTATTTCTCAACGGGTATTGAATATGAAGTCCCAGGAGTGGTGAAGGTGCATCAGCCTGCAGACCCACAGGTGGCAGCGGTGGATTGGCTTGCAGACGTTGGGGTGGTGGTGGATTGGCCTGCAGACGTTGGGGTGGTGGTGGATTGGCATGCAGACGCTGGGGTGGCAGCGGTAGATCGGCCTGCAGACGCAGGGGTGTCGGTGGTGGATCGGCCTGCAGATGTAGGGGTAGCGGCGGTGGATCTTCCAGCAGTAGCCGACCAGTGAAGTTCTCGAATAAATTTACGCAATTTGCCGAACCTGGTGGCTTTGGCACAGGCGGTGGTGGTGGTGGATCTCCCAGCAAAAGCTGGGGAGGCAGTGGTGCATCTGCCAGCATGAGCTGGGTTGGGATGACAGCGTTGGATCTCCCGGCAGCAGCCGGGGTGGTGGTGGCGGTGTTCGAGATGCCAGCAGCAGCCGGGGTGGCAGCGCTGAATCTGCCAACATCAAGCGCCATGGCGGTGGGGGTGAATAATATGCCAGAAGCAGTCGGGGTGGGGATGGCGATGCATCTCCCAACAGCATCCCTGGTGGTGGCGGCGGAACTGCATGTGGCTGCCAGGATGGCGTTGGAGGCAGTGGTGGTGTTGGTGGAGACCGTGGCCGTGGCTTTCTCCAGCTCCTTGAGCTATCGACGCATCATTTCCAACTGCAGATGGCGCTCCACGTTCTCCCGTTTGTATACTTGAGTGCAGGGAAATCATCGACAGTTTGGTCAACATTAGCCCCTACACGAGCCTTCTAATCATCGCAACTCTTCAAACTATATCGCTTATATAATGTACATAATTTCAGTCACAACAAAAATTACATATAACACATCGGGGCTGTGAAAATTACGGCTTCGTATTGTCATGCGAACGGTGAGGAATCAGCCCAGAACTACACGGGAGGATCTTGTCAATGATCTCAAGGCAGCTGGGACCATAGTCTCCAAGAAAACAATTGGCAACACACTACGCCGTGAAGGACTGAAATCCTGCAGCGCCTGCAAGGTCCCCCTGCTCAAGAAAGGTCATATACATGCCCGCCTGAAGTTTGCCAATGAACATCTGAATGATTCAGAGGACAACTGGGTGAAAGTGTTGTGGTCAGATGAGACCAAAATGAAGCTCTTTGACATCAACTCAACTCACCGTGTTTGGAGGAGGAGGAATGCTGCCTATGACCCCAAGAACAGCATCCCCACCGTCAAACATGGAGGTGGAAACATTATGCTTTGGGGGTGTTTTTCTGCCAAGGGGACAGGACAACTTCACCGCATCAAAAGGACGATGGACGGGGCCATGTACCATCAAATCTTGGGTGAGAACCTCCTTCCCTCAGCCAGGGCATTGAAAATGGGTCGTGGATGGTTATTCCAGCATGACAATGACCCAAAACACACGGCCAAGTCAACAAGGGAGTGGCTCAAGAAGAAGCACATTAAGGTCCTGGAGTGGCCTAGCCAGTCTCCAGACCTTAATCCCATAGAAAATCTGTGGAGGGAGCTGAAGGTTCGAGTTGCCAAACGTCAGCCTCGAAACCTTAATGACTTGGAGAAGATCTGCAAAGAAGAGTGGGACAAAATCCCTCCTGAGATGTGTGCAAACCTGGTGGTCCAACTACAAAAAACTTCTGACCTCTGTGATTGCCAACAAGGCTTTTGCCACCAAGTACTAAGTCATGTTTTGCAGAGGGGTCAAATACTTATTTCCCTGATTAAAATGCAACTCAATTTATAACATTTTTAACATGCGTTTTTCTGGATTTTTTTGTTATTCTGTCTCTCACTGTTCAAATAAACCTACCATTCAAATTATAGACTGATCATTTCTTCGTCAGTGGGCAAACGTACAAAATCAGCAGGGGATCAAATACTTTTTTCCCTCACTGTATGTGAGGAGTCTGTGGGTCGCAACATCACGTACGGCTGGAAGTAGGACATTCCAGACTAAGAGGGTTCATGATGGCAATGTCAACGACACTGAACCAGCCAGCACAACTCACTGCCAATAACACATATCACATAATTCACTCTTAAGCAATTGTTCAATCAATTAATTTAATCACTACAATTAAAACCAAAGAATCTCCCAGAACAAACACTTCGCACTCTCCTCCGTCAGCCACCTGCATCGACAATAAAAACGCATCAGTCCAGCAGTGGATAAAACCTGGCGTGGGAGGTATGGGGGGGCGGCTTACACTTGCGGTGGACAGCAGGGGGGTGTCTGGATGCAGTAGCCATCGCAGATCAAGCGGTAGTACTTGTCATCGACTGCCATGCGCCAGGGTAATGGGCCTCTCCTACACCCACACACATCACACATCCAGCGGCACGCACGTCACACCGAGGAGCACGCACGTCACACACCGAGCAGGTTGCACAGGTCTCCTTTATCAAGACAAACGTGGAGCAGATTACAACTACAACTCTTCTACGCCTGTCACAATGCCCCCCTTTCCCCCCCTCCCCAGTTTATGGGGTGGCGCGGGCCTCACTCCCCCCTTCGCGTCAGCCCCTACTAATAAATGGTCCGGTTGCATTGTGAATGCACCACTCGAATGACGTGCAGTCCCGTGGCGCACTGTAACGGGCTCGTGATTTACTCACTAAAATTCAATGTAAAAAAATAAAAACGATCCCAAGACATTATTTAAAATAAAGGATGGCCATCGTGTGTCAGCATCACAGGCGAAAATTGGCATGTAAAAAAACTTCAATGGGAATCACTCAATTGGGATTGCTCGCAGCAAACAGCACTTGACCTGCTTGCAGGTTAGGTGCTGAATAACCGTGTGTCACACAGAGAACAGTTGCCACTGAGGGTGCCCTTTTCAAATGCTTGAGATGATATGTGATTATCGGGTGTAACTGTGCACACTTAAAAAATTATAAGCGAACTATTATCGTTTCTGGTGGCAGGGTGGTGCAGCGGTGATCTTTGACCCTCGCAACAAGAAGGGCCTTGGTTAATTATCCGACTGGCACTTTGCGGAGTTTTCTACGTTCTCCCCTTTGTTCTGTATGGGTTATCCAGTTTGCTCACGTAGCTAGAAAACACACTATCACAATGTAACTGGGTATTGGCCAAGCATCCCAATGCTAAAGTTACCTGCAAATTACTTCACTGGGATGACACTCGGCAGCAGAGCCGGATGATGGCTTGCTGGGGCCCTATGCCATTGTCAAGCTTAAGAGGCCCCTTCTATGAATGCCTGTATATTTTGTAAGCAGAATGAAAATCACTGCTTTGGAGAGTCTTTTTTTCTCACCGATCTTAATTTTTTTAAACAATTATGTTAAAACTCGAAACCTTGAGTCCATTTCTTGTTTCGTATTTAGAGCCCCCCCCTCTCTTAATGCGAGGCCCTAAGCTGTAAGTGTAGCCGGTGTGAGCTCGCCTGTGATGAATCACACGTATAATTGTGCACTCTTATTTTCTATGGGTGGCCAGGAGAATTTATTATTATTCAAGTGAATGCAATGGTGATCAGGGGATTGGACCCAGAGCCCCACGTACACAGTAGAGTACAAGGGAACGCCCACAGTACAGATTTGAGCTGACCTCCAGATTGAGAAATTGAACTGTGTTATGACTTGGAGGGTGTTTCTGAACGCGATTGTTACCGACCCGTCCCGAAGGGAGGAGAGGGGACAGGGTGGACCGGCTGCATGAGCTTACTCTTTGGCACTGCACAGCACAACATCGCCTGCCTACTGCAAAAAACTCGGCAGGACCTTCCTGAAAATAAAAGTCTTCGGAATCAGTGAGGCCTGTCCTTCGGAGGACAGGCGTAGTCTTGGTCGTCACAAGCGAACATTTGTTTCTCCACATTAATTTGTATCCCCGGGTTACCATCAGGGCTGGGCGCTGCAAGCTTAGCTTCTGAGATCTGATGAGACTGGTAGCCGTTTTTTTAAAAGGTAATTTCGGCATCTGGAGCCCAAGCATGCAACAACTTTATGCAACTTCTTGGTTCTTTCGGTAAAGTCACGTAGAATGGAAATAAAATAATAAAAATAAAACATAATAAAAAATAAAATTCTCACGACGTTTCGGCCACAACACAAGTAGCCTTCTTCAGGTGAAGGAACAGAACTGTCGGGACGACAGCGCTTCAATAACTGCTGCTAAAATTCGCAGGGTCTTTTAAGTTAGGTGGGAGAGGTAAAGCGCCTTGACAAAGGAGTTTACATATCAAACAGGATAATTTAGCATTGAAATAGCTGTGTTAAAGTGTTGGATCAGCAGGGTGTTAAAGTCAGAAATTAGCATGTAACTGGGAGATTAGCATGATGTTAATGTGAGGGATTAGCATGCGACTGGTCACGGAAATAGCTATGTTAAAGTCAAAGTTTACATATCAACAGAGGCATTTAGTATATGGACGCTAAAGGACTGCAACAACCCAACTATTATACAATGAAACCGATGTGAAAAAAAACTAAGTATAAACTACATCAATATAATAAATGTACTCAATATATTCTTCAATAAGTTGAGCTATAAACATAAAGTAACTGGGTATACACTACACTATATAATGAATACCATATAGTAAACGAATTAACAAAACTAAAATATAAAATAACAAAACTAAAATATAAAATATAAACTACATCAATGTTATCAATAAACTCCATATACTCTCCAATCAGCTGAGCTACTAACAATAAGTCATTATACATTACAATGTCCTATGGCGAAAAAATGGGTGGCGTTTTTTTTCCTTCTTTCCAACGTTAGCACCACGGAGAGCGACGAGCCTCGTTCAGACGGACGAGTCCATCCATGCTCGGAACGGAGGAGGGGGGAGAAACAGCCACGATGCGCTGCTCTGTCCTGTGTTGCGTTACAACCATGCCATAAACTAGACTACTATACATTGTAATGTTATACCTTCCAATCTAAACTACATTGTATTATATCGTATACACAGCCCAATGTAAGCTCTAACATTATGCAGTATATTGATATGTCTCCAACTAAAATTTTCCAACATTACACGACTATTCACCATAATATACACTACCATAGACAAACCCACCCTTGAATTATAAAATGCGTTACTTTACACTAACCTATACTTTAGACTGTAAAATGTTAGACTTGTAATATTACACTATGTATTATTCTACCAACCCTACTGTATACCACACTGCTGTATATTCACTATACAATTACGATACTATATATTGCCTTATGAATTATGTTAAACATTACAATGTTATACTATTTATTATTATATAACATGCTATAAACCATACCATTGACCGTCGTGTGAAAGGTATTAAGAGGCAGTGCCAGTGAATGGACTGCGGTCTGAAAGTCACCATAAAATACAATCAATTAAGAACCGAAATGGTTTATAACATCTTTCCAATGGTTACTAAGCCAGAATCCATCTTCTCGGTTGAAATTGTCTCTGTGTTTGTATATGTGGATGGCCTCATGAACGAATCTCTCATGGTAGCCGGATGGCTTGCAGAGAACGTCCGTCTTAGAGAAGTCAATGTCATGTGAGCCCACTGAATTATAACAGTGATCTGCCACGGCTGAGGTGTTCGTCCTACCATGTTTCAAGTCTGCTTTATGTTCACGGATGCGGTCCGAGATATGTCGTTTGTTTTCTCCAATGTAACTGCTACCACAGAGGCAACTTAGTTTGTAGACGCCCGGGTACTGTATGTCTGGAACCACATCTTTTACAGACGGAACCAGATCACGCATTTTATGTACTGTGTTGAATCGGACCTGGATCTAGTGTTTATTCAGGATTTTGGAGATCTTTTTTGTGACCCCCGCAATGTAGGGTAAGGTGATGGTTTTGAATGGCTCCTCAAGAGGATTCTTCTTCATGGCTGGAGTGATGGCTTTGCGGATTGTGTAGTCGGAGTAACCATTAGCCTTGAGAGCTTGGTGTACGTGCTTGAGTTCACTGGCAATGTGTTCCTGGTCGGAAATGCATTGGGCTCTATGGTATAGAGTCTTGATGAGGGAGTTCTTCTGGGATGGATGGTGGTGGGAATCCGGTTTTAAGTAAGCATCCGTATGGGTAGCTTTCCTGTAGACAGAGTGGCTCATTGAACCATCAGGTCTCCTTTTAATAAGGACATACACAAAGGGTAGCTTGCCATCTTTTTCGACTTCCATGGTAAATCTGATGGCTGGGTGTATGGAATTGATGTGGTCGAGGAATTGGTCTAGAGCAGGCCGGCCATGTGGCCAGATGATAAAAGTGTCATCCACGTACCTCTTCCATAACGTCGGGCATAGAGTGGCAGTCTGGATGGCATCAGTTTCAAATTTCTCCATGAAAACGTTGGCCCCCGTGGTGCCTCACCACAAACGTGGGGCCCGGTCAGCCGCGTCGACTGTCGTGATCGCGTACAGGTGGTGAAACTGCCACACATGAACCATGATACCTTGCTGATCTCGTGTCAAGGAGAATAAACCAGCAGCCCGTCGTTAGCAATGGGAATGATCGGTAAGGGAACACATTGGTCTCTACAGAGGCACTCCACTATTATACACCACTACTATACAGTAAACATTGGGCTCTATGGAGGCCTATCGTTAAGGGATTACCCGTGAACATGGGGTGGTCGTTAAGAGGGGTTCTATTGTAAATAACAAGTTTAAATATTTAATAAGTTAATAGAGAGTACTCAACTGAGATGGCGGAGGAGTTTGCTAAACTCACAATACAAAGGCCACTGTCCCAGCCTCTGTGGTTGGACCATCTCTAGCTCCACCCACCTACCTTGATGCACCTATCTCAGGCCTATATAAGACCTTGTCTCAGCAACTTTCTCTCTCACCTGACCTGAAGACGATTGCTTGTGTTGCGATCGAAACGTCGTGATATTTTTATTATTTTTTATCTACGTGGCTTTACCAAAGGACCCATAGAATATAATCATAAACAGGTTACGTCCTCTACATGGACCCCCCCCCCCCCTCATTATTAATCATGAGCAGGTGACGTCCTCCAAATGGACACCCCCCTCCATTGATAATAATTAGCGGGTGACATCACTCCACATGGGGGGGGGGGGGGCGAGGTGCCTCCTCTCCCCTCCTAAGCGTCAACTTATCAACTCACTACAAAGGCAGAACCCTCACGTAACGCGATCTCCATAACGCTATTGAGACATCTAAGTAAAAAGAACGTCATGATGAACAAGGGATTATAACCTTTAAAGGAAATAGGTCTGTCACCGCGGCCTTACAAATTGCACACAAATGGATGCAATTAATATCACTTTGCGGTCTGCTTTGCGCTTGCAAGTTTCAGATTTACTGCAATACACCCATGCTTGGACGGGCAAAAGGCTAGTAAACAAATAATCCCCTCGCCCACTCCCCACCACGATATCACACAATGATATAGTACTTCCTTGTACAGTATACCCAATAAAGACCAAATCTAATCCCCATGATAGGTAAATTGATATACATAGAGCTTGCCGGCGATAGGTCTAAACCACGAACTATGAACTCGTGATATTCAAGGGTCTCCCGTATTTGGAATTTGCATGTTCTCCCCATGGTCACGTTGAGATAATGACTATGAATTTTCACATAAGCCACCTCGTTGAGCAATCATATGTGGCCAGGCTGCTTCTGGAAAAGAGCTATATATCTCAGTGGGCTTTACCTGGTCAAATAAAAATAGGTTGCTTACAGGAGTTAAATGGATTCCCACATCACAGGGATGTGAGGAATCACAGCATGGAGAGGGCTTCATCCAGCAGTGGATTGAGTGTTCTTGTTGAAACGTGTGTATTTAATATTTCTCTGATGTTCTTTTAGTCTCGTGCTGATCATTCGTCCTGTTTGCCCAACATAACATTTGCCACAAGTGCAGTTAATCCTGTACAAACCTTCTGTTGATAGCTTAGGTAATACATATTTTATACCAGAAGTCGAGTTCAAGAAACATAAGTACGTTTTTATTTCAACTGAAATGTATATATACATATATAAATATACATGTCCATACAACCACGTCTCAATGTCTATGTCTGGGAGAACATGCTAGTTTCTCCCTCTGTGGAGTCTCCACCACTTCTCTTTCTTCTTGTTTCCCAGCTCCTCGTCTTGGTGCTCCTTCCCTCTGTCTCCTCCTCGTTCATTCTCCTCTTCATCTTTCTCCAGCTGCCGTGTGCAGCACATGAAGCTCCAAATTGCCCAACGCCAGAAACTGTTCTTTCTCTCTCCCTTAGTAGATGGGATGTGCTTAATCTCTTTCTTCTCTTCCTGAACACTCTCTGCCCTCCAAGATTGCTCACATCTTCCTTCCTCATTCACCACTTCCTGCTTTGTATCGTCTTCAATCGTGTCGACCTCCTTCAGCTCTACCTCATTTGCCTCTAACTCAATAGCTCCTACTTCTTTTGCGTCTACCTCTATTGCCTCTACATCATTCGCCTCTACCAAAATCGCCTCACTCTCCTCCACCTCAAAATCCCCTACCTCCACTTCTACCTCAATCACCTCTATGTCATTCGCCTCTAACTCATTCGGCTCTACCTCCATAACCACCTCCTGCTTGGCCTCTCCCTCAATCTCCTCTACCTCTTTTGCCACTTCCAGGATGGCATCTACTTCATATGCCTCGACCTCATTTGCCCCTTCCTGCTTTATTTCCTCCACCACGTTCTCAACTTTTTTTGCCATTTCCTGTTTGGCCTTTAGCTCATTCGTGTCTACCTCATTGATCAAGACCTGCATGGCCTTTTCTTCGATCGTGTCGACCTGAATTGCCTCGACCTGTTTCACCAATTCCCGCTTTGTATCTCTCTCAATCCCTTCTACGACATTGGCAACAACCTCTTTCACCACTTCCTGCTTGGCCACTGCATCTACCTCAATCACCGCTACCTCTACCTCACTCGCCACTTCCTTCTTGGGCTCTACATCATTCCCCTCTCCCTCAATCTCGTTTTCCTTCATCTCTTCTACTTCCCGAAATTTCATCTCAGTCCTTCGTAGCTTCCTATTCCTACGTTTCCTCTGAACACCATCCTCTCCTTCTTTCTTTGTCTCCACAACATTATCAACTTTCTTAGCCACTTCCTGTTTGGCTATTCCCTCATTCCCATCTACCTCACTTGCCTCTACCTCTTTCCCTAAGTCCTCCTTGGCATCTCTCTCAATCCCTTCTACGACAATGGCCACTACCTCTTTCACAAATTCCTGTGTGGCCACTGCATCTACCTCAATCACCGCTACCTCTACCTCATTTGCCTCTACCTCACTCGCCACTTCCTTCTTGGGTTCTCCATCATTCCCCTCTCTCTCAATCTCGTTTTCCTTCATCTCTTCTACTTCCCGAACTTTCATCTCAATCCTTCGTAGCTTCCTATTCCTACGTTTCCTCTGAACACAATCCTCTCCCTCTTTCTTTGTCTCCACAATATTCTCAACTTTCTCCGCCACTTCCTGTTTGGCCATTCCCTCATTCCGATCGACCTCATTTGGCTCTACCTCTTCTGCTAATACCTGTTTTGCATCTCTCTCAATCCCCTCTATGACATTGGCCACTATATCTTTCACCACTTCCTGCTTGGCCACTGCTTCTACCTCAATCACCGCTACGTCTGCCTCATTCGCTAATTCCCGCTTGTTATCTCCTTCTAATACCTCTACCTTATTCAACTCTACCTCATTCATCACATCCTCCAAAGTCACTGCCTCAATCATCTCTACCTCAATCGTCCCAACCTCCACCACTTCCTGCATGGGCTCTCCCTCAATCCCCTCTCTCTCAGCCACCTCTTCTTTCACTGTCTCCAGAACTTTCTCCTTGTTCTTGTGTTTATTCCTATCCCTACGTTTCCTCTGAACACCATCCTCTCCCTCTTTCTTTGTCTCCACAACATTATCAACTTTCTTAGCCACTTCCTGTTTGGCTATTCCCTCATTCCCATCTACCTCACTTGCCTCTACCTCTTTCCCTAAGTCCTCCTTGGCATCTCTCTCAATCCCTTCTATGACATTGGCCACTACCTCTTTCACAAATTCCTGTGTGGCCACTGCATCTACCTCAATCACCGCTACCTCTACCTCATTTGCCTCTACCTCACTCGCCACTTCCTTCTTGGGTTCTCCATCATTCCCCTCTCTCTCAATCTCGTTTTCCTTCATCTCTTCTACTTCCCGAACTTTCATCTCAATCCTTCGTAGCTTCCTATTCCTACGTTTCCTCTGAACACAATCCTCTCCCTCTTTCTTTGTCTCCACAATATTCTCAACTTTCTCCGCCACTTCCTGTTTGGCCATTCCCTCATTCTGATCGACCTCATTTGGCTCTCCCTCTTCTGCTAATACCTGTTTTGCATCTCTCTCAATCCCCTCTATGACATTGGCTGCTATATCTTTCACCACTTCCTGCTTGGCCACTGCTTCTACCTCAATCATCACTACCTCTGCCTCATTCGCTAATTCCCGCTTGTCATCTCCTTCTAATACCTCTACCTTATTCAACTCTACCTCATTCATCACATCCTCCAAAGCCACTGCCTCAATCATCTCTACCTCAATCGTCCCAACCTCCACCACTTCCTGCATGGGCTCTCCCTCAATCCCCTCTCTCTCAGCCACCTCTTCTTTCACTGTCTCCAGAACTTTCTCCTTGTTCTTGTGTTTATTCCTATTCCTACGTTTCCTCTGAACACCATCCTCTCCCTCTTTCTTTGTCTCCACAACATTATCAACTTTCTTAGCCACTTCCTGTTTGGCTATTCCCTCATTCCCATCTACCTCACTTGCCTCTACCTCTTTCCCTAAGTCCTCCTTGGCATCTCTCTCAATCCCTTCTATGACATTGGCCACTACCTCTTTCACAAATTCCTGTGTGGCCACTGCATCTACCTCAATCACCGCTACCTCTACCTCATTTGCCTCTACCTCACTCGCCACATCCTTCTTGGGTTCTCCATCATTCCCCTCTCTCTCAATCTCGTTTTCCTTCATCTCTTCTACTTCCCGAACTTTCATCTCAATCCTTCGTAGCTTCCTATTCCTATGTTTCCTCTGAACACAATCCTCTCCCTCTTTCTTTGTCTCCACAATATTCTCAACTTTCTCCGCCACTTCCTGTTTGGCCATTCCCTCATTCTGATCGACCTCATTTGGCTCTCCCTCTTCTGCTAATACCTGTTTTGCATCTCTCTCAATCCCCTCTATGACATTGGCTGCTATATCTTTCACCACTTCCTGCTTGGCCACTGCTTCTACCTCAATCATCACTACCTCTGCCTCATTCGCTAATTCCTGCTTGTCATCTCCTTCTAATACCTCTACCTTATTCAACTCTACCTCATTCATCACATCCTCCAAAGCCACTGCCTCAATCATCTCTACCTCAATCGTCCCAACCTCCACCACTTCCTGCATGGGCTCTCCCTCAATCCCCTCTCTCTCAGCCACCTCTTCTTTCACTGTCTCCAGAACTTTCTCCTTGTTCTTGTGTTTATTCCTATTCCTACGTTTCCTCTGAACACCATCCTCTCCCTCTTTCTTTGTCTCCACAACATTATCAACTTTCTTAGCCACTTCCTGTTTGGCTATTCCCTCATTCCCATCTACCTCACTTGCCTCTACCTCTTTCCCTAAGTCCTCCTTGGCATCTCTCTCAATCCCTTCTATGACATTGGCCACTACCTCTTTCACAAATTCCTGTGTGGCCACTGCATCTACCTCAATCACCGCTACCTCTACCTCATTTGCCTCTACCTCACTCGCCACATCCTTCTTGGGTTCTCCATCATTCCCCTCTCTCTCAATCTCGTTTTCCTTCATCTCTTCTACTTCCCGAACTTTCATCTCAATCCTTCGTAGCTTCCTATTCCTATGTTTCCTCTGAACACAATCCTCTCCCTCTTTCTTTGTCTCCACAATATTCTCAACTTTCTCCGCCACTTCCTGTTTGGCCATTCCCTCATTCTGATCGACCTCATTTGGCTCTCCCTCTTCTGCTAATACCTGTTTTGCATCTCTCTCAATCCCCTCTATGACATTGGCTGCTATATCTTTCACCACTTCCTGCTTGGCCACTGCTTCTACCTCAATCATCACTACCTCTGCCTCATTCGCTAATTCCTGCTTGTCATCTCCTTCTAATACCTCTACCTTATTCAACTCTACCTCATTCATCACATCCTCCAAAGCCACTGCCTCAATCATCTCTACCTCAATCGTCCCAACCTCCACCACTTCCTGCATGGGCTCTCCCTCAATCCCCTCTCTCTCAGCCACCTCTTCTTTCACTGTCTCCAGAACTTTCTCCTTGTTCTTGTGTTTATTCCTATTCCTACGTTTCCTCTGAACACCATCCTCTCCCTCTTTCTTTGTCTCCACAACATTATCAACTTTCTTAGCCACTTCCTGTTTGGCTATTCCCTCATTCCCATCTACCTCACTTGCCTCTACCTCTTTCCCTAAGTCCTCCTTGGCATCTCTCTCAATCCCTTCTATGACATTGGCCACTACCTCTTTCACAAATTCCTGTGTGGCCACTGCATCTACCTCAATCACCGCTACCTCTACCTCATTTGCCTCTACCTCACTCGCCACATCCTTCTTGGGTTCTCCATCATTCCCCTCTCTCTCAATCTCGTTTTCCTTCATCTCTTCTACTTCCCAAACTTTCATCTCAATCCTTCGTAGCTTCCTATTCCTACGTTTCCTCTGAACACAATCCTCTCCCTCTTTCTTTGTCTCCACAATATTCTCAACTTTCTCCGCCACTTCCTGTTTGGCCATTCCCTCATTCTGATCGACCTCATTTGGCTCTCCCTCTTCTGCTAATACCTGTTTTGCATCTCTCTCAATCCCCTCTATGACATTGGCTGCTATATCTTTCACCACTTCCTGCTTGGCCACTGCTTCTACCTCAATCATCACTACCTCTGCCTCATTCGCTAATTCCCGCTTGTCATCTCCTTCTAATACCTCTACCTTAATCAACTCTACCTCATTCATCACATCCTCCAAAGCCACTGCCTCAATCATCTCTACCTCAATCGTCCCAACCTCCCCCACTTCCTGCATGGGCTCTCCCTCACTCCCCTCTCTCTCAGCCACCTCTTCTTTCACTGACTCCAGAACTTTCTTCTTGTTCTTGTGTTTCTTCCTATTCCTACGTTTCCTCTGAACACCATCCTCTCCCTCTTTCTTTGTCTCCACAACAGTATCAACTTTCTTAGCCACTTCCTGTTTGGCTATTCCCTCATTCCCATTTACCTCACTTGCCTCTACCTCTTTCCCTAAGTTCTCCTTGGCATCTCTCTCAATCCCTTCTACGACATTGGCCACTACCTCTTTCACAAATTCCTGTGTGGCCACTGCATCTACCTCAATCACCGCTACCTCTACCTCACTCGCCACTTCCTTCTTGGGCTCTCCATCATTCCCCTCTCCCTCAATCTCGTTTACCTTCATCTCTTCTACGTCCCGAACTTTCATCTCAGTCCTTCGTAGCTTCCCATTCCTATGTTTCCTCTTAACACAATCCTGTCCCTCTTTCTTTGTCTCCACAACATTCTCAACTTTCTCCGCCACTTCCTGTTTGACCATTCCCTCATTCCCATCGACCTCATTTGGCTCTACCTCTTCTGCTAATACCTGTTTTGCATCTCTCTCAATCCCCTCTATGACATTGGCCACTATATCTTTCACCACTTCCTGCTTGTCCACTGCTTCTACCTCAATCACCGCTACTTCTGCCTCATTCGCTAATTCCCGCTTGCCATCTCCTTCTAACACCTCTACCTTATTCAACTCTACCTCATTCATCACATCCTCCAAAGCCACTGCCTCAATCATCTCTACCTCAATCGTCCCAACCTCCACCACTTCCTGCATGGGCTTTCCCTCACTCCCCTCTCTCTCAGCCACCTCTTCTTTCACTGTCTCCTCCAGAACTTTCTTCTTGTTCTTATGTTTCTTCCTATTCCCACGTTTTCTCTTCATACCATTTCTCTCCCCCACTTTCTCCATCTCTTCAATCTCGTTCTCAACCTTGTTGCTATTCTGACATGTCTGCTTCACATCCTCATTATTGGTGCTGACTCCTGCCTGCTGCTGCTCTTCTGCCTTTTGCTGCTGCTGCTGCTGGTGGTGGTGGATGATGAAGCTCTTCAGCTCGGTGCTGTTCTGGAATTGCAGCAGCTCCCGCTGATATTTGGCCTGCTGCTGTGCACAATGATCCAGCAGGATCATCTCAAGCTCCAGAATCTGGCGCTTAGCTTCTAGTCTTGTGTCAACGAGGAACCTCTTTCGCTGCCCCTTCGAGCGACGGTCTGGGGAGTCACATGGGGAGGAGAGAGCAGCACCACAATTGATTCGTTAATGGGTATTTGAGTATTTCCTGTATGATAATAGGTTTTTCCCGTTTTTACTGGCAACAAAACAGGTGTTAAGATGTTAAAACACCAAACTGAAACCTTTTACAAGGAATCATGTCTGCATTAACCATGATGCTTGTGGTCAGAATGCAAACAAAAAACATACTCTGATAATATATGCATTGTCCTTGAAACTGATTGGTCCACACCAGGGACAGCTTTCTTTTGAGCCTCGTCTCAAACGGTGTTAGACCAGAGGACGCCAAAAGGCGTATTTCCTGTATGTTATTTTGGTAAAGAAACTTGGCACCATTGACAGGAATCTAACTTAACTTGAGACCGATGTAACAATGATAACACTGTAGGGAGGTCTGGAGGTTGACTCATGTGCCGGAGACACCTCCTCCTCCAAATAACTTCATTAGGATTATGGGCTGGTTGGGGAGGCCATATTAAGTTTGCGAGGTCTGGAAACTCCACGGCAAACATAGATAAACTTCCGTTATCTCAGAAAAAGTAAGATGGATTGATGGGCAAGCTGTGGAGGTCTGGCTAAATTTATAAGATGTCCATTGTTTCACAAGAGAGAACATGAATTGGATAAGAAATACACTATTAATTCTTATACACTGGTCCATTCATACAATTAGTATATTAGTGGGCTACGTTAGAGAAGATAAAGGGAGGAGAGGAGAAGAGGAGGGCCGGGGTGCCCGGAGCCCAGAGAGTGCCCAGAGGGGCCAGAGAGCCAGGGGCAACCCTGATGTTTCTGTTGGCTGGATAGCATGTGCTCCCGTGCATGTGAGGTTGCTCTCAACAGAAGTCATTCCTTGCACGAGAATGGCTGAAACGCTGAGTAACCACTCAGAGGTATAGTGGTTAAGCAGTGGAGACGGTATAGTGGTAAAACAGTGGAGATTTTAAAAGCAAAGTTTAAGATTTGCATTTGTCAATTTATATTGAGCCGATACATATGGCAAGTGAAATTAAGAAGACTTAAAGTGAGTTTTGCAGAAAGAGAGGATACATGTGTGTCTCTTGGAGAAGGAAAGGCATTGCTCAAAACTGTGCTGCAAGGTCACGTGCCATGAATCACATGAGTTTAGAAAAAACGTGACTGTAAACCAACAAGCCTGTGAATAATTATCATGGTGAAGACACCTCTATACGTTGGATACTGAAGGAAATCCATCGTGCTACACATCGTCAAAGCCCGACAACACCTGACATTCGAGAAAGAAGTACAATTGCATCGTTCTACACATCGTCAATACCCCACCACATCTGGAGAGTCACCAGCTGCATCAAGCACCTGACTGTTGTATTGTTCGAAAGACACTGTGTGTAACGACTTTACATCCGCCGGCACTGCGGGTTTCTAAACGCCTGCCATGTCACCTTCTCAACACTAGCGTCTGAGACCGTCTGATACAGACTGAAAGCTTATTTCCTTTGTTGCACTGTTTGTCTTTTCATGAATGTCATATTGTGCACTGGGTTATGCCTTATTAACCTAAATTCTGAATTTAGCTATTCATGTATTTCTATTACAGTATCACATATTCTTTGGACCAAGTGTCAATTGCCTATTTGATGACTGATACTCTGATTCTTTTTTTTACAAATCAGGGACTTGTTTTAATTAAAATGTGTCTGTGTGTGTGGTTGAACGGTGTAACAAATCCATGCGTTACATGTGTAGTGTTGCAGCGCCGACCTGGTCAAGGCCTATGATACAATCAGTAGGCCAGGGCTCTGGATTGTTACTCGTATTTCCGGAGTCCCTAACCCTCTGCTCACAATCATTAAGGACCTTCACGATGGTTGGCAGGCCCGGATAAAGTTGCGTGCCCGGGAGTCAGAGCAATTTCCTGTTTACAGTGGGGTGCGACAGGGATCTACTCTGGCTGACACATTATTTAGCATCATCTTCGACCACATAGTTCGAGAAGTTTTTTTATGGCTGTACCGGTGGATTTTTTAATATTTGCTACAGATACAATGGGAGGCTGATTGATGCCTGGGTGAGGTCAAGGGATGGCTCCCTACTGGTCAACCATGTTATGTACACTGATCATTTGGAAGTTGATGCTCACACTGAAAAATAGTTGGAGGTTCTGCTGCTAAGCCTGGAGCGTGTGACAAAGAGGTGGTGCCTTACCATCAGCCCCACCAAAACTAAGCACCCGCCTGAGTATTTTGTGTAATTTATACTCCACCCCCTCAACTACTCTTGAGTGATGGGGTAATTGTAGAGAGAAGTTCACGTACCTGGATAGTGTGCTTATGCAAAAATTCTGGTTTGGCAGCAGAGGTCTCACTCCGAATCGGTCAAGTGGCATATTTTCATCAGCTTCGTAACACTTTGGGGTATCTACCTGGTCTGTCACTCGACACAAAACGCTGGGTCTTCTTGGCCAATGATAGAATAAATAAAAAATCTGAACCAGCTTTACACTTTCAGACTGGCCTGCCTACGATCCATCCTGGGTTTAACTAGGCTGGAATGTGTGAAGAGCTCACAGTGAGCTCCACTGGTGGGCAGGGCTGCATTGCCTGGGTCATGTAGCCTGCTTGCTCAGCCACCGCATGCCCAAGCAGCCTCTGTTTTTCCAGATAGAGGGGGCTAAATGGGCGTGGCATGGCCTGGAGAAGAGATGGACTGATGCAGTACAGGAGGATACGGAACTAAGTGGACTTGCCAAAGACTGGTACCACTGGTGTCAATATCTGCCTCTATGGAGGAAGCTCGTGAAGGATGCTTATGGGAAGTTGGTGGCAGTTGCCCTCAAGCAAAAAAGGAGGGTGAGAGGAGTGACGCTCACAACAACAGACGGTGCACTGGATGACTAAAACGCAGCAAGTTGGCACAGTAGGATGCAAAGGTGGTGCGTCTGCCAGTCATCTCAGTCAGTCAACCCATCGCACTGGGGTCTGTCCCCTGATCTCCTGTCGGCAAGCCTTCGACACTTCAAGTGGCCTCGGAGTGCACCAGGCCTGGCACAAGCGCCATGGTGACGTCTCAGTCACTTAGTGGCGAATGAGGGCTGTTGTTTTTATCTGAGTCGGTTAGGGGGCTCCCCTAGGTCCACTCAGCCTCAAATAAGTATCTGATACGGTGTGTAAACATCGCCACTTGGGAGACAAATACGGACAAGTGTGGTGCTGGCAACCCACCCCTCGTGTGCGGTGCCGGCCGTCATAGGTGCTCACTAACAGCACTTGCTCCTACAGTGTTTCAAGGCTATA
The DNA here is from genome assembly GCF_048934315.1 of Petromyzon marinus. Classification (NCBI taxonomy): domain Eukaryota; kingdom Metazoa; phylum Chordata; class Hyperoartia; order Petromyzontiformes; family Petromyzontidae; genus Petromyzon; species Petromyzon marinus. The sequence continues at coordinate 1,981,507 of NC_133721.1, forward strand.
CACAAGATTTCTGTCTTTGTTTGTGTCTATGTGCAGTGTCTGTATGAGTGGTTGGGAGCAGTTGTGTCTGTGGGGATCGACCTGAGTTCGATTTCCATTCACAACCATCAGTGACTAATAAATAAAACCGGTCGTGTGCCTCCCCTACATCTACTCAAACTTAAAATAGTACCTCGTGCAACGTATAAACATCAAATGTGGGGAGACAAAGGCATCCGGATGCAGTGCTGACCACCCACCCCATCATAGGTGCTAACTCGCTAACAGCACTTGACTCAATAGTCTGTTAAGGCTATACGGGGATCTGTCTTTGTATACAGGTGCATGTGTCTGTGTGTATGTCTGTGTGTGGAATTACAGTACTCACTTCCCGTCGGCTTACTCATCTCTCCACCCTGCAACAAAATCACAGCAGCGCACGTGAGACTCTAATCATATCACAGCTTACAACCACCACCACCATCATCATTACCGTCCTCATCATTAAACATTTCGAACAGACACACATTCACATATAGATGTTCTCTCAGATTAATGTTATCCTGATACAGCGCGCGTGTGGATGTACTCACGGAAGACATCGCCTTGAAGGCAGAACGAGAAGTCACGGATGGTCACGTTTTGTCAATAGATTTCGTTAACTGTGTTAATGAAGTGTTCAACCTCACGGATGTTTGTCAATGAGGTTTACCAAGTAATTTAACCGCGTTATCGATGTTCACTGACGACGTTGTCGAAGTGTGCTCCCGAATGCGATCTTTAAGCACACAGAGCGCGCGTCCACCTCCGTCTGTAACGATCGACCGTTGCTAGGGAAGTGACGTCACTTGTTAAGGTAACGAACCCCCGAAACCACGTGGTCCACTGTATCCTCCAGGCCTGATTAGTTACACGACTGTCAAATTTTTACTTTAAACTTTCGTAACTTGCAGGAATTCATATTTTTGGTTCTTTCGGTAAAGTCACGTAGATAGAAAATAACATTTTAAGTGAAGGCAAAAAACCCACGAGGTTTCGGTGGCAACACAAGCGGTCTTCATCACGTGTTGCGATCGAAACGTCGTGGGTTTTTTTCTTTTATTTTAATTTATTTTTATTGTTATTATTTTCTATCTACGTGACTTTACCTGAAAGAACCAAGAATATAGCAAGGATTGTACCCTGGTCGCCACGGATGAAGAGGCCGAGCGGGCTCGGTTCGACTGTTGCCAGGTACCTCCACCACTCAGCTCGCAGCACACACACACACACAGTGTCCACTATGTAAAAATCAGGCTAAACTAAACCTTTCTAGAAGTTACTAAAATAATGCTATAAAAACAATGCAACAGTGATCATAAGAAATGTGATTGAAAGTTAACAATAGCGACATATATAACATATATTACTAAACCTAGCATCCTTCGCTAGCTGTTTGAGTCAATCCATAATAGCAGGAGTAACAATTATGTATGTTGAGTAACTGCGAATAACCCAATCAATAACAGATATCCATTGTAATTTACATCAATACATTACCCCCCCCCCCCGTATCGGATCTGCTTACAAGCGACGACGTCACATTTATCCCCCGTCTACGTCTATTAAAGACCGAAACAGGGGAAGGATTTCACCACAACTCTGGCTGTCACCTGACAAGGCGGGTTGTTGTTGTAGTTACAGGCGAAACGTCACGGTACTTGAATTGTAAATGTTGTGGGTTTACTCTCCAACTCACCGATGTGCTGAAATAGTCACTAATTGGCATGTTTTGTTTACGTGACAAACTTGACTAAGATTTACGCGAGCTAACCCAAACAAACAAAAACACCCTCTAATAAGTAAATATTTGTATTAATTCCATGAATGGACCTTGGCCTGGGACTGTGCGGATTGAGAAGTTATGGATGCAGCTTCTGTTTGTGCTGCCATCAGAATGACCAACAAATAAATAAATAATACACACGGATTGGTGACTACAGTACTAGACCCCCAGTGCTTTTATATTTAAAAGTGTATGTGCTTTGTGGTTGCTTTATTGCGCGTGTGTACGTACTGTGTAACACTTGTTTGAACGCAGGTGATGGGGTTGTCCATGTTGGGTGTCATTACAGCCAAAAACAAGCAGCAGTACGAAGACCAGGACGCCGTGGCCGACCATGAGGACGGAAATTGGCCTCGCCCGGTCACAACGTACGACAGCAGTACAGGTTTCCCTCCACACATGCACACACCTACGAGTTTCCCACTACAGAGACGAAGGTCCCCCATATAGCCTTAACAGACTGTTGTGGCAAGTGCTGTTCGCAAGCACCAATGAAGGTCGGCATGGTATATCAGGGGGTAGGTGGCCAACACCACACCCGGCCGCCTTTGTCTCCCAAGTGGTGACGTATACACACACCACTCCAGGTATTTATTTGAGGTTGAGTCGACCCAGGACCGGTTCAGATAAATAATCGTCACTGGCGTTGGCCATGAGCGGGACTCCAACTCGCATGTTTGCGGGGTTTGGAGCGTAGCATACTATCCACTGCGCCACTGCTACCTTCACATAACGCACACAGAAACAACACACAGGGACCCACACGCACGGACACACAGGGACCTGCTCAACATTGAAATGTGCAGCCCTTGTGTGGCGGCCTGCGTTGAATTTGGGCGTTCATCTCGTCACCCATACAAAAGGTCTCGACAATCAATGGCAGTCCCCCTTGCCCTGCCTGGCACGCACATCGGGCCAGTCACCCCACGCACAGCGCACACAACGTGCGCGTCGCGTATGCCAAATCAAGAGTCGTCCCCGAGTGTCCGGCAAATTGGACCGACTATCCCGGGCCCCGCGCTTCGGGGGAGGCCCCACGTGTAGACATCAGTGTCACATGTAATGCTTCCGGTTTAGTTTGAAGGCATCGGGGGGGGGGCCCACGCACCCCCTATGGACGGCCCTGGTCAAAGCACACGGCAGCGCGGAGCACGCGCGTCACGCGCACGGGCCACGCGCGTCACGGGTACGTGACATCTACAAGGCAAGCACCTGCATCGCGTGGTCATCACTTGTAAGGCATGCCCTTTGTGCATGGGACGTGCGTAGTGTGTGCAACACGTGGCACATGTATGTCACACATGCGCATCGCAATGTGATGTCATGTGTACGTGGACATTTGAATCGCATGTAGCTGTCTGGTGGGCAGGACGGATCTACGCGTGGGCAAGTAAGGGGGTGGCTGAGTAAGACTGATACGGAGACACGTCAAGCCACACACTCACCACACACTCACCGGTACACTCACACACACCACATTCACCGCACACTCACTTACCGGCACACTCGCACACTGGCACTCACTGCACACTCACACACCGCACACTCACCACGCACTCGCTTACCGGCACACTGACTGCACATTCACACACACTCACCGCTCTCACCACGCACTCACTTACCGGCACACTGACTGCACATTCACACACACTCAACGCTCTCACCACGCACTCACTTACCGGCACACTGACTGCACATTCACACACACTCACCGCACACTCACTTACCAACACTCTGACTGCACATTCACACACACCGCACTCACACCGCATTCACACACACTCACACACACTCACACCGCACTCATTCACTCACACACACTCACTCACACACACTCACACAAATTTACACACACTCACCACACACTCACACACACTCACACTCACCGGCACACTCGTGTGCAAGCACACTAGTGAGCTTCCACAAGATGTGCTGCACATTAGTGAGGCCACACACCAGCAGGTTTACACATCAGTGAGCTTACACACTAGTGTGCACACACAGTCGTAAGCTTACAGATTAGATAGCGTACACACCAGCTCACCGGTGAGGTGAGCTACACACTGGTGAGTTAACACACCCACCTGTTCACGTGCGCAAAGCTCTTAACCCTAAACCTAACATATCCCAAATGCCATGGCTAAAGTTATTTTACACACGCACGTCCATACACGCATGCGCATATGAAGGCACGCATGCACACATACGTGCACACAAACACACATGCACGCACATGTTTAAACATATACAATTCCATGGCGTTGGACTTGAGACTCCCAGAAGTGGAATCAGGACTCCTGAGTGTGCGATATAGCTCAGTGGGCCTTATTTGGTAAAATTTAAATAATTAATTTAGTTTCAGGATGTAGGGTTCTGAAGATATTTCATCTTTCAGTCCTTTCTGACCGTTTGAGTGTGGGTGAGTGAGTGACAACTACTTATGCATTTTTTGTTATTACAAATACAAGCATTTCCAGCTATTGACATGAAATGTATTAACTCTGGAAGATGATGGTGATACAGGTGGTGGGTAGCGGTAGTGTAGCGTTTAGCACGCTGCGCTACGAACCCGGCGACCCGAGTTAAATTCTCGCTCATGCGCAACGCAGGTAACGACTCTCTGAACCGGTCATGGGCCTCCCCTAGGTCGACTCAGCCTCAAATGAGTACTTGGTGTGGTGTAAACATCACTACTGGGGAGACAAAGGCGGCCGGGCGTGGTGTTGGCCACCCACCCCTCGTGGCCCATGCTGGCCTTCACAGGTACTTGCTTACAGTACTTGCCCCAATAGTCTATTCGGGCTATACGGGGAGTCTTTGCTTTGGTGGTGATAATACAGATGGTGATTGATTATACAGATGGTTAGGATGATGATAATGATACATTTGGTGATGATGGTGGTGATGATGGGACTGTAAGAGTGGTCCTTGAAGATATTTACTGTGTAATATTAAGACACACTAATATAAATGTAATCATTAAAGCACAATATATAACACTTGTAATTTCTGTTGAAAGCATGTGCTTTTAATGGTCACGTGTATTTGTACGTGGTTGTGCATGAATGCACGTGTTTTTATTTTCTGTATTAGGTGCTTGACGACAGCCCTTGGCCCAACAGTCTATATTGGTTGTACAGGAAATCTTTGTGTTTTGATTTACGAATGTTCCATTCACGAAATGTAGTGAAAACGAAATTGACAAATTAAGGATACTTTTCGACTTACAAAATAGAATTTCAGCGGAAACAATATATCACATGGCACGCGCCATGAGATCATCAAGCAAGAAGCTGTCATCCATTCACGACAGTGTCACGGTATCCCCATAGTGCAAAAGTAACGCCTCGTCACCTCTCCAGTCATTCCAACATGCAGATCTTTTGGTGAGTTCCTTGAAGATGTTAATTATTTTTGTTTTAAATTGATTATTATTCAACCGTTGTAATATTTGTTCTCTATTATTTTTTGCATTGTGAAATATTGGTGTTTATTTTGGGTTTATAGTAGAAATGACTGTCTGAAACACATCGCAAGTTTTTCGTATTCAATTAATGAGAAAAGCCATTCCGATTTGCGATATTTTGTTTTACGGGCGTTTTTAGAAGAACGCATCCCTTTCGTAAGTAGAGGCATACATGTACAGGAATCCATTGCCAACCGCTAATTTACCAACCACGAAATTTTAGTAAACACGGATTGACTACTGGACACCTGTTTACTAACCACGAGCATCTCGCTTTGAGTATTCGCGAGTCGCGCCGAGTAGTGAAATCAAAACAACACGATGTACCTTATGGGGGGGGGGGGTTCTTGTATTTGTTCTTGTATTTGTACGAGCTGTTGTTTGTTTATGTTACCGATGTTTACGGGGAGCGTTAGTGCAGCGGGTTAGCGAGCTGTACTATAAAGCCATAAATCCTGGCATAATTTCTGCTCATGGCCAACACCAGTGGCAATTATCTGAACCATTCCTGGACCTACCCTCGGCCTCAAATGAGTACTTGGTGCATTGTGAAAACATCAGCACTGGCAGAGACAAACCCCATATGCTGTGCTGGCCTGCATAAGTGCTCATAACGGCACTTACCCAACAGTCTGTTACATGGGAGGATCTTAGTCTTGGCGTGTAAGTGAGAGTTTGTGGACTTTGCATGTTCTTCCCCTGTTGTGCACGCGTTTTCTCAGGGTTCTCAGCTTTCAAAAAAGAACAACCAATTCTAACTGTAAGATATTACCTGCAAATTACTTAAACAAGGATTACACACCGTGGCAACATCGCCCCCTTCTGTGAAAGCTGGACAGGACCCTCCTGCAAAAGAGTGAGACTTCTCTGAATAAACAAATGTACCACGGCAATCTTTGAGATAATAAAAAAAAAATATTCACCCCTAGAGTGGACAAGGTAGCGAGGGCGATCCTAGCAAGCGAGGGAGCTGTACTCAGACGGAACGGACGACGGCTCCCAGCCGACCTCTTCGCCTTTGTCGATCTTGTCATCGTTGGAGGCCGGTCTCAGCTCTGCGAGGATCGCCTCAAACTTGGGGCGCTCTAACGGCGCGTGGCTCCAGCAGCGGTGCATCACCTTGCGGCTGTGGGGCGAGGGGAGGGTGCGGTGAGGGTGCGAGGAAGGTGAATCGCGCACATGCTCGGACTGCGCTTTCACCTCTTCCAGTGTGCGTTCGTTCTCAGAATGGTTGAATGAGTGCCGATGATGTTAATGACGTCACAGAGGGGGATGAAGGGGGTCAGGTGGCGAGGGGGGTGAGGGGGGGGTGAGTAGGGAGAGGGTCATGAAGGCATAAAATATCTACAGTATAGATTCACACAGCGGCGTCTAAATGCCACTGCATCTCCATACGTAGTGCAGAAACACTGGTCATGTTTATCTTGTAGAGAGAGAAGCAGTCTGTGGGTCTCTACAATGAGGGAAAAAGTATTTGATCCCCTGCTGATTTTGTACGTTTGCCCACTGACGAAGAAATGATCAGTCTATCATTTTAATGGTAGGTTTATTTGAACAGTGAGAGACAGAATAACAACAAAATCCAGAAAAACGCATGTCAAAAATGTTATAAATTGAGTTGCATTTTAATCAGGGAAATAAGTATTTGACCCCTCTGCAAAACATGACTTAGTACTTGGTGGCAAAACCCTTGTTGGCAATCACAGAGGTCAGACGTTTCTTGTAGTTGGCCACCAGGTTTGCACACATCTCAGGAGGGATTTTGTCCCACTCCTCTTTGCAGATCTTCTCCAAGTCATTAAGGTTTCGAGGCTGACGTTTGGCAACGCGAACCTTCAGCTCCCTCCACAGATTTTCTATGGGATTAAGGTCTGGAGACTGGCTAGGCCACTCCAGGACCTTAATGTGTTTCTTCTTGAGCCACTCCTTTGTTGCCTTGGCCGTGTGTTTTTGGTTATTGTCATGCTGGAATACCCATCCACGACCCATTTTCAATGCCCTGGCTGAGGGAAGGAGGTTGTCACCCAAGATTTGATGGTACATGGCCCCGTCCATCGTCCCTTTGATGCGGTGAAGTTGTCCTGTCCCCTTAGCAGAAAAACACCCCCAAAGCATAATGTTTCCACCTCCATGCTTGACGGTGGGAATTGTGTTCTTGGGGTCATAGGCAGCATTCCTCCTCCTCCAAACACAGCGAGTTGAGTTGATGCCATAGAGCTCCATTTTGGTCTCATCTGACCACAACACTTTCACCCAATTGTCCTCTGAATCATGCAGATGTTCATTGGCAGGGAAAAAAGTATTTGATCCCCTGCTGATTTTGTACGTTTGCCCACTGACAAAGATATTATGAGTTTATATTTTTAATGGTAGGTTTATTTGAACAGTGACAGACAGAATAACAACAACAAAAAATCCAAAAAAATGCACGTCAAAAATGTTATAAATTGATTAGCATTTTAATGAGGGAAATAAGTATTTGACCCCCTCTCAATCAGAAAGATTTCTGGCTCCCAGGTGTCTTTTATACAGGTAACGAGCCGAGGTTAGGAGCACACTCTTGAAGGGAGTGCTCCTAATCTCAGCTTGTTACCTGTATAAAAGACACCTGTCCACAGAAGCAATCAATCAATCAGATTCCAAACTCTCCACCATGGCCAAGACCAAAGAGCTCTCCAAGGATGTCGGACAAGATTGTAGACCTACACAAGGCTGGAATGGGCTACAAGACCATTGCCAAGCAGCTTGGTGAGAAGGTGACAACAGTTGGTGCGATTATTCGCAAATGGAAGAAACACAAAAGAACTGTCAATCTCCCTTGGCCTGGGGCTCCATGCAAGATCTCACCTCGTGGAGTTGCAATGATCATGAGAACGGTGAGGAATCAGCCCAGAACTACACGGGAGGATCTTGTCAATGATCTCAAGGCAGCTGGGACCATAGTCACCAAGAAAACAATTGAGATTAGGAGCACTCCCTTTAAGAGTGTGCTCCTAATCTCAGCTCGTTACCTGTATCAAAGACATCTGGGAGCCAGAAATCTTTCTGATTGAGAGGGGGTCAAATACTTATTTCCCTCATTAAAATGCAAATCAATTTAATAACATTTTTGACATGCGTTTTTCTGGATTTTTTTGTTGTTATTCTGTCTCTCACTGTTCAAATAAACCTACCATTAAAATTATAGACTGATCATTTCTTTGTCAGTGGGCAAACGTACAAAATCAGCAGGGGATCGAATACTTTTTTCCCTCACTGTATGTGAGGAGTCTGTGGGTCGCAACAGCACGTACGGCTGGAAGTAGGACATTCCAGACTAAGAGGGTTCATAATGGCCTTGTCAACGAGACTGAACCAGCCAGCACAACTCACTGCCAATAACACATCACGTAATTCACCCTTAAGCAATTGTTCAATCAATTAATTGAATCACTACAATTAAAATCAAAGAATATCCCAGAACAAACACTTCGCACTCTCCTCCGTCAGCCACCTGCATCCACAATAGAAACGCATCAGTCCAGCAGTGGATAAAACCTGGTGTGGGAGGTATGGGGGGGGCGGCTTACACTTGCGGTGGACAGCAGGGGGGTGGCTGCATGCAGTAGCCATCGCAGATCAAGCGGTAGAACTTGTCATCGACTGCCATGCGCCAGGGTAAGGGGCCTCTCCTACACCCACACACATCACACACCGAGCGGCACACACGTCACACCAAGGAGCACGCACATCACACACCGAGCAGGTTGCACAGGGCTCCTTTATCAAGACAAACGTGGAGCAGATTACAACTACAACTCTACGCCTGTCACAATGCCCCCCTCTCCCCCCCCCCCAGTTTATGGGGGGGCGCGGGCCTCACTCCCCCCTTCGCGTCAGCCCCTACTAATAAATGGTCCGGTTGCATTGTGAATGCACCACTCGAATGACGTGCAGTCCCGTGGCGCACTGTAACGGGCTCGTGATTTACTCACTAAAATTCAACGTAAAAAAATAAAAACGATCCCAAGACATTTAAAATAAAGTATGGCCATCGTGTGTCAGCATCACAGGCGAAAATTGGCATGTAAAAATAAACTTCACTGCGACTCACTCAATTGGGATTGCTCGCAGCAAACAGCACTTGACCTGCTTACAGGTTAGGTGCTGAATAACCGTGTGTCACACAGAGAACAGTTGCCACTGAGGGTGCCCTTTTCAAATGCTTGAGATGTGATTATCGCGTGTAAATGTGCACACTAAAATAACGAAAAAATTCTAAGCGAACTATTATCGTTTCAGGTGGCAGGGTGGTGCAGCGGTGATCTTTGACCCTTGCAACAAGAAGGGCCTTGGTTAATTATCCGACTGGCACTTTGCGGAGTTTTCTATGTTCTCCCCTTTGTTCTCTATGGGTTATCCAGTTTGCTCACATAGCTAGAAAACACACAATCACAATGTAACTGGGTATTGGCCAAGCATCCCAATGCTAAAGTTACCTGGAAATTACTTCATTGGGATGACACTCGGCAGCAGAGCCGGATGATGGCATTGCTGGGGCCCTATGCCATTGTTAAGCTTAAGAGGCCCCTTCTATGAATGCCTGTATATTTTTTTCAGCAGAATGAAAATAACTGCTTTGGAGAGTCTTTTTTTCTCACCGATCTTAATTTTTTTAAACAATTATGTTAAAACTCGAAACATCGTGTCCATTTCTTGTTTCGTATTTAGAGACCCCCCCCTCTCTTAATGCGAGGCCCTAAGCTGTAAGTGTAGCCGGTGTGAGCTCGCCTGTGATGAATCACACGTATAATTGTGCACTCTTATTTTCTATGGGTGGCCAGGAGAATTTATTATTATTTAAGTGAATGCAATGGTGATCAGGGGATTGGATCCAGAGCCCCACGTACACAGTAGAGTACAAGGGAACGCCCACAATACAGATTTGAGCTGACCTCCGGATTGAGAAATTGACTGGCGGTGTTGTGACGTACAGGGTGTTTCTGATCGCTATTGCGACCGTCCTGTCCCGACGGGAGGAGAGAGGACAGGGTGGACCGGCTGCATGAGCTTACTCTCCGGCACTGCACAGCACAACATCGCCTCCCTACTGCAAAAATACTCGGCAGGACCCTCCTGAAAATAAAAAGTCTTCGGAATCAGTGAGGCCTGTCCTTGGGAGGACAGGCGTAGTCTTGGTCGTCACAAGCGAACATTTATTTCTCCACATTAATTTGTATCCCCGGGTTACCATCAGGGCTGGGCGCTGCAAGCTTAGCTTCTGAGATCTGATGAGACTGGTAGCCGTTTTGTAAAAGGTAATTTCGGCATCTGGAGCCCAAGCATGCAACAACTCTATGCAACTTCTTGGTTCTTTTGGTAAAGTCACGTAGAATGGAAATAAAATAATAAAAATAAAACATAATAAAAAATTAAATTCTCACGACGTTTCGGCCACAACACAAGTAGCCTTCTTCAGGTGAAGGAACAGAACTCTAGGATGACAGCGCTTCAATAACTGCTGCTAAGATTCGCAGCGTCTTTTAAGCTAGGTGGGAGAGGTAAAGCGCCTTGACAAAGGAGTTTACATATCAAACAGGATAATTTAGCATTGAAATAGCTGTGTTAAAGTGTTGGATCAGCAGGGTGTTAAAGTCAGAAATTAGCATGTAACTGGGAGATTAGCATGATGTTAATGTGAGCGATTAGCATGCGACTGGTCACGGAAATAGCTATGTTAAGTCAAAGTTTCCATCTCAACAGAGGCATTTAGTATATGGATGCTAAAGGACTGCAACTACCCAACTATTATACAATTAACCGATGTGAAAAAAACTAAGTATAAACAACATCAATATAATAAATGTACTCAATATGTTCTTCAATACGTTGAGCTATAAACATAAAGTAACTGAGTATACACTACACTATATAATGAATACCATATAGTAAACTAATTAATAAAACTAAAATATAAACTACATCAATGTTATCAATAAACTCTATATACTCTCCAATCAGCTGAGCTACTAACAATAAGTCATTATACATTACAATGCCCTATGGCGAAAAAATGGGTGGCGGTTTTTTCCTTCTTTCCAACGTTAGCACCACGGAGAGCGACGAGCCTCGTTCAGACGGACGAGTCCATCCATGCTCGGAACGGAGGAGGGGGGAGAAACAGCCACGATGTGCTGCTCTGTCCTGTGTTGCGTTACAACCATGCCATAAACTTGACTACTATACATTGTAACGTTATACCTTCCAATATAAACTACATTGTATAATATCGTATACGCAGCCCAATGTAAGCTCTAACATTATGCATTATATTGATATGTCTTCAACTAAACTTTTTCCTACATTACACTACTATACACCGTAATATACACTACCATAGACAAACCCACCCTTGAATTACACAATGCGTTACTTTACACTACCCTATACTTTAGACTGTAAAATGTTACACTTGTAATATTACACTATGTATTATTCTACCAACCCTACTGTATACCACACTGCTGTATATTCACAATACAATTACGATACTATATATTGCCTTATGAATTATGTTAAACATTACAATGTTATACTATTTATTATATAACATGCTATAAACCATACCATTGACCGTCGTGTGAAGAGGCAGTGCCAGCGAATGGACTGCAGTCTGAATGTCACCATAAAATACAATCAATTAAAAACTGAAATTGTTTATAACGTCTTTCCAATGAAATTTTGATTTAAAGCTTTCGTGACTGCAGTAATTCATATGCTTAGTTCTTTCGGTAAAGTCACGTTGAAGGGAAACAACAAAATAATAAAATATATAAAACAATAAAAATTCTAACGACGTTTCGACCATAACACAAACCAATTCCTCGACCACATCAATTCCATACACCCAGCCATCAGATTCACCATGGAGGTCGAAAAAGATGGCAAGCTACCCTTTTTGGATGTCCTAATTAAAAGGAGACCTGATGGTTCAATGAGCCACTCTGTTGACAGGAAAGCTACGCATACGAATGCTTACTTAAAACCGGATTCCCACCACCATTCATGCCAGAAGAACTCCCTCATCAAGACTCTATACCATAGAGCCCAATGCATTTCCGACCAGGAACACATTGCCAGTGAACTTAAGCACGTACACCAAGCTCTCAAGGCTAATGGTTACTCCGACTACACAATCCGCAAAGCCATCACTCCAGCCATGAAGAAGGATCCTCTTGAGGAGCCATTCAAAACCATCACCTTACCCTACATTGCGGGGGTCACAAAAAAGATCTCCAAAATCCTGAATAAACACAAGATCCAGGTCCGATTCAACACAGTACATAAAATCCGTGATCTGGTTCCGTCTGTAAAAGATGTGGTTCCAGACATACAGTACCCGGGCGTCTACAAACTAAGTTGCCTCTGTGGTAGCAGTTACATTGGAGAAACCAAACGACATATCTGGGACCGCATCCGTGAACATAAAGCAGACTTGAAACACGGTAGGACGAGCACCTCAGCCGTGGCAGATCACTTATAATTCAGTGGGCTCACATGACATTGACTTCTCCAAGACGGACGTTCTCTGCAAGCCATCCGGCTACCATGAGAGATTCGTTCATGAGGCCATCCACATATACAAACACAGAAACAATTTCAACCGAGAAGATGGATTCTGGCTTAGTAACCATTGGAAAGACGTTATAAACCATTTTGGTACTTAATTGATTGTATTTTATGGTGACTTTCAGATCGCAGTCCATTCGCTGCCACTGCCTCTTAATACCTTTCACACGACGGTCAATGGTATGGTTTATAGCAGGGGTGTCCAAACTTTTTTTCCCGAGGGCCACATACAGAAAAATATACGAAGGATTGGGCCACTCACTAGACGTGAGGTATACTGCCTCACTTCTCATGCACTAATATTGTAAAAATCAATCAAATGCAGGTAAATTACGTTTGATTATTGAACATGTTTGAAGAAAAAAAGCCTCCATCATAGCTCTTCATTAGTAGATATTAATTTTATTTTTTACAAAAAGGTTGGCAGGTAATTCTCTCAGTGACAGCCTCAGATTGGTTCTTAGGGTGCTGATCCCCCTTCATTGTCCATATGAAGGGAGAGACAAGAAGACAAATAGGGGATGTGGATATTTCAACCTTATTACACAAATAAATTATTGGGCTTGTTAACACATCAACTAACGTTTGTTAAAACAATTGTCATCAACTTTAATTGACTGAATTTATGAAGTAATTGGGCTTATTAACAAATGAAAACGGTGTGTATATTTTTAACTCACCTGTAATGGGAATAATGTTACGCTCAGTGGGAACAGTGATGCTGCACTTTGGTCTGAAGGATAGCTGGCAGGTCAGGAGTAAGTTTGGTGGTTGAGATGCGAAGGACGTCACGGAGATGGCTGTCGGTCGTTCTGGTTCTCAGCCTGCTTTTGTTCAGCGTTAACAGAGAGAATGTCTGCTCACTTATGTATGTTGAGCCGAACAGACTCATCATTCGTTTTGCATGGCGTCTCGTCGGAGGAAACTTGGCCTTTTCCAAACTCCGGTAGAAGTCAGGTAGGGAGAGAAGCTGATGCTGATTCTTCAGAGAATCATCACACTGAATTTCGATCAGTTCTAATTGCAGACTCTCCTCCACTTCTTTTGCATCCATTGAAAACGGAGCCGCAAACAGTGTGATTTCCTTCTCAATGACAGAAAAATCTTGGAAGCGCTGACTGAATTCTGTCATGAGAGATGTGATCACAGACACATATTCTCCCATTTTTGCAGAGAGCTTGGCATTTGGAAATGCGCATTGATTTCGGTCAGCGTGGGGAAGTGCGCTACATTGAAGTTGCGCAGTTGTGACTCGAAGAGACGGAGCTTCGCACGGAATGCTTTCATGTGCACATACAGCTGTGGTACCAGCTGCTCTTTGCCTTGTAGTCTCGTGAGATCAACTAAAAAAGCCAGGCCTGCCAACCATAAAGGGTCACTGATCTCATGGAGAGGTCTGCCCTTTTCTTTCAAAAACTTGTCGATATTTGATCTCAGGGAATAACACCACTGCAGCACGGAGCCGCGACTGAGCCAGCGCACTTGAGAATGGTAGAGTAGGTCCCCGTATTCAGCATCGACATCAGAGAGGAACGCTTGCAATTCTCTGTGGTAAAGCCCTCGGGCCATAATTTTTTGACATTTTTCACAACTGTGTTCATCACATCGCCAAGCTGGATTATCTTGGCACAGAGGGCTTCTTGGTAGATGATACAGTGCATTTTAACAGTCTCACCTCCGCTCTCCTGCACCTTGGCACTCACCATAGAAGCCATTCCTTTGCGCTCGCCTGTCATTGCTGGAGCCCCATCCATTGTAATTCCACACAGCTTGTCCCATTTAAGTCCAGCCTGGTTAATTGAATCTGACACAGCTTCAAAACATATCCTTCCCAGTTGTTGTCCCCTTTAGACTCCGAAGATCAAGCAGTTCCTCCGTAATGCAAAAATTCTCATCAACTCCCCGCAAAAAAATTAACAGCCGTGCAGTGTCCGTGGCATCTGTGCTCTCATCACATGCAATCGAGTAAAAATCGAAAGCACAAGCTTTATCTGACACTTGCTGTTTTAAGTTAGCCGACAAGTCTTCAATTCGCCGCACAACCTTATTTCTGGACATACTAACATCGTTAAAATCCTGCATTTTCTCCAGGCACATTCCCACGACTTTAGTGAGGCACTGTTTGATGAAGTCACCGTCTGAGAAAGGTTTCCCGTGTAGGGCAATGAGTTGAGCTACTTCATTGCTGGCTATTGTTGCATTTTCTTGAGCTTTGTTAGCACGGAAAAAAAAACCCTGCTGCTGCGTTAGCAGGCTAGCTTGCCATTTGCTTTACCTTCTCTCTCCGCTCGGCGCCAGTGTAGGACGTGAAGGTCTGATGTTTCGTTTCATAATGCCGTCGTACATTGTACTCTTTCATCACGGCAACACTCTCATTACAAATCAAACAAACACACTTCCCCTTGGTTTCTATGAAAAAACATTCATTTTTCCACCGAGTCTGAAATTTTCTGCACTCGCTTGCAATCTTGCGTCTCTTCGGTTCCGGCATTTCTGGTGACCCTGAGCAAATGTTTTCTTCGATTGCTTGCTTTGTGGAGACGCTGCCTTGTTCAAGACAATAGCGCCATCTAGTGTTTAAATTAAGAAATGCAATACAGTGGGCCATAGTCCATTATATTTTTAAACTTTGATACGGGCCCATTAAAAATGGATGGCGGGCCGCAGTTGGCCCGCGGGCCGTAGTTTGGACACCCCTGGTTTATAGCATGTTATATAATAATAAATAGTATAACATTGTAATGTTTAACATAATTCATAAGGCAATATATAGTATTGTAATTTTATAGTGAATATACAGCTGTGTGGTATACAGTAGGGTTGGTAGAATAATACATAGTGTAATATTACAAGTCTAATATTTTACAGTCTAAAGTATAGGGTAGTCTAAAGTAACGCATTGTGTAATTCAAGGGTGGGTTTGTCTATGGTAGTGTATATTACGGTGTATAGTTGTGTAATGTAGGAAAAAGTTTATTTGGAGACATATCAATATAATGCATAATGTTAGAGCTTACATTGGGCTGTGTATACGGTATTATACAATGTAGTTTAGATTGGAAGGTATAACATTACAATGTATAGTAGTCTAGTTTATGGCATGGTTGTAATGCAACACAGGACAGAGCAGCACATCGTGGCTGTTTCTCCCCCCTCCTCCGTTCCGAGCATGGATGGACTCGTCCGTCTGAACGAGGCTCGTCGCTCTCCGTGGTGCTAACGTTGGAAAGAAGGAAAAAACCGCCACCCATTTTTTTCGCCATATGGCATTGTAATGTATAACGACTTATTGTTAATAGCTCAGCTGATGGAGAGTATATAGAGTTTATTGATAACATTGATGTAGTTTGTATTTTAGTTTTTAGTAGTTTACTATATGGTATTCATTAAATAGTGTAGTGTATTCCCAGTTACTTTATGTTTATAGCTCAATTTATTGAAGAATATATTGAGTACATTTATTATATTGATGAAGTTTCTACTTAGTTTTTTTTCACATCGGTTTATTGTATGATAGTTGGGTAGTTGCAGTCCTTTAGCGTCCATATACTAAATGCCTCTGCTGATATGTAAACTTTGACTTTAACATAGCTATTTCCGTGACCAGTCACATGCTAATCCCTCACATTAACATCATGCTAATCTCCCAGTTACATGCTAATTTCTGACTTTAACACCCTGCTGATCCAACACTTTAACGCAGCTATTTAAATGCTAAATTATCCTGTTTGATATGTAAACTCCTTTGTCAAGGCACTTTACCTCTCCCACCTAGTTTAAACGACACTGCGAATCTTAGCAGCAGTCATTGAAGTGCTGTCGTTCCGACAGTTCTGTTCCTTCACCTGAAGAAGGCTACTTATGTTGTGGCCGAAACGTCGTGAAAATTTTATTTTTTATTACGGTTTTTTTTTCCATTCTACGTTACTTTACCGAAAGAACCAAGAAGATGAATCCCTGCAGTCACGAAAGCTTTAAATCTGAACTTTACGCAATTAAAAATCATAGTGTAAGATAAGACTACAATCGTTGTCTGCTGTGAGGATCTTCTGTACTCAGGGCCCCGAATGTTTGTGGCAAGTGAAAGTTTGTCTCAGCAAAATATAAGATTTCTCACAGTAGCATACCGTATGACCACACGTCGCTCTGCACCTTGTAGAGCCCATGGAACATGCTTTCTGAAGACATCCACTTTACAGGCAGAGGCACCTAATGGACATGACCGCATGGCCACAAGCACAACAACAATACGTTCAGTAAATTCAGTTCAGGCCGATGCATCGCGATTCGTCATACGTTTTTTGCGTCAGGCCATATTCATCTGGCCAAATTAGCGTCATCTAGCCCTCCACTACCCTGAAGGGTTAAATGTGTAGTGACATCACGGGATGGCACTGTGTAGTGCCGGGCCTAGAGAGGCACGGCGTGCGGTGTATTGACATCGCGGATACCACTCTGGTGTGGGTGTAGTACCGGCCCTAGAGGGGCTCGGTCAGCGCTGATTGATCCCGCTGGATGGCATCACGCTTGGCGTGCAGTGCCAGCCCGACAGGATAGGGTGTGGGAGTGCCGGCCGTAGGAAACGGGTTACTAAATGCCATGGCACTCTGGTTGACCCGAGAGGACACGTGACCGGTTAAGTCTACAAAGGGGCCCCAAGTGGGGGCTAGGGGTGGTCACGTGGTCGGGGTCCAGATCCTGCTGCTCGATGATTCTAGAAGGTGGTCGTGGCCAAGGGCGGAGCCAGCCACGCCACAGAGAATATAAGCTGGGTCCCCCAGAGGGACCGGCGTTGTTGTTCATCCTGAAGAAACCTTTGTCTACGTCTACGTTCTACCGAGTCTCCAACACATGGACTGGGACCCGAGCTGTGGTCCCGTTCTGTCGTAGCTAGTCATGTTGTAATTAGTGTAGTTAGCCTGGTGGTCACCACCACAGGTTGTTATTCTGGGCCAGTTACCCCGTGTACCACATGGGGGGGGAGGAGGAAGGAGATTTGTGAAATTGCCCCATATTTTGAACTGTCGGCAGAGCAGGGAGATTGAATCCAATTGCCGACCTCTGGATTGCAAGTCCAGGGTGGGAGAGCCATTGAACCACCGTGTGTGGCAGCACCCCCACTCTTTTTTTCTTAGGGGCTGTGCAAAATAAAATAAAAACATTGAGTACAATTAAAGTGATGGGCCTTCTATCCCGATGATGGTGATGACATTGGCGATACTGATAATGATGCTGATGATGCTAAGTAAGGTGAAGGACTCACATTGCCCTTCACCATGTAGTTGGGGTCAGTCTGGACGTCCCGTGCCAGCCCAAAGTCGCAAATCTTTGCGATGTGTCCATGCGTTACCAGCAATTTCCTCGCAGCCAGGTCGCGGTGGATGCACTAAAAAAAAGAAAAAAATTCCCTGTGTGGCCTTCAACAAACTTGGGGCAACTTCTGTGAAGGTCGGCCACGGTACACGACGGGGTGGGTGCCCAGCAACACGCCCGGCCGCCTTTGTCTCCCCAGTGTAGATGTTTACACACCGCACCAGGTACTCATTTGAGACTGAGTCCACCTGGGGAGGCCCAAGACCGGTTCAGATAATTGTCACTGATGTTGGCTGTGAGCGGGAATCGAACTCTGGCCGTTGGGTTCGTAGCACAGTGAACTAACCACTGAGCGACCACTCGCTACCCAGACAGCCATATTAAGGGCAACAAAGACGTGCACCACAGACACAGTCAAATACAAAGACACAGTTAAACACGCACAGTCACAGAGACACAGTTAAACATACTCTTTGGTTCTTTCGGTAAAGTAACATAGGTATAAAATAAAACAAATCACGACGTTTTGGGCGCTAAACCCTGTTTGTTTGGTATGCTTCTCTCTCTGTGTCCCCTGTTGTATCTGTGTTAGTTCCCCCCTACTTGTGTGTCTGTATATACATCTGGGGTTATGTGTTTCCTCTCGTAAATTTAGCTCTTCTGTACCTAATGATGGCTGCTTGTGTTGCAACCGAAACGTCGTACGCTATTATGTTATTTTATTATTTCTTATTTATACGTGACTTTACCGAAAAAAACAAAGAGTAATTCCTGCAGTCACAAAAGCTTCGAATCAAGTCTGAACCACCTCTACGGGGAGGTATGAGGTTTGTGTCTTTGTGTTGTCTCTGCTTGTGTATCTGCCTTTGTGTCTTGGCTTGGATTTGTGTCTCTGTGCTGTCTCTGCCTGTGTGTGGGCCTTGGTGTTTCCGAGTGTGTGCTGCTGCACCCCCTTTGCTCCATGCATACCTCATGCTAAATTGTCCCATTGTCTCTCAGCCTTACCTTCTCTGCCTATTTAAGGCGACTTCACTGTGTGCGTGTCTGTGCTGGTTCACTCTACTTGGATGTCTATGTGTGTGTGCGCGGTCTGTATTTTAAATTTCATACTTAACTTGCAATTTAGCAATCTTTGAAATAGCGTAATCAACCAGACTATGCGTTAATTGTGTTTTGACCGACCGTCTGTGTTGCTTTATATGGTTTCCAAATTTTGCTAAACCCTGTTTGTTTGGTATGCTTCTCTCTCTGTGTCCCCTGTTGTATCTGTGTTAGTTCCCCCCTACTTGTGTGTATGTATATACATCTGGGTTTATGTGTTTCCTCTCTCTCGTAAATTTAGCTCTTCTGTACCTGATGATGGCTGCTTGTGTTGCAACCGAAACGTTGTACGCTATTATGTTATTTTATTATTTCTTATTTATACGTGACTTTACCGAAAAAAAAACAAAGAGTAATTCCTGCAGTCACGAAAGCTTTGAATCAAGTCTGTAGTGCCTCTTGTTAAACAGTGCTTCAGTTAAACAGGAAAATTAATCAATCCAGCAGGCATGACTTGAAAAGTAACAAAATTACATTTTGGGTGGCACTCTAAATCGTCCGGTAAATCGTGTCGCCAATTATAATTTCTGCGTTTATCTGCGCGTGTCTGTGTACCCCCAGTGGAGGAATACGTGCGCAGCTTGCTGGACAACCCTGAGTTGATTGACCGTCTGGCACTGGCCTCGGAGCAGGTGAGACTCCGTATGCGTGCATCAGCTCTGCCCCCCCCCTCATATTTATGGTGCGGGCCTGTACCCTTGTCCGACCCCTCACTTCCGCGTTGCATCCAGCTGCCTCACTGAAGAAAGGGACACTTGCCTTGCGCTGAGTACGACGTTTCGCTGGTTGTAATCGCCAGGGAAACGATATACTCGATTTGTAAGTGTTGTGGGTTTACTCTCCAATACACAGGCGTGCTGCAGTAGTAACTAATTGACACGTTTTGTTTTACGTAACAAACCTTACTAATTGTCTGTGCCGGGTTAACTACGCACATTTACGCGCTCTTACCCAAAAAACCTTTATTATGGATAATATTGGTCGCAAAAGAACACGTGTTAAACAGCTCCCGTTAAGAACGTCTCATCCTCACCATCAATGGTCAATCAATCAAATAAATCCTAGATTTATAACGTGGCATATTTACCAAAAAGCAGAGACGGAAGGGTGAAACTCTAGAGGTAGCTCTTTGATATCCGCTTTTGTGGAACGTTCTCTAACACGGATGGCCGTACTGCTCTGAGATAAATCAGACTGGATCCTTCGTCTCGTTACGTGATGGCGGTTGCAAAATTGTTGTTGACGCGTGCATGTGCCGTGCGTGTGCTGTGTACGTGTGCAGGATGTGGTGGAGTCCCGGGTAATCTTCCCCGAACATCTCCCGCTGTCCCAGCTGCAGCAAGGTGTGCGCTCCGGCTGGTTTGTCCAGGGAACCTTCCTTGCGAGTCGTGAGAATTACCTGGAGGGGACTCTGAGGGTGCGAGGGGACGGTGACAGTGATAAAGAGGTACACGTTTCACAAGCCTGCGTCTGGAAGGAACAATGCTGTCCGATCGTATCTGTGTGAGTTTTAAAAACAAATTTATAATTAAGCAGTGGCATAGCGTTCTTGGCATGAGCAGTAGCTCTTAACCTTTACTGCAAGGCTGCAGTAAAGGTTAAGAGCTACTGGGCTAAAATATTTGTATTTTGAACGTCTTTTGCACCCTACGTAGGTGTCATAGCCTGGCTCCTGCCCCCCCGGCCTGTGAGTCTTGGTGCAGTTGCACTGCCTGCACACTCGATAGCTACGCCACCACAACTACAGTATATACGTTAATTGTGACTACTTTAATAATAGGGTTTTTCCCTTTTTTTTCTGGCAACAAAACTGAAACCTTTTACAAGGAATCATGTGTGCATTAACCACAATACTTGTGGTCAAAATGCAAACAAAAAACACACTATGATAATATATGCATTGTCCTTGAGACTGATTGGTTCACACCAGGGACGGCTTTCTTTTGAGCCTCGACCCAATTGGTGCGAGACCAGAGGACGCCAAAAGGCGTACGCATATATTGCAAATATTATCAGTGTGTTTTTGTTTGCATTTTGACCACAAGTATTGTGGTTAATGCACACCTGATTCCTTGTAAGAGGTTTCAGTTTTGTTGCCAGAAAAAAGGGGAAAAACCCTATTATATTTTGGTACTGGCAAAGGAGGTCTAATGATGGTTGTGACTACTTTGTTAACAAAATGAATGGTCTATTTCCACCTCCAAAATGTAACGTTAAATAACAATTAGGTACATTGGCCCTTTGTTGGAAAAAAAAAACCCAGTCTAGAAATTGCCCTACTTGAACATATGTTACTGAAAAACATTGGTTTCAGAAGATTCATGGGCTCATAGTCCTACATTTTAAATTGTTTATTCGTGGTATTAAAACTCTTGTACAGTAAAACCTTGGATTGCGAGCATAATTCGTTCCGGAAACGTGTTTGTAATCCAAAGCACTCGTATATCAAAGCACTCGTATATCAGTTGTGATCACGTGACGCTCGGCAGTACAAAGCTGCTCGTATTGCAAGACCCTCGCTCGTTTATCAAATTAATATTTATTAAAAATTTTGCTTGTCTTGTAAAACACTCGCAGACCAAGTTACTCGCAATCCAAGGTTTTACTGTATATGCTGCTCTCTAACAGCACTTGGCCCAGCGGTCTGTTAAGACTATACGGGGGATCTTTTTTGTCTGCGTGCAGGTGTTGATCCAGGGCCTGCAGCATTTAAACCGCGCGATGCACGACGACATCGTGTGCGTGGAGATGTTCCCCGAGGAGCGCTGGGTTGCCCCCTCCTCGCTGGTCCTGCACGATGAGGGCGTCGCAGGGGACGTTGCAGAAGAGAATGAAGAGGATGTGGTGAGTGGAGCGTCAACACTGCCGAACCAAAATCAAACCCAGACACCTGCAGTGTGCGTGTCTCTCTCCCCGTGGTCGCATGGATTTTTCTCCAGGTCCTCCGGATTTTCCCTCCACAGTTACAATCTGACATGCACTTAGAGTATGTGGCTGCTATCAATTTCAAATGTGATAAGATACTTCACTGAACGATCATTTGTGGCCAGGTCACTTAAAAAGAGCTATAGAGCTCTCAGGGTCCTTACCTGGTAAAGTTATTTAGTTTATAGTTTTTAAATAGTTTTAATATAAATTTTGATTTAAAGCTTTCGTGACTGCAGTAATTCATATTCTTAGTTTTTTTTCGGTAAAGTCACGTTGAAGGGAAACAACAAAATAATAAAATATATAAAACAATAAAAAAAAATCTCACGACGTTTCGACCATAACTCAAACGGTCGTCTTCAGGTGTGTTGGTTTGCATAAATTTATTTTTAAACGGCGCATTTATTTATTTATAAAAACGTTAGCGCCACGCGCAACGATTTGGCAGTTTATTTAGGACTAGCCCATCTATATTCTGAAAAGAGGAGGGGGGAGACAATTTTTTATAATGTATGCTGTCTGAAAGCCACTGTAAGCGTGAACAATCAATTAAGACCTGAAATGGTTTATCAAATCTTTCCAATGATTGCTAAGATAGAATCCATCTTCTCGGTTGAAATTGTCTCTGTGCTTGTATATGTGGATAGCCTCATGAACGAATCTCTCATGGAAGCCAGATGGCTTACAAAGAACCTCTGTCTTGGAAAAGTCAATGGCATGTGAGCCTACTGAATTAGAACAATGATCTGCCACGGCCGAGGTGTTGGTCCTACCGTGTTTAAGGTCTGCTTTGTGTTCACGAATGCGGTCCGAGACATGGCGTTTGGTTTCTCCAATGTAACTACTACCACAGAGGCAACTTAGTTTGTAGACACCAGGGTATTGTATGTCCGGAATCACATCTTTTACAGACGGAACCAGATCACGGATTTTATGTAATGTGTTGAAACGGACCTGGATCTTGTGTTTATTTAGGATTTTGGAGATCTTTTTTGTGACCCCCGCAATGTAGAGTAAAGTGATGGTTTTGAAAGGCTCCTCAAGAGGGTTCTTCTTCATGGTTTGAGTGATAGCTTTGCGGATTGTATAGTCGGAGTAACCATTAGCCCTAAGAGCTTGGTGTACGTGCTTGAGTTCACTGCTTATGTGTTCCTGGTCGGATATGCATTGGGCTCTATGATACAGAGTCTTGATGAGAGAATTCTTCTGTGATGGATGGTGGTGGGAATCCCGTTTCAGATAAGCATCCGTATGGGTAGCTTTCCTGTAGACAGAGTGGCTCATTGAACCATCAGGTCTCTTTTTAATTAAGACATCCAAAAAAGGTATCTTGCCATCTATTTCGACTTCCATGGTAAATCTGATGGCTGGGTGTATGAAATTGATGTGGTCGAAGAATTGGTCTAGAGCAAGCCGGCCATGTGGCCAGATGACAAAAGTGTCATCACGTACCTCTTCCATAAGGTTGGGCGCAGAGTGGCAGTCTGGATGGCGTCAGTCTCAAATTTCTCCATGAAAATGTTAGCTATAACTGGAGAAAGGGGGGAGCCCATTGGGGTGCCCTCAGTTTGTTTGTAGAAAGTTCCATTCCAAGTGAAGTATGTATTGGTTAAACAGTGTCTCACCAGGGGGGGTACCTCAGTGTTTAGTCCTTGATGAACCAAGTCTTCAATGATTGCAATGGTGTCAGGTACAGGAACCTTGGTGAATAAGGAAACTACATCAAAACTGATAAGCAGGTCGTCTGGGGACAGGGAAATACCCTTGATTGTCGATACCAGGTGAGTCGAATTTTGTACCACAGAGGTGGTCTTTCCAGTGAAAGGACGCAGGATTTCAGACAAAAAACGAGCTAGTTTGTAGGTGGGGGAGCCGATAGTAGAGACTATGGGACGAAGGGGTGTATCTACTTTATGTATTTTTGGTAAGCCGTATAATCTTGGTGGCCTGGCAGCAGAAGGTTTCAACGAAAACTGTTTAGATTGATCAATTAATGCGGTTGAATCAGAAATTATTTTGTTGGTTTGTGTGACGAGGCTGTTGGTGGGATCTCTTTTTATTTTTGTATAACTACCATCGTCGAGTAATTCTTAAATTTTGTTGTTGTATTCTATTTTATCCATGATGACAGTAGCATTGCCTTTGTCAGCTGAGAGGACTACAATATCATTCCTCTTTTTAATTTATATAATTCAAAACGCTCATCTTTGCTGAGGTTGCTAGCTGGCATCTTAGCGTTTTTGAGGGTTGCAGCGATTTCAGATCTTGCTACGTCTGCAGCGATGTGACCCAGGCCCCTGAGAGCAATGTCGCAGCCAGCCATCGGTGGCTGGCTGCGACACTCCCGCTACCCGAACGTACGACTGCACCGTGACGCCCCGGACGCCGTGACACCTCACCCGTCTGTCCCGTGGTCGGCAACGTCGGGCTCATCCTTCTGTCACTTGATGCGCGGCCACGCGGCTCTGTATGCAAGCCGTCGAACCCAAAACACGAACGGTGACACGGTGAATTGGAAGTCAGGGTGGATGAAGTGGCACCACTGTGATATTTTTTTGTTTGAAAGCATGGCAAACTCACCTGTGATTCAACCTAGGTTATTAAGGTGTTGTAAGTTGATAGTCTCAGCCCAGTCACCAATAACTGCACCAAAAACGATATTAAATTTGGTCGTGCACTTCGATTGTTTGATTTCCATCTCTGAGAAAACTACTGCGTTTGACTGCCATGTGATGAACATTACTTTGATTGGCAGAGTGGTTGGAAAAGCACTGCCCCCCTACAATTTGGACTGCATTTCACTTCAATGGATCTTAGAAGTAGCTCTGTTATGTCTGCTCCTGTGGGTCGTCCTTGACCACGAAGGGTTTGTATAGATTGCTTGTCTTGTGCGATACCATTAACACAATGAGAAACAAAATTGGTGAAAAGTTAAATATATTGTTAAGATGTATTCTTTGGGTTGTATCTTTGTTTAAACAGATGTCGGTTAATATTCTACATAATGTACGTTAGGTACAAGGTTGGCATTGTGGTTGTGCTTTTCATACCTATTTGCCACTGCACAACCGAGCGACACCATGGCTGGCACGGTTTAGTAGGCTGCAGGTTGTTTATCCACTGCAAAAGCGGATCCATGCCATGGACGGTCAATGCTTTGAACAAGGCTAGGCACGTGCAGATGACGCTGTGGTGCCACGTCCCCGCGGTGTACCGACTGCCGTCACACAATGTGTCGCTAGCCCCGCCCCTGGCCCTGCTCGGCCCCCGGATATATTTGGATGCCTTGTGGGGCCAGCATACTACGGTTTGGTTCTGGTTCGACACGGCAAAAAGCCAGTGGGTGACCACAGACACTTCGAGAGATCTGCACTGTCTGGGTTCCATTGTACCAGTGGAAAAGGGATACCGGTGACGATTGGCCACGTATGTGCATATGCATGTTGAACTTCTTCCGTACCATACGTAGACAACCGTGCTAATCGTCGGTGTGCTTGTGCAGGGCCATTTTGTGCGCTCTCTGGGCGAATGTGGGGATAAGGAGACGGAGACGGAGGTGCTGCAGCTGGAGCACGACGTGCCACACCAGCCCTTCAGCCAGGCCGTACTTGCATGCCTGCCCCCTCCCACGTTCAGCATCACAGCAGAGGTACGCATGAGACGTGTGACGATATGTCAATTCATCGATTGAGTTCAATTCTTACGCCTGCGGTGTGTTGGTGTGCTTGGTCGTGCATGTGAGAATCCTTTACTTCAATGTTTTTTATTACAAGGCCCACGGGCCACTGGTGGCCCCTGGGTGGCCTTTGGTGTGGCCCATGACGTGTGGCCCCCGACGTATAGGCCCCCGACAATAGACAAATGCGAAAACAGCCCCCATCATCATCATCGTGCTGTCAAACCTCAATAGTTTCAAGATGTTTGGCCTGCGTAGAATACCTTCTAGAGGACCTCTCTGGAGCTCTCCCTCCAGTCGAGGTCCTTCCGCTGCACTGTCATGAACGAGAAGCCACGGGGCTCTACACCTTTACTGCAGACCGTATATAGAAAAGCCGTCGACCTGAAAGAAAGTCGATGGCTCGGACACATCATCGTAAGAAGAGAGGAAATTCACATCGGAGGAAGGAAGGCGACGGACTTATGGAAGCACCAGGGCGGAGACCCGAGAGGCAGGCCTCGAGAGATGCGGATCAAAGTGGTGAGCCAGGATGTGGAGGACTCTGCAGTAGCCGTGGAGATGGTCCAGTACAGAAATGAATGGAGCAAGGGGACTACAGACTTTTTTCCTATAACGCTGTACTTGCGTTCCTGAAGAACACCGAATTGTGGAAAAATCGCATAATAAATAAGATAGGGTAAAGCACAGTCCGCGATAACACGTGAGATGCGTACGCAG
Organism: Petromyzon marinus; assembly: GCF_048934315.1. Lineage (NCBI taxonomy): Eukaryota > Metazoa > Chordata > Hyperoartia > Petromyzontiformes > Petromyzontidae > Petromyzon > Petromyzon marinus. Next base: position 2,008,123 of record NC_133721.1, read on the forward strand.
GCTTAACAAAGACTTCGGGTACGTGAGTAGCATCTAGAAGCATCCAGAAGCATCCCACCTTGTGTGATGCTACACCGAGGCAACCGTACAACCGCTTATTCTGCCTCGCACAACGCAGTTCTGTTCACTCGATCGCCTTTTATCCAATTCGCATCCATGTTATGAAAAAAATGTGTTCCCTAATGCATTCATCGCATTATATCTAATTCACGATATGAAAACACGCGGAGTTATAGGAGAATGGACTGTACTTTCAAAATATTCAGTCGCCTATTGAGAAGCTAGAACGCCATTAGAATGAAGTTGGTTTACCCATGTATGGCTCACCCTGTGTTTTGTTTGTTGTAAGGCAGCGTTTTGTTGAACCTGGTGCTGTGTGTGTCCCGTACAAGGACCAGGCTGGCAGGGAGGACCTCCGTGTGTTGTCCATCTGCAGTGTGGATCCTCCAGGCTGCACAGACATCGACGATGCCCAACACTGCAAACCGCTCGACAATGGGAACGCCGAGGTATTCATTTGGTGGTGGTAATCGTGGTCACGGTCGGGGTAATTCGTGCCTATTCCTTTCATGGTTTTGTCAATGCTAGCGGAGGTGACAAGGGGAGTTTAATGACACAATGATAAGTGCACTGCACATTCATCCTGTCAAGCTGGTTTAGTTCCAGTCATGGCTAACACCGGTACAGAGTGATATCTAAAAAAACTACCCAAGTTCTCCCCTTCACCAGCTGCATTGACCATCGTAACAAAGCAAGGTCAAATGACAATCGCGACCCATTACGGCATGGAGAAGCCCTCATCCTGCAGTGGATTGACAAAGGGGTGGACAATATTCCTGTTTTTAAGTTTCCAAACATTGTTGCCTTAGTGCCCGTATTCTTGGTCTCTGCTCGGCTCAGGACTGACTTCAACATGGCTCGGTTCTGGCTTGATCTGCTCCGTTGCCTCCAAAGAAGCATGAGTGGCTCAGCTGTGCCTTGGCTCACGCTCAGCTCACAGAAATTCTGAGCGTGGCTGGGAGCATGCAGGGATATACGAGGAGGCACAAGGGACACAGAGGCTCAGGGCTGGAACCATGCTTAGAGGCAGCTCGGGTTTTAAGCATTGCTTTGATGTGGCTTATTGAGAATTAGAATCAGAATATTTATACTGGAGGAATCCGATGAGCTATAAAGCTATTTTTCACATGTCCAGTAGAGGCGGGTAAGAACGTTACAACAACAAACAGTACAAAACATAATAGTAGTGCAAAGTACAAGAAAGACAAACAAATAACCCAAACACAAACAAATACAACGAAACCATCCCCATCCTACCAGGCAAAGCCCACTGAGGTATTGATTTATTTTTGATTAGTGACCTGGCCACAAATGAATAGCTGAACAAAGTGGCCCATCATTTGGACATTTATAGCAGCCAAAATAATAGAAATAATCTCAATGCATGTTGCGCGAGAGCCAAGCCTGAGCCAAGCCATAGCTAAGACTCCACTGGCCTAAGTGTCCACGTCACTGGCCGAATGCCTGGTTCACAATGAATGCACCAGGTGGTAATGGGTGTGCATTTCATTTCACATTATTGGGCTTTGGTTGGAGTGGCTATGGTGGAGGTTATGCATGCATGTGTAGTGAGCAACTTCCGACAGACGTCTAGTAGAAGGCGTCTTATTTATTAAAAGCACACAGGGCGATACACTTCGTAACGCGGCTACACCTAGGCTGTACAAACACGCAGCCCATCTCCGTCCTGCGTAGCTACGCTGGTTGGTTGACGAGCGTAGCGGCGGAGACAGAGCTGCTCTTGCAGAAGAACCAGCCACGTGGTCGAAGACGAAGAGATGACGACGGTAGCGACGCAACCAGGACCCAGACCCCACGCTAACAGCCCCGAAGTTCTGATTCGGTGCTCTTTATATCTGCCTGGAGTGGCCAAGCTCCACCTCTGGCCACGCCCCCATTCTAGAACCTTCTAGGCCCTTCGGGATGGTTCCCGGAGCTTCTCGACTGACTCCGCCGTTGACCTTTACCCCAGATACGCCCCTTCATAATAAGGCATTATGTAATGCAGCTATAACCTTAATTACCCTTACAGGCCGGCAGGTATCACCCTGTCATTACACATCCATGCATGTGAGGGTGGTGACGGTGTATTAATGTGTGTTCTAGGTTGGGGTACACATCGCCGATGTGAGCTACTTTATCCGGCCGGGGAATGCCTTGGATGAGGAGGCATCTCTGCGTGGTACCACAGTTTACCTGTGTGAGAAGGTGAGATGTGGATTTCTTCTTGCCACAATATCAAGTGTTTTACAACCCGCCGATTTCATCCTTTCATTCTTAACTTTACGACATGATGTAAAATATTATGATGTAATGATCATTGCGGTACCAGTTTCCCCACAACTGTAATTGTAGTTGACATTTTCACCACATTTTTTTGTGTGCTTTTCAGTACTTACCGTATGAATAACAACAATGCTAAATATCTCTCATGATGTATTAAACGAGGTGATTTTTGTGGATTTCTTATCATATGATGTACCGTCACATCATGAGCGACAGGCTATCGGCGCAGTGTAACACTCGTGCCTTGCAGCAAGGAGACGCTGGGTTTGATTACTCAACTCTTGTGCCTTTTTGCTTGCTGTTTTGTTTGTTCTCCCCCCTGTTAGTGAATGGGTTTCCTCTGGATTAATCAGATTTCCTCTAAATAAAACCCATACAATCTTAACTGGCATTCGCGAAAACATCCCCTTGCTGAACAGTTACATGCAGGTGATTTAATCATGTGTGGGTTTGCTTGCAAAACACTCGTTGAGTTGGTGCATATGTATTTGCCAGATTGTGTTTATTGATAGAGAAGTGGTTGCGTTTATGTGTTTTTGCACCTGCAGAGGATTGATATGGTGCCAGAGTTATTGAGCTCAAACCTGTGTTCCTTGAGATCCAACGTCGACCGGTGAGATGCACCAACAACTGTGAACTCGCGAGTGCGCACATTGCAACCCATACTCAGCAGCTAACGTGCGTTGTTGCCAGGTGCACATGTAATCCCATGATGCGTGGTACTGCAAAGCTTTTGCAGTCGAACAATGGTTGCTACGTATATATTCCAGTTGAGTAATTTGTAACAACCCAAACCGGTATTTGGCCAAACATCCCGCTGCTGAAAGAATGACTCGACTACCAAAAACTTGGAAAGACCCTCCTGAAAAAGAGTCTCGAGACTTTGCGAGGCTTTCCTGAGTGAACACCCTGCACCACTCCAATGTCGACGACTCCGCCACTCGACGGTGAATGGCGACGGTGCATGTGCTGTGCGCGTGCAGGCTGGCGTTCTCGTGCATATGGGAGATGACTCCAAAGGCTGAGATCGTGAGCACACGTTTTACCAAGAGCATCATCAATTCCAAGGTGATTCCCTCCCCCCCCCCACAGACGTTCAGTTTTTGTAAAACTCTCGTTTGCTTTCACGTTTATTGTATCAGTGCCTTGCTATGTTAGTGCAGTTGAGGTTTCCGGATGGCTGAGAGGTCAGAGCGTTGAGCTTGCACCTCTGGGTTCACAAGTGGAGCGAGATGAACCGGGTTCACAAGTGGTAGTATGTATGTTGAACTTCTTTTGCACCGTATGTAGCCAACTGTGCTAATCGGAGGTGCGAGGTAGGACATGAAAGTAGTGAGTTGATGGTCTCTGTCCAGTCAACAATCACTGCACAAAACACAGAACATGCCAATTCGTCACGAGTACAGCACACCGGTGTGTTGTACCAGTGACGAATTGGCCACGTTCTGTTTATGTGACAACCCTTACTAGTCGGCTGTGTCGGGTGGTGGCGGGTTTAACGACACATTTATGTATTTACACAATCTAACCCAAAAAACCTGTATTATGGATGATATTGGTCACGAAAGCCTACGTGTTAAACTCACTGCACAAAAGACCACCAAATTACATTGCACTAAATTTGGTTAAATTCCAGCTTTGAGAATTCAAAAAATATAAATTTTACTGTCTTTGGGTGAGCGTAACCCTCAGTGGTCATCGGGCGCCACATAGACATCTGTTGAGTTCTGGCTTGGGCTTGGATCAGGCGTGGGCATTGTGTAATTGCGAGGACCCCATGGTTCACCCGTGGTGTGTTCATCGTATCCCCGCAGGCGTCTCTGACGTACACAGAGGCTCAGCTAATGATGGACGACGCCGGGCGGAAGGACCCGGTCACCAGCAGCTTGCGTGGCCTCAACTCCCTGGCCAAGATCCTCAAGCAGAGGCGCATTCAAAACGGGTAACTCATTTTCAAGATCCTCATCCCCTCCACCGCCTCTGGAGCGCTGAGCAGTATTAATGGGTGCACCACATTTAGTCGATCGGCAGGTCGCCTGTGGCGCGGTAAAGTGTGGTTACTCCCGTGTCTTCTAAGACATCCGGCCAGCGTGGAAGAGTAGGCTAAAATACATTGAGAGGGACTGTAAAAGGGTGTATCTCTAGAGGGGCCCCCTCTTATGGGAGCCCCCTTCCAGCAGTGGCTTGAGCAAGCAATTGCAAAGCTGCACCTGTAGGTTTTTTTGACCCCATGATGCATGAGGCTTGGGTGAATACCATGCACAAACAAGTGTTACAGGATTCATACTCTTTGTTTTTTTTTCAGTAAAGTCACGTAGGTAAAACTATAAAATAAAATAACAACTAAATTAAATCACGACATTTCGGGCGCAACACAAGCGTCCTTCTTCTGGTGGGACAACCACAGCCAGAAACAATTGCTGAAGTGGGCAAAAAAGGGCTGTTGTAACAGGCTATATAGGTAAGAGAGTGGGGGGGAGCAAGGGGGGAGAGATAGAGAGGGGGGTGTGGGATAGGGGAAGTGGGGTGCTGCTAGAGGGATTAAAGGGGCGAGCACGGCAAAATGCCGGGAGGGGGGGGGGGGGAAGTGAGCGGGGCTGGGAGTGGGAGGCTGAAGAAGCTGGAGATGCGGAAATGAAGGCAACAATAAAGAAGTTAAGGTTTTACCTGGTTAATAACATCCTTCTAGATTGGAGTGTTACAGGCTGCTGCGGGGCTACATTGTGGGCAATAGAGGACAATGCAGTGACATAAATTGTTTTACTCTACTTAATGCTCCCATGTCTGTGCTCCCCCACCTTTGCCAGCGCGTACTGACCACCACGGTTTAGTACGGTAAAACCACCCCACGACTCGCATGACATGGGGGTGGCCCTCATCCAGCAGTGGATTGACTTAACGAGCTCTGCATGTTCAACTCAAATATCTGAGTTTGTGAAGTGTCTTATATTAAGATTCTGTGTTGTTTTGGCTGGACATGATAATCGCTCATGTCCCTTCTCCACCCGTAGGGCATTGACTCTGGCATCCCCTGAGGTCCGATTCCACATGGACAGCGAAACCCATGACCCGATCGACCTGCAGACCAAGGAACTCAAGTGAGTCTCGTCAAGAAGACACCTCCCATGACTGCAATCCGACTGTTGTGCAGACCTCTCTATCAGAATCAAAATATATATTTCTACTGGAAGAATCCGATGAGCTATAAAGCTCTTTTTTCACAGATGTCCAGTTGGGGCAGGTCACAACGTTACAACAACAAACAATATAAGCACACGTTAGGATTGCAAAGTATTGGAAAGGTAAACAAATAACTTAAACAAATATACAAATAAAACTAAACTATTTTTATCTTTTTAAAAAATCTTACCTGACCACAAATGATAGCTGAACAAAGTGGCTTATCACGTGGGAAATTTATTATCAGCAAAATAATCTAAGATAAAGATTCTTGACCCTTGTGATTGATGTGTTGTGGTGGCGGAAACTGGTGCGTGTACACAGGGAGACCAACTCGATGGTGGAGGAGTTCATGTTGCTCGCCAACATCTCCGTGGCAGAGCGCATCGTAGACGAATTCCCCGAGTGTGCGCTGCTTCGACGCCACCCGGCGCCTCCGCCTTCCAACTACGACATCTTGGTGAAGGCGGCGAAATCAAAAGTAGAGTTAGAACCCCTTTTAACGACCACCCTTGTTAACTAATCGCTTAACAACGGACCTCCATAGAGCTCAATGTGTAGGCTTAACCGACCATTTCCCTGTTAACGACGGGCTGTTGTAGGTACAGTAAATATGAATTAATGCCACGTAGAAGGGAAACAATAAAATAATAATATAAAAAATTAAATTCTCACGACGTTTCGACTGCAACACAAGCAATCATCATCAGGTGTGAAAACCACAACAAGAAAATTTGAAAAAAGTGGCAGTTATTTTTAATGTTAGCACCACGGAGAGAGATTTGACAGTTTGTTCAGATGGACGAGTCCATCTATGTTCGGAAAAGAGGAGGGGGGAGACGAAAAATAATGGATGCGGTCTGAAAGCCACCTTGAGCGTGATCAATCAATTAAGACCCGAAATGGTTTATCAAATCTCTCTCCGTGGTGCTAACGTTAAAATAACCGCCACTTTTTTCAAATTTTCTTGTTGTGGTTTTCACACGTGATGATGATTGCTTGTGTTGCAGTCGAAACGTCGTGAGAATTTTATTGTTTTATATTTTTATTATTTTATTGTTTCCCTTCTACGTGAATTTACTGAAAGAACCAAGAATATGAATTCCTGCAGTCACGAAAGCTTTAAATCAAAATGAATTCATGCATTTATTAACAGTGTTTATTTTAATATGATGTGTTTATAATGTTAGTATCTTTATGTATTCATATCCATTGTTTAAATATTATAAAATACGTGTTTTGGGTGAACAAGGGAAACTTTCGATGCTCGTGTTCGTGGAACCAATTACCGTCTTTAAGAGGGGTTCTATCGTCTCTAGATTGCTGTTAACCTTCCTTCAATATCATCCTCCTCGCAAGGAATTCAGAGGTCGCCGGGTGGCTCAAATTTTTGTTTGAGGTCTTTTGGTTTAACCGGGTGAGAACTCAAGAGACCATAATAGTCTCATTTGCAAGGGTCACCTGGGTCACCCTATGACCCAGAGATTACAGCTGGGACCCTGGCTTCAAAATCCAGCAGCCGCATTGAACACACTGTGTTATCAAGTGTAGGGAGTTGAAGGACTCGGCTCGTTTCCCAGCTACTCCACAGAAATAAGCAACAAAAAACCATCACGATAAATGTAGTACTGTATTTAATTTTAGATAAATTCCAGCACTGAAATGTTGAAATATCAGGTCGACTTATTGTGATGAACATTGTGCTCAAAATGGGTGGGAATGTGCTACCCCCTACTGTGAAGCAGAGGTGCCTTGAAACGATGTCAGTATTGGCCTGAGCGAGCAATTGCAGGGCTGCACCTTTTACCTTTATCTTGAGATGTAGCCGTATAGGTTCCACTCGCCCTTAGAGGCAGAACAACTCAAAAGGTGTGACGAACCACAGACAACGCTGGAAGGCAGCCAGGCACTGTGCCAGATGTAGATTAATCCACTTGCTGTACTGCCTTCTCCTGGCAAGCCAGGTTATGGAAACCTGAATGCCCACAGGAAGTGCGCGCATCCTGGCCACGCGCTGCGTGATGCAGGCCATCTACTTCTGCTCCGGCATGGAGCCCGACACCCACCACTACGGGCTCGCCACCGCCATCTACACCCACTTCACGTCGCCCATTCGACGGTGACGTGCTCTGGCGTCAGGCACACGCGTGAAATCGACCTTCGCGATTATTGAGGGGACTATGTTGTTGTCTTGGTGTGGTCTGGGACTGTGTTGCCTTTCCCAAGTTTAGGAATTTATTAATTAATTGATGTACTTATGCAATGTTAATTTGTCATTATGGCACACCTCCGATTAGCACGATTGGCTACGTACTTGTATATCTTTTTTCTATTATTTACTTTTAGTGATTTGTTTACCTTTCCTATTCTTAGCACTCCTATCATCTACCTACTGGACATCTGTCAAAAAGAGCTTTTATCGCGAATCGGATTTCTCCAGGATAAAGATTCAGATTTTGACTTATTTTTCTAAAAGGTCCTTTAAACGGGAAGTTTGGCCAATTCCTTAAATGGTTGTTTGGCTTGTGTTGGAGAAAAACTAGAGGATTCGGAGAACACCGACGCCTACAAGGAGGGTGACAGTGTTCCACGTGCAGAATCAAGAATCCATTGCCGTGTTGCAGCGGCGGCCAAAAGTGAATTGCAATTCTGCCATGGATCGCTAACGATTTTGTTGTGGATCTTAAATAAGAACACAGATATGAGCAGGCAGCAATTTGCGTTACATCTGATGACAAATAAAAAGTCCTCAACAAAGAATTAAATTCATACATTAACAAAGATAATTTCCACCAGCAGATGGTGCTAGAACGTGGTATGGCCAGAGTACAGTATTCTATCAGGGTTAAATCCATCTGAGTCATTGTTTGCGTAGCTTTCTGGTGGATCGTGAAACCCGCTGAGATCCAACAGAATGAATCGCGGTGCTTGGTGGATTAATACCGCTGCTCCGTTGGCATCTCGTGGCCATACCGCAGCCTGTATCTACTGTAAATTTAATCTTCATATTAAATAGAGGCTACAACAAATGTGAATATTGTTGTTGTTGTCTCCCTGTACCGTTACAGATACTCGGATGTGATTGTGCACCGGCTGCTGGCCGTGTGCGTGGGCGCCGACCCCACGTACCCGGCGCTCACCGACAAGCAGAAGCAGCAGCAGCTCTGCAACAACCTCAACTACCGCCACAAGATGGCGCAGTACGCCCAACGCTCGTCTGTAGCTTTCCACACGCAGGTGGGAGGCGGAAGTGTGGGCCACGTGGAGCTTGCACGGCGTGTGCTTAGGCACCTGATAATGCGTCTATTCGTCTCTTGAAAACCATTTTTAAGGCCACGAAAGCAGGCATCGTATTGTGCGTGTAGTAAGAATCAATTGTTTTCTATTCGCACGCTTACGTGTGGTGGTGCCGTGGCTGTACTGGTTGGCTACACTTGACATTGCTTTTCAGCATTCTTCTGTGTTTGCTGAAAAACCTAGTCACTTGGCACATTTGCCCATGATGTGACAACTTTATTTGATTGGCTCTGTCAGGTGATGGAGGATTATAGTCAATACAATTGACATTGTACCTTCACGATTGAACTCAAAATAATCCCCATGACATGATGCCAATAGCACAACTGGAATAAATTAGCGGGGGGATGCGGAAAATTACCTTAAATTTTGTTAACTAATTATGGGCTTGGTAAGTGATGCGCGTGTGTCTGCTCTTGGCCACGTAGCGGTGATTAACGGCTGTTGTTGTTGTGGTCTCAATTGTTCTTCAAGAGCAAGGGAGTGGTGAGCGAAGAGGGCTTCGTGCTGTTTGTGCGCAAGAACGCCGTGGTGGTGCTCATTCCCAAGTACGGCTTGGAGGGGACGGTTTTCTTTGACTCCAAAGATCTCAAGCTCAACGTTACCTTCGACGAGGAGGTAGGGCATGTGTTCACTTAACCGGGAGGCATTGGCATTTCCCGAACGGCTGAATTCTGCATTTAAACCCAGGACTGGCTTAATGCACTGGGACCCAAGCCCCCTGACCATCTCTCTACGATTAGGTTTCTATCAGACACACAGACACTTGGTTTAAGGTGGAAGAACGCAGTGAGATACGAAGCTCCGTTTTTTTTTGCCATTTGGCAGTGTGGACTATTACAGAGGAAGTTACACCGGTGGATACATTAGAGCCGGATGGCTCACAGGGCTATACCAAAATAAACTGAAACTGAATTAAATGATGTAAATGCGTTTCAAATGTAAAACGGTCACAATTAAATATGCTTTGGAAATAACTGCCATGACTGAGCCCGTATTGTCACGGAGAGGACATCACATTAAAAATACAGTAAAATCCCTCAGGTCCGGAAGAATTAGAGAGAAAATCTAATGCTTTCTGTAAACAATGAGAAACTCGAAGGGCAGAAAAGTACTTGTAGAATAAAAACAAATGAGGGAAATAGTAGTTGATGCAAAAAGTGATCTCTAGATGGCAAAAAGCACATTTGTGACCATTGGATCCAGTCCTTTCCAGCATGCCTTGCATGCCGCATTACATTGTCACTCTGCGTGGATAAGTGGATAATGCACACAGCCTAATTTGGACCAGAAGCTCAAAAGGGTCAACATTTGCAGCCATATTTTAGGTATGTTCTTAACTGCAATTGTACACTCCATATAACCTAAGGGGGGTTGCATCTACTCCTTAATGATGGCCAAATAAGGCTTTAAAATTCCTTGGCTGGCCCGCACATCACGATCCCTCGGTTGGTTTGGTCATTGCAGCCATCGGCTTCTCATGCCTGGTTTTCAGCTCGCGGTGAGGTGGCCCAAGCGGTATTGCATTCGCTGTGTGTTGTGGAGGTTTGCGTTTCAAACTCGGTGGCCTCTCCGGTTAATACTGTGGTGTGTATTAAGCGTAAAATATTTATAGGCTATCCGCTTTAACAGTGGACGTTAAAAGATCCTGTAACATTATTCGTGTGCCAGCATCATGGTCCAAGGTTGGCAAATTACATGCAAATTACTTATTTGGGGAGCACATATCAATCGTTCGCCTCCTTTTACAAAGACGTAGCAGTGACCTTGAATGCAAACGTTTTGAGAATCAGTGAGGCTTTTCTGAGTGACCCAGTAATAGTTGGAATAATAACGTTGGGTTTACGTCAATCCGTGCTTGTGTGCAGGGCACTTGGTAGAGAGCAGTCAGCGGTAGTGTAGCGGTTAGCGCTCTGCGCTACGATCCCAGCGACATGGGTTCGATTCCTTCGCACAGTCAACACCAGTGATGATTATCTGAACCGGTCCTGGGCCTCCCCTAGGTTGACTCGGAACTCAATTGAACGCCTGGTGCGGTGTGTAAACATCGCCACTGGGGAGACAAAGGCGGCCGGGCATGGCGCCGGCGACCCACCCCCTTGTGTGCCGTGCCGGCCTTCATCTGTGCTCCTCGCCAACAGCACTTGCCCCAACAGTCTGTTAAGGCTACATTGGAGATATGTCTTTGTGTTTTGTGTAGGGCCCCACGCTGTGCGTGGAGGGCATCGCGCTGAACATGTTCGACCGCGTGTGCGTGCGCGTGTCGCTGGATTCGTCCAACCTGCAGCACCAGCGGATCCGCATGCACCTCGTCCGCCCGGAGGTACTCACCGTGCGGCGCGATGCACAACCTCGGAATACAACCGAATTGTATTGTGACCATGCTGCTGTTGCTGCTTGCTGCGCCAGCAGTAGTGCACAGAAAACAAACGCTCGCCGCATCGGAACGTCAGCGGGCCGAAAATTAATGACACAAGCCACAGCATAGCGCTTGTTGCCATGCAACCCAAACTGTGGAACCGTATCGGAAACCCATAGAGACACAGAGATACATAGGAGATACAGAGCGACCCATTATGATTCCTAGAGATTCATAGAGACTCCAGCAGATACATAGCAGTGCATTAAAAACAAGCTACTGTACGATTGTGGCCATGCAACCCAAACTATGGACCACATTTTACACCACTGTAGTCTGCGCTCCTTCAATGGAGGGGGTGGCAAGATGACACAAACTCTCTCCTGAGGCTCTCCCGTGGCTATCAGACCCATCCATTGGCATTTAGCCCCTGAACGTAATACCCTTATAACACAGGAATAAAATATAAACTCTGGTCTTGGATGGAAAAAATATATGTATAGCTAGCATTTTGAGCTGCAGTCTGTTGTCCTATACCTCCTGTAACTGGCAAATTGGATATAACACGATGATGAATGTATGAAGGAACGCATTTTTTGTGTAACGCGGATCCGAACTGGATATAACTCGGTTGAATGAATGGAACTACGTCGCGCGAGTAGGAATAAGCGGTCGTAACGGCTGCCTCGGCGTAGCATCGCACAAGGCGGGATGCTGCTGGATGCTTCTAGATGCTACCCACGTTCCTTAGTCTTTGTTCAGCCTGTGTTACGCATCTCACGCGTTATTGCGGACTGCGCTTTACCCCATATAATATATATTATTTATTATATCACGATTTTTCCAAAACGCGGTGTTCTTGAGGTACGCAACTACTGTATTATAGAACAGACTGTATATCCAAAGACTATGGGACACTATCCCTACCTATATCAGTTGTGACTGTCCGTGTGTTTAAATCCAGCTTGAAAACGTCGTTATTAATTGGCTTTTCCTGGATTCTGATTGGTTATTACTGTGAGGGGAATCATTATGATTAGCTTTTTTTGCATTTTGCATGCTGTGTAAAGTGTCAGTATCACTGTCATTATTGTTATTATCGGCTTTTACTTCATTTCTATTGGCTTGTATCTATACTTGAGTAGTTTTTTAATGTCCAGTGCTTTTTTGAGATGTTTCGATATGCAAGGTGTTGTATGAAATAGATTATTATTATGGCCCTAGTTCATTGTACAAGAAGGGCCATTATCTGAAACGTGACCTATTTAAATGATCGTTAGGGGCAGTTGTTGATGAATGCGAGTTCTCAAGATACCAAGCTAAGTCAGGGTGTGGGAGCCTTGGTAGATATCAGATTTCTTAACAAAACTCCATGAGTCTGTTCTGCATGGGTTTCCTCCGGGTTCTCTGGTTTCCTCCCATATCTAAAAAGAAGCATGCGTTGAAACTGGTATTAAGGTAGTTTACGTATCGCCATGGGCGGCAGGGTGGCACATTGGTAAACCCTTGCATCTTGCAGCAAGAAAACTGGGTTTGATTCCCAACTAGAGTGTGTTACTGCGTGGAGTTGTCATCTTCTCTCCCCCTGTTCAGACTTGGCGAAGTTTTTCAGTGTTATTAAGTGTAATAATAACGTATCACTTGTGTTGGAAATACTCACATGTGTGTGTGTGTGAGAGCATTGGTGTAGTGGTTAGCACGCTGCGCTATGAACCCGGCAACCCAATTCCCACTCACCGCCAACACCAATGAGGATTATCTGAACTGCTGTTTTGCCTACCCAAGGTCAACTCTTTCTTAAATGAGTACCTGGTGCAGTGTGTAAATATCAGCACTGGGGAGAGGTGTTGGCCACTTACCCCCTCGTGGGCCATGCCGCCTAACAGCAGCACAGTCTGTTAAAGGCTTATTTGGGTGACTATCTTTCGTTGTACGTTTGTGCCATTTGTGTGTCCGCTGTCACAGATTCCAGGCTACAACCCTGCGGAGTCCACCCCATGGGGCTCGCCTTCTCCCCGGCCTAAGAAACCCAGACAGCACTAGTGTATCGTGGATGCGGTGTCAACAAGATGTCGGAGGAGGTGCATGAGTGGGCACACACTCTGGGTTTTACATCTGCAGAGTTAATTAAGTGTACATTGTGCTCGCAAGCAGAGGTGAACAATTGAAAAAAAAGTAGTGGCGGTTATGAGAAATGCTACCCTGAAGTAACAGACGGTTTGCACTCTGAACTTGCAATCCAGAGGTCACCGGTTCTTCGTTCTCCTGTCGCAGCGGTTCAAATGGTAGCGCAATTTTTTTTTTTAATTTAGGATTTTTACCTTGCCAACCAGTACAATCAGACAATTAAGGTGTATACGCGTCAAGATGTATGAAAGGTTTAGGATATCTTATGCCCCACTTCTTTGCCAGCCAAGATACTGACCCCCTTGTGATGAAGGTGATTTCACAAAAATATTGGTTACTGAATCGGTGGTGTTTATTGACTAACGCAGCAGTGTCCAACCCACAAAGCACTGTGATCCATTCTGGTATATCTCAACATGTTCCGTGATCTACCAGCAATATATGACCAACAGTTACCCGGATGGATTTAACTGACTAATAGAACACTGTAGACATGCCAAGTGCTAGTGCGATCTATTGGTTTAAAATATATATTATTAATCCATTAATTCTTAGTCGGGGATTTTGTTTTGCCATCTGCTATAACAAGAATTGCTTTATATTAGAGGTGTTTATTCCTATTTGTCCCGAGATCCACAATCACAATCTTTTGCGATCATCCACCCATGGATCGCGATTCACATATCAGCTACCACTGATCTAACAGTTGAAAACCAGTTTAACACGTAGGCTTTCGCGACCAATATCCATAACACAGGTTTTTTTGGTTAGATCACGTAATAAATATTTAAATGTGTCGGTAAACCCGCCACCACCCGACACAGCCAATTTGAAAGGTTTGTCACATTAACAGAACGTGCCAATTCGTTACTAGTAACATCACACCAGGTATCTTGGAGAGCAAAGCCACAACATTTACAATCTGAGTACAATGTTTCACCAGTAATTACAACCAGCTTCATCAGGCGACAGCCAGATTCGTGGAGAATCCTCGTTCCTTAATGCACATGCATAATGTGTGTTGATTAACATATAAATAACCCAATCGGTAATGGATACCCGTAGTCATATGCATTCATTGATTCCCCTCCCAATTCGCGAAAGAAGTGCTCACAAGTGATGGCTGTCGCCTGATGAAGCTAGTTAGTGCTGGCGAAATGTTGTACTTAGATTGTAAATGGTGTGGCTTTGCTCTCCAACACACTAGTGGACTGTACTAGTAACGAATTGACATGTTCTGTTTACGTGACAAACCTTACTAATTGGCTGTCGGGTGGTGGTGGGTTTAACAACACATTTATATATTTAAACGATCTAACCCATAAAACGTGTATTATAGTTGAAAACCTACAATTGTGCCAGGTTTGGCCTGTCGGAGTGGGCCATTAGGGTGGCCACTCGGAGGGCAAAGCTCTGGGGAATCCGAGCAAGAGCTTCGAAGTATGATTGTGCACGGTGACACCCGCAGGGGTCTCGTGGTGGATGGCAAATGGAAGATTTTTTATCGCGAGAGGATTCCCTGCAAGGGATGTTAGGTTACTTATTCTTGTGAGGATGCCATTTACTGTATGAAGGGGCAGCGGTCAGCTGCATAGAACAGAGTATAAAATTCCCCGAGCTGTTGCTGTTGAAATCGTCGGTTTAACGGAGAATTTCACCTCAGGTTTTTTTACACAGCTGCCCCACCCCTCATCGGACTCTGTGCAATCACACAAGGAATGTTTTTGGAAAAAACGTCGGTGTCAGAAAATTATAAGGTTTAATCGTTTACAAATGTGCATTTCGTTACAGCTTCTCTTGTCCTTTAGACGTGCAAAGATAATTTCTGACAAAATATTGACACGTTTTCAAATTGTTTCATAATTGGTTATAACTTTGCTCACGTATATACAGTACTTGGGCAATAATTCTAAGCTCCTGGAGTAGTGGTAAAGATTTAAGCGAGTTGATGTCTTTGCGACTTTGTGTAAATGTGTTTAACATTTTTTAGCTGAATTGTATATTTACAAGCATGTACACATGAGTTATACGCGTTTATATACAAAATTAAACCGATTTATTTTCCATGCATCTTCTGTTATTTTGGTTACTCTAAGTTACGTTTTCCACTGCTGGATGAACATCTCACCACGTGATGTTGGATGTCAGGTTTAGTTTGACCATACTTCACCATGCTGGTCACTGTTGGATGATAATATTGTCCACTTGCAATGCACCACCGCGCAGTATTCACTCGCCTTCGAATCGAGTCCTGCACCGCCGTTTCACATGCAAATTTGATTCTCAATCCCTGGGCCAACTTGCTCCTAATTTGCATGCGATTTGCCACATTTCGATCTCGGAGGTGATTAAATGCGCCGGCTTCCAGGCTTGTTGAGCCGCTCGGAGCCCAATTAACGAAAATTGTTGCCAAAGCAAAAGCGTGAGCTCGAATGTTTGTCCGTGTTCTTTTCAAACCACCAGTCGAACGCCGGCCTCTGCCCACTCCGACCGTGCGGAGGCCCTGGCCGTCGGGGAGGCCCTCATGGTGCCTCACGGCAAACGTGGGGCCCGGGTGGGCGCGTCGACGGTTGATCGCGTACAGGCGGTGCAACTCCCACAAATGAAACATCACACCTTGCTGATCTCGTGTCCAGGAGCATAAACGATCATCACGCAAACTCCGGTCATCCTTGCAGCAGCAGCTCTTGGCCATCGAGCAAAGACGACCACCGCTTCCTTCCGATATTAGAAGCCACGAGCTATGAACGACTCGGAGGTTCGAGCAACCACAGCCGAGTGGGAAGGCAGCAGCAGCCCAGGCGGTGAGCCAGCTCCAAAATCCCCCAAGCACTGAAGTTATCGATTTAGTACATTGAAAAACACGACGGTAAGTGAAACAACGTAAATCGAAACCAATTTTGCCATTCACTTGAGGGGCCGTCCATAAATGACGTCACGCAATTTTTGACCTCTCGTCACTCGGCGTCACAAAAAGTCAGACCCCCCCCTCAAATATGACGTCACAAAGCTCTGCCCCCCCCCCCCCCCAAAACCATATTTCCATCTTGAAAATAAAACATGCTTCAACTATTGTCATTGTCGTGCGTGGTGCTGCACTGATGTAGGAGTGTTATAACAATTAGTGTTATAACAATTCTATACTTAAAGTTGCGCATTTTGATGTGACGTCACATTTCTCAAACCCCCCCCTCGTCACACATCGTTACAAATGTCTGACCCCCCCCCCCCCCCCCCAAGGTGCATGACCGCGTTACCGTGTTCATTCTGTGATGAAGGGATGAGGAAAAGGAAGAGGGAAAAGCATCCAGCGTCGCCGCACGCAGGCAACGTGTATATCACAGTGGTCAAAATATAAAAATACACATATGTAGTGGGTTCCACGGAGACTGGAGACGTCTTTAGAGGCAACACGGTTTATTTGTAACTATGAACAGAACTCCCCTTAACTCCCACTATCTAGGTAGGTACAGCCTCCGGGCTAGCGTGCCTCTCACTGATCAAACCTGGCTCTCAGCCCTCTGGCTATCTGTGCCCTAGGGGAGGCTAACTGACCCGACCCAGCCAAGGTACGGGTCCTGACCACTGGTCCAAGCTCGGCCCGGTCCTTTACAAGGACGTCGGGCTCGAGGTCCCAGGGTCCTAGCTAGGGAGGCTACTCTGACCCGACCCAGTCAAGGTACGGGTCCTGACCACTGGTCCGAGCTCGGCCCGGTCCTTACAAGGACGTCGGGCTCGAGGTCCCAGGGTCCTAGCTAGGGAGGCTACTCTGACCCGACCCAGCCAAGGTGCGGGTCCTGACCACTGGTCCGCGCTCGGCCCCGACCCTTATAATGATGTCGGGTCCCAGGGTCCTAGCTAGGCTGGTCTTCTGTTCTTCGTCTTCGGAGCACTGCCCCGAGCTGTCCAAGAGGTGCCCCTTTAATACACCTCTCGGGGGCTCTCCGCCCCCGGTACCGCTCCCTCTCTAGAACCTTCCAGGGGGCTCTGGAAGAACCCCCCAACTCCTCACCTGGGGCCTGGCTCTCTCTGTCCTTCCCCAGCTCTGGGTGGCACCCTCTATGGGCTTGTGCCCGCAACTGCAGGTAAGTATACCGACGGTATAGGATGTGCATTTATTACGCTACATCTATGTGAGAGAGGTTGTGGACAGGAGTCTGCTCTGCGGGAAGCAAGCATTGCCATACGAATGAGATGAGCTCGCGTTCGATGCGGGCAGTCTTGAGGACGACCGTCGACAGGCACGCGTGGAGGCACGCCGTGGTCACAGCGCAGCGCCGACTCGTGTAGGTGGTGATGGCCCAGTTGTAGAGAGGAATGCCGGAGCTTCGAGCAGATGTAGCCGAATGTAGGAGAGAGCATCTTGAGGAGCGTTGCCCTCGACCCCCTCCGGGAGGCCGTATGGTTTACTTGGCACTCCCGTCCCTTAGAGTCCAGTCTGATGTAAGCCTCCTCAGGTTCCAGCAGCCTGGCTTCGTAGGTCTTCATTGCACCGCTCTGCTCGTCTAGCATAGTCTGAAGGGTCATATGTGGCTGCCTCCTGAATCTTCACCCTCCTGCAAACCTTACTCGACATCTCGTTGAGGACCCGAAGAAGGGCAGTATTCTCTTTGTTTTTTTTTTACAAAAGGGCTTGTAAGAGCTCTCGTTCCTCCCACCGGGATCTCTGGTGTCAACTTGAACGTGGGGGGGGGGGGAGACAAAGCTATGGCTTTTTTCCCAGGGGATCTGTCTTCCATGGAGCACAAAGATACAGGCGGAAGGTCCCCTTGGCCTAGCCATGAGGTCAGGCTCAAGTTGCTTACTGAGGACTCTAGCACCTAAGGAGGCTGTGGATCGCCCTAGGAAGCTCCAAAGTAGAAAACCAGCTTTCCAAGGCCCCCTATAAAGTGCCTGAGGCCAGGTAGAAAAATAAGAAAACTATCAAACAGGAAAGCGAGTGGTTATGTTGGGTCGAAAAAGGTAATGTTCTAATGTAGGGGTGGGAGCGGTCATTGCTGCTTACTCGGCCATGACGTCACTGCAACTCGTTTGATTAACACTTTTAAAATAAAAAATGACGACGCGTACTGAACATATTATTCCGAATCGGTTTTACCACCACTACTACCATGACACAGTGGCAAGGCTGGCACATCGCAGTGCAGCTGCTCGGCTGAATCATATGAATAAATATAATCAAATCTAGAAATATCCTTTATGTACCCAGGTGAGCCACATTGAGTCTCGAGACTCATTATTAGCTCCGTGCTGCATTAAGATGTTTGGACAATTTCAAGCATCAGGGTTCGGCACGTAGGAGGAAACCGGAGAAACGCGCAGATGTTGTGAAGCTGGCTTGGTGGTAGAAGTCAGTCCAGAACATTTGGCCCCACACCTATCACTGTAACGAATCAGTGTTCTACGGGGGCATTCTAAGCGAGGACTGATTGTATTAAAATCTACTTTGATCTACTAATCGTAATGTATCAATAATGTTAACGTGTAACATGCCCCACGGTTTTTCTTAATCTGGAAGGAGAGAACAACAGATGATCTGTGTGCTGATGATGTTGGTGATGATCTCGTAATGGCTGTTCACTTCGAGGAGTGGGAGAGTCTGATGGTGAACCTGGATCGTGCCAATAAGAGGTAGGGCCTTACCATTTGCCCTACCAAATAAATCAAAGCAGTACCTACCTTGATATTTTGTATGTCTTCAAGTACTCCACCCCCTCAACTCCGCATGATAGGTAGTTGTGGAAAGAGTGGAGGTATTCCCATATCTGGGCAGTTGTTTATGACCAGCTCCGATTTCAGAGCGGAGGTCTTACTCTGAATTAGTTCAGTGGCAGATCCTTTTTTTCAGCTGCTTAGCGCTGTATAAAAGTTACATGGCCTATCACTTCATACAAAGCTCTGGTTCTTTTCTGCCAAACTTGTCCTCTCCCTCCCAGCTATAACCTCCCGAAAGCAACATGTGACCTTTGTTTTGGCGTGACAAACACCAGTGAAAGCAAAACACCGAAAGTGTAATGACTACACGTAATGCAAGAATCTCAGTTGTATTTCTCAACGGGTATTGAATATGAAGTCCCAGGAGTGGTGAAGGTGCATCAGCCTGCAGACGCACAGGTGGCAGCGGTGGATTGGCCTGCAGACGTTGGGGTGGTGGTGGATTGGCATGCAGACGCTGGGGTGGTGGCGGTAGATCGGCCTGCAGACGCAGGGGTGTCGGTGGTGGATCGGCCTGCAGATGTAGGGGTAGCGGCGGTGGATCTTCCAGCAGTAGCCGACCAGTGAAGTTCTCGAATACATTTACGCAATTTGCCGAACCTGGTGGCTTTGGCACAGGCGGTGGTGGTGGTGGATCTCCCAGCAAAAGCTGGGGAGGCAGTGGTGCATCTGCCAGCATGAGCTGGGTTGGGATGACAGCGTTGGATCTCCCGGCAGCAGCCGGGGTGGTGGTGGCGGTGTTGGAGATGCCAGCAGCAGCCGGGGTGGCAGCGCTGAATCTGCCAACATCAAGCGCCATAGCGGTGGGGGTGAATAATATGCTAGAAGCAGTCGGGGTGGGGGTGTCGATGCATATCCCAACAGCATCCCTGGTGGTGGTGGTGGCGGAACTGCATGTGGCTGCCAGGATGGCGTTGGAGGCAGTAGTGGTGTTGGTGGAGACCGTGGCCGTGGCTTTCTCCAGCTCCTTGAGCTATCGACGCATCATTTCCAACTGCAGATGGCGCTCCACATTCTCCCATTTGTATACTTGAGTGCAGGGAAACATTCGACAGTTTGATCAACATTAGCCCCTACACGAGCCTTCTAATCATCGCAACTCTTCAAACTATATCGCTTATATAATGTACATCATTTCAGTCACAGCAAAAATTACATATAACACATCGGGGCTGTGAAAATTACGGCTTCGTATTACCAATATCTTGCCTGTCCAGAGAAGCCCATGAACTAACATTGTACATACAAACTCATAGACTCAGAGGCCCATAGACTGAGTCACAAATAGCAGTGGATAGGGCCCGGAACGGTGTGGTGGTAGTGAAAATATGAACCCAACTGCGTCCTTTTCAATGGAACCAGGGACCCAAGTGTCATCATAGGCTTTCCCTCGCAATCGAGGATTGCCTTCCAGAGAAAATTTGGATTTTCTGTGGGTCCAAAGATGGCTGAAGAGACCAATCTGGGATCGACAGATTCTGCCGCAACTCTGGCACATGTGTCCAGAAATAGTGGTGGGTGGAACTGCATTAGTAAGTCGGGCTGCAGGCTGTTGTTTCCGCCATTCCCACTTTTTCTGTTTCTGCTGTTAAGTTTTAAAATGTTTGGCTTCTTGAAATAGACTCTGCCTCCATCTGAGGTGATCCTGAGAAAGATACTCCCTTGAGTTAGTGTCGATGGAGCACTTCTTCATGTTGGACTTGAGGACATCCTTGAAGCACTTTCTCTGACGAACTACATTCTCCCACTTTTGGTTAATCAAGTTTGACAGTTTTTCATTGAGGCATTGGCGGAAGAGGTCTTGCTTAATGGAGTCCTATAAAGCTTCAATGTTAATCTTCTGTAGACATCTCTTCCGATGAAGCCGTCACTTGGGAGCCACTTTTATGAGCATGGTTGAGCAGATGAGTCGATGATCAGTCCAGCCACCAGCAGCTACTAGAATAGCCTGGATGATGCAGACATCTTTGGGATCCTGGGCATGGACAATGACGTAATCGATCAAGGGGCGGTGCTTATATCACAGATGATGCTATGATGTTTTGTATTTGTTTTTCTGGCGTAACAGGGTGTTGATGATTACTCCATTTTCCGTGCATTTAGTTAAGGGAAGGATGCCGTTGGAATTGACTTTACCCACTCCATCTTTCCCGATGGTTCCATTACAGAGGTTTATGTTTCTTCCAACTCTGGCATGCATATCACCGAGCAGAATAAGTTTGTCTCCCACAGGAACAGTAGAAAGGACCTGATCAAGGTTGATGTAACATTCATAATCGGAGTGAAGAATCAGGGCATATACGCTGATGACAGTAGAATATTGGCTCCCCACCAGTGTGAGACATAGAGTCATGAGGCGCTCACTCATCAAGTTCATTCTTGATGGAGAAACCAACTCTGTGCAGCCGCCGCTGTTCTTCCTGTCTGCCTTTACAGAAGAGGGTACAGCCAGCTCCTTGTTCCTTGAGCTGCCCCTCCTCTTCTCGTCGAGCATCATTGAGGGCAGCTACGTCAGTGTTGTGTCGTCTGAGTTTCTGGACCACGATTAAGGTGCAGCATTCTGGGCGTTCACTTTTAGTGTTGTCCATAAGGGTCCTGACATTCCAGTTCCCAAAGGTAATTATCTGACTTTTAGTTTTGTTTCCACCACAGTAATGGGGATCCTTCTGAACGTGGTTATCCAGTCGGGAAGGAGTGAGACAGACTATGTTTAGGGCCACTTTCCTAGCTCCTTCCCCACGTGGGGTGAGCAGAGTGGATCATTTGAAAGGACTTCTTAGTCGCAGGTACAGCTGCAGAAACACACTCTTGCTTCTGCTGAGTGTTAGATGACCTTCTTGTAGCTGCCACTAGAAGCTTCCAGACTTCACAATCATGCTCCCGTCGTCACTAGCTGGTCACCAAAAACATTGTATTGAATGGGCCAGAAGATGTTGTTCCTTTAATGAAACACGCCTGTGCATGATTTATTTTATTGTGGAGAAGCTAATAATTGTTTTTTTTACCCTGTTATCTGGCAACAAAACTGACACCTTTTTTTTACAAGGAGTCATGTTTGCATTGACCACAATACCTGCGGTCGGAATGCAAACAAAAAACATAACTCTGATAATGTATGCACTGTCCTTGAAATTGATTGGTCCACACCCGAGACAGCTTTCCTTAGAGTCTAGTCTCACATGGTGTTGGACCAGATGACGCCAAAAAGCTGTTGTACAGTAGCTTCCACAGTTCTTGAGAGAATGGGACCATGAATCCAATGGCAAGGAGACCAGTACGATTGGCGATATCGTTATGCTGCAGTCTTGGTCCGCCTTCACAGCTGTTGAGATGTTAACATCTTCCTCCTCCTGCTCTGCCGTTGAGGACTTGTTAACCCATGGCTGGTGGCAGACATGCTTATTATAATGGCGGCCTATACTCGCCATGCGGCAGCATCGTTAAAGGGTATATGTCGCTTTTCAAGAGGAAAACCATTGGCATTTTCAGTCCTAACCACACCCTGGTGGTGCTGTCACTGCTTGGTCCACAACTGCTTATCCGCCAGGGTTGCCGCTACTTATTTTGCAGCTAACGTTCACAGAAGGTCGTTCCACTATCCACCACCTGTGGACGCGCAGGGTCCCTGATATACAATACCCTGGCGTCTACAAACTAAGCCGTGTCTGTGGCAGTAGTTACATTGGGGAAACTAACCGACATGTCTCTGACTGTGTTCATGAGCATAAGGAAGATTTGAAACACGGTAGGACCAACACGGTAGCCTTGGCTGATCATTGTTTTAATGCGGTTGGCTCACACGCCAATTGATTTCTCTAAGACGAAGGTACTTTGTAAGCCCACTGGCTATCAAAAAAATTCGTTCATGAAGCCATCCACATATATAGACACAGTCACAATTTCAACCGAAAGGATGGGTACAAACTCAGCAATCATTGGAAGAACGTCATCAACCAGTTTAAGTCATAACTGGTGTTGTTCTCATCCTGCCACCTTCCGATGTTAGTTTTTATTATCCCCGTAGGTTCGGCTCTCCGATCTTACATTAACAGGTGAAACAAATTTCACACCAACATAGCCCCTTCCGCGTGCTGACCTCGACGTGGCGGCAGCTCTGCGATCTTACATTAACATGCCAATCTCTCACATTAACATAGCCACCTCCGCGCCCTCGTCATGGAGGCCGCTCTCCGATCTTACATTAATGAGCTAATTTCTCACATTAACATCACTAACCACGTCGTTTATGACCCTTGGGCTACACCCATTTTCAACCTTTAAAACAGTCTGCCTCAGCAGCTTTCCCCCTCTTTCTTCTTCTTGATGACGATCACTTGTGTTGTGATTAAAACGTCAGAGTTTTTTTGTTTATTTTATTTTTATTAATTTGAACCTATCTACGTGACTTTACCGAAAGACCCAAATAATATGAATTCCTGCAGTCACGAAAGCTTTAAGTCAAGATTTATAGTAATGACTCTTCCTCAGATCTAATTAGATTAAATCATTACCAGATGTATTTGCACCATTCCTACAATGCAAGGCTCTCACGAAGGTGATATGTTTTACAGATGGGTAGAGTGTGCCATGGTTTCACATTAAGGGCAATGCTGCTCTGTGGTTTTAACCAATTGGATAATTGGAAAGTATTATTTAAAGTCTGGTAAATTTGGACTGTGGCACTGACGCAAATGGCCGGCTCTTTTTTGAATAACAACCACCATTAGTTTAACAAGCCTAACTGATAAAACCCAAATGGAAGCCGGTATAATTATATTGCTTAAAACAAATGCTGCTGGGGAATGTTGGTGGGAAAAGCCATTAGGCTGATGTATTTAAACATCGTATTCTGATTTATGTGGAGACACAAAAAGCGAGTTATGCTTCTACAGTATTTGCTTGTGCAAAGCATGGACAATCATTGCCACAGAGACAGAATCAGCTCGGTGGCTAGGAGATGTTAACTACCTCACCTGGTATGGAGGAGGCCGAGGGTTTGATCCCGACCCTGATGCCTTTATAAGGAGTACCTTGGATATCGAGGTGGTTAAATTTTTGGAAAGTGCAGCAAAAGCCAAAAGCGTGATATTCAATACTTAAGCTTGACCTAAATAATGAGCTTACATACACGGCAACCAAAAATAGACACATCACAATAGAAATGTGCTGTACAGATTACCAAATTTACTACTATAATGAGCCAAGAATGTCTGTGTCCCGCGCGTGACGTCACTCCACGTCGAGCAGGCCCCCTCATTAATACTCATGAATAGACTAATCTCTCACAATACAAAGGCCACTGCCACAGCCATTGACATGCTAATTTTACAATACAAAGGCCACTGCCCCAGCCTCTGTGGTTGGACCATCTCTAGCTCCACCCACCTACCTTGATGCACTCATCTCAGGCCTATATAAGACCTTGTCTCAGCAACTTTCGGGTGACGTCACTCCACATGGGGGGGGGGAGCGAGGTGCCTCCTCCCCCCTCCTCAGCGTCAACTTAGAAACTCACTACAAAGGCAGAACCCTCACGTCACACGATCTCCCTAACGCTATTGAGACATCAAAGTAAAAAGGACGTCATGATGAACAAGGGATTATAACCTTTAAATGAAATAGGTCTGTCACCGCGGCCTTACAAATTGCACACAAATGGATGCAATGAATATCATTTCGCGGTCTGATTTACTGCAATAGATTTACTGCAATACACCCATCCTTGGACGGGCAAAAGGCTAGTAAACAAATAATCCCCTCGCCTGCTCCCCACCACAATATCACACAATGATATAGTACTTCCTTGTACAGTATACCCGCTAAAGACCAAAACTAATCCCCATGATAGGTAAATTGATATACATAGAGCTTGCCGGCGATAGGTCTAAACCACGAACTATGAACTCGTGATATTCAAGGGTCTCCCGTATTTGGAGTGTGCATGTTCTCCCCATGGTCACGTATCCTTTTCTCCAGGTCCTCCGGTTTTTTCTCCACATCTAAAAACATGCGTTAAGATAATTACTGCTATAAATATTCACATAAGCCACTATGTTGAGCAATCATATGTGGCCAGGCTGCTTCTGGAAAAGAGCTATATATCTCGGTGGGCCTTACCTGGTCAAATAAAAATAGGTCGCTTCCAGGAGCTGAATGGATTGCCACATCACAGGGACGCAAGGAATCGCAGCATGTAGAGGGCTTCATCCAGCAGTGGATTGATCCTGGTTTATGTTTTGCAAATAGTAAACGTAAGCGTGCACTTCCAAATGAAGGTGTTTAAAGTATCTGTTTATCTTCTTTGGTTCTTTCGGTAAAGTCACGTAGAATGAGAATACAATAATAAAATAAAAATAAGACAATAAAATTCTCACGACGTTTCGGCCGCAACACAAGCGGCCTTCTTCAGGTGAAAGAACATAACTGTCGGGACGACAGTGCTTCAATGAGTGCTGCTGAGATTCGTGGCGTCTTTTAAGCTCGGTGATAGGTGTGAATGACCTAGAAAGCAGGATAATTTAGCATTGAAATAGCTAGGGATTAGCTTGTGACAAAAAATAGCTGTGTTAAAGTCAAAGTTTACATATCAACAGAGGCATTTAGTATATGGACGCTAAAGGGCCTCCAACTACCCAACTATCATACAGTAAAGCAATGTGGGAAAAAACTAAGTGTATATTACATCAGTATAATAATTGTACTTGATATATTCTTCAATAAGCTGAGCTATTAATCACAAAGCAACTGGGTATACACTACACTATATAAACAGGTCCCTGCAGGGTGGGCTGGTAGGAACATTGGAATTTTGTCTATTGCAGGTTGGTACACTCAGTTTACAACTTCGTTCTTTCCAGTATTAATACCATATAGTAAAACCAATGAAAACCAAAATATAAACTACCTCAATGTTTTGATTTAAAGCTTTCGTGACTGCAGTAATTCATATTCTTAGTTTTTTCGGTAAAGTCACGTTGAAGGGAAACAACAAAATAATAATATATATAAAACAAAAAATTATCACGACGTTTCGACCATAACTCAAACGGTCGTCTTCAGGTGTGTTGGTTTGCATAAATTTATTTTTAAACGGCGCATTTATTTATTTATAAAAACGTTAGCGCCACGCGCAACGATTTGGCAGTTTATTTAGCACTAGTCCATCTATATTCTGAAAAGAGGAGGGGGGAGACGAAATTTTTTATAATGTATGCTGTCTGAAAGCCACTGTAAGCGTGAACAATCAATTAAGACCTGAAATGGTTTATCAAATCTTTCCAATGATTGCTAAGATAGAATCCATCTTCTCGGTTGAAATTGTCTCTGTGCTTGTATATGTGGATAGCCTCATGAACGAATCTTTCATGGAAGCCAGATGGCTTACAAAGAACCTCTGTCTTGGAAAAGTCAATGGCATGTGAGCCTACTGAATTAGAACAATGATCTGCCACGGCTGAGGTGTTGGTCCTACCGTGTTTAAGGTCTGCTTTGTGTTCACGAATGCGGTCCGAGACATGGCGTTTGGTTTCTCCAATGTAACTACTACCACAGAGGCAACTTAGTTTGTAGACACCAGGGTATTGTATGTCCGGAATCACATCTTTTACAGACGGAACCAGATCACGGATTTTATGTAATGTGTTGAAACGGACCTGGATCTTGTGTTTATTCAAGATTTTGGAGATTTTTTTGTGATCCCCGCAATGTAGGGTAAAGTGATGGTTTTGAAAGGCTCCTCAAGAGTGTTCTTCTTCATGGTTTGAGTGATAGCTTTGCGGATTGTATAGTCGGAGTAACCATTAGCCCTAAGAGCTTGGTGTACGTGCTTGAGTTCACTGCTTATGTGTTCCTGGTCGGATATGCATTTATAAATAAATAAATGCGCCATTTAAAAATAAATTTATGCAAACCAACACACCTGAAGACGACCGTTTGAGTTATGGTCGAAACGTCGTGAGAATTTTTTAGTGTTATATATATTTTATTATTTTGTTGTTTCCCTTCAACGTGACTTTACCGAAAAAACTAAGAATACCTCAATGTTATCAATAAACTCTATATACTCTCCAATCAGCTGAGCCACCAACAATAAGTCGTTATATATCACAATGCCATATTGCAAAAAATGGCGGTTTTTCTTCCCATCAACGACCAGCACCACGGACAACGAACGAGCTTCGTTCAGACGGACGACTCAATCCATGCTCGGGAACGGAAGAGGGAGAGAGACAGCCATAATGCGTTGTTATACTCAATGTTATAAACCATACCATTAACCGTGGTGTGAGAGGTATTAAGAGGCAATATCAGCGAAAGAGCTGCGGTCTGACGGTAACCGTAAAATACAATTAATTAAGAACCATTGCAAAGATGTTTTAAACCATTTCGGAACTTCATTAGATTTATTGGCTGGTTGGGGAGGCTATATTAAGTTTGCGAGGTCTGAAACTCCAGGCCAAACATAAACTTCCGTTATCTCCGAAAAAAAAGATGGATTGATGACCAAGCTGTGGAGGTCTGCCTAAATTCATGAGATGTCCATTGTTTCACAAGAGATAGCATGACTCGGATAAGAAATACACTATTAATTCTTATACACTGGTCCATGCATACAATTAGTATATTAGTGGACTACGTTAGAGAAGGAGAAGATCAAGGGAGTAGAGGAGAAGAGGAGGGCCGGGGTGCCCGGAGCCCAGAGAGTGCCCAGAGGGGCCAGAGAGCCAGGGGCAACCCTCATGTTTATGTTGGCTGGATAGCATGTGCTCCCGTGCATGTGAGGTTGCTCTCAACAGAAGTCGTTCCTTGCACGAGAATGGCTGAAACGCTGAGTAACCAGAGGGGCAACCCTCATGTTTATGTTGGCTGGATAGCATGTGCTCCCGTGCATGTGAGGTTGCTCTCAACAGAAGTCGTTCCTTGCACGAGAATGGCTGAAACGCTGAGTAACCACTCAGAGGTATAGTGGTTAAGCAGTGGAAACGATATAGTGGAAAAACAGTGGAGATTTCTGAAATATAGAAGACTTAAAGTGTGTTGCTAAAAAAATCTTGGAGGAAAGAGAGGATACATGTGTGCCTCTTGGAGAAGGAAAGGCATTGCTCAAAACTGTGCTGCAAGGTCACGTGCCATGAATCACATGAGTTTAGAAAAAACGTGACTGTAAACCAACAAGCTTGTGAATAATTATCATGGTGAAGACACCTCTATACGTTGGATACTGAAGGAAAACCATCGTGCTACGCATCGTCAAAGCACAACAACACCTGACATTTGAGAAGTACAATTTCATCGTTCTACACATCGTCAATACCCTACAACACCTGGAAAGTCACCAGCTGCATCAAGCACCTGACTGTTGTATTGTTCGAAAGACACTGTGTGTAACGACTTTACATCCACCGGCACAGCGGATTTCTAAACGCCTGCCATGTCACCTTCTCAACACTAGCGTCAGAGACCGTCTGATACAGACTGAAAGCTGATTTCCTTTGTTGCACTGTTTGTCTTTTCATGAATGTCATATTGTGCACTGGGTTATGCCTTATTAACCTAAATTCTGAATTTAGCTATTCATGTATTTCTATTACAGTATCACATATTCTTTGGACCAAGTGTCAATTGCCTATTTGATGACTGGTACTCTGATTATTTTTTACAAATAAGGAACTTGTTTTATTTAAAATGTGTATGTGTGTGTGGTTGAACAGTGTAACAAATCCATGCGTTACATGTGTAGTGTTGCAGCGCCGACCTGGGCAAGGCCTATGATACAATCAGTAGGCCAGGGCTCTGGATTGTTATTCGTGTTTTCAGAGTCCCTTACCATCTGCTCACAATGAGTAAGGACCTTCACGATGGTGGGCAGGCCCGGATAAAGTTGCGTGCCCGGGAGTCAGATCAATTGCCTGTTTACAGTGGGGTGTGACAGGGATCTACAGTGAGGGAAAAAAGTATTTGATCCCCTGCTGATTTGTACGTTTGCCCACTGACAAATACATCATCAGTCTATAATTTTAATATTAGGTTTATTTGAACAGTGAGAGACAGAATAACAACAACAAAATCCAGTAAAACGCATGTCAAAGATGTTATAAATTGATTTGCATTTTAATGAGGGAAGTGAGTATTCGACCCCCTCTCAATCAGAAATATTTCTGGCTATCAGATGTATTTTATACAGGTAATGAGCTGAGATTAGGAGCACACTCTTAAAGGGAGTGCTCCTAATCTCAGCTTGTTACCTGTATAAAAAAACACCTGTCCACAGAAGCAATCAATCAATCAGATTCCAAACTCTCCACCATGGCCAAGACCAAAGAGCTCTCCAAGGATGTCAGGGACAAGATTGTAGACCTACACAAGGCTGGAATGGGCTACAAGACCATTGCCAAGCAGCTTGGTGCGAAGGGGACAACAGTTGGTGTGATTATTCGCAAATGGAAGAAACACAAAAGAACTGTAAATCTCCCTCGGCCTGGGGCTCCATGCAAGATCTCACCTCGTGGAGTTGCAATGATCATGAGAACGGTGAGGAATCAGCCCAGAACTACACGGGAGGACCTTGTCAATGATCTCAAGGCAGCTGGGACCATAGTCACCAAGAAAACAATTGGCAACACACTACGCCGTGAAGGACTGAAATCCTGCAGCGCCCGCAAGGCCCCCCTGCTCAAGAAAACTCATATACATGCCCGTCTGAAGTTTGCCAATGAACATCTGAATGATTCAGAGGACAACTGGGTGAAAGTGTTGTGGTCAGATGAGACCAAAATGGAGCTCTTTGGCATCAATTCAACTCACCGTGTTTGGAGGAGGAGGAATGCTGCCTATGACCCTAAGAACACCATCGCCACCGTCAAACATGGAGGTGGAAACATTATGCTTTGGGGGTGTTTTTATGCCAAGGGGACAGGACAACTTCACCGCATCAAAGGGACGATGGACGGGGCCATGTATAGTCAAATCTTGGGTGATAACCTCCTTCCCTCAGCCAGGGCATTGAAAATGGGTCATAAATGGGTATTCCAGCATGACAATGACCCAAAACACACGGCCAAGGCAACAAAGTAGTGGCTCAAGAAGAAGCACATTAAGGTCCTGGAGTGCCCTAGCCAGTCTCCAGACCTTAATCCCATAGAAAATCTGTGGAGGGAGCTGAAGTTTCGAGTTGCCAAACGTCAGCCTCGAAACCTTAATGACTTGGAGATGATCTGCAAAGAGCAGTGGGACAAAATCCCTCCTGAGATGTGTACAAACCTGGTGGTCCAACTACAAGAAACGTCGAACCTCTGTGATTGCCAACAAGGCTTTTGCCACCAAGTACTAAGTCATGTTTTGCACACGGGTCAAATGCTTATTTCCCTGATTAAAATGCAAATCAATTTATAACATTTTTTACATGCGTTTTTCTGGATTTTTTTGTTATTCTGTCTCTCACTGTTCAAATAAACCTACCATTAAAATTATAGACTGATCATTTCTTCGTCAGTGGGCAAACGTACTAAATCAGCAGGGGATCAAATACTTTTTCCCCTCAATGTATGTGAGGAGTCTGTGGGTCGCAACATCACGTACGGCTGGAAGTAGGACATTCCAGACTAAGAGGGTTAATGATGGCAATGTCAACGATACTGAACCAGCCAGCACAACTCACTGCCAATAACACATATCACATAATTCACCCTTAAGCAATTGTTCAATCAATTAATTGAATCACTACAATTAAAACCAAAGAATCTCCCAGAACAAACACTTCGCACTCTCCTCCGTCAGCCACCTGCATCGACAATAGAAACGCATCAGTCCAGCAGTGGATAAAACCTGGCGTCGGAGGTATGGGGGGGGGCGGCGGCTTACACTTGCGGTGGACAGCAGGGGGGTGGCTGCATGCAGTAGCCATCGCAGATCAAGCGGTAGAACTTGTCATCGACTGCCATGCACCAGGGTAAGGGGCCTCTCCTACACCCACACACATCACACTGAGCGGCACACACGTCACACCGAGGAGCACGCACGTCACACACCGAGGAGCACGCACATCACACCGAGCAGGTTGCACAGGTCTCCTTTATCAAGACAAACGTGGAGCAGATTACAACTACAACTCTTCTACGCCTGTCACAATGCCCCCCTCTCCCCCCCACCAGTTTATGGGGGGCCGCGGGCCTCACTCCACCCCTTCGCGTCAGCCCCCCCTAATAAATGGTCCGGTTGCATTGTGAATGCACCACTCGAATGACGTGCAGTCCCGTGGCGCACTGTAACGGGCTCGTGATTTACTCACTAAAATTCAATGTAAAAAAATAAAAACGATCCCAAGACATTATTTAAAATAAAGTATGGCCATCGTGTGTCAGCATCACAGGCGAAAATTGGCATGTAAAAAAAAACTTCACTCCGAATCACTCAATTGGGATTGCTCGCAGCAAAGAGCACTTGACCTGCTTGCAGGTTAGGTGCTGAATAACCGTGTGTCACACAGAGAACAGTTGCCACTGAGGGTGCCCTTTTAAAATGCTTGAGATGAGATGTGATTATCGCGTGTAAATGTGCACACTAAAATAAAAAAAATCATAATTATAAGCGAACTATTATCGTTTCAGGTGGCAGGGTGTTGCAGCGGTGATCTTTGACCCTCGCAACAAGAAGGGCCTTGGTTAATCATCCGACTGGCACTTTGCGGATGTATGGGTTATCCACTTTGCTCACGTAGCTAGAAAACACACAATCACAATGTAACTGGGTATTGGCCAAGCATCCCAATGCTAAAGTTACCTGCAAATTACTTCACTGGGATGACACTCGGCAGCAGAGCCGGATGATGACATTGCTGGGGCCCTATGCCATTGTCAAGCTTAAGAGGCCCCTTCTATGAATGCCTGTATATTTTTGTCAGCAGAATGAAAATAACTGCTTTGGAGAGTCTTTTTTTCTCACCGATATTAATTTTTTTAAACAATTATGTTAAAACTCGAAACCTCGTGTCCATTTCTTGTTTCGTATTTAGAGCCCCCCCCCCCTCTCTTAATGCGAGGCCCTAAGCTGTAAGTGTAGCCGGTGTGAGCTCGCCTGTGATGAATAACACGTATAATTGCGCACTCTTATTTTCTATGGGTGGCCAGGAGAATGTATTATTATTTAAGTGAATGCAATGGTGATCAGGGGATTGGACCCAGAGCCCCACGTACACAGTAGAATACAAGGGAACGCCCACAGTACAGATTTGAGCTGACCTCCGGATTGAGAAATTGAACTGTGTTGTGACGTGGAGGGTGTTTCTGAACGCTATTGTGACCGACCCGTCCCGACGGGAGGAGAGAGGACAGGGTGGACCGGCTGCATGAGCTTACTCTCCGGCACTGCACAGCACAACATCGCCTCCCTACTGCAAAAAAACTCGGCAGGACCCTCCTGAAAATAAAAGTCTTCGGAATCAGTGAGGCCTGTCCTTGGGAGGACAGGCGTAGTCTTGGTCGTCACAAGCGAACATTTGGTTCTCCATATTAATTTGTATCTCCGGGTTACCATCAGGGCTGGGCGCTGCAAGCTTAGCTTCTGAGATCTGATGAGACTGGTAGCCGTTTTTTAAAAGGTAATTTCGGCACGTGGAGCCCAAGCATGCAACAACGTTATGCAACTTCTTGGTTCTTTCGGTAAAGTCACGTAGAATGGAAATAAAATAATAAAAAATAAAACATAAAAAAATTCTCACGACGTTTCGGCCACAACACAAGTAGCCTTCTTCAGGTGAAGGAACAGAACTGTCGGGACGACAGCGCTTCAATAACTGCTGCTAAGATTCGCAGCGTCTTTTAGGCTAGGTGTGAGAGGTAAAGCGCCTTGACAAAGGAGTTTACATATCAAACAGGAGAATTTAGCATTGAAATAGCTGTGTTAAAGTGTTGGATCAGCAGGGTGTTAAATTCAGAAATTAGCATGTAACTGGGAGATTAGCATGATGTTAATGTGAGGGTTTAGCATGTGACTGGTCACGGAAATAGCTATGTTAAAGTCAAAGTTTACATCTCAACAGAGGCATTTTGTATATGGACGCTAAAGGACTGCAACTACCCAACTATCATACAATAAACCGATGTGGAAAAAAAACTAAGTATAAACTACATCAATGTCATCAATAAACTCTATATACTCTCCAATCAGCAGAGCGCTTCATTGAACGCTGCTAAGATTCACAGCGCCTTTTAGGCTAGGTGTGAGAGGTAAAGCGCCTTGACAAAGGAGTTTACATATCAAACAGGATAATTTAGCATTGAAATAGCTGTGTTAAAGTGTTGGATCAGCAGGGTGTTAAAGTCAGAAATTAGCATGTAACTGGGAGATTAGCATGATGTTAATGTGAGAGATTAGCATGCGACTGGTCACGGAAATAGCTATATTAAAGTCAAAGTTTACATATCAAGCGAGGCATTTAGTATATGGACGCTAAAGGACTGCAACTACCCAACTATCATACAATAAACCGATGTGAAAAAAACTAAGTATAAACTACATCAATATAATAAATGTACTCAATATATTTTTCAAAAAGTTGAGCTATAAACATAAAGTAACTAGGTATACACTACACTATATAATGAATACCATATAGTAAACGAATTAATACAACTAAAATATAACTACATCAATGTTATCAATAAACTCTATATACTCTCCCATCAGCTGAGCTACTAACAATAAGTCATTATACATTACAATGCCCTATGGCGAAAAAATGGGTGGCGGTTTTTTCCTTCTTTCAAACGTTAGCACCATGGAGAGCGACGAGCCTCGTTCAGACGGACGAGTCCATCCATGCTCGGAACGGAGGAGGGGGGAGAAACAGCCACGATGCGCTGCTCTGTCCTGTGTTGCGTTACAACCATGCCATAAACTAGACTACTATACATTGTAATGTTATACCTTCCAATCTAAACTACATTGTATAATATCGTATACACAGCCCAATGTAAGCTCGAACATTATGCATGATATTGATATGTCTCGAACTAAAATTTTCCAACATTACACGACTATTCACCATAATCTACACTGCCATAGACAAACCCACCCTTGAATTATACAATGCGTTACTTTACACTACCCTATACTTTAGACTGTAAAATGTTAGACTTGTAATATTACACTATGTATTATTCTACCAACCCTACTGTATACCACACTGCTGTATATTCACTATACAATTACGATACTATATATTGCCTTATGAATTATGTTAAACATTACAATGTTATACTATTTATTATTATATAACATGCTATAAACCATACCATTGACCGTCGTGTGAAAGCTATTAAGAGGCAGTGCCAGCGAATGGACTGCGGTCTGAAAGTCACCATAAAATACAATCAAGAACCGAAATCAAGAACCGAAATGGTTTATAACATCTTTCCAATGGTTACTAAGCCAGAATCCATCTTCTCGGTTGAAATTGTCTCTCTGTTTATATATGTGGATGGCCTCATGAACGAATCTCTCATGGTAGCCGGATGGCTTGCAGAGAACGTCCGTCTTGGAGAAGTCAATGTCATGTGAGCCCACTGAATTATAACAGTGATCTGCCATGGCTGAGGTGTTCGTCCTACCATGTTTCAAGTCTGCTTTATGTTCACGGATGCGGTCCGAGATATGTCGTTTGTTTTCTCCAATGTAACTGCTACCACAGAGGCAACTTAGTTTGTAGACGCCCGGGTACTGTATGTCTGGAACCACATCTTTTACAGACGGAACCAGATCACGGATTTTATGTACTGTGTTGAATCGGGCCTGGATCTAGTGTTTATTCAGGATTTTGGAGATCTTTTTTGTGACCCCCGCAATGTAGGGTAAGGTGATGGTTTTGAATGGCTCCTCAAGAGGATTCTTCTTCATTGCTGGAGTGATGGCTTTGCGGATTGTGTAGTCGGAGTAACCATTAGCCTTGAGAGCTTGGTGTACGTGCTTGAGTTCACTGGCAATGTGTTCCTGGTCGGAAATGCATTGGGCACTATGGTATAGAGTCTTGATGAGGGAGTTCTTCTGGGATGGATGGTGGTGGGAATCCGGTTTTAAGTAAGCATCCGTATGGGTAGCTTTCCTGTAGACAGAGTGGCTCATTGAACCATCAGGTCTCCTTTTAATAAGGACATACACAAAGGGTAGCTTGCCATCTTTTTGACTTCCATGGTAAATCTGATGGCTGGGTGTATGGAATTGATGTGGTCGAGGAATTGGTCTAGAGCAGGCCGGCCATGTGGCCAGATGATAAAAGTGTCATCCACGTACCTCTTCCATAACGTCGGGCGTAGAGTGGCAGTCTGGATGGCATCACTTTCAAATTTCTCCATGAAAACGTTGGCCCCCGTGGTGCCTCACCACAAACGTGGGGCCCGGTCAGCCGCGTCGACTGTCGTGATCGCGTACAGGTGGTGAAACTGCCACACATGAACCATGATACCTTGCTGATCTCGTGTCAAGGAGAATAAACCAGCAGCCCGTCGCTAGCAATGGGAATGATCGGTAAGGGAACACATTGGGCTCTACAGAGGCACTCCACTATTATACACCACTACTATACAGTAAACATTGGGCTCTATGGAGGCCTGTCGTTAAGGGATTACTCGTTAACATGGGGTGGTCGTTAAGAGGGGTTCTATTGTATATAACAAGTTTAAATATTTAATAAGTTAATAGAGAGTACTCAACGGAGATGGCGGAGGAGTTTGCTAAACTCACAATACAAAGACCACTGTCCCAGCCTCTGTGGTTGGACCATCTCTAGCTCCACCAACCTACCTTGATGCACCTATCTCAGGCCTATATAAGACCTTGTCTCAGCAACTTTCTCTCTCACCTGACCTGAAGACGATTGCTTGTGTTGCGATCGAAACGTCGTGATATTTTTATTATTTTTTATTTACGTGGCTTTACCAAAGGACCCATAGAATATAATCATAAACAGGTTATGTCCTCTACATGGACCCCCCCCCCCCCCTCATTATTAATCATGAACAGGTGACGTCCTCCAAATGGACACCCCCCTCCATTGATAATAATTAGCGGGTGACATCACTCCACATGGGGGGGGGGGGGCGAGGTGCCTCCTCTCCCCTCCTAAGCGTCAACTTATAAACTCACTACAAAGGCAGAACCCTCACGTAACGCGATCTCCATAACGCTATTGAGACATCTAAGTAAAAACAACGTCATGATGAACAAGGGATTATAACCTTTAAATGAAATAGGTCTGTCACCGCGGGCTTACAAATTGCACACAAATGGATGCAATGAATATCACTTCGCGGTCTGCTTTGCGCTTGCAAGTTTCAGATTTACTGCAATACACCCATGCTTGGACGGGCAAAAGGCTAGTAAACAAATAATCCCCTCGCCTGCTCCCCACCACGATATCACACGATGATATAGTACTTCCTTGTACAGTATACCCAATAAAGACCAAATCTAATCCCCATGATAGGTAAATTGATATACATAGAGCTTGCCGGCGATAGGTCTAAACCACGAACTATGAACTCGTGATATTCAAGGGTCTCCCGTATTTGGAGTTTGCATGTTCTCCCCATGGTCACGTTGGGATAATGACTGCTATGAATTTTCACATAAGCCACCTCGTTGAGCAATCATATGTGGCCAGGCTGCTTCTGGAAAAGAGCTATGTATCTCAGTGGGCCTTACCTGGTCAAATAAAAATAGGTTGCTTACAGGAGTTGAATGGATTGCCACATCACAGGGATGTGAGGAATCGCAGCATGGAGAGGGCTTTATCCAGCAGTGGATTGAGTGTTCTTGTTGAAACGTGTGTATTTAATATTTCTCTGATGTTCTTTTAGTCTCGTGCTGATCATTTGTCCTGTTTGCCCAACATAACATTTGCCACAAGTGCAGTTAATCCTGTACAAACCTTCTGTTGATAGCTTAGGTAATACATATTTTATACCAGAAGTCGAGTTCAAGAAACATAAGTACGTTTTTATTTCAACTGAAATGTATATATACATATATAAATATACATGTCCATACAACCACGTCTCAATGTCTATGTCTGGGAGAACACGCTAGTTTCTCCCTCTGTGGAGTCTCCACCACTTTTCTTTCTTCTTGTTTCCCAGCTCCTCGTCTTGGTGCTCCTTCCCTCTGTCTCCTCCTCGTTCATTCTCCTCTTCATCTTTCTCCAGCTGCCGTGTGCAGCACATGAAGCTCCAAATTGCCCAATGCCAGAAACTGTTCTTTCTCTCTCCCTTAGAAGATGGGAAGTGCTTAATCTCTTTCTTCTCTTCCTGAACACTCTCTGCCCTCCAAGGTTGCTCACATCTTCCTTCCTCATTCACCACTTCCTGCTTTGTATCGTCTTCAATCGTGTCGACCTCCTTCAGCTCTACCTCATTTGCCTCTAACTCAATAGCTCCTACTTCTTTTGCGTCTACCTCTATTGCCTCTACATCATTCGCCTCTACCAAAATCGCCTCACTCTCCTCCACCTCAATATCCCCTACCTTCACTTCTACCTCAATCACCTCTACGTCATTCGCCTCTAACTCATTCGGCTCTACCTCCATAACCACCTCCTGCTTGGCCTCTCCCTCAATCTCCTCTACCTCTTTTGCCACTTCCTGGATGGCATCTACTTCATATGCCTCAACCTCATTTGCCCCTTCCTGCTTTATTTCCTCCACCACGTTCTCAACTTTTGTTGCCATTTCCTGTTTGGCCTTTAGCTCATTCTTGTCTACCTCATTGATCAAGACCTGCATGGCCTTTTCTTCGATCGTGTCGACCTGAATTGCCTCGACCTGTTTCACCAATTCCTGCTTTGTATCTCTCTCAATCCCTTCTACGACATTGGCCACAACCTCTTTCACCACTTCCTGCTTGGCCACTGCATCTACCTCAATCACCGCTACCTCTACCTCACTCGCCACTTCCTTCTTGGGCTCTACATCATTCCCCTCTCCCTCAATCTCGTTTTCCTTCATCTCTTCTACTTCGCGAAATTTCATCTCAGTCCTTCGTAGCTTCCTATTCCTACGTTTCCTCTGAACACCATCCTCTCCTTTATTCTTTGTCTCCACAACATCATCAACTTTCTTAGCCACTTCCTGTTTGGCTATTCCCTCATTCCCATCTACCTCACTTGCCTCTACCTCTTTCCCTAAGTCCTCCTTGGCATCTCTCTCAATCCCTTCTACGACATTGGCCACTACCTCTTTCACAAATTCCTGTGTGGCCACTGCATCTACCTCAATCACCGCTACCTCTACCTCATTTGCCTCTACCTCACTCGCCACTTCCTTCTTGGGTTCTCCATCATTCCCCTCTCTCTCAATCTCGTTTTCCTTCATCTCTTCTACTTCCCGAACTTTTATCTCAATCCTTCGTAGCTTCCTATTCCTACGTTTACTCTGAACACAATCCTCTCCCTCTTTCTTTGTCTCCACAATATTCTCAACTTTCTCCGCCACTTCCTGTTTGGCCATTCCCTCATTCCGATCGACCTCATTTGGCTCTACCTCTTCTGCTAATACCTGTTTTGCATCTCTCTCAATCCCCTCTATGACATTGGCTGATATATCTTTCACCACTTCCTGCTTGGCCACTGCTTCTACCTCAATCACCGCTACCTCTGCCTCATTCGCTAATTCCCGCTTGCCATCTCCTTCTAACACCTCTACCTTATTCAACTCTACCTCATTCATCACATCCTCCAAAGCCACTGCCTCAATCATCTCTACCTCAATCGTCCCAACCTCCACCACTTCCTGCATGGGCTCTCCCTCACTCCCCTCTCTCTCAGCCACCTCTTCTTTCACTGTCTCCAGAACTTTCTTCTTGTTCTTGTGTTTATTCCTATTCCTACGTTTCCTCTGAACACCATCCTCCCCCTGTTTCTTTGTCTCCACAACATTATCAACTTTCTTAGCCACTTCCTGTTTGGCTATTCCCTTATTCCCATTTACCTCACTTGACTCTACCTCTTTCCCTAAGTTCTCCTTGGCATCTCTCTCAATCACTTCTACGACATTGGCCACTGCCTCTTTCACAAATTCCTGTGTAGCCACTGCATCTACCTCAATCACCGCTACCTCTACCTCACTCGCCACTTCCTTCTTGGGCTCTCCATCATTCCCCTCTCCCTCAATCTCGTTTTCCTTCATCTCTTCTACTTCCCGCACTTTCGTCTCAGTCCTTCGTAGCTTCCTATTCCTACGTTTCCTCTGAACACCATCCTCTCCCTCTTTCTTTGTCTCCACAACATTATCAACTTTCTTAGCCACTTCCTGTTTGGCTATTCCCTCATTCCCATCTACCTCATTTGCTTCTACCTCTTTCCCTAAGTCCTCCTTGGCATCTCTCTCAATCCCTTCTATGACATTGGGCACTACCTCTTTCACAAATTCCTGTGTGGCTACTGCATCTACCTCAATCACCGCTACCTCTACCTCATTTGCCTCTACCTCACTCGCCACTTCCTTCTTGAGCTCTACATCATTCCGCTCTCTCTCAATCTCGTTGACCTTCATCTCTCCTACTTCCCGAACTTTCATCTCAATCCTTCGTAGCTTCCTATTCCTATGTTTCCTCTGAACACAATCCTCTCCCTCTTTCTTTGTTTCCAAAACATTCTCAACTTTCTCCGCCACTTCCTGTTTGGCCATTCCCTCATTCCCATCGACCTCATTTGGCTCTACCTCTTCTGCTAATACCTGTTTTGCATCTCTCTCAATCCCCTCTATGACATTGGGCGCTATATCTTTCACCACTTCCTGCTTGGCCACTGCTTCTACCTCAATCACCGCTACCTCTGCCTCATTCGCTAATTCCCGCTTGCCATCTCCTTCTAACACCTCTACCTTATTCAACTCTACCTCATTCATCACATCCTCCAAAGCCACTGCCTCAATCATCTCTACCTCAATCGTCCCAACCTCCACCACTTCCTGCATGGGCTCTCCCTCACTCCCCTCTCTCTCAGCCACCTCTTCTTTCAATGTCTCCAGAACTTTATTCTTGTTCTTGTGTTTCTTCCTATTCCTACGTTTCCTCTGAACACCATCCTCTCCCTCTATCTTTGTCTCCACAACATTATCAACTTTCTTAGCCACTTCCTGTTTGGCTATTCCCTCATTCCCATTTACCTCACTTTCCTCTACCTCTTTCCCTAAGTTCTCCTTGGCATCTCTCTCAATCCTTTCTACGACATTGGCCACTACCTCTTTCACAAATTCCTGTGTGGCCACTGCATCTACCTCAATCACCGCTACCTCTACCTCACTCGCCACTTCCTTCTTGGGCTCTCCATCATTCCCCTCTCCTTCAATCTCGTTTTCCTTCATCTCTTCTACTTCCCGCACTTTCATATCAGTCCTTCGTAGCTTCCTATTCCTACGTTTCCTCTGAAGACCATCCTCTCCCTCTTTCTTTGTCTCCACAACATTATCAACTTTCTTAGCCACTTCCTGTTTGGCCATTCCCTCATTCCGATCGACCTCATTTGGCTCTACCTCTTCTGCTAATACCTGTTTTGCATCTCTCTCAATCCCCTCTATGACATTGGCTGATATATCTTTCACCACTTCCTGCTTGGCCACTGCTTCTACCTCAATCACCGCTACCTCTGCCTCATTCGCTAATTCCCGCTTGCCATCTCCTTCTAACACCTCTACCTTATTCAACTCTACCTCATTCATCACATCCTCCAAAGCCACTGCCTCAATCATCTCTACCTCAATCGTCCCAACCTCCACCACTTCCTGCATGGGCTCTCCCTCACTCCCCTCTCTCTCAGCCACCTCTTCTTTCACTGTCTCCAAAACTTTCTTCTTGTTCTTGTGTTTATTCCTATTCCTACGTTTCCTCTGAACACCATCCTCTCCCTCTTTCTTTGTCTCCACAACATTATCAACTTTCTTAGCCACTTCCTGTTTGGCTATTCCCTTATTCCCATTTACCTCACTTGACTCTACCTCTTTCCCTAAGTTCTCCTTGGCATCTCTCTCAATCACTTCTACGACATTGGCCACTACCTCTTTCACAAATTCCTGTGTAGCCACTGCATCTACCTCAATCACCGCTACCTCTACCTCACTCGCCACTTCCTTCTTGGGCTCTCCATCATTCCCCTCTCCGTCAATCTCGTTTTCCTTCATCTCTTCTACTTCCCGCCCTTTCGTCTCAGTCCTTCGTAGCTTCCTATTCCTACGTTTCCTCTGAACACCATCCTCTCCCTCTTTCTTTGTCTCCACAACATTATCAACTTTCTTAGCCACTTCCTGTTTGGCTATTCCCTCATTCCCATCTACCTCATTTGCTTCTACCTCTTTCCCTAAGTCCTCCTTGGCATCTCTCTCAATCCCTTCTATGACATTGGCCACTACCTCTTTCACAAATTCCTGTGTGGCTACTGCATCTACCTCAATCACCGCTACCTCTACCTCATTCGCCTCTACCTCACTCGCCACTTCCTTCTTGGGCTCTCCATCATTCCCCTCTCCTTCAATCTCGTTTTCCTTCATCTCTTCTACTTCCCGCACTTTCATATCAGTCCTTCGTAGCTTCCTATTCCTACGTTTCCTCTGAAGACCATCCTCTCCCTCTTTCTTTGTCTCCACAACATTATCAACTTTCTTAGCCACTTCCTGTTTGGCCATTCCCTCATTCCGATCGACCTCATTTGGCTCTACCTCTTCTGCTAATACCTGTTTTGCATCTCTCTCAATCCCCTCTATGACATTGGCTGATATATCTTTCACCACTTCCTGCTTGGCCACTGCTTCTACCTCAATCACCGCTACCTCTGCCTCATTCGCTAATTCCCGCTTGCCATCTCCTTCTAACACCTCTACCTTATTCAACTCTACCTCATTCATCACATCCTCCAAAGCCTCTGCCTCAATCATCTCTACCTCAATCGTCCCAACCTCCACCACTTCCTGCATGGGCTCTCCCTCACTCCCCTCTCTCTCAGCCACCTCTTCTTTCACTGTCTCCAAAACTTTCTTCTTGTTCTTGTGTTTATTCCTATTCCTACGTTTCCTCTGAACACCATCCTCTCCCTCTTTCTTTGTCTCCACAACATTATCAACTTTCTTAGCCACTTCCTGTTTGGCTATTCCCTTATTCCCATTTACCTCACTTGACTCTACCTCTTTCCCTAAGTTCTCCTTGGCATCTCTCTCAATCACTTCTACGACATTGGCCACTACCTCTTTCACAAATTCCTGTGTAGCCACTGCATCTACCTCAATCACCGCTACCTCTACCTCACTCGCCACTTCCTTCTTGGGCTCTCCATCATTCCCCTCTCCGTCAATCTCGTTTTCCTTCATCTCTTCTACTTCCCGCCCTTTCGTCTCAGTCCTTCGTAGCTTCCTATTCCTACGTTTCCTCTGAACACCATCCTCTCCCTCTTTCTTTGTCTCCACAACATTATCAACTTTCTTAGCCACTTCCTGTTTGGCTA
The DNA here is from genome assembly GCF_048934315.1 of Petromyzon marinus. Classification (NCBI taxonomy): domain Eukaryota; kingdom Metazoa; phylum Chordata; class Hyperoartia; order Petromyzontiformes; family Petromyzontidae; genus Petromyzon; species Petromyzon marinus. The sequence goes on from NC_133721.1 coordinate 2,050,623, forward strand.
TTCCCTCATTCCCATCTACCTCATTTGCTTCTACCTCTTTCCCTAAGTCCTCCTTGGCATCTCTCTCAATCCCTTCTATGACATTGGCCACTACCTCTTTCACAAATTCCTGTGTGGCTACTGCATCTACCTCAATCACCGCTACCTCTACCTCATTCGCCTCTACCTCACTCGCCACTTCCTTCTTGAGCTCTACATCATTCCGCTCTCTCTCAATCTGGTTTACCTTCATCTCTCCTACTTCCCGAACTTTCATCTCAATCCTTCGTAGCTTCCTATTCCTATGTTTCCTCTGAACACAATCCTCTCCCTCTTTCTTTGTTTCCAAAACATTCTCAACTTTCTCCGCCACTTCCTGTTTGGCCATTCCCTCATTCCCATCGACCTCATTTGGCTCTACCTCTTCTGCTAATACCTGTTTTGCATCTCTCTCAATCCCCTCTATGACATTGGCCGCTATATCTTTCACCACTTCCTGCTTGGCCACTGCTTCTACCTCATTCACCGCTACCTCTGCCTCATTCGCTAATTCCCGCTTGCCATCTCCTTCTAACACCTCTACCTTATTCAACTCTACCTCATTCATCACATCCTCCAAAGCCACTGCCTCAATCATCTCTACCTCAATCGTCCCAACCTCCACCACTTCCTGCATGGGCTCTCCCTCACTCCCCTCTCTCTCAGCCACCTCTTCTTTCACTGTCTCCAGAACTTTCTTCTTGTTCTTGTGTTTCTTCCTATTCCTACGTTTCCTCTGAACACCATCCTCTCCCTCTTTCTTTGTCTCCACAACATTATCAACTTTCTTAGCCACTTCCTGTTTGGCTATTCCCTCATTCCCATTTACCTCACTTTCCTCTACCTCTTTCCCTAAGTTCTCCTTGGCATCTCTCTCAATCCTTTCTACGACATTGGCCACTACCTCTTTCACAAATTCCTGTATGGCCACTGCATCTACCTCAATCACCACTACCTCACTCGCCACTTCCTTCTTGGGCTCTCCATCATTCCCCTCTCCCTCAATCTCGTTTTCCTTCATCTCTTCTACTTCCCGCACTTTCATATCAGTCCTTCGTAGCTTCCTATTCCTACGTTTCCTCTGAAGACCATCCTCTCCCTCTTTCTTTGTCTCCACAACATTATCAACTTTCTTAGCCACTTCCTGTTTGGCCATTCCCTCATTCCGATCGACCGCATTTGGCTCTACCTCTTCTGCTAATACCTGTTTTGCATCTCTCTCAATCCCCTCTATGACATTGGCCGCTATATATTTCACCACTTCCTGCTTGGCCACTGCTTCTACCTCAATCACCGCTACCTCTGCCTCCTTCGCTAATTCCCGCTTGCCATCTCCTTCTAACACCTCTACCTTATTCAACTCTACCTCATTCATCACATCCTCCAAAGCCACTGCCTCAATCATCTCTACCTCAATCGTCCCAACCTCCACCACTTCCTGCATGGGCTCTCCCTCACTCCCCTCTCTCTCAGCCACCTCTTCTTTCACTGTCTCCTCCAGAACTTTCTTCTTGTTCTTATGTTTCTTCCTACTCCCACGTTTTTTCTTCATACCATTTCTCTCCCCCACTTTCTCCATCTCTTCGATCTCGTTCTCAACCTTGTTGCTATTCTGCATTGTCTGCTTCACATCCTCATTATTGGTGCTGACTTCTGCCTGCTGCTGCTCTTCTGCCTTTTGCTGCTGCTGCTGCTGGTGGTGGATGATGAAGCTCTTCAGCTCGGTGCTGTTCTGGAATTGCAGCAGCTCCCGCTGATATTTGGCCTGCTGCTGTGCACAATGATCCAGCAGGATCATCTCAAGCTCCAGAATCTGGCGCTTAGCTTCTAGTCTTGTGTCAACGAGGAACCTCTTTCGCTGCCCCTTCGAGCGACGGTCTGGGGAGTCACATGGGGAGGAGAGAGCAGCACCACAATTGATTCGTTAATGGGTATTTGAGTATTTCCTGTATGATAATAGGTTTTTCCCGTTTTTACTGGCAACAAAACAGGTGTTAAGATGTTAAAACACCAAACTGAAACCTTTTACAAGGAATCATGTCTGCATTAACCATGATGCTTGTGGTCAGAATGCAAACAAAAAACATACTCTGATAATATATGCATTGTCCTTGAAACTGATTGGTCCACACCAGGGACAGCTTTCTTTTGAGCCTCGTCTCAAACGGTGTTAGACCAGAGGACGCCAAAAGGCGTATTTCCTGTATGTTATTTTGGTAAAGAAACTTGGCACCATTGACAGGAATCTAACTTAACTTGAGACCGATGTAACAATGATAACACTGTAGGGAGGTCTGGAGGTTGACTCATGTGCCGGAGACACCTCCTCCTCCAAATAACTTCATTAGGATTATGGGCTGGTTGGGGAGGCCATATTAAGTTTGCGAGGTCTGGAAACTCCAGGCCAAACATAGAAAAACTTCCGTTATCTCAGAAAAAGTAAGATGGATTTATGGGCAAGCTGTGGAGGTCTGGCTAAATTTAAAAGATGTCCATTGTTTCACAAGAGAGAACATGAATTGGATAAGAAATACACTATTAATTCTTATACACTGGTCCATTCATACAATTAGTATATTAGTGGGCTACGTTAGAAAAGATAAAGGGAGGAGAAGAGGAGGGTGCCCAAAGGGGCCAGAGAGCCAGGGGCAACCCTAATGTTTATGTTGGCTGGATAGCATGTGCTCCCGTGCATGTGAGGTTGCTCTCAACAGAAGTCATTCCTTGCACGAGAATGGCTGAAACGCTGAGTAACCACTCAGAGGTATAGTGGTTAAGCAGTGGAGACGGTATAGTGGTAAAACAGTGGAGATTTTAAAAGCAAAGTTTAAGATTTGCATTTGTCACTTTATATTGAGCCGATACATATGGCAAGTGAAATTAAGAAGACTTAAAGTGAGTTTTACAGAAAGAGAGGATACATGTGTGTCTCTTGGAGAAGGAAAGGCATTGCTCAAAACTGTGCTGCAAGGTCACGTGCCATGAATCACATGAGTTTAGAAAAAACGTGACTGTAAACCAACAAGCCTGTGAATAATTATCATGGTGAAGACACCTCTATACGTTGGATACTGAAGGAAATCCATCGTGCTACACATCGTCAAAGCCCGACAACACCTGACATTCGAGAAAGAAGTACAATTGCATCGTTCTACACATCGTCAATACCCCACCACATCTGGAAAGTCACCAGCTGCATCAAGCACCTGACTGTTGTATTGTTCGAAAGACACTGTGTGTAACGACTTTACATCTGCCGGCACTGCGGGTTTCTAAACGCCTGCCATGTCACCTTTTCAACACTAGCGTCTGAGACCGTCTGATACAGACTGAAAGCTTATTTCCTTTGTTGCACTGTTTGTCTTTTCATGAATGTCATATTGTGCACTGGGTTATGCCTTATTAACCTAAATTCTGAATTTAGCTATTCATGTATTTCTATTACAGTATCACATATTCTTTGGACCAAGTGTCAATTGCCTATTTGATGACTGGTACTCTGATTCTTTTTTTTACAAATCAGGGACTTGTTTTAATTAAAATGTGTCTGTGTGTGTGGTTGAACGGTGTAACAAATCCATGCGTTACATGTGTAGTGTTGCAGTGCCGACCTGGTCAAGGCCTATGATACAATCAGTAGGCCAGGGCTCTGGATTGTTACTCGTATTTCCGGAGTCCCTAACCCTCTGCTCACAATCATTAAGGACCTTCACGATGGTGGGCAGGCCCGGATAAAGTTGCGTGCCCAGGAGTCAGAGCAATTTCCTGTTTACAGTGGGGTGTGACAGGGATCTACTCTGGCTGACACATTATTTAGCATCATCTTCGACCACATAGTTCGAGAAGTTTTTTTTTTATGGCTGTACCGGTGGATTTTTTAATATTTGCTACAGATACAATGGGAGGCTGATTGATGCCTGGGTGAGGTCAAGGGATGGCTCCCTACTGGTCAACCATGTTATGTACACTGATCATTTGGAAGTTGATGCTCACACTGAAAAATAGTTGGAGGTTCTGCTGCTAAGCCTGGAGCGTGTGACAAAGAGGTGGTGCCTTACCATCAGCCCCACCAAAACTAAGCACCCGCCTGAGTATTTTGTGTAATTTAATACTCCGCCCCCTCAACTACTCTTGAGTGATGGGGTAATTGTAGAGAGAAGTTTACGTACCTGGATAGTGTGCTTATGCAAAAATTCTGGTTTGGCAGCAGAGGTCTCACTCCGAATCGGTCAAGTGGCATATTTTCATCAGCTTCGTAACACTTTGGGGTATCTACCTGGTCTGTCACTCGACACAAAACGCTGTGTCTTCTTGGCCAATGATAGAATAAATGAAAAATCTGAACCAGCTTTACACTTTCAGACTGGCCTGCCTACGATCCACCCTGGGTTTAACTAGGCTGGAATGTGTGAACAGCTCACAGTGAGCTCCACTGGTGGGCAGGGCTGCATTGCCTGGGTCATGTAGCCTGCTTGCTCAGCCACCGCATCCCCAAGCAGCCTCTGTTTTTCCAGATAGAGGGGGCTAAATGGGCGTGGCACGGCCTGGAGAAGAGATGGACTGATGCAGTACAGGAGGATACGGAACTAAGTGGACTTGCCAAAGACTGGTACCACTGGTGTCAAGATCTGCCTCTATGGAGGAAGCTCGTGAAGGATGCTTATGGGAAGTTGGTGGCAGTTGCCCTCAAGCAAAAAAGGAGGGTGAGAGGAGCGACGCTCACAACAACAGACGGTGCACTGGATGACTAAAACGCAGCAAGTTGGCACAGTAGGATGCAAAGGTGGTGCGTCTGCCAGTCATCTCAGTCAGTCAACCCATCGCACTGGGGTCTGTCCCCTGATCTCCTGTCGGCAAGCCTTCGACACTTCAAGTGGCCTCGGAGTGCACCAGGCCTGGCACAAGCGCCATGGTGACGTCTCCGTCACTTAGTGGCGAATGAGGGCTGTTGTTGTTATCTGAGTCGGTTAGGGGCCTCCCCTAGGTCCACTCAGCCTCAAATAAGTATCTGATACGGTGTGTAAACATCGCCACTTGGGAGACAAAGACGGACAAGTGTGGTGCTGGCAACCCACCCCTCGTGTGCGGTGCCGGCCGTCATAGGTGCTCACTAACAGCACTTGCTCCTACAGTGTTTCAAGGCTATACACAAGATTTCTGTCTTTGTTTGTGTCTATGTGCAGTGTCTGTATGAGTGGTTGGGAGCAGTTGTGTCTGTGGGGATCGACCTGAGTTCGATTCCCATTCACAACCATCAGTGACTAATAAATAAAACCGGTCGTGTGCGTCCCCTACATCTACTCAAACTTAAAATAGTACCTCGTGCAACGTATAAACATCAAATGTGGGGAGACAAAGGCATCCGGATGCGGTGCTGACCACCCACCCCATCATAGGTGCTAACTCGCTAACAGCACTTGACTCAATAGTCTGTTAAGGCTATACGGGGATCTGTCTTTGTATACAGGTGCATGTGTCTGTGTGTATGTCTGTGTGTGGAATTACAGTACTCACTTCCCGTCGGCTTGCTCATCTCTCCACCCTGCAACAAAATCACAGCAGCGCACGTGAGACTCTAATCATATCACAGCTTACAACCACCACCACCATCATCATTACCGTCCTCATCATTAAACATTTCGAACAGACACACATTCACATATAGATGTTCTCTCAGATTAATGTTATCCTGATACAGCGCGCGTGTGGATGTACTCACGGAAGACATCGCCTTGAAGGCAGAACGAGAAGTCACGGATGGTCACGTTTTGTCAATAGATTTCGTTAACTGTGTTAATGAAGTGTTCAACCTCACGGATGTTTGTCAATGAGGTTTACCAAGTAATTTAACCGCGTTATCGATGTTCACTGACGACGTTATCGAAGTGTGCTCCCGAATGCGATCTTTAAGCACACAGAGCGCGCGTCCACCTCCGTCTGTAACGATCGACCGTTGCTAGGGAAGTGACGTCACTTGTTAAGGTAACGAAGCCCGGAAACCACGTGGTCCACTGTATCCTCCAGGCCTGATTAGTTACACGACTGTCAAATTTTTACTTTAAACTTTCGTAACTTGCAGGAATTCATATTTTTGGTTCTTTCGGTAAAGTCACGTAGATAGAAAATAACATTTTAAGTGAAGGCAAAAAACCCACGAGGTTTCGGTGGCAACACAAGCGGTCTTCATCACGTGTTGCGATCGAAACGTCGTGGGTTTTTTGCTTTTATTTTAATTTATTTTTATTTTATTGTTGTTATTTTCTATCTACGTGACTTTACCTGAAAGAACCAAGAATATAGTAAGGATTGTACCCTGGTCGCCACGGATGAAGAGGCCGAGCGGGCTCGGTTCAACTGTTGCCAGGTACCTCCACCACTCAGCTCGCAGCACACACACACACAGTGTCCACTATGTAAAAATCAGGCTAAACTAAACCTTTCTAGAAGTTACTAAAATAATGCTATAAAAACAATGCAACAGTGATCATAAGACATGTGATTGAAAGTTAACAATAGCGACATATATAACATATATTACTAAACCTAGCATCCTTCGCTAGCTGCTTGAGTCAATCCATAATAGCAGGAGTAACAATTATGTATGTTGATTAACTGCGAATAACCCAATCAATAACAGATATCCATTGTAATTTACATCAATACATTACCCCCCCTCCCCCCCGTCTTCGTATCGGATCTGCTTACAAGCGACGACGTCACATTTATCCCCCGTCTACGTCTATTAAAGACCGAAACAGGGGAAAGATTTCACCACAACTCTGGCTGTCACCTGACGAGGCGGGTTGTTGTAGTTACAGGCGAAACGTCACGGTACTTGAATTGTAAATGTTGTGGGTTTACTCTCCAACACACCGATGTGCTGAATTAGTCACTAATTGGCATGTTTTGTTTACGTGACAAACTTGACTAAGATTTACGCGATCTAACCCAAACAAACAAAAACACCCTCTAATAAGTAAATATTTGTATTAATTCCACGAATGGACCTTGGCCTGGGACTGTGCGGATTGAGAAGTTATGGATGCAGCTTCTGTTTGTCCTGCCATCAGAATGACCAACAAATAAAGAAATAATACACACGGATTGGTGACTACAGTACTAGACCCCCAGTGCTTTTATATTTAAAAGTGTATGTGCTTTGTGGTTGCTTTATTGCGCATGTTGTTCATAGTGTGTAACACTTGTTTGAACGCAGGTGATGGGGTTGTCCATGTTGGGTGTCATTACAGGCAAAAACAAGCAGCAGTACGAAGACCAGGACGCCGTGGCCGACCATGAGGACGGAAATTGGCCTCGCCCGGTCACAACGTACGACAGCAGTACAGGTTTCCCTCCACACATGCACACACCTACGAGTTTCCCACTACAGAGACGAAGATCCCCCATATAGCCTTAACAGACTGTTGTGGCAAGTGCTGTTCGCAAGCACCAATGAAGGTCGGCATGGTATACCAGGGGGTAGGTGGCCAACACCACACCCGGCCGCCTTTGTCTCCCAAGTGGTGACGTATACACACACCGCTCCAGGTATTCATTTGAGATTGAATCGACCCAGGACCAGTTCAGATAAATAATCGTTATTGGTGTTGGCCATGAGCGGGACTCCAACTCGCATGTTTGCGGGGTTCGGAGCGTAGCGTACTATCACTGCGTCACTGCTACCCTCACATAACGCACACAGAAACAACACACAGGGACCCACACGCACGGACACACAGGGGCCTGCTCAACATTGAAATGTGCAGCCCTTGTGTGGCTGACCTGCATTGAATTGGGCGTTCATCTCGTCACCCATACAAAAGGTCTCGACACAATCAATGGCAGTCCCCCTTGCCCTGCCTGGCACGCACATCGGGCCAGTCACCCCACGCACAGCACACACAACGTGCGCGTCGCGTATGCCAAATCAAGAGTTGTCCCCGAGTGTCCGACAAATTGGACCGACTATCCCGGGTCCCGCGCTTCGGGGGAGGCCCCACGTGTAGACATCAGTGTCACATGTAATGCTTCCGGTTTAGTTTGAAGGCATCGGGGGGGGGCCCACGCACCCCCTATGGACGGCCCTGGTCAAAGCACACGGCAGCGCGGAGCACGCGCGTCACGCGCACGGGCCACGTGCGTCACGGGTACGTGACATCTACAAGGCAAGCACCTGCATCGCGTGGTCATCACTTGTAAGGCATGCCCTTTGTGCATGGGACGTGCGTAGTGTGTGCAACACGTGGCACATGTATGTCACACATGCGCATCGCAATGTGATGTCATGTGTACGTGGACATTTGAATCGCATGTAGCTGTCTGGTGGGCAGGACGGATCTACGCGTGGGCAAGTAAGGGGGTGGCTGAGTAAGACTGATACGGAGACACGTCAAGCCACACACTCACCACACACTCACCGGTACACTCACACACACCACATTCACCGCACACTCACTTACCGGCACACTCGCACACTGGCACTCACTGCACACTCACACACCGCACACTCACCACGCACTCGCTTACCGGCACACTGACTGCACATTCACACACACTCACCGCTCTCACCACGCACTCACTTACCGGCACACTGACTGCACATTCACACTCACACACCGCACACTCACCACGCACTCACCGGCACACTGACTGCACATTCACACACACTCAGCGCTCTCACCACGCACTCACTTACCGGCACACTGACTGCACATTCACACACACTCACCGCACACTCACTTACCAACACTCTGACTGCACATTCACACACACCGCACTCACACCGCATTCACACACACTCACACACACTCACACCGCACTCATTCACTCACACATACTCACTCACACACACTCACACAAATTTACACACACTCACCACACACTCACACACACTCACCGGCACACTCGTGTGCAAGCACACTAGTGAGCTTCCACAAGATGTGCTGCACATTAGTGAGGCCACACACCAGCAGGTTTACACATCAGTGAGCTTACACACTAGTGTGCACACACACAGTTGTAAGCTTACAGATTAGATAGCGTACACACCAGCTCACCGGTGAGGTGAGCTACACACTGGTGAGTTAACACACCCACCTGTTCACGTGCGCAAAGCTCTTAACCCTAAACCTAACATATCCCAAATGCCATGGCTAAAGTTATTTTACACACGCACGTCCATACACGCATGCGCATATGAAGGCACGCATGCACACATACGTACACACAAACACACATGCACGCACATGTTTAAACATATACAATTCCATGGCGTTGGACTTGAGACTCCCAGAAGTGGAATCAGGACTCCTGAGTGTGCGATATAGCTCAGTGGGCCTTACTTGGTAAAATTTAAATAATTAATTTAGTTTCAGGATGTAGGGTTCTGAAGATATTTCATCTTTCAGTCCTTTCTGACCGTTTGAGTGTGGGTGAGTGAGTGACAACTACTTATGCATTTTTTGTTATTACAAATACAAGCATTTCCAGCTATTGACATGAAATGTATTAACTCTGGAAGATGATGGTGATACAGGTGGTGGGTAGCGGTAGTGTAGCGTTTAGCACGCTGCGCTACGAACCCGGCGACCCGAGTTAAATTCTCGCTCATGCGCAACGCAGGTAACGACTCTCTGAACCGGTCATGGGCCTCCCCTAGGTCGACTCAGCCTCAAATGAGCACTTGGTGTGGTGTAAACATCACTACTGGGGAGACAAAGGCGGCCGGGCGTGGTGTTGGCCACCCACCCCTCGTGGGCCATGCTGGCCTTCACAGGTACTTGCTTACAGCACTTGCCCCAATAGTCTATTCGGGCTATACGGGGAGTCTTTGCTTTGGTGGTGATAATACAGATGGTGATTGATTATACAGATGGTTAGGATGATGATAATGATACATTTTGTGATGATGGTGGTGATGATGGGACTGTAAGAGTGGTCCTTGAAGATATTTACTGTGTAATATTAAGACACACTAATATAAATGTAATCATTAAAGCACAATATATAACACTTGTAATTTCTGTTGAAAGCATGTGCTTTTAATGGTCACGTGTATTTGTACGTGGTTGTGCATGAATGCACGTGTTTTTATTTTCTGTATTAGGTGCTTGACGACAGCCCTTGACCCAACAGTCTATATTGGTTGTACAGGAAATCTTTGTGTTTTGATTTACGAATGTTCCATTCACGAAATGTAGTGAAAACGAAATTGACAAATTAAGGATACTTTTCGACTTACAAAATAGAATTTCAGCGGAAACAATATATCACATGGCACGCGCCATGAGATCATCAAGCAAGAAGCTGTCATCCATTCACGACAGTGTCACGGTATCCCCATAGTGCAAAAGTAACGCCTCGTCACCTCTCCAGTCATTCCAACATGCAGATCTTTTGGTGAGTTCCTTGAAGATGTTAATTATTTTTGTTTTAAATTGATTATTATTCAACCGTTGTAATATTTGTTCTCTATTATTTTTTGCATTGTGAAATATTGGTGTTTATTTTGGGTTTATAGTAGAAATGACTGTCTGAAACACATCGCAAGTTTTTCGTATTCAATTAATGGGAAAAGCCATTCCGATTTGCGATATTTTGTTTTACGGGCGTTTTTAGAAGAACGCATCCCTTTCGTAAGTAGAGGCATACATGTACAGGAATCCATTGCCAACCGCTAATTTACCAACCACGAAATTTTAGTAAACACGGATTGACTACTGGACACCTGTTTACTAACCACGAGCATCTCGCTTTGAGTATTCGCGAGTCGCGCCGAGTAGTGAAATCAAAACAACACGATGTACCTTATGGGGGGGGGGGGTCTTGTATTTGTTCTTGTATTTGTACGAGCTGTTGTTTGTTTATGTTACCGATGTTTACGGGGAGCGTTAGTGCAGCGGGTTAGCGAGGTGTACTATGAAGCCATAAATCCTGGCATAATTCCTGCTCATGGCCAACACCAGTGGCAATTATCTGAACCATTCCTGGACCTACCCTCGGCCTCAAATGAGTACTTGGTGCATTGTGAAAACATCAGCACTGGCAGAGACAAACCCCATATGCTGTGCTGGCCTGCATAAGTGCTCATAACGGCACTTACCCAACAGTCTGTTACATGGGGGGATCTTAGTCTTGGCGTGTAAGTGAGAGTTTGTGGACTTTGCATGTTCTTCCCCTGTTGTGCACGCGTTTTCTCAGGGTTCTCAGCTTTCAAAAAAGAACAACCAATTCTAACTGTAAGATATTACCTGCAAATTACTTAAACAAGGATTACACACCGTGGCAACATCGCCCCCTTCTGTGAAAGCTGGACAGGACCCTCCTGCAAAAGAGTGAGACTTCTCTGAATAAACAAATGTAGCACGGCAATCTTTGAGATAATAAAAAAAAAACTATTCACCCCTAGAGTGGACAAGGTAGCGAGGGCGATCCTAGCAAGCGAGGGAGCTGTACTCAGACGGAACGGACGACGGCTCCCAGCCGACCTCTTCGCCTTTGTCGATCTTGTCATCGTTGGAGGCCGGTCTCAGCTCTGCGAGGATCGCCTCAAACTTGGGGCGCTCTAACGGCGCGTGGCTCCAGCAGCGGTGCATCACCTTGCGGCTGTGGGGCGAGGGGAGGGTGCAGTGAGGGTGCGAGGAAGGCGAATCGCGCACAAGCTCGGACTGCGCTTTCACCTCTTCCAGTGTGCGATCGTTCTCAGAATGGTTGAATGAGTGCCGATGATGTTAATGACGTCACAGAGGGGGATGAAGGGGGTCAGGTGGCGAGGGGGGTGAGGGGGGGGTGAGTAGGTAGAGGGTCATGAAGGCATAAAATATCTACAGAATGGATTCACACAGCGGCGTCTAAATGCCACTGCATCTCCATACGTAGTGCAGAAACACTGATCATGTTTATCTTGTAGAGAGAGAAGCAGTCTGTGGGTCTCTACAGTGAGGGAAAAAAGTATTTCATCCCCTGCTGATTTTGTACGTTTGCCCACTGACAAAGAAATGATCAGTCTATCATTTTAATTGTAGGTTTATTTGAACAGTGAGAGACAGAATAACAACAAAAAATCCAGAAAAACGCATGTCAAAAATGTTATGAATTTATTTGCATTTTAATGAGGGAAATAAGTATTTGACCCCTCTGCAAAACATGACTTAGTACTTGGTGGCTAAACCCTTGTTGGAAATCACAGAGGTCAGACGTTTCTTGTAGTTGGCCACCAGGTTTGCACACATCTCAGGAGGGATTTTGTCCCACTCCTCTTTGCAGATCTTCTCCAAGTCATTAAGGTTTCGAGGCTGACGTTTGGCAACGCGAACCTTCAGCTCCCTCCACAGATTTTCTATGGGATTAAGGTCTGGAGACTGGCTAGGCCACTCCAGGACCTTAATGTGCTTCTTCTTGAGCCACTCCTTCGTTGCCTTGGCCATGTGTTTTTGGTTATTGTCATGCTGGAATACCCATCCACGACCCATTTTCAATGCCCTGGCTGAGGGAAGGAGGTTCTCACCCAAGATTTGATGGTACATGGCCCCGTCCATCGTCCCTTTGATGCGGTGAAGTTGTCCTGTCCCCTTAGCAGAAAAACACCCCCAAAGCATAATGTTTCCACCTCCATGCTTGACGGTGGGGATTGTGTTCTTGGGGTCATAGGCAGCATTCCTCCTCCTCCAAACACGGCGAGTTGAGTTGATGCCAAAGAGCTCCATTTTGGTCTCATCTGACCACAACACTTTCACCCAGTTGTCCTCTGAATCATTCAGATGTTCATTGGCAGAGAAAAAAGTATTTGATCCCCTGCTGATTTTGTACGTTTGCCCACTGACAAAGAAATGATGAGTCTATATTTTTAATGGTAGGTTTATTTGAACAGTGAGAGACAGAATAACAACAAAAAAATCCAGAAAAATGCATGTCAAAAATGTTATAAATTAATTTGCATTTTAATGAGGGAAATAAGTATTTGACCCCCTCTCAATCAGAAAGATTTCTGGCTCCCAGGTGTCTTTTATACAGGTAACGAGCCGAGGTTAGGAGCACACTCTTAAAGGGAGTGCTCCTAATCTCAGCTTGTTACCTGTATAAAAGACACCTGTCCACAGAAGCAATCAATCAATCAGATTCCAAACTCTCCACCATGGCCAAGACCAAAGAGCTCTTCAAGGATGTCGGACAAGATTGTAGACCTACACAAGGCTGGAATGGGCTACAAGACCATTGCCAAGCAGCTTGGTGAGAGGTGAGAAGAGTTAAAGCGATTATTCGCAAATGGAAGAAACACAAAAGAACGGTCAATCTCCCTTGGTCTGGGGCTCCATGCAAGATCTCACCTCGTGGAGTTGCAATGATCATGAGAACGGTGAGGTCGTGGATGGGTATTCCAGCATGACAATGACCCAAAACACACGGCCAAGGCAACAAAGGAGGGGCTCAAGAAGAAGCACATTAAGGTCCTGGAGTGGCCTAGCCAGTCTCCAGACCTTAATCCCATGGAAAATCTGTGGAGGGAGCGGAAGGTTCGAGTTGCCAAACGTCAGCCTCGAAACCTTAATGACTTGGAGAAGATCTGCAAAGAGGAGTGGGACAAAATCCCTCCTGAGATGTGTGCAAACCTGGTGGCCAACTACAAGAAACGTCTGACCTCTGTGATTGCCAACAAGGGTTTTGCCACCAAGTGCAGAGGGATCAAATACTTATTTCCCTCATTATAATGCAAATCAATTCATAACATTTTTGACATGCATTTTTCTGGATTTTGTTGTTATTCTGTCTCTCACTGTTCAAATAAACCTACCATTAAAAATATAGACTGATCATTTCTTTGTCAGTGGGCAAACGTACAAAATCAGCAGGGGATCAAATACGTTTTTCCCTCAATGTATATGTGCTTTCTTGAGCAGGGGGACCTTGCGTGCGCTGCAGGATTTCAGTCCTTAACGGCGTAGTGTGTTACCAATTGTTTTCTTGGTGACTATGGTCCCAGCTGCCTTGAGATCATTGACAAGATCCTCCCGTGTAGTTCTGGGCTGATTCCTCACCGTTCTCATGATCATTGCAATTCCACGAGGTGAGATCTTGCATGGAGCCCCAGGCCGAGGGAGATTGACAGTTCTTTTGTGTTTCTTCCATGATGCGCACCAACTGTTGTTACCTTCTCACCAAGCTGCTTGGCAATGGTCTTGTAGCCCATTCCAGCCTTGTGTAGGTCTATAATCTTGTCCCTGACATCCTTGGAGAGCTCTTTGGTCTTGGCCATGGTGGAGAGTTTGGAATCTGATTGATTGATTGCGTCTGTGGACAGGTGTCTTTTATACAGGTAGCAAGCTGAGATTAGGAGCACTCCCTTTAAGAGTGTGCTCCTAATCTCAGCTCGTTACCTGTATAAAAGACACCTGGGAGCCGCTTTCTGATTGAGAGGGGGTCAAATACTTATTTCCCTCATTAAAATGCAAATCAATTTATAACATTTTTGACATGCGTTTTTCCGGATTTTTTTGTTGTTTTTCTGTCTCTCACTGTTCAAATAAACCTACCATTAAAATTATAGACTGATAATTTCTTTGTCAGTGGGCAAACGTACAAAATCAGCAGGGGATCGAATACTTTTTTCCCTCATTGTATGTGAGGAGTCTGTGGGTCGCAACAGCACGTACGTCTGGAAGTAGGACATTCCAGACTAAGAGGGTTCATAATGGCCGTGTCAACGAGACTGAACCAGCCAGCACAACTCACTGCTAATAACACATCACATAATTCACCCTTAAGCAATTGTTCAATCAATTAATTAAATCACTACAATTAAAATCAAAGAATATCCCAGAACAAACACTTCGCACTCTCCTCCGTCAGCCACCTGCATCGACAATAGAAACGCATCAGTCCAGCAGTGGATAAAACCTGGTGTGGGAGGTATGGGGGGGCGGCTTACACTTGTGGTGGACAGCAGGGGGGTGGCTGCATGCAGTAGCCATCGCAGATCAAGCGGTAGAACTTGTCATCGACTGCCATGCACCAGGGTAAGGGGCCTCTCCTACACCCACACACATCACACACCGAGCGGCACACACGTCACACCAAGGAGCACGCACGTCACACACCGAGCAGGTTGCACAGGTCTCCTTTATCAAGACAAACGTGGAGCAGATTACAACTACAACTCTTCTACGCCTGTCACAATGCCCCCCTCTCCCCCCCCCCCCCCCCCAGTTTATGGGGGGGCGCGGGCCTCACTCCCCCCTTCGCGTCAGCCCCCCTAATAAATGGTCCGGTTGCATTGTGAATGCACCACTCGAATGACGTGCAGTCCCGTGGCGCACTGTAACGGGCTCGTGATTTACTCAATAAAATTCAACGTAAAAAAACAAAAACGATCCCAAGACATTATTTAAAATAATGTATGGCCATCGTGTGTCAGCATCACAGGCGAAAATTGGCATGTAAAAAAAACTTCACTGCGACTCACTCAATTGGGATTGCTCGCAGCAAACAGCACTTGACCTGCTTACAGGTTAGGTGCTGAATAACCGTGTGTCACACAGAGAACAGTTGCCACTGAGGGTGCCCTTTTCAAATGCTTGAGATGAGATGTGATTATCGCGTGTAAATGTACACACTAACGAAAACATTATAAGCGAACTATTATCGTTTCAGGTGGCAGGGTGGTGCAGCGGTGATCTTTGACCCTCGCAACAAGAAGGGCCTTGGTTAATGATCCGACTGGCACTTTGCGGAGTTTTCTACGTTCTCACCTTTGTTCTGTATGGGTTATCCAGTTTGCTCACATAGCTAGAAAACACACAATCACAATGTAACTGGGTATTGGCCAAGCATCCCAATGCTAAAGTTACCTGCAAATTACTTCATTGGGATGACACTCGGCAGCAGAGCCGGATGATGGCATTGCTGGGGCCCTATGCCATTGTCAAGTTTAAGAGGCCCCTTCTATGAATGCCTGTATATTTTTGTCAGCAGAATGAAAATAACTGCTTTGGAGAGTCTTTTTTTCTCACCGATCTTTATTTATTAAGCAATTATGTTAAAACTCGAAACCTCGTGTCCATTTCTTGTTTCGTATTTAGAGATCCCCCCCCTCCCTTAATGCGAGGCCCTAAGCTGCAAGTGTGGCCGGTCTGAGCTCGCCTGTGATGAATCACACGTATAATTGTGCACTCTAATTTTCTATGGGTGGCCAGGAGAATTTATTATTATTTAAGTGAATGCAATGGTGATCAGGGGATTGGATCCAGAGCCCCACGTACACAGTAGAGTACAAGGGAACGCCCACAATACAGATTTGAGCTGACCTGCGGATTGAGAAATTGAACTGTTTTGTGACGTGGAGGGTGTTTCTGACCGCTATTATGACCGACCCGTCCCGACGGGAGGAGAGAGGACAGGGTGGACCGGCTGCATGAGCTTACTCTCCGGCACTGCACAGCACAACATCGCCTCCCTACTGCAAAAATACTCGGCAGGACCCTCCTGAAAATGAAAGTCTTCGGAATCAGTGAGGCCTGTCCTTGGGAGGACAGGCGTAGTCTTGGTCGTCACAAGCGAACATTTGTTTCTCCACATGAATTTGTATCCCCGGGTTACCATCAGGGCTGGGCGCTGCAAGCTTAGCTTCTGAGATCTGATGAGACTGGCCGTTTTTTAAAAGGTAATTTCGGCATCTGGAGCCCAAGCATGCAACAACTTTATGCAACTTCTTGGTTATTTTGATAAAGTCACGTAGAATGGAAATAAAATAATAAAAATAAAACATAATAAAAATTAAAATTCTCACGACGTTTCTGCCAAAACACAAGTAGCCTTCTTCAGGTGAAGGAACAGAACTGTCGGGACAACAGCGCTTCAATAACTGCTGCTAAGATTCCCAGCGTCTTTTAAGCTAGGTGGGAGAGGTAAAGCGCCTTGACAAAGGAGTTTACATATCAAACAGGAGAATTTAGCATTGAAATAGCTGTGTTAAAGTGTTGGATCATCAGGGTGTTAAAGTCAGAAATAAGCATGTAACTGGGAGATTAGCATGATGTTAATGTGAGGGATTAGCATGTGACTGGTCACGGAAATAGCTATGTTAAAGTCAAAGTTTACATCTCAACAGAGGCGTTTAGTATATGGACGCTAAAGGACTGCAACTACCCAACTATCATACAATAAACCGATGTGAAAAAAATAAGTATAAACAACATCAATATAATAAATGTACTCAATATGTTCTTCAATACGTTGAGCTATAAACATCAAGTAACTGAGTATACACTACACTATATAATGAATACCATATAGTAAACGAATTAATAAAACTAAAATATAAACTACATCAATGTTATTAATAAACTCTATATACTCTCCAATCAGCTGAGCTACTAACAATAAGTCATTATACATTACAATGCCATATGGCGAAAAAAAGGGTGGCGGTTTTTTCCTTCTTTCCAACGTTAGCACCACGGAGAGCGACGAGCCTCGTTCAGACGGACGAGTCCATCCATGCTCGGAACGGAGGAGGGGGGAGAAACAGCCACGATGTGCTGCTCTGTCCTGTGTTGCGTTACAACCATGCCATAAACTAGACTACTATACATTGTAACGTTATACCTTCCAATCTAAACTACATTGTATAATATCGTATACACAGCCCAATGTAAGCTCGAACATTATGCAGTATATTTATATGTCTTCAACTAAACTTTTTCCTACATTACACGACTATACACCGTAATATACACTACCATAGACAAACCCACCCTTGAATTATAAAATGCGTTACTTTACACTACCCTATACTTTAGACTGTAAAATGTTAGACTTGTAATATTACACTATGTATTATTCTACCAACCCTACTGTATACCACACTGCTGTATATTCACAATACAATTACGATACTATATATTGCCTTATGAATTATGTTAAACATTACAATGTTATACTATTTATTATTATGTAACATGCTATAAACCATACCATTGACCGTCGTGTGAAGAGGCAGTGCCAGCGAATGGACTGCAGTCTGAATGTCACCATAAAATACAATCAATTAAGAACTGAAATTGTTTATAACGTCTTTCCAATGAAATTTTGATTTAAAGCTTTCGTGACTGCAGTAATTAATATGCTTAGTTCTTTCGGTAAAGTCACGTTGAAGGAAACAACAAAATAATAAAATATATATAAAACAATAAAAATTCTCACGACGTTTCGACCATAACACAAACCAATTCCTCAACCACATCAATTCCATACACCCAGCCATCAGATTCACCATGGAGGTCGAAAAAGATGGCAAGCTACCCTTTTTGGATGTCCTAATTAAAAGGAGTCCCGATGGTTCAATGAGCCACTCTGTCCACAGGAAAGCTACGCATACGAATGCTTACTTAAAACTGGATTCCCACCACCATCCATGTCAGAAGAACTCCCTCATCAAGACTCTATAGCATAGAGCCCAATGCATTTCCGACCAGGAACACATTGCCAGTGAACTTAAGCACGTACACCAAGCTCTCAAGGCTAATGGTTACTCCGACTACACAATCCGCAAAGCCATCACTCCAGCCATGAAGAAGGATCCTCTTGAGGAGCCATTCAAAACCATCACCTTACCCTACATTGCGGGGGTCACAAAAAAGATCTCCAAAATCCTGAATAAACACAAGATCCAGGTCCGATTCAACACAGTACATAAAATCCGTGATCTGGTTCCGTCTGTAAAAGATGTGGTTCCAGACATACAGTACCCGGGCGTCTACAAACTAAGTTGCCTCTGTGGTAGCAGTTACATTGGAGAAACCAAACGACATATCTGGGACCGCATCCGTGAACATAAAGCAGACTTGAAACACGGTAGGACGAGCACCTCAGCCGTGGCAGATCACTGTTATAATTCAGTGGGCTCACATGACATTGACTTCTCCAAGACGGACGTTCTCTGCAAGCCATCCGGCTACCATGAGAGATTCGTTCATGAGGCCATCCACATATACAAACACAGAAACAATTTCAACCGAGAAGATGGATTCTGGCTTAGTAACCATTGGAAAGATGTTATAAACCATTTTGGTACTTAATTGATTGTATTTTATGGTGACTTTCAGATCGCAGCCCATTCCCTGCCACTGCCTCTTAATACCTTTCACACGACGGTCAATGGTATGGTTTATAGCAGGGGTGTCCAAACTTTTGTTTCCCGAGGGCCACATACAGAAAAATATACGAAGGATTGGGCCACTCACTAGACGTGAGGTATACTGCCTCACTTCTCATGCACTAATATTGTCAAAATCAATCAAATGCAGGTAAATTACGTTTGATTATTGAACATGTTTGAAGAAAAAAAGCCTCCATCATAGCTCTTCATTAGTAGATTTTAATTTTATTTTTTACAAAAAGGTTGGCAGGTAATTCTCTCAGTGACAGCCTCAGATTGGTTCTTAGGGTGCTGATCCCCCTTCATTGTCCATATGAAGGGAGAGACAAGAAGACAAATAGGGGATGTGGATATTTCAAGCTTATTACACAAATAAATTATTGGGCTTGTTAACACATCAACTAACGTTTGTTAAAAAAATTGTCATCAACTTTAATTGACTGAATTTATGAAGTAATTGGGCTTATTAACAAATGAAAACGGTGTGTATATTTTTAACTCACCTGTAATGGGAATAATGTTACGCTCAGTGGGAGCAGTGATGCTGCGCTTTGGTCTGAAGGATAGCTGGCAGGTCAGGAGTAAGTTTGGTGGTTGAGATGCGAAGGACGTCACGTAGATGGCTGTCGGTCGTTCTGGTTCTCAGCCTGCTTTTGTTCAGCGTTAACAGAGAGAATGTCTGCTCACATATGTATGTTGAGCCGAACAGACTCATCATTCGTCTTGCATGGCGTCTCGTCAGAGGAAACTTGGCCTTTTCCAAACTCCGGTAGAAGTCAGGTAGGGAGAGAAGCTGATGCTGATTCTTCAGAGAATCATCACACTGAATTTCGATCAGTTCTAATTGCAGACTCTCCTCCACTTCTTTTGCATCCATTGAAAACGGAGCCGCAAACAGTGTGATTTCCTTCTCAATGACAGAAAAATCTTGGAAGCGCTGACTGAATTCTGTCATGAGAGATGTGATCACAGACACATATTCTCCCATTTTTGCAGAGAGCTTGGCATTTGGAAATGCGCATTGATTTCGGTCAGCGTGGGGAAGTGCGCTACATTGAAGTTGCGCAGTTGTGACTCGAAGAGACGGAGCTTCGCACGGAATGCTTTCATGTGCACATACAGCTGTGGTACCAGCTGCTCTTTGCCTTGTAGTCTCTTGTTCGGGGTGTTGAGATGATCAGTGAGATCAACTAAAAAAGCCAGGCCTGCCAACCATAAAGGGTCACTGATCTCATGGAGAGGTCTGCCCTTTTCTTTCAAAAACTTGTCGATATTTGATCTCAGGGAATAAAACCACTGCAGCACGGAGCCGCGACTGAGCCAGCGCACTTGAGAATGGTAGAGTAGGTCCCCGTATTCAGCATCGACATCAGAGAGGAACGCTTGCAATTCTCTGTGGTAAAGCCCTCGGGCCATATTTTTTTGACATTTTTCACAACTGTGTTCATCACATCGCCAAGCTGGATTATCTTGGCACAGAGGGCTTCTTGGTAGATGATACAGTGCATTTTAACAGTCTCACCTCCGCTCTCCTGCACCTTGGCACTCACCATAGAAGCCATTCCTTTGCGCTCGCCTGTCATTGCTGGAGCCCCATCCGTTGTAATTCCACACAGCTTGTCCCATTTAAGTCCAGCCTGGTTAATTGAATCTGACACAGCTTCAAACATGTCCTTCCCAGTTGTTGTCCCCTTTAGACTCTGAAGATCAAGCAGTTCCTCCATAATGCAAAAATTCTCATCAACTCCCTGCAAAAAAATTAACAGCCGTGCAGTGTCCGTGGCATCTGTGCTCTCATCACATGCAATCGAGTAAAAATCGAAAGCACAAGCTTTATCTGACACTTGCTGTTTTAAGTTAGCCGACAAGTCTTCAATTCGCCGCACAACCTTATTTCTGGACAACACTAACATCGTTAAAATCCTGCAATTTCTCCAGGCACATTCCCACGACTTTAGTGAGGCACTGTTTGATGAAGTCACCGTCTGAGAAAGGTTTCCCGTGTAGGGCAATGAGTTGAGTTACTTCATTGCTGGCTATTGTTGCATTTTCTTGAGCTTTGTTAGCACGGAAAAAAAAACCCTGCTGCTGCGTTAGCAGGCTAGCTTGCCATTTGCTTTACCTTCTCTCTCCGCTCGGCGCCAGTGTAGGACGTGAAGGTCTGATGTTTCGTTTCATAATGCCGTCGTACATTGTACTCTTTCATCACGGCAACACTCTCATTACAAATCAAACAAACACACTTCCCCTTGGTTTCTATGAAAAAAAAATAATTTTTCCACCGAGTCTGAAATTTTCTGCACTCGCTTGCAATCTTGCGTCTCTTCGGTTCCGGCATTTCTGGTGACCCTGAGCAAATGTTTTCTACGATTGCTTGCTTTGTGGAGACGCTGCCTTGTTCAAGACAATAGCGCTATCTAGTGTTTAAATTAAGAAATGCAATACAGTGGGCCATAGTCCATTATATTTTTAAACTTTGATACGGGCCAATAAAAAATGGATGGCGGGCCGCAGTTGGCCCGCGGGCCGTAGTTTGGACACCACTGGTTTATAGCATGTTATATAATAATAGTATAACATTGTTATGTTTAACATAATTCATAAGGCAATATATAGTATTGTAATTTTATAGTGAATATACAGCTGTGTGGTATACAGTAGGGTTGGTAGAATAATACATAGTGTAATATTACAAGTCTAATATTTTACAGTCTAAAGTATAGGGTAGTCTAAAGTAACGCATTGTATAATTCAAGGGTGGGTTTGTCTATGGTAGTGTATATTACGGTGTATAGTTGTGTAATGTAGGAAAAAGTTTATTTGGAGACATATCAATATAATGCATAATGTTAGAGCTTACATTGGGCTGTGTATACGATATTATACAATGTAGTTTAGATTGGAAGGTATAACATTACAATGTATAGTAGTCTAGTTTATGGCATGGTTGTAACGCAACAGGACAGAGCAGCACATCGTGGCTGTTTCTCCCCCCTCCTCCGTTCCGAGCATGGATGGACTCGTCCGTCTGAACGAGGCTCGTCGCTCTCCGTGGTGCTAACGTTGGAAAGAAGGAAAAAACCGCCACCCATTTTTTTCGCCATATGGCATTGTAATGTATAACGACTTATTGTTAGTAGCTCAGCTGATGGAGAGTATATAGAGTTTATTGATAACATTGATGTAGTTTGTATTTTTTTTATTAGTTTACTATATGGTATTCATTAGATAGTGTAGTGTATACCCAGTTACTTTATGTTTATAGCTCAATTTATTGAAGAATATATTGAGTACATTTATTATATTGATGAAGTTTCTACTTAGTTTTTTTTCACATCGGTTTATTGTATGATAGTTGGGTAGTTGCAGTCCTTTAGCGTCCATATACTAAATGCCTTTGTTGAGATGGAAAATTTGACTTTAACATAGCTATTTCCGTGACCAGTCACATGCTAATCCCTCACATTAACATCATGCTAATCTCCCAGTTACATGCTAATTTCTGACTTTAACACCCTGCTGATCCAACACTTTAACGCAGCTATTTCAATGCTAAATTATCCTGTTTGATATGTAAACTCCTTTGTCAAGGCGCTTTACCTCTCCCACCTAGTTTAAACGACACTGCGAATCTTAGCAGCAGTCATTGAAGTGCTGTCGTCCCGACAGTTCTGTTCCTTCACCTGATGAAGGCCACTTGTGTTGTGGCCGAAAAGTCGTGAGAATATTATTGTGTTATTTTATTTTATCAATTTATTATTTTATTCTCATTCTACGTGACTTTACCGAAAGAACCAAAGAAGATTAACAAAGATAATTTCCACCAGCAGATGGTGCTAGAACGTGGTATGTCCAGAGTACAGTAATCTATCACAGCGTTAAATCTATCTGAGTCATTGTTTGCGTAGCTTTCTGGTGGATCGTGAAACCCGCTGAGATCCACCAGAATGAATCGTGGTGCTTGGTGGATTAATACCGCTGCTCCGTTGGCATCTCGTGGCTATACCGCAGCCTGTATCTACTGTAAATTTAATCTTCATATTAAATAGAGGCTACAACAAATGTGAATATTGTTGTTGTTGTTGTCTCCCTGTACCGTTACAGATACTCGGATGTGATTGTGCACCGGCTACTGGCCGTGTGCGTGGGCGCCGACCCCACGTACCCGGCGCTCACCGACAAGCAGAAGCAGCAGCAGCTCTGCAACAACCTCAACTACCGCCACAAGATGGCGCAGTACGCCCAACGCTCGTCTGTAGCTTTCCACACGCAGGTGGGAGGCGGAAGTGTGGGCCACGTGGAGCTTGCACGGCGTGTGCTTAGGCACCTGATAATGCGTCCATTCGTCTCTTGAAAACCATTTTTAAGGTCACGAAAGCAGGCATCGTATTGTGCGTGTAGTAAGAATCAATTGTTTTCTATTCGCACGCTTACGTGTGGTGGTGCCGTGGCTGTACTGGTTGGCTACACTTGACATTGCTTTTCAGCATTCTTCTGTGTTTGCTGAAAAACCTAGTCACTTGGCACATTTGCCCATGATGTGACAACTTTATTTGATTGGCTCTGTCAGGTGATGGAGGATTATAGTCAATACAATTGACATTGTACCTTCACGATTGAACTCAAAATAATCCCCATGACATGATGCCAATAGCACAACTGGAATAAATTAGCGGGGGGATGCAGGAAAATTACCTTAAATTTTGTTAAATAATTATGGGCTTGGTAAGTGATGCGCGTGTGTCTGCTCTTTGCCACGTAGCGGTGATTAACGGCTGTTGTTGTGGTCTCAGTTGTTCTTCAAGACTAAGAGAGTGGTGAGCGAAGAGGGCTTCGTGCTGTTTGCGCGCAAAAACGCCGTGGTGGTGCTCATTCCCAAGTACGGCTTGGAGGGGACGGTTTTCTTTGACTCCAAAGATCTCAAGCTCAACGTTACCTTCGACGAGGAGGTAGGGCATGTGTTCACTTAACCGGGAGACATTGGCATTTCCTGAACGGCTGAATTCTGCATTTAAACCCAGGACTGGCTTAATGCACTGGGACCCAAGCCCCCTGACCATCTCTCTACGATTAGGTTTTTATCAGACACACAGACACTTGGTTTAAGGTGGAAGAACGCAGTGAGATACGAAGCTCCGTTTTTTTTGCCATTTGGCAGTGTGGACTATTACAGAGGAAGTTACACCGGTGGATACATTAGAGCCGGATGGCTCACAGGGCTATACCAAAATAAACTGAAACTGAATTAAATGATGTAAATGCGTTTCAAATATAAAACTGTCACAATTAAATTTGCTTTGGAAATAACTGCCATGACGGAGCCCGTATTGTCACGGAGAGGACATCACATTAAAAATACAGTAAAATCCTTCAGATCCGGAAGAATTATAGGGAAAATCTAATGCTTTCTGTAAACAATGAGAAACTCGAAGGACAGAAAAGTACTTGTAGAATAAAAACAAATGAGGGAAATAGTAGTTGATGCAAAAAGTGATCTCTAGATGGCAAAAAGCACATTTGTCATCAGTGGATCCGGTCCTTTCCAGCATGCCTTGCATGCCGCATTACATTGTCACTCTGCGTGGATAATGCACACAGCCTAATTTGGACCAGAAGCTCAAAAGGGTCAACATTTGCAGCCATATTTTAGGTATGTTCTTAACTGCAATTGTACACTCCATATAACCTAAGGGGGGTTGCATCTACTCCTTAATGATGGCCAAATAAGGCTTTAAAATTCCTTGGCTGGCCCGCACATCACGATCCCTCGGTTGGTTTGGTCATTGCAGCCATCGGCTTCTCATGCCTGATTTTCAGCTCGCGGTGAGGTGGCCCAAGCGGTATTGCATTCGCTGTGTGTTGTGGAGATTTGTGTTTCAAACTCGGTGGCCACTCCGGTTAATACTGTGGTGTGTCTTCTTTGGTTCTTTCGGTAAAGTCACGTAGAATGAGAATAAAATAATAAATTGATAAAATAAAATAGCACAATAATATTCTCACGACGTTTCGGCCACAACACAAGCGGCCTTCATCAGGTGAAGGGACGAGACTGTGTTGTGGCCGAAACGTCGTGAGAATATTGTGTTATTTTATTTTATCAATTTATTATTTTATTCTCATTCTACGTGACTTTACCGAAAGAACCAAAGAAGATGAATCCTTGCAGTCACGAAATCTTTAAATCGAAACTGTGGTGTGTATTAAGCGTAAAATATTTACAGGCTATCCGCTTTAACAGTGGACGTTAAAAGATCCTGTAACGTTATTCGTGTGCCAGCATCATGGTCCAAGGTTGGCAAATTACATGCAAATTACTTATTTGGGGAGCACATATCAATCGTTCGCCTCCTTTTACAAAGACGTAGCAGTGACCTTGAATGCAAACGTTTTGAGAATCAGTGAGGCTTTTCTGAGTGACCCATGTAATAGTATGAATAATAACGTTGGGTTTACGTCAATCCGTGCTTGTGTGCAGGGCACTTGGCAGAGAGCAGTCAGCGGTAGTGTAGCGGTTAGCGCTCTGCGCTACGATCCCGGCGACTTGGGTTCGATTCCTTCGCACGGTCAACACCAGTGATGATTATCTGAACCGGTCCTGGGCCTCGCCTAGGTTGACTCGGAACTCAATTGAATGCCTGCTGCGGTGTGTAAACATCGCCACTGGGGAGACAAAGGCGGCCGGGCATGGCGCTGGCAACCCACCCCCTTGTGTGCCGTGCCGGCCTTCATCTGTGCTCCTCGCCAACAGCACTTGCCCCAACAGTCTGTTAAGGCTACATTGGAGATATGTCTTTGTGTTTTGTGTAGGGCCCCACGCTGTGCGTGGAGGGCATCGCGCTGAACATGTTCGACCGTGTGTGCGTGCGCGTGTCGCTGGATTCGTCCAACCTGCAGCACCAGCGGATCCGCATGCACCTCGTCCGCCCGGAGGTACTCACCGTGCGGCGCGACGCGCAACCTCGGAATACCACCGATTTGTATTGTGACCATGCTGCTGTTGCTGCTTGCTGCGCCAGCAGTAGTGCACAAAAAACAAACGCTCGCCGCATCGGAACGTCAGCGGGCCGAAAATTAATGGCACAAGCCACAGCATAGCGGTTGTTGCCATGCAACCCAAACTGTGGGACCGTATAGTAAACCCATAGAGACACAGAGATACATAGGAGATACAGAGAGACCCATTATGATTCCTAGAGATTCATAGAGACTCATACAGATACATAGCAGTGCATTAAAAACAAGCTCCTGTATGATTGTGGCCATGCAACCCAAACTATGGACTACATTTTACACCACTGTAGTCTGCGCTCCTTGAATGGAGGGGGTGGCAAGATGACACAAACTCTCTCCTGAGGCTCTCCCGTAGCTATCAGACCCATACATTGGCATTTAGCCCCTGAACGTAATACCCTTATAACACAGGAATAAAATATAAACTCCGGTCTTGGATGGAAAAAATATATGTATAGCTAGCATTTTGAGCTGCAGTCTGTTGTCCTATACCTCCTGTAACTGGCAAATTGGATATAACGCGATGATGAATGTATGAAGGAACGGATTTTTTGTATAACGCGGATCCAAACTGGATATAACTCGGTTGAATGAATGGAACTACGTCGCGCGAGTAGGAATAAGCGGTCGTAACGGCTGCCTCGGCGTAGCATCACACAAGGCGGGATGCTGCTGGATGCTTCTAGATGCTACCCACGTTCCTTAGTCTTTGTTCAGCCTGTGTTACGCATCTCACGCGTTATTGCGGACTGCGCTTTACCCCATATAATATATATTATTTATTATAACACGATTTTTCCAAAACGCGGTGTTCTTGAGGTACGCAACTACCGTATTATAGAACAGACTGTATATCCAAAGCCTATGGGATACTATCCCTACCTATATCAGTTGTGACTGTCCGTGTGTTTAAATCCAGCTTGAAAACGTCGTTATTAATTGGCTTTTCCTGGATTCTGATTGGTTATTACTGTGAGGGGAATCATTATGATTAGCTTTTATTACATTTTGCATGCTGTGTAAAGTGTCAGTATCACTGTCATTATTGTTATTATCGGCTTTTACTTTATTTCTATTGGCTTGTATCTATACTTGAGTAGTTTTTTAATGTCCAGTGCTTTTTTGAGATATTTCGATATCCAAGGTGCTGTATAAATTAGATTTTTATTATGGCCCTAGTTCATTACACAAGAAGGGCCATTATCTGAAACGTGACCTATTTAAATGATCGTTTGGGGCTGTTGTTGATGAATGTGAGTTCTCAAAATACCAAGCTAAGTCAGGGTGTGGGAGCCTTGATAGATATCAGATGTCTTAACAAAACTCCATGAGTCTGTTCTGCATGGGTTTCCTCCGGGTTCTCTGGTTTCCTCCCATATCTAAAAAGAATCATGTGTTGAAACTGGTATTAAGGTAGTTTACGTATCGCCATGGGCGGCAGGGTGGCACATTGGTAAACCCTTGCGTCTTGCAGCAAGAAAACTGGGTTTGATTCCCAACTAGAGTGTTACTGTGTGGAGTTGTCATCTTCTCTCCCCCTGTTCCTCAAAAGTCTTCAGACTTGGCGAAGTTTTTCAGTGTTAATAAGTGTAATAATAACGTATCACTTGTGTTGGAAATACTCGCATGTGTGTGTGTGAGAGCATTGGTGTAGTGGTTAGCACGCTGCGCTATGAACCCGGCAACCCAATTCCCACTCACCGCCAACACCAGTGAGGATTATCTGAACTGCTGTTTTGCCTACCCAAGGTCAACTCTTTCTTAAATGAGTACCTGGTGCAGTGTGTAAACATCAGCACTGGGGAGAGGTGTTGGCCACTTACCCCCTCGTGGGCCATGCCGCCTAACAGCAGCACAGTCTGTTAAAGGCTTATTTGGGTGACTATCTTCGTTGTACGTTTGTGCCATTTGTGTGTCCGCTGTCACAGATTCCAGGCTACAACCCTGCGGAGTCCACCCCATGGGGCTCGCCTTCTCCCCGGCCTAAGAAACCCAGACAGCACTAGTGTATCGTGGATGCGGTGTCAACAAGATGTCGGAGGAGGTGCATGAGTGAGCACACACTCTGGGTTTTACATCTGCAGAGTTAATTAAGTGTACATTGTGCTCGCAAGCAGAGGTGAACAATTGAAAAAAAAGCAGTGGCGGTTATGAGAAATGTTACCCTGAAGTAACAGACGGTTTGCACTCTGAACTTGCAATCCAGAGGTCACCGGTTCTTCGTTCTCCTGTCGCAGCGGTTCAAATGGTAGTACAATCAGCCAATGAAGGTGTATACGCGTCAAGATGTATGAAAGGTTTAGGATATCTTATGCCCCACTTCTTTGCCAGCCAAGACACTGACCCCCTTGTGATGAAGGTGATTTCACAAAAATATTGGTTACTGAATCGGTGGTGTTTATTGACTAACGCAGCAGTGTCCAACCCACAAAGCACTGTGATCCATTCTGGTATATCTCAACATGTTCCGTGATCTACCAGCAATATATGACCAACAGTTACCCGGATGGATTTAACCGACTAATAGAACACTGTAGACATGCCAAGTGCTAGTGCGATCTATTGGTTTAAGATATATATTATTAATCCATTAATTCTTAGTCGGGGATTTTGTTTTGCCATCTGCTATAACAAGAATTGCTTTATATTAGAGGTGTTAATTCCTATTTGTCCAGAGATCCACAATCAAATCTTTTGCGATCATCCACCCATGGATCGCGATTCACATATCGGCTACCACTGATCTAACAGTTGAAAACCAGTTTAACACGTAGGCTTTCGCGACCAATATCCATAACACAGGTTTTTTGGGTTAGATCGCGTAATAAATATTTAAATGTGTCGGTAAACCCACCACCACCCGACACAGCCAATTCGAAAGGTTTGTCACATTAACAGAACGTGCCAATTCGTTACTAGTAACATCACACCGGTGTCTTGGAGAGCAAAGCCCCAACATTTATAATCTGAGTACAATGTTTCACCAGTAATTACAACCAGCTTCATCAGGCGACAGCCAGATTCGTGGCGAATCCTCGTTCCTTAATGCGCATGCATAATGTGTGTTGATTAACATATAAATAACCCAATCGGCAATGGATACCCGTAGTCATATGCATTCATTGATTCCCCTCCCAATTCGCGAAATAAGTGCTCACAAGTGATGGCTGTCGCCTGATGAAGCTAGTTAGTGCTGGGGAAATGTTGTACTTAGATTGTAAATGGTGTGGCTTTGCTCTCCAACACACTGGTGGACTGTACTAGTAACGAATTGACATGTTCTGTTTATGTGACAAACGTTACTAATTGGCTGTCGGGTGGTGGTGGGTTCAACAACACATTTATATATTTAAACGATCTAACCCATAAAACGTGTATTATAGTTGAAAACCTACAATTGTGCCAAGTTTGGCCTGTCGGAGTGGGCCATTAGGGTGGCCACTCGGAGGGCAAAGCTCTGGGGAATCCGAGCAAGAGCTTCGAAGTATGATTGTGCACGGTGACACCCGCAGGGGTCTCGTGATGGATGGCAAATGGAAGATATTTTTTATCGCGAGAGGATTCCCTGCAAGGGATGTTAGGTTACTTATTCTTGTGAGGATGCCATTTACTGTATGAAGGGGCAGCGGTCAGCTGCATAGAACAGAGTATAAAATTCCCCGAGCTGTTGCTGTTTAAATCGTCGGTTTAATGAAGAATTTCACATCAGGTCTTTTTTACACAGCTACCCCACCCCTCATCGGACTCTGTGCAATCACACAAGGAATGTTTTTGGAAAAAATGTCGGTGTCAGAAAATTTTAAGGTTTAATCGTTTACAAATGCGCATTTCGTTACAGCTTCTCTTGTCCTTTAGACGTGCAAAGATAATTTCTGACAAAATATTGACACGTTTTCAAATTGTTTCGTAAATGGTTATAACTTTGCTCACGTATATACAGTACTTGGGCAATAATTCTGAGCTCCTGGAGTAGTGGTAAAGATTTAAGGGAGTTGATGTCTTTGCGACTTTGTGTAAATGTGTTTTACATTTTTTAGCTGAATCGTATATTCACAAGCATGTACACATGAGTTATACGCGTTTATATACAAAATTAAACCGATTTCTTTTCCATGCATCTTCTGTTATTTTGGTTACTTTAAGTTACGTTTTCCACTGCTGGATGAACATCTCGCCACGTGATGTTGGATGTCAGGTTTAGTTTGACCATACTTCACCATGCTGGTCACTGTTGGATGATAATAATGTCCACTTGCAATGCACCACCGCGCAGTATTCACTCGCCTTCGAATCGAGTCCTGCACCGCCGTTTCACATGCAAATTTGATTCTCAATCCCTGGGCCAACTTGCTCCTGATTAGCATGCGATTTGCCACATTTCGATCTCGGAGGTGATTAAATGCGCCGGCTTCCAGGCTTGTTGAGCCGCTCGGAGCCCAATTAACGAAAATTGTTGCCAAAGCAAAAGCGTGAGCTCGAATGTTTGTCCGTGTTATTTTCAAACCACCAGTCGAACGCCGGCCTCTGCCCACTCCGACCGTGCGGAGGCCCTGGCCGTCGGGGAGGCCCTCATGGTGCCACACGGCAAACGTGGGGCCCGGGTGGGCGCGTCGACGGTTGATCGCGTACAGGCGGTGCAACTCCCACAAATGAAACATCACACCTTGCTGATCTCGTGTCCAGGAGCATAAACGATCATCACGCAAACTCCGGTCATCCTCGCAGCAGCAGCTCTTGGCCATCGAACAAAGACGATCACCGCTTCCTTCCGATATTAGAAGCCACGAGCTATGAACGACTCGGAGGTTCGAGCAACCACAGCCGAGTGGGAAGGCAGCAGCAGCCCAGGCGGTGAGCCAGCTCCAAAATCCCCCAAGCACTGAAGTTCTCGATTTAGTACATTGAAAAACACGACGGTAAGTGAAACAACGTAAATCGAAACCAATTTTGCCATTCACTTGAGGGGCCGTCCATAAATGACGTCACGCAATTTTTGACCTCTCGTCACTCGGCGTCACAAAAAGTCAGACCCCCCCCCCTCAAATATGACGTCACAAAGCTCTGCCCCCCCCCCCAAAACCATATTTCCATTTTGAAAATAAAACATGCTTCAACTATTGTCATTGTAGTGCGTGGCGCTGCACTGATGTTGTAGGAGTGTTATAACAATTAGTGTTATAACAATTCTATACTTAAAGTTGCGCATTTTGATGTGACGTCACATTTCTCAAACCCCCCCCTCCCCCTCGTCACAAATGTCTGAACCCCCCCCCGAGGTGCATGACCGCGTTACCGTGTTCATTCTGTGGTGAAGGGATGAGGAAAAGGAAGAGGGAAAAGCATCCAGTGTCGCCGCACGCAGGCAACGTGTTTATTACACAGTGGTCAAAATATAAAAATGCATATATATGTAGTGGGTTCCACGGACACTGAAGACGTCTTTAGAGGCAACACGGTTTATTTGTAACTTTGAACAGAACTCCCCTTAACTCCCACTATCTAGGGAGGTACAGCCTCCGGGCTAGCGTGCCCTCGCACTGATCAAACCTGGCTCTCAGCCCTCTGGCTATCTGTGCCCTAGGGGAGGCTAACTGACCCGACCCAGCCAAGGTACGGGTCCTGACCACTGGTCCGAGCTCGGCCCAGCCCTTACAAGGACGTCGGACTCGAGGTCCCAGGGTCCTAGCTAGGGAGGCTACTCTGACCCGACCCAGCCAAGGTGCGGGTCCTGACCACTGGTCCCCGCTCGGCCCCGACCCTTATAAGGATGTCGGGTCCCAGTGTCCTAGCTAGGCTGGTCTTCTGTTCTTCGTCTTCGGAGCACTGCCCCGAGCTGTCCCAGAGGTGCCCCTTTAATACACCTCTCGGGGGCTCTCCGCCCCCGGTACCGCCCCCTCTCTAGAACCTTCCAGGGGGCTCTGGAAGAACCCCCCAACCCCTCACCTGGGGCCTGGCTCAGGGTGGCACCCCCTATGGGCTTGTGCCCGCAAATGCAGGTAAGTATACCGACGGTATAGGATGTGCATTTATGACGCTACATATATGCGAGAGAGTTTGTGGACAAGAGTCTGCTCTGCGGGAAGCAAGCATTGCCATACGAATGAGATGAGCTCGCGTTTGATGCGGGCAGTCTTGAGGACGACCGTCGACAGGCACGTGTGGAGGCACGCCGTGGTCACAGCGCAGCGCCGACTAGTGTAGGTGGTGATGGCCCAGTTGTAGAGAGGAATGCTGGAGCTTGGAGCAGATGTAGCCGAATGTAGGATAGAGCATCTTGAGGAGCGTTGCCCTCGACCCCCTCCGGGAGGCCGTATGGTTTACTTGGCACTCCCGTCCCTTAGAGTCCAGTCTGATGTAGGCCTCCTCAGGTTCCAGCAGCCTGGCTTCGTAGGTCTTCATTGCACCGCTCTGCTCGTCTAGCATTGTCTGAAGGGTCATATGTGGCTGCCTCCTGAATCTTCACCGTCCTGCAAACCTTACTCGACATCTCGTTGAGGACCCGAAGAAGGGCAGTATTCTCTTTGTTTTGTTTTTTACAAAAGGGCTTGTAAGAGCTCTCGTTCCTCCCACCGCGATCTCTGGTGTCAACTTGAACGGGGGGGGGGAGGGGAGACAAAGCTATGGCTTTTTTCCCAGGGGATCTGTCTTCCATGGAGCACAAAGATACAGGCGGAAGGTCCCCTTGGCCTAGCCATGAGGTCAGGCTCGAGTTGCTTACTGAGGACCCTACACCTAAGGAGGCTGTGGATCGTCCTAGGAAGCTCCAAAGTAGAAAACCAGCTTTCCAAGGCCCCCTATAAAGTGCCTGAGTCCAGGTAGAAAAATAGGAAAACTATCAAACAGGAAAGCGAGTGGTTATGTTGGGTCGAAAAAGGTAATGTTCTAATAATGTAGGGGTTGGAGCGGTCATTGCTGCTTACTCGGCCATGACGTCACTGCAACTCGTTTGATTAACACTTTTAAAATAAAAAATCACGACGCGTACTGAACATATTATTCCGAATCGGTTTTACCACCACTACCACCATGACACAGTGGCAAGGCTGGCACATCGCAGTGCAGCTGCTACGCTGAATCATATGAATAAATATAATCAAATCTAGAAATATCCTTTCTGTACCCAGGAGAGCCACATTGAGTCTCGAGACTCATTATTAGCTCCGTGCTGCATTGAGATGTTTGGACAATTTCAAGCATCAGGGTTCGGCACGTAGGAGGAAACCGGAGAAACGCGCAAATGTTGTGAAGCTGGCTTGGTGGTAGAAGTCAGTCCAGAACATTTGGCCCCACACCTATCACTGTAACGAATCAGTGTTCTACGGGGGCATTCTAAGCGAGGACTGATTGTATTAAAATCTACTTTGATCTACGAATCGTAATGTATCAATAATGTTAACGTGTAACATGCCCCACGGTTTTTCTTAATCTGGAAGGAGAGAACAACGGATGATCTGTGTGCTGATGATGTTGGTGATGATCTCGTAATGGCTGTTCACTTCGAGGAGTGGGAGAGTCTGATGGTGAACCTGGATCGTGCCAATAAGAGGTAGGGCCTTACCATTCGCCCTACCAAATAAATCAAAGCAGTACCTGCCTTGATATTTTGTATGTCTTCAAGGACTCCACCCCCTCAACTCCGCATGATAGGTAGTTGTGGAAAGAGTGGAGGTATTCCCATATCTGGGCAGTTGTTCATGACCAGCTCCAATTTCAGAGCGAAGGTCTTACTCTGAATTAGTTCAATGGCATATCCTTTTTTCAGCTGTTTAGCGCCGTATAAAAGTTACATGGCCTATCACTTCATACAAAGCTCTGGTTCTTTTCTGCCAAACTTGTCCTCTCCCTCCCAGCTATAACCTCCCGAAAGCAACATGTGACCTTTGTTTTGGCGTGACAAACACCAGTGAAAGCAAAACACCGAAAGTGTAATGACTACACATAATGCAAGAATCTCAATTGTATTTCTCAACGGGTATTGAATATGAAGTCCCAGGAGTGGTGAAGGTGCATCAGCCTGCAGACCCACAGGTGGCAGCGGTGGATTGGCTTGCAGACGTTGGGGTGGTGGTGGATTGGCCTGCAGACGTTGGGGTGGTGGTGGATTGGCATGCAGACGCTGGGGTGGCAGCGGTAGATCGGCCTGCAGACGCAGGGGTGTCGGTGGTGGATCGGCCTGCAGATGTAGGGGTAGCGGCGGTGGATCTTCCAGCAGTAGCCGACCAGTGAAGTTCTCGAATAAATTTACGCAATTTGCCGAACCTGGTGGCTTTGGCACAGGCGGTGGTGGTGGTGGATCTCCCAGCAAAAGCTGGGGAGGCAGTGGTGCATCTGCCAGCATGAGCTGGGTTGGGATGACAGCGTTGGATCTCCCGGCAGCAGCCGGGGTGGTGGTGGCGGTGTTGGAGATGCCAGCAGCAGCCGGGGTGGCAGCGCTGAATTTGCCAACATCAAGCGCCATGGCGGTGGGGGTGAATAATATGCCAGAAGCAGTCGGGGTGGGGGTGGCGATGCATCTCCCAACAGCATCCCTGGTGGTGGCGGCGGAACTGCATGTGGCTGCCAGGATGGCGTTGGAGGCAGTGGTGGTGTTGGTGGAGACCGTGGCCGTGGCTTTCTCCAGCTCCTTGAGCTATCGACGCATCATTTCCAACTGCAGATGGCGCTCCACATTCTCCCGTTTGTATACTTGAGTGCAGGGAAATCATCGACAGTTTGGTCAACATTAGCCCCTACACGAGCCTTCTAATCATCGCAACTCTTCAAACTATATCGCTTATATAATGTACATAATTTCAGTCACAACAAAAATTACATATAACACATCGGGGCTGTGAAAATTACGGCTTCGTATTGTCATGCGAACGGTGAGGAATCAGCCCAGAACTACACGGGAGGATCTTGTCAATGATCTCAAGGCAGCTGGGACCATAGTCTCCAAGAAAACAATTGGCAACACACTACGCCGTGAAGGACTGAAATCCTGCAGCGCCTGCAAGGTCCCCCTGCTCAAGAAAGGTCATATACATGCCCGCCTGAAGTTTGCCAATGAACATCTGAATGATTCAGAGGACAACTGGGTGAAAGTGTTGTGGTCAGATGAGACCAAAATGAAGCTCTTTGACATCAACTCAACTCACCGTGTTTGGAGGAGGAGGAATGCTGCCTATGACCCCAAGAACAGCATCCCCACCGTCAAACATGGAGGTGGAAACATTATGCTTTGGGGGTGTTTTTCTTCCAAGGGGACAGGACAACTTCACCGCATCAAAAGGACGATGGACGGGGCCATGTACCATCAAATCTTGGGTGAGAACCTCCTTCCCTCAGCCAGGGCATTGAAAATGGGTCGTGGATGGTTATTCCAGCATGACAATGACCCAAAACACACGGCCAAGGCAACAAGGGAGTGGCTCAAGAAGAAGCACATTAAGGTCCTGGAGTGGCCTAGCCAGTCTCCAGACCTTAATCCCATAGAAAATCTGTGGAGGGAGCTGAAGGTTCGAGTTGCCAAACGTCAGCCTCGAAACCTTAATGACTTGGAGAAGATCTGCAAAGAAGAGTGGGACAAAATCCCTCCTGAGATGTGTGCAAACCTGGTGGTCCAACTACAAAAAACGTCTGACCTCTGTGATTGCCAACAAGGCTTTTGCCACCAAGTACTAAGTCATGTTTTGCAGAGGGGTCAAATACTTATTTCCCTGATTAAAATGCAACTCAATTTATAACATTTTTAACATGCGTTTTTCTGGATTTTTTTGTTATTCTGTCTCTCACTGTTCAAATAAACCTACCATTCAAATTATAGACTGATCATTTCTTCGTCAGTGGGCAAACGTACAAAATCAGCAGGGGATCAAATACTTTTTTCCCTCACTGTATGTGAGGAGTCTGTGGGTCGCAACATCACGTACGGCTGGAAGTAGGACATTCCAGACTAAGAGGGTTCATGATGGCAATGTCAACGACACTGAACCAGCCAGCACAACTCACTGCCAATAACACATATCACATAATTCACTCTTAAGCAATTGTTCAATCAATTAATTTAATCACTACAATTAAAACCAAAGAATCTCCCAGAACAAACACTTCGCACTCTCCTCCGTCAGCCACCTGCATCGACAATAAAAACGCATCAGTCCAGCAGTGGATAAAACCTGGCGTGGGAGGTATGGGGGGGGCGGCTTACACTTGCGGTGGACAGCAGGGGGGTGTCTGGATGCAGTAGCCATCGCAGATCAAGCGGTAGTACTTGTCATCGACTGCCATGCGCCAGGGTAATGGGCCTCTCCTACACCCACACACATCACACATCCAGCGGCACGCACGTCACACCGAGGAGCACGCACGTCACACACCGAGCAGGTTGCACAGGTCTCCTTTATCAAGACAAACGTGGAGCAGATTACAACTACAACTCTTCTACGCCTGTCACAATGCCCCCCTTTCCCCCCCTCCCCAGTTTATGGGGTGGCGCGGGCCTCACTCCCCCCTTCGCGTCAGCCCCTACTAATAAATGGTCCGGTTGCATTGTGAATGCACCACTCGAATGACGTGCAGTCCCGTGGCACACTGTAACGGGCTCGTGATTTACTCACTAAAATTCAATGTAAAAAAATAAAAACGATCCCAAGACATTATTTAAAATAAAGGATGGCCATCGTGTGTCAGCATCACAGGCGAAAATTGGCATGTAAAAAAACTTCAATGGGAATCACTCAATTGGGATTGCTCGCAGCAAACAGCACTTGACCTGCTTGCAGGTTAGGTGCTGAATAACCGTGTGTCACACAGAGAACAGTTGCCACTGAGGGTGCCCTTTTCAAATGCTTGAGATGATATGTGATTATCGGGTGTAACTGTGCACACTTAAAAAATTATAAGCGAACTATTATCGTTTCTGGTGGCAGGGTGGTGCAGCGGTGATCTTTGACCCTCGCAACAAGAAGGGCCTTGGTTAATTATCCGACTGGCACTTTGCGGAGTTTTCTACGTTCTCCCCTTTGTTCTGTATGGGTTATCCAGTTTGCTCACAATGTAACTGGGTATTGGCCAAGCATCCCAATGCTAAAGTTACCTGCAAATTACTTCACTGGGATGACACTCGGCAGCAGAGCCGGATGATGGCTTGCTGGGGCCCTATGCCATTGTCAAGCTTAAGAGGCCCCTTCTATGAATGCCTGTATATTTTGTAAGCAGAATGAAAATCACTGCTTTGGAGAGTCTTTTTTTCTCACCGATCTTAATTTTTTTAAACATTATGTTAAAACTCGAAACCTTGAGTCCATTTCTTGTTTCGTATTTAGAGCCCCCCCCTCTCTTAATGCGAGGCCCTAAGCTGTAAGTGTAGCCGGTGTGAGCTCGCCTGTGATGAATCACACGTATAATTGTGCACTCTTATTTTCTATGGGTGGCCAGGAGAATTTATTATTATTCAAGTGAATGCAATGGTGATCAGGGGATTGGACCCAGAGCCCCACGTACACAGTAGAGTACAAGGGAACGCCCACAGTACAGATTTGAGCTGACCTCCAGATTGAGAAATTGAACTGTGTTATGACTTGGAGGGTGTTTCTGAACGCGATTGTTATCGACCCGTCCCGAAGGGAGGAGAGGGGACAGGGTGGACCGGCTGCATGAGCTTACTCTTTGGCACTGCACAGCACAACATCGCCTGCCTACTGCAAAAAACTCGGCAGGACCTTCCTGAAAATAAAAGTCTTCGGAATCAGTGAGGCCTGTCCTTCGGAGGACAGGCGTAGTCTTGGTCGTCACAAGCGAACATTTGTTTCTCCACATTAATTTGTATCCCCGGGTTACCATCAGGGCTGGGCGCTGCAAGCTTAGCTTCTGAGATCTGATGAGACTGGTAGCCGTTTTTTAAAAGGTAATTTCGGCATCTGGAGCCCAAGCATGCAACAACTTTATGCAACTTCTTGGTTCTTTCGGTAAAGTCACGTAGAATGGAAATAAAATAATAAAAATAAAACATAATAAAAAATAAAATTCTCACGACGTTTCGGCCACAACACAAGTAGCCTTCTTCAGGTGAAGGAACAGAACTGTCGGGACGACAGCGCTTCAATAACTGCTGCTAAAATTCGCAGGGTCTTTTAAGTTAGGTGGGAGAGGTAAAGCGCCTTGACAAAGGAGTTTACATATCAAACAGGATAATTTAGCATTGAAATAGCTGTGTTAAAGTGTTGGATCAGCAGGGTGTTAAAGTCAGAAATTAGCATGTAACTGGGAGATTAGCATGATGTTAATGTGAGGGATTAGCATGCGACTGGTCACGGAAATAGCTATGTTAAAGTCAAAGTTTACATATCAACAGAGGCATTTAGTATATGGACGCTAAAGGACTGCAACAACCCAACTATTATACAATGAAACCGATGTGAAAAAAAACTAAGTATAAACTACATCAATATAATAAATGTACTCAATATATTCTTCAATAAGTTGAGCTATAAACATAAAGTAACTGGGTATACACTACACTATATAATGAATACCATATAGTAAACGAATTAACAAAACTAAAATATAAAATAACAAAACTAAAATATAAAATATAAACTACATCAATGTTATCAATAAACTCCATATACTCTCCAATCAGCTGAGCTACTAACAATAAGTCATTATACATTACAATGCCCTATGGCGAAAAAATGGGTGGCGTTTTTTTCCTTCTTTCCAACGTTAGCACCACGGAGAGCGACGAGCCTCGTTCAGACGGACGAGTCCATCCATGCTCGGAACGGAGGAGGGGGGAGAAACAGCCACGATGCGCTGCTCTGTCCTGTGTTGCGTTACAACCATGCCATAAACTAGACTACTATACATTGTAATGTTATACCTTCCAATCTAAACTACATTGTATTATATCGTATACACAGCCCAATGTAAGCTCTAACATTATGCAGTATATTGATATGTCTCCAACTAAAATTTTCCAACATTACACGACTATTCACCATAATATACACTACCATAGACAAACCCACCCTTGAATTATAAAATGCGTTACTTTACACTAACCTATACTTTAGACTGTAAAATGTTAGACTTGTAATATTACACTATGTATTATTCTACCAACCCTACTGTATACCACACTGCTGTATATTCACTATACAATTACGATACTATATATTGCCTTATGAATTATGTTAAACATTACAATGTTATACTATTTATTATTATATAACATGCTATAAACCATACCATTGACCGTCGTGTGAAAGGTATTAAGAGGCAGTGCCAGTGAATGGACTGCGGTCTGAAAGTCACCATAAAATACAATCAATTAAGAACCGAAATGGTTTATAACATCTTTCCAATGGTTACTAAGCCAGAATCCATCTTCTCGGTTGAAATTGTCTCTGTGTTTGTATATGTGGATGGCCTCATGAACGAATCTCTCATGGTAGCCGGATGGCTTGCAGAGAACGTCCGTCTTGGAGAAGTCAATGTCATGTGAGCCCACTGAATTATAACAGTGATCTGCCACGGCTGAGGTGTTCGTCCTACCATGTTTCAAGTCTGCTTTATGTTCACGGATGCGGTCCGAGATATGTCGTTTGTTTTCTCCAATGTAACTGCTACCACAGAGGCAACTTAGTTTGTAGACGCCCGGGTACTGTATGTCTGGAACCACATCTTTTACAGACGGAACCAGATCACGCATTTTATGTACTGTGTTGAATCGGACCTGGATCTAGTGTTTATTCAGGATTTTGGAGATCTTTTTTGTGACCCCCGCAATGTAGGGTAAGGTGATGGTTTTGAATGGCTCCTCAAGAGGATTCTTCTTGATGGCTGGAGTGATGGCTTTGCGGATTGTGTAGTCGGAGTAACCATTAGCCTTGAGAGCTTGGTGTACGTGCTTGAGTTCACTGGCAATGTGTTCCTGGTCGGAAATGCATTGGGCACAATGGTATAGAGTCTTGATGAGGGAGTTCTTCTGGGATGGATGGTGGTGGGAATCCGGTTTTAAGTAAGCATCCGTATGGGTAGCTTTCCTGTAGACAGAGTGGCTCATTGAACCATCAGGTCTCCTTTTAATAAGGACATACACAAAGGGTAGCTTGCCATCTTTTTCGACTTCCATGGTAAATCTGATGGCTGGGTGTATGGAATTGATGTGGTCGAGGAATTGGTCTACAGCAGGCCGGCCATGTGGCCAGATGATAAAAGTGTCATCCACGTACCTCTTCCATAACGTCGGGCGTAGAGTGGCAGTCTGGATGGCATCAGTTTCAAATTTCTCCATGAAAACGTTGGCCCCCGTGGTGCCTCACCACAAACGTGGGGCCCGGTCAGCCGCGTCGACTGTCGTGATCGCGTACAGGTGGTGAAACTGCCACACATGAACCATGATACCTTGCTGATCTCGTGTCAAGGAGAATAAACCAGCAGCCCGTCGTTAGCAATGGGAATGATCGGTAAGGGAACACATTGGTCTCTACAGAGGCACTCCACTATTATACACCACTACTATACAGTAAACATTGGGCTCTATGGAGGCCTATCGTTAAGGGATTACCCGTGAACATGGGGTGGTCGTTAAGAGGGGTTCTATTGTATATAACAAGTTTAAATATTTAATAAGTTAATAGAGAGTACTCAACTGAGATGGCGGAGGAGTTTGCTAAACTCACAATACAAAGGCCACTGTCCCAGCCTCTGTGGTTGGACCATCTCTAGCTCCACCCACCTACCTTGATGCACCTATCTCAGGCCTATATAAGACCTTGTCTCAGCAACTTTCTCTCTCACCTGACCTGAAGACGATTGCTTGTGTTGCGATCGAAACGTCGTGATATTTTTATTATTTTTTATCTACGTGGCTTTACCAAAGGACCCATAGAATATAATCATAAACAGGTTACGTCCTCTACATGGACCCCCCCCCCCCTCATTATTAATCATGAGCAGGTGACGTCCTCCAAATGGACACCCCCCTCCATTGATAATAATTAGCGGGTGACATCACTCCACATGGGGGGGGGGGGGGGGGGCGAGGTGCCTCCTCTCCCCTCCTAAGCGTCAACTTATCAACTCACTACAAAGGCAGAACCCTCACGTAACGCGATCTCCATAACGCTATTGAGACATCTAAGTAAAAAGAACGTCATGATGAACAAGGGATTATAACCTTTAAAGGAAATAGGTCTGTCACCGCGGCCTTACAAATTGCACACAAATGGATGCAATTAATATCACTTTGCGGTCTGCTTTGCGCTTGCAAGTTTCAGATTTACTGCAATACACCCATGCTTGGACGGGCAAAAGGCTAGTAAACAAATAATCCCCTCGCCCACTCCCCACCACGATATCACACAATGATATAGTACTTCCTTGTACAGTATACCCAATAAAGACCAAATCTAATCCCCATGATAGGTAAATTGATATACATAGAGCTTGCCGGCGATAGGTCTAAACCACGAACTATGAACTCGTGATATTCAAGGGTCTCCCGTATTTGGAATTTGCATGTTCTCCCCATGGTCACGTTGAGATAATGACTATGAATTTTCACATAAGCCACCTCGTTGAGCAATCATATGTGGCCAGGCTGCTTCTGGAAAAGAGCTATATATCTCAGTGGGCCTTACCTGGTCAAATAAAAATAGGTTGCTTACAGGAGTTGAATGGATTGCCACATCACAGGGATGTGAGGAATCACAGCATGGAGAGGGCTTCATCCAGCAGTGGATTGAGTGTTCTTGTTGAAACGTGTGTATTTAATATTTCTCTGATGTTCTTTTAGTCTCGTGCTGATCATTCGTCCTGTTTGCCCAACATAACATTTGCCACAAGTGCAGTTAATCCTGTACAAACCTTCTGTTGATAGCTTAGGTAATACATATTTTATACCAGAAGTCGAGTTCAAGAAACATAAGTACGTTTTTATTTCAACTGAAATGTATATATACATATATAAATATACATGTCCATACAACCACGTCTCAATGTCTATGTCTGGGAGAACATGCTAGTTTCTCCCTCTGTGGAGTCTCCACCACTTCTCTTTCTTCTTGTTTCCCAGCTCCTCGTCTTGGTGCTCCTTCCCTCTGTCTCCTCCTCGTTCATTCTCCTCTTCATCTTTCTCCAGCTGCCGTGTGCAGCACATGAAGCTCCAAATTGCCCAACGCCAGAAACTGTTCTTTCTCTCTCCCTTAGTAGATGGGATGTGCTTAATCTCTTTCTTCTCTTCCTGAACACTCTCTGCCCTCCAAGATTGCTCACATCTTCCTTCCTCATTCACCACTTCCTGCTTTGTATCGTCTTCAATCGTGTCGACCTCCTTGAGCTCTACCTCATTTGCCTCTAACTCAATAGCTCCTACTTCTTTTGCGTCTACCTCTATTGCCTCTACATCATTCGCCTCTACCAAAATCGCCTCACTCTCCTCCACCTCAAAATCCCCTACCTCCACTTCTACCTCAATCACCTCTATGTCATT
Organism: Petromyzon marinus; assembly: GCF_048934315.1. Taxonomy (NCBI): domain Eukaryota; kingdom Metazoa; phylum Chordata; class Hyperoartia; order Petromyzontiformes; family Petromyzontidae; genus Petromyzon; species Petromyzon marinus. The sequence continues at coordinate 2,093,279 of NC_133721.1, forward strand.
CGCCTCTAACTCATTCGGCTCTACCTCCATAACCACCTCCTGCTTGGCCTCTCCCTCAATCTCCTCATTTGCCCCTTCCTGCTTTATTTCCTCCACCACGTTCTCAACTTTTTTTGCCATTTCCTGTTTGGCCTTTAGCTCATTCGTGTCTACCTCATTGATCAAGACCTGCATGGCCTTTTCTTCGATCGTGTCGACCTGAATTGCCTCGACCTGTTTCACCAATTCCCGCTTTGTATCTCTCTCAATCCCTTCTACGACATTGGCAACAACCTCTTTCACCACTTCCTGCTTGGCCACTGCATCTACCTCAATCACCGCTACCTCTACCTCACTCGCCACTTCCTTCTTGGGCTCTACATCATTCCCCTCTCCCTCAATCTCGTTTTCCTTCATCTCTTCTACTTCCCGAAATTTCATCTCAGTCCTTCGTAGCTTCCTATTCCTACGTTTCCTCTGAACACCATCCTCTCCTTCTTTCTTTGTCTCCACAACATTATCAACTTTCTTAGCCACTTCCTGTTTGGCTATTCCCTCATTCCCATCTACCTCACTTGCCTCTACCTCTTTCCCTAAGTCCTCCTTGGCATCTCTCTCAATCCCTTCTACGACAATGGCCACTACCTCTTTCACAAATTCCTGTGTGGCCACTGCATCTACCTCAATCACCGCTACCTCTACCTCATTTGCCTCTACCTCACTCGCCACTTCCTTCTTGGGTTCTCCATCATTCCCCTCTCTCTCAATCTCGTTTTCCTTCATCTCTTCTACTTCCCGAACTTTCATCTCAATCCTTCGTAGCTTCCTATTCCTACGTTTCCTCTGAACACAATCCTCTCCCTCTTTCTTTGTCTCCACAATATTCTCAACTTTCTCCGCCACTTCCTGTTTGGCCATTCCCTCATTCCGATCGACCTCATTTGGCTCTACCTCTTCTGCTAATACCTGTTTTGCATCTCTCTCAATCCCCTCTATGACATTGGCCACTATATCTTTCACCACTTCCTGCTTGGCCACTGCTTCTACCTCAATCACCGCTACCTCTGCCTCATTCGCTAATTCCCGCTTGTCATCTCCTTCTAATACCTCTACCTTATTCAACTCTACCTCATTCATCACATCCTCCAAAGCCACTGCCTCAATCATCTCTACCTCAATCGTCCCAACCTCCACCACTTCCTGCATGGGCTCTCCCTCAATCCCCTCTCTCTCAGCCACCTCTTCTTTCACTGTCTCCAGAACTTTCTCCTTGTTCTTGTGTTTATTCCTATTCCTACGTTTCCTCTGAACACCATCCTCTCCCTCTTTCTTTGTCTCCACAACATTATCAACTTTCTTAGCCACTTCCTGTTTGGCTATTCCCTCATTCCCATCTACCTCACTTGCCTCTACCTCTTTCCCTAAGTCCTCCTTGGCATCTCTCTCAATCCCTTCTATGACATTGGCCACTACCTCTTTCACAAATTCCTGTGTGGCCACTGCATCTACCTCAATCACCGCTACCTCTACCTCATTTGCCTCTACCTCACTCGCCACTTCCTTCTTGGGTTCTCCATCATTCCCCTCTCTCTCAATCTCGTTTTCCTTCATCTCTTCTACTTCCCGAACTTTCATCTCAATCCTTCGTAGCTTCCTATTCCTACGTTTCCTCTGAACACAATCCTCTCCCTCTTTCTTTGTCTCCACAATATTCTCAACTTTCTCCGCCACTTCCTGTTTGGCCATTCCCTCATTCTGATCGACCTCATTTGGCTCTCCCTCTTCTGCTAATACCTGTTTTGCATCTCTCTCAATCCGCTCTATGACATTGGCTGCTATATCTTTCACCACTTCCTGCTTGGCCACTGCTTCTACCTCAATCATCACTACCTCTGCCTCATTCGCTAATTCCCGCTTGTCATCTCCTTCTAATACCTCTACCTTATTCAACTCTACCTCATTCATCACATCCTCCAAAGCCACTGCCTCAATCATCTCTACCTCAATCGTCCCAACCTCCACCACTTCCTGCATGGGCTCTCCCTCAATCCCCTCTCTCTCAGCCACCTCTTCTTTCACTGTCTCCAGAACTTTCTCCTTGTTCTTGTGTTTATTCCTATTCCTACGTTTCCTCTGAACACCATCCTCTCCCTCTTTCTTTGTCTCCACAACATTATCAACTTTCTTAGCCACTTCCTGTTTGGCTATTCCCTCATTCCCATCTACCTCACTTGCCTCTACCTCTTTCCCTAAGTCCTCCTTGGCATCTCTCTCAATCCCTTCTATGACATTGGCCACTACCTCTTTCACAAATTCCTGTGTGGCCACTGCATCTACCTCAATCACCGCTACCTCTACCTCATTTGCCTCTACCTCACTCGCCACTTCCTTCTTGGGTTCTCCATCATTCCCCTCTCTCTCAATCTCGTTTTCCTTCATCTCTTCTACTTCCCGAACTTTCATCTCAATCCTTCTTAGCTTCCTATTCCTACGTTTCCTCTGAACACAATCCTCTCCCTCTTTCTTTGTCTCCACAATATTCTCAACTTTCTCCGCCACTTCCTGTTTGGCCATTCCCTCATTCTGATCGACCTCATTTGGCTCTCCCTCTTCTGCTAATACCTGTTTTGCATCTCTCTCAATCCCCTCTATGACATTGGCTGCTATATCTTTCACCACTTCCTGCTTGGCCACTGCTTCTACCTCAATCATCACTACCTCTGCCTCATTCGCTAATTCCCGCTTGTCATCTCCTTCTAATACCTCTACCTTATTCAACTCTACCTCATTCATCACATCCTCCAAAGCCACTGCCTCAATCATCTCTACCTCAATCGTCCCAACCTCCACCACTTCCTGCATGGGCTCTCCCTCAATCCCCTCTCTCTCAGCCACCTCTTCTTTCACTGTCTCCAGAACTTTCTCCTTGTTCTTGTGTTTATTCCTATTCCTACGTTTCCTCTGAACACCATCCTCTCCCTCTTTCTTTGTCTCCACAACATTATCAACTTTCTTAGCCACTTCCTGTTTGGCTATTCCCTCATTCCCATCTACCTCACTTGCCTCTACCTCTTTCCCTAAGTCCTCCTTGGCATCTCTCTCAATCCCTTCTATGACATTGGCCACTACCTCTTTCACAAATTCCTGTGTGGCCACTGCATCTACCTCAATCACCGCTACCTCTACCTCATTTGCCTCTACCTCACTCGCCACTTCCTTCTTGGGTTCTCCATCATTCCCCTCTCTCTCAATCTCGTTTTCCTTCATCTCTTCTACTTCCCGAACTTTCATCTCAATCCTTCGTAGCTTCCTATTCCTACGTTTCCTCTGAACACAATCCTCTCCCTCTTTCTTTGTCTCCACAATATTCTCAACTTTCTCCGCCACTTCCTGTTTGGCCATTCCCTCATTCCGATCGACCTCATTTGGCTCTACCTCTTCTGCTAATACCTGTTTTGCATCTCTCTCAATTCCCTCTATGACATTGTCTGCTATATCTTTTACCACTTCCTGCTTGGCCACTGCTTCTACCTCAATCCCCACTACCTCTGCCTCATTCGCTAATTCCCGCTTGCCATCTCCTTCTAATACCTCTACCTTATTCAACTCTACCTCATTCATCACATCCTCCAAAGCCACTGCCTCAATCATCTCTACCTCAATCGTCTCAACCTCCACCACTTCCTGCATGGGCTCTCCCTCACTCCCCTCTCTCTCAGCCACCTCTTCTTTCACTGTCTCCAGAACTTTCTTCTTGTTCTTGTGTTTCTTCCTATTCCTACGTTTCCTCTGAACACCATCCTCTCCCTCTTTCTTTGTCTCCACAACAGTATCAACTTTCTTAGCCACTTCCTGTTTGGCTATTCCCTCATTCCCATTTACCTCACTTGCCTCTACCTCTTTCCCTAAGTTCTCCTTGGCATCTCTCTCAATCCCTTCTACGACATTGGCCACTACCTCTTTCACAAATTCCTGTGTGGCCACTGCATCTACCTCAATCACCACTACCTCTACCTCACTCGCCACTTCCTTCTTGGGCTCTCCATCATTCCCCTCTCCCTCAATCTCGTTTACCTTCATCTCTTCTACGTCCCGAACTTTCATCTCAGTCCTTCGTAGCTTCCCATTCCTATGTTTCCTCTTAACACAATCCTGTCCCTCTTTCTTTGTCTCCACAACATTCTCAACTTTCTCCGCCACTTCCTGTTTGACCATTCCCTCATTCCCATCGACCTCATTTGGCTCTACCTCTTCTGCTAATACCTGTTTTGCATCTCTCTCAATCCCCTCTATGACATTGGCCACTATATCTTTCACCACTTCCTGCTTGTCCACTGCTTCTACCTCAATCACCGCTACTTCTGCCTCATTCGCTAATTCCCGCTTGCCATCTCCTTCTAACACCTCTACCTTATTCAACTCTACCTCATTCATCACATCCTCCAAAGCCACTGCCTCAATCATCTCTACCTCAATCGTCCCAACCTCCACCACTTCCTGCATGGGCTTTCCCTCACTCCCCTCTCTCTCAGCCACCTCTTCTTTCACTGTCTCCTCCAGAACTTTCTTCTTGTTCTTATGTTTCTTCCTATTCCCACGTTTTCTCTTCATACCATTTCTCTCCCCCACTTTCTCCATCTCTTCAATCTCGTTCTCAACCTTGTTGCTATTCTGACATGTCTGCTTCACATCCTCATTATTGGTGCTGACTCCTGCCTGCTGCTGCTCTTCTGCCTTTTGCTGCTGCTGCTGCTGGTGGTGGTGGATGATGAAGCTCTTCAGCTCGGTGCTGTTCTGGAATTGCAGCAGCTCCCGCTGATATTTGGCCTGCTGCTGTGCACAATGATCCAGCAGGATCATCTCAAGCTCCAGAATCTGGCGCTTAGCTTCTAGTCTTGTGTCAACGAGGAACCTCTTTCGCTGCCCCTTCGAGCGACGGTCTGGGGAGTCACATGGGGAGGAGAGAGCAGCACCACAATTGATTCGTTAATGGGTATTTGAGTATTTCCTGTATGATAATAGGTTTTTCCCGTTTTTACTGGCAACAAAACAGGTGTTAAGATGTTAAAACACCAAACTGAAACCTTTTACAAGGAATCATGTCTGCATTAACCATGATGCTTGTGGTCAGAATGCAAACAAAAAACATACTCTGATAATATATGCATTGTCCTTGAAACTGATTGGTCCACACCAGGGACAGCTTTCTTTTGAGCCTCGTCTCAAACGGTGTTAGACCAGAGGACGCCAAAAGGCGTATTTCCTGTATGTTATTTTGGTAAAGAAACTTGGCACCATTGACAGGAATCTAACTTAACTTGAGACCGATGTAACAATGATAACACTGTAGGGAGGTCTGGAGGTTGACTCATGTGCCGGAGACACCTCCTCCTCCAAATAACTTCATTAGGATTATGGGCTGGTTGGGGAGGCCATATTAAGTTTGCGAGGTCTGGAAACTCCACGGCAAACATAGATAAACTTCCGTTATCTCAGAAAAAGTAAGATGGATTGATGGGCAAGCTGTGGAGGTCTGGCTAAATTTATAAGATGTCCATTGTTTCACAAGAGAGAACATGAATTGGATAAGAAATACACTATTAATTCTTATACACTGGTCCATTCATACAATTAGTATATTAGTGGGCAACGTTAGAGAAGATAAAGGGAGGAGAGGAGAAGAGGAGGGCCGGGGTGCCCGGAGCCCAGAGAGTGCCCAGAGGGGCCAGAGAGCCAGGGGCAACCCTGATGTTTCTGTTGGCTGGATAGCATGTGCTCCCGTGCATGTGAGGTTGCTCTCAACAGAAGTCATTCCTTGCACGAGAATGGCTGAAACGCTGAGTAACCACTCAGAGGTATAGTGGTTAAGCAGTGGAGACGGTATAGTGGTAAAACAGTGGAGATTTTAAAAGCAAAGTTTAAGATTTGCATTTGTCAATTTATATTGAGCCGATACATATGGCAAGTGAAATTAAGAAGACTTAAAGTGAGTTTTGCAGAAAGAGAGGATACATGTGTGTCTCTTGGAGAAGGAAAGGCATTGCTCAAAACTGTGCTGCAAGGTCACGTGCCATGAATCACATGAGTTTAGAAAAAACGTGACTGTAAACCAACAAGCCTGTGAATAATTATCATGGTGAAGACACCTCTATACGTTGGATACTGAAGGAAATCCATCGTGCTACACATCGTCAAAGCCCGACAACACCTGACATTCGAGAAAGAAGTACAATTGCATCGTTCTACACATCGTCAATACCCCACCACATCTGGAGAGTCACCAGCTGCATCAAGCACCTGACTGTTGTATTGTTCGAAAGACACTGTGTGTAACGACTTTACATCCGCCGGCACTGCGGGTTTCTAAACGCCTGCCATGTCACCTTCTCAACACTAGCGTCTGAGACCGTCTGATACAGACTGAAAGCTTATTTCCTTTGTTGCACTGTTTGTCTTTTCATGAATGTCATATTGTGCACTGGGTTATGCCTTATTAACCTAAATTCTGAATTTAGCTATTCATGTATTTCTATTACAGTATCACATATTCTTTGGACCAAGTGTCAATTGCCTATTTGATGACTGGTACTCTGATTCTTTTTTTTACAAATCAGGGACTTGTTTTAATTAAAATGTGTCTGTGTGTGTGGTTGAACGGTGTAACAAATCCATGCGTTACATGTGTAGTGTTGCAGCGCCGACCTGGTCAAGGCCTATGATACAATCAGTAGGCCAGGGCTCTGGATTGTTACTCGTATTTCCGGAGTCCCTAACCCTCTGCTCACAATCATTAAGGACCTTCACGATGGTGGGCAGGCCCGGATAAAGTTGCGTGCCCGGGAGTCAGAGCAATTTCCTGTTTACAGTGGGGTGCGACAGGGATCTACTCTGGCTGACACATTATTTAGCATCATCTTCGACCACATAGTTCGAGAAGTTTTTTTATGGCTGTACCGGTGGATTTTTTAATATTTGCTACAGATACAATGGGAGGCTGATTGATGCCTGGGTGAGGTCAAGGGATGGCTCCCTACTGGTCAACCATGTTATGTACACTGATCATTTGGAAGTTGATGCTCACACTGAAAAATAGTTGGAGGTTCTGCTGCTAAGCCTGGAGCGTGTGACAAAGAGGTGGTGCCTTACCATCAGCCCCACCAAAACTAAGCACCCGCCTGAGTATTTTGTGTAATTTATACTCCGCCCCCTCAACTACTCTTGAGTGATGGGGTAATTGTAGAGAGAAGTTTACGTACCTGGATAGTGTGCGTATGCAAAAATTCTGGTTTGGCAGCAGAGGTCTCACTCCGAATCGGTCAAGTGGCATATTTTCATCAGCTTCGTAACACTTTGGGGTATCTACCTGGTCTGTCACTCGACACAAAACGCTGGGTCTTCTTGGCCAATGATAGAATAAATAAAAAATCTGAACCAGCTTTACACTTTCAGACTGGCCTGCCTACGATCCATCCTGGGTTTAACTAGGCTGGAATGTGTGAAGAGCTCACAGTGAGCTCCACTGGTGGGCAGGGCTGCATTGCCTGGGTCATGTAGCCTGCTTGCTCAGCCACCGCATGCCCAAGCAGCCTCTGTTTTTCCAGATAGAGGGGGCTAAATGGGCGTGGCATGGCCTGGAGAAGAGATGGACTGATGCAGTACAGGAGGATACGGAACTAAGTGGACTTGCCAAAGACTGGTACCACTGGTGTCAATATCTGCCTCTATGGAGGAAGCTCGTGAAGGATGCTTATGGGAAGTTGGTGGCAGTTGCCCTCAAGCAAAAAAGGAGGGTGAGAGGAGTGACGCTCACAACAACAGACGGTGCACTGGATGACTAAAACGCAGCAAGTTGGCACAGTAGGATGCAAAGGTGGTGCGTCTGCCAGTCATCTCAGTCAGTCAACCCATCGCACTGGGGTCTGTCCCCTGATCTCCTGTCGGCAAGCCTTCGACACTTCAAGTGGCCTCGGAGTGCACCAGGCCTGGCACAAGCGCCATGGTGACGTCTCCGTCACTTAGTGGCGAATGAGGGCTGTTGTTGTTATCTGAGTCGGTTAGGGGCCTCCCCTAGGTCCACTCAGCCTCAAATAAGTATCTGATACGGTGTGTAAACATCGCCACTTGGGAGACAAATACGGACAAGTGTGGTGCTGGCAACCCACCCCTCGTGTGCGGTGCCGGCCGTCATAGGTGCTCACTAACAGCACTTGCTCCTACAGTGTTTCAAGGCTATACACAAGATTTCTGTCTTTGTTTGTGTCTATGTGCAGTGTCTGTATGAGTGGTTGGGAGCAGTTGTGTCTGTGGGGATCGACCTGAGTTCGATTCCCATTCACAACCATCAGTGACTAATAAATAAAACCGGTCGTGTGCCTCCCCTACATCTACTCAAACTTAAAATAGTACCTCGTGCAACGTATAAACATCAACACTGGGGAGACAAAGGCATCCGGATGCGGTGCTGACCACCCACCCCATCATAGGTGCTAACTCGCTAACAGCACTTGACTCAATAGTCTGTTAAGGCTATACGGGGATCTGTCTTTGTATACAGGTGCATGTGTCTGTGTGTATGTCTGTGTGTGGAATTACAGTACTCACTTCCCGTCGGCTTGCTCATCTCTCCACCCTGCAACAAAATCACAGCAGCGCACGTGAGACTCTAATCATATCACAGCTTACAACCACCACCACCATCATCATTACCGTCCTCATCATTAAACATTTCGAACAGACACACATTCACATATAGATGTTCTCTCAGATTAATGTTATCCTGATACAGCGCGCGTGTGGATGTACTCACGGAAGACATCGCCTTGAAGGCAGAACGAGAAGTCACGGATGGTCACGTTTTGTCAATAGATTTCGTTAACTGTGTTAATGAAGTGTTCAACCTCACGGATGTTTGTCAATGAGGTTTACCAAGTAATTTAACCGCGTTATCGATGTTCACTGACAACGTTGTTGAAGTGTGCTCCCGAATGCGATCTTTAAGCACACAGAGCGCGCGTCCACCTCCGTCTGTAACGATCGACCGTTGCTAAGGAAGTGACGTCACTTGTTAAGGTAACGAACCCCGGAAACCACGTGGTCCACTGTATCCTCCAGGCCTGATTAGTTACACGACTGTCAAATTTTTACTTTAAACTTTCGTAACTTGCAGGAATTCATAATTTTTGGTTCTTTCGGTAAAGTCACGTAGATAGAAAATAACATTTTAAGTTAAGGCAAAAAACCCACGAGGTTTCGGTGGCAACACAAGCGGTCTTCATCACGTGTTGCGATCGAAACGTCGTGGGTTTTTTGCTTTTATTTTAATTTATTTTTATTTTATTGTTGTTATTTTCTATCTACGTGACTTTACCTGAAAGAACCAAGAATATAGTAAGGATTGTACCCTGGTCGCCACGGATGAAGAGGCCGAGCGGGCTCGGTTCAACTGTTGCCAGGTACCTCCACCACTCAGCTCGCAGCACACACACACACAGTGTCCACTATGTAAAAATCAGGCTAAACTAAACCTTTCTAGAAGTTACTAAAATAATGCTATAAAAACAATGCAACAGTGATCATAAGACATGTGATTGAAAGTTAACAATAGCGACATATATAACATATATTACTAAACCTAGCATCCTTCGCTAGCTGCTTGAGTCAATCCATAATAGCAGGAGTAACAATTATGTATGTTGATTAACTGCGAATAACCCAATCAATAACAGATATCCATTGTAATTTACATCAATACATTACCCCCCCCCCCCGTCTTCGTATCGGATCTGCTTACAAGCGACGACGTCACATTTATCCCCCGTCTACGTCTATTAAAGACCGAAACAGGGGAAGGATTTCACCACAACTCTGGCTGTCACCTGACGAGGCGGGTTGTTGTAGTTACAGGCGAAACGTCACGGTACTTGAATTGTAAATGTTGTGGGTTTACTCTCCAACACACCGATGTGCTGAAACAGTCACTAATTGGCATGTTTTGTTTACGTGACAAACTTGACTAAGATTTACGCGATCTAACCCAAACAAACAAAAACACCCTCTAATAAGTAAATATTTGTATTAATTCCACGAATGGACCTTGGCCTGGGACTGTGCGGATTGAGAAGTTATGGATGCAGCTTCTGTTTGTGCTGCCATCAGAATGACCAACGAATAAATAAATAATACACGCGGATTGGTGACTACAGTACTAGACCCCCAGTGCTTTTATATTTAAAAGTGTATGTGCTTTGTGGTTGCTTTATTGCGCATGTTGTTCATAGTGTGTAACACTTGTTTGAACGCAGGTGATGGGGTTGTCCATGTTGGGTGTCATTACAGGCAAAAACAAGCAGCAGTACGAAGACCAGGACGCCGTGGCCGACCATGAGGACGGAAATTGGCCTCGCCCGGTCACAACGTACGACAGCAGTACAGGTTTCCCTCCACACATGCACACACCTACGAGTTTCCCACTACAGAGACGAAGATCCCCCATATAGCCTTAACAGACTGTTGTGGCAAGTGCTGTTCGCAAGCACCAATGAAGGTCGGCATGGTATACCAGGGGGTAGGTGGCCAACACCACACCCGGCCGCCTTTGTCTCCCAAGTGGTGACGTATACACACACCGCTCCAGGTATTCATTTGAGATTGAATCGACCCAGGACCAGTTAAGATAAATAATCGTTATTGGTGTTGGCCATGAGCGGGACTCCAACTCGCATGTTTGCGGGGTTCGGAGCGTAGCGTACTATCACTGCGTCACTGCTACCCTCACATAACGCACACAGAAACAACACACAGGGACCCACACGCACGGACACACAGGGGCCTGCTCAACATTGAAATGTGCAGCCCTTGTGTGGCGGCCTGCATTGAATTGGGCGTTCATCTCGTCACCCATACAAAAGGTCTCGACACAATCAATGGCAGTCCCCCTTGCCCTGCCTGGCACGCACATCGGGCCAGTCACCCCACGCACAGCACACACAACGTGCGCGTCGCGTATGCCAAATCAAGAGTTGTCCCCGAGTGTCCGACAAATTGGACCGACTATCCCGGGTCCCGCGCTTCGGGGGAGGCCCCACGTGTAGACATCAGTGTCACATGTAATGCTTCCGGTTTAGTTTGAAGGCATCGGGGGGGGGCCCACGCACCCCCTATGGACGGCCCTGGTCAAAGCACACGGCAGCGCGGAGCACGCGCGTCACGCGCACGGGCCACGTGCGTCACGGGTACGTGACATCTACAAGGCAAGCACCTGCATCGCGTGGTCATCACTTGTAAGGCATGCCCTTTGTGCATGGGACGTGCGTAGTGTGTGCAACACGTGGCACATGTATGTCACACATGCACATCGCAATGTGATGTCATGTGTACGTGGACATTTGAATCGCATGTAGCTGTCTGGTGGGCAGGACGGATCTACGCGTGGGCAAGTAAGGGGGTGGCTGAGTAAGACTGATACGGAGACACGTCAAGCCACACACTCACCACACACTCACCGGCACACTCACACACACCACATTCACCGCACACTCACTTACCGGCACACTCGCACACTGGCACTCACTGCACACTCACACACCGCACACTCACCACGCACTCACTTACCGGCACACTGGCTGCACACTCACACACCGCTCTCACCACGCACTCACTTACCGGCACACTGACTGCACATTGACACACACTCACCGCACATTCACCGCACACTCACCACGCACTCACTTACCGGCACACTGACTGCACTTTCACACACACCGAACACTCACCACGCACTCACTTACCGGCACTCTGACTGCACATTCACCCACACTCACCGCACACTCACCGCACACTCACCACGCACTCACTTACCGGCACTCTGACTGCACATTCACACACCCTCACTGCACACTCACCACGCACTCACTTACCGGCACACTGACTGCACTTTCACACACACCGCACTCACACCGCATTCACACACACTCACACACACACCGCACTCATTCACTCACACACACTCACTCACACACACTCACACACATTTACACACACTCACCGCACACTCACACACACTCACTTACACACACCGCACACCGTCACACTCACCGGCACACTCGTGTGCAAGCACACTAGTGAGCTTCCACAAAATGTTCTGCACATTAGTGAGGCCACACACCAAAGAGCACACACCAGCAGGTTTACACATCAGTGAGCTTACACACTAGTGTGCACACACACAGTCGTAAGCTTACAGATTAGATAGCTTACACACCAGCTCACCAGTGAGGTGAGCTACACACTGGTGAGTTAACACACCCACCTGTTTGCGTGCGCAAAGCTCTTAACCCTAAAACTAATATATCCCAAATGTCATGGCTAAAGTTATTTTACATACGCACGTGCATACACACGCACGTGCATACACGCATGCGCATATGAAGGCATGCATGCACACATACGTGCACACAAACACACATGCACGCACATGTTTAAACATATACAATTCCATGGCGTTGGACTTGAGACTCCCAGAAGTGGAATCAGGACTCCTGAGTGTGCGATATAGCTTAGTGGGCCTTACTTGGTAAAATTGAAATAATTAATTTAGTTTCAGGATGTAGGGTTCTGAAGATATTTCATCTTTCAGTCCTTTCTGACCGTTTGAGTGTGGGTGAGTGAGTGACAACTACTTATGCATTTTTTTTTATTACAAATACAAGCATTTCCAGCTATTGACATGAAATGTATTAACTCTGGAAGATGATGGTGATACAGGTGGTGGGTAGCGGTAGTGTAGCGTTTAGCATGCTGCGCTATGAACCCGGCGACCCGAGTTAAATTCTCGCTCATGCCCAATGCAGGTAACGACTCTCTGAACCGGTCATGGGCCTCCCCTAGGTCGACTCAGCCTCAAATGAGTACCTGGTGTGGTGTAAACATCACTACTGGGGAGACAAAGGCGGCCGGGCGTGGCGTTGGCCACCCACCCCTCTTGTGCCATGCTGGCCTTCACAGGTACTCGCTAACAGCACTTGCCCCAACAGTCTATTCGGGCTATAAGGGGGTCTTTGCTTTGGTGGTGATGATACAGATGGTGATTGATTATACAGATGGTTGGGATGATGATAATGATACATTTGGTGATGATGGTGGTGATGATGGGACTGTAAGAGTGGTCCTTGAAGATATTTACTGTGTAATATTAAGACACACTAATCTAAAATGTAATCATTAAAGCACAATATATAACATTTGTAATTTCTGTTGAAAGCATGTGCTTATAATGGTCACATGTATTTGTACGTGGTTGTGCATGAATGCACGTGTTTTTTATTTTCTGTATTAGGTGCTTGACGACAGCACTTGGCCCAACATTCTATATTGGTTGTCCAGCAAATCTTTGTGTTTTGATTTGCGAATGTTCCATTCACGAAATTTAGTGAAAACGAAATTGACAAATTAAGGATACTTTTCGACTTACGAAATAGAATTTCAGCGGAAACAATATATCACATGGCACGTGCCATGAGATCATCAAGCAAGAAGCTGTCATCCATCCACGACAGTGTCACGGTATCCCCATAGTGCAAAAGTAACGCCTCGTCACCTCTCCAGTCACTCCAACATGCAGATCTTTTGGTGAGTTCCTTGAAGATGTTAATTATTTTTGTCTTAAATTGATTGTTATTCAACCGTTATAATATTTGTTCTTAATTATTTTTTGTATTGTGAAATATTGGTGTATATTTTGGGTGTAGGAGCATAGCAGAAATGACTGTCTGAAACACATCGCAAGTTTTTCGTATTCAATTAATGGGAAAGGCCATTCCGATTTACGATATTTTGTTTTGCGTGCGTTTTCAGAAGAACGCATCCCTTTCGTAAATAGAGGCATACATGTACAGGAATCCATTTCCAACCGCGAATCTACCAACCACGAGATTTTAGTAAACACGGATTGACTACTGGACACCTGTTTACTAAACACGAGCATCTCGCTTTGAGTATTCGCGAGTTGCGCCGAGTCGTGAAATCAAAACAACACGATGTACCTTATGGGGGGGGGGGGGGTTCTTGTATTTGTTCTTGTATTTGTACGAGCTGTTGTTTGTTTATGTTACCGATGTTTACGGGGAGCGTTAGTGCAGCGGGTTAGCGAGGTGTACTATGAAGCCATAAATCCTGGCATAATTCCTGCTCATGGCCAACACCAGTGGCAATTATCTGAACCATTCCTGGACCTACCCTCGGCCTCAAATGAGTACTTGGTGCATTGTGAAAACATCAGCACTGGCAGAGACAAACCCCATATGCTGTGCTGGCCTGCATAAGTGCTCATAACGGCACTTACCCAACAGTCTGTTACATGGGGGGATCTTAGTCTTGGCGTGTATGTGAGAGTTTGTGGACTTTGCATGTTCTTCCCCTGTTGTAATCTCAGCTCGTTACCTGTATCAAAGACATCTGGGAGCCAGAAATCTTTCTGATTGAGAGGGGGTCAAATACTTATTTCCCTCATTAAAATGCAAATCAATTTAATAACATTTTTGACATGCGTTTTTCTGGATTTTTTTGTTGTTATTCTGTCTCTCACTGTTCAAATAAACCTACCATTAAAATTATAGACTGATCATTTCTTTGTCAGTGGGCAAACGTACAAAATCAGCAGGGGATCGAATTCTTTTTTCCCTCATTGTATGTGAGGAGTCTGTGGGTCGCAACAGCACGTACGGCTGGAAGTAGGACATTCCAGACTAAGAGGGTTCATAATGGCCTTGTCAACGAGACTGAACCAGCCAGCACAACTCACTGCCAATAACACATCACGTAATTCACCCTTAAGCAATTGTTCAATCAATTAATTGAATCACTACAATTAAAATCAAAGAATATCCCAGAACAAACACTTCGCACTCTCCTCCGTCAGCCACCTGCATCCACAATAGAAACGCATCAGTCCAGCAGTGGATAAAACCTGGTGTGGGAGGTATGGGGGGGGCGGCTTACACTTGCGGTGGACAGCAGGGGGGTGGCTGCATGCAGTAGCCATCGCAGATCAAGCGGTAGAACTTGTCATCGACTGCCATGCGCCAGGGTAAGGGGCCTCTCCTACACCCACACACATCACACACCGAGCGGCACACACGTCACACCAAGGAGCACGCACATCACACACCGAGCAGGTTGCACAGGGCTCCTTTATCAAGACAAACGTGGAGCAGATTACAACTACAACTCTACGCCTGTCACAATGCCCCCCTCTCCCCCCCCCCCCCCCCCCCCCCAGTTTATGGGGGGGCGCTGGCCTCACTCCCCCCTTCGCGTCAGCCCCTACTAATAAATGGTCCGGTTGCATTGTGAATGCACCACTCGAATGACGTGCAGTCCCGTGGCGCACTGTAACGGGCTCGTGATTTACTCACTAAAATTCAACGTAAAAAAATAAAAACGATCCCAAGACATTTAAAATAAAGTATGGCCATCGTGTGTCAGCATCACAGGCGAAAATTGGCATGTAAAAATAAACTTCACTGCGACTCACTCAATTGGGATTGCTCGCAGCAAACAGCACTTGACCTGCTTACAGGTTAGGTGCTGAATAACCGTGTGTCACACAGAGAACAGTTGCCACTGAGGGTGCCCTTTTCAAATGCTTGAGATGTGATTATCGCGTGTAAATGTGCACACTAAAATAACGAAAAAATTCTAAGCGAACTATTATCGTTTCAGGTGGCAGGGTGGTGCAGCGGTGATCTTTGACCCTGGCAACAAGAAGGGCCTTGGTTAATTATCCGACTGGCACTTTGCGGAGTTTTCTATGTTCTCCCCTTTGTTCTCTATGGGTTATCCAGTTTGCTCACATAGCTAGAAAACACACAATCACAATGTAACTGGGTATTGGCCAAGCATCCCAATGCTAAAGTTACCTGGAAATTACTTCTTTGGGATGACACTCGGCAGCAGAGCCGGATGATGGCATTGCTGGGGCCCTATGCCATTGTTAAGCTTAAGAGGCCCCTTCTATGAATGCCTGTATATTTTTGTCAGCAGAATGAAAATAACTGCTTTGGAGAGTCTTTTTTTCTCACCGATCTTAATTTTTTTAAACAATTATGTTAAAACTCGAAACATCGTGTCCATTTCTTGTTTCGTATTTAGAGACCCCCCCCTCTCTTAATGCGAGGCCCTAAGCTGTAAGTGTAGCCGGTGTGAGCTCGCCTGTGATGAATCACACGTATAATTGTGCACTCTTATTTTCTATGGGTGGCCAGGAGAATTTATTATTATTTAAGTGAATGCAATGGTGATCAGGGGATTGGATCCAGAGCCCCACGTACACAGTAGAGTACAAGGGAACGCCCACAATACAGATTTGAGCTGACCTCCGGATTGAGAAATTGACTGGCGGTGTTGTGACGTACAAGGTGTTTCTGATCGCTATTGCGACCGTCCTGTCCCGACGGGAGGAGAGAGGACAGGGTGGACCGGCTGCATGAGCTTACTCTCCGGCACTGCACAGCACAACATCGCCTCCCTACTGCAAAAATACTCGGCAGGACCCTCCTGAAAATAAAAGTCTTCGGAATCAGTGAGGCCTGTCCTTGGGAGGACAGGCGTAGTCTTGGTCGTCACAAGCGAACATTTGTTTCTCCACATTAATTTGTATCCCCGGGTTACCATCAGGGCTGGGCGCTGCAAGCTTAGCTTCTGAGATCTGATGAGACTGGTAGCCGTTTTGTAAAAGGTAATTTCGGCATCTGGAGCCCAAGCATGCAACAACTCTATGCAACTTCTTGGTTCTTTTGGTAAAGTCACGTAGAATGGAAATAAAATAATAAAAATAAAACATAATAAAAAATTAAATTCTCACGACGTTTCGGCCACAACACAAGTAGCCTTCTTCAGGTGAAGGAACAGAACTCTAGGATGACAGCGCTTCAATAACTGCTGCTAAGATTCACAGCGTCTTTTAAGCTAGGTGGGAGAGGTAAAGCGCCTTGACAAAGGAGTTTACATATCAAACAGGATAATTTAGCATTGAAATAGCTGTGTTAAAGTGTTGGATCAGCAGGGTGTTAAAGTCAGAAATTAGCATGTAACTGGGAGATTAGCATGATGTTAATGTGAGCGATTAGCATGCGACTGGTCACGGAAATAGCTATGTTAAGTCAAAGTTTCCATCTCAACAGAGGCATTTAGTATATGGACGCTAAAGGACTGCAACTACCCAACTATTATACAATTAACCGATGTGAAAAAAACTAAGTATAAACAACATCAATATAATAAATGTACTCAATATGTTCTTCAATACGTTGAGCTATAAACATAAAGTAACTGAGTATACACTACACTATATAATGAATACCATATAGTAAACGAATTAATAAAACTAAAATATAAACTACATCAATGTTATCAATAAACTCTATATACTCTCCAATCAGCTGAGCTACTAACAATAAGTCATTATACATTACAATGCCCTATGGCGAAAAAATGGGTGGCGGTTTTTTCCTTTCCAACGTTAGCACCACGGAGAGCGACGAGCCTCGTTCAGACGGACGAGTCCATCCATGCTCGGAACGGAGGAGGGGGGAGAAACAGCCACGATGTGCTGCTCTGTCCTGTGTTGCGTTACAACCATGCCATAAACTAGACTACTATACATTGTACCGTTATACCTTCCAATATAAACTACATTGTATAATATCGTATACGCAGCCCAATGTAAGCTCTAACATTATGCATTATATTGATATGTCTTCAACTAAACTTTTTCCTACATTACATTACTATACACCGTAATATACACTACCATAGACAAACCCACCCTTGAATTACACAATGCGTTACTTTACACTACCCTATACTTTAGACTGTAAAATGTTAGACTTGTAATATTACACTATGTATTATTCTACCAACCCTACTGTATACCACACTGCTGTATATTCACAATACAATTACGATACTATATATTGTCTTATGAATTATGTTAAACATTACAATGTTATACTATTTATTATATAACATGCTATAAACCATACCATTGACCGTCGTGTGAAGAGGCAGTGCCAGCGAATGGACTGCAGTCTGAATGTCACCATAAAATACAATCAATTAAAAACTGAAATTGTTTATAACGTCTTTCCAATGAAATTTTGATTCAAAGCTTTCGTGACTGCAGTAATTCATATGCTTAGTTCTTTCGGTAAAGTCACGTTGAAGGGAAACAACAAAATAATAAAATATATAAAACAATAAAAATTCTCACGACGTTTCGACCATAACACAAACCAATTCCTTGACCACATCAATTCCATACACCCAGCCATCAGATTCACCATGGAGGTCGAAAAAGATGGCAAGCTACCCTTTTTGGATGTCCTAATTAAAAGGAGACCTGATGGTTCAATGAGCCACTCTGTTGACAGGAAAGCTACGCATACGAATGCTTACTTAAAACCGGATTCCCACCACCATTCATGCCAGAAGAACTCCCTCATCAAGACTCTATACCATAGAGCCCAATGCATTTCCGACCAGGAACACATTGCCAGTGAACTTAAGCACGTACACCAAGCTCTCAAGGCTAATGGTTACTCCGACTACACAATCCGCAAAGGCATCACTCCAGCCATGAAGAAGGATCCTCTTGAGGAGCCATTCAAAACCATCACCTTACCCTACATTGCGGGGGTCACAAAAAAGATCTCCAAAATCCTGAATAAACACAAGATCCAGGTCCGATTCAACACAGTACATAAAATCCGTGATCTGGTTCCGTCTGTAAAAGATGTGGTTCCAGACATACAGTACCCGGGCGTCTACAAACTAAGTTGCCTCTGTGGTAGCAGTTACATTGGAGAAACCAAACGACATATCTGGGACCGCATCCGTGAACATAAAGCAGACTTGAAACACGGTAGGACGAGCACCTCAGCCGTGGCAGATCACTTATAATTCAGTGGGCTCACATGACATTGACTTCTCCAAGACGGACGTTCTCTGCAAGCCATCCGGCTACCATGAGAGATTCGTTCATGAGGCCATCCACATATACAAACACAGAAACAATTTCAACCGAGAAGATGGATTCTGGCTTAGTAACCATTGGAAAGACGTTATAAACCATTTTGGTACTTAATTGATTGTATTTTATGGTGACTTTCAGATCGCAGTCCATTCGCTGCCACTGCCTCTTAATACCTTTCACACGACGGTCAATGGTATGGTTTATAGCAGGGGTGTCCAAACTTTTTTTCCCGAGGGCCACATACAGAAAAATATACGAAGGATTGGGCCACTCACTAGACGTGAGGTATACTGCCTCACTTCTCATGCACTAATATTGTCAAAATCAATCAAATGCAGGTAAATTACGTTTGATTATTGAACATGTTTGAAGAAAAAAAGCCTCCATCATAGCTCTTCATTAGTAGATATTAATTTTATTTTTTACAAAAAGGTTGGCAGGTAATTCTCTCAGTGACAGCCTCAGATTGGTTCTTAGGGTGCTGATCCCCCTTCATTGTCCATATGAAGGGAGAGACAAGAAGACAAATAGGGGATGTGGATATTTCAACCTTATTACACAAATAAATTATTGGGCTTGTTAACACATCAACTAACGTTTGTTAAAACAATTGTCATCAACTTTAATTGACTGAATTTATGAAGTAATTGGGCTTATTAACAAATGAAAACGGTGTGTATATTTTTAACTCACCTGTAATGGGAATAATGTTATGCTCAGTGGGAGCAGTGATGCTGCACTTTGGTCTGAAAGATAGCTGGCAGGTCAGGAGTAAGTTTGGTGGTTGAGATGCGAAGGACGTCACGGAGATGGCTGTCGGTCGTTCTGGTTCTCAGCCTGCTTTTGTTCAGCGTTAACAGAGAGAATGTCTGCTCACTTATGTATGTTGAGCCGAACAGACTCATCATTCGTTTTGCATGGCGCCTCGTCGGAGGAAACTTGGCCTTTTCCAAACTCCGGTAGAAGTCAGGTAGGGAGAGAAGCTGATGCTGATTCTTCAGAGAATCATCACACTGAATTTCGATCAGTTCTAATTGCAGACTCTCCTCCACTTCTTTTGCATCCATTGAAAACGGAGCCGCAAACAGTGTGATTTCCTTCTCAATGACAGAAAAATCTTGGAAGCGCTGACTGAATTCTGTCATGAGAGATGTGATCACAGACACATATTCTCCCATTTTTGCAGAGAGCTTGGCATTTGGAAATGCGCATTGATTTCGGTCAGCGTGGGGAAGTGCGCTACATTGAAGTTGCGCAGTTGTGACTCGAAGAGACGGAGCTTCGCACGGAATGCTTTCATGTGCACATACAGCTGTGGTACCAGCTGCTCTTTGCCTTGTAGTCTCGTGAGATCAACTAAAAAAGCCAGGCCTGCCAACCATAAAGGGTCACTGATCTCATGGAGAGGTCTGCCCTTTTCTTTCAAAAACTTGTCGATATTTGATCTCAGGGAATAAAACCACTGCAGCACGGAGCCGCGACTGAGCCAGCGCACTTGGGAATGGTAGAGTAGGTCCCCGTATTCAGCATCGACATCAGAGAGGAACGCTTGCAATTCTCTGTGGTAAAGCCCTCGGGCCATAATTTTTTGACATTTTTCACAACTGTGTTCATCACATCGCCAAGCTGGATTATCTTGGCACAGAGGGCTTCTTGGTAGATGATACAGTGCATTTTAACAGTCTCACCTCCGCTCTCCTGCACCTTGGCACTCACCATAGAAGCCATTCCTTTGCGCTCGCCTGTCATTGCTGGAGCCCCATCCATTGTAATTCCACACAGCTTGTCCCATTTAAGTCCAGCCTGGTTAATTGAATCTGACACAGCTTCAAAACATATCCTTCCCAGTTGTTGTCCCCTTTAGACTCCGAAGATCAAGCAGTTCCTCCGTAATGCAAAAATTCTCATCAACTCCCCGCAAAAAAATTAACAGCCGTGCAGTGTCCGTGGCATCTGTGCTCTCATCACATGCAATCGAGTAAAAATCGAAAGCACAAGCTTTATCTGACACTTGCTGTTTTAAGTTAGCCGACAAGTCTTCAATTCGCCGCACAACCTTATTTCTGGACATACTAACATCGTTAAAATCCTGCATTTTCTCCAGGCACATTCCCACGACTTTAGTGAGGCACTGTTTGATGAAGTCACCGTCTGAGAAAGGTTTCCCGTGTAGGGCAATGAGTTGAGCTACTTCATTGCTGGCTATTGTTGCATTTTCTTGAGCTTTGTTAGCACGGAAAAAAAAACCCTGCTGCTGCGTTAGCAGGCTAGCTTGCCATTTGCTTTACCTTCTCTCTCCGCTCGGCGCCAGTGTAGGACGTGAAGGTCTGATGTTTCGTTTCATAATGCCGTCGTACATTGTACTCTTTCATCACGGCAACACTCTCATTACAAATCAAACAAACACACTTCCCCTTGGTTTCTATGAAAAAACATTCATTTTTCCACCGAGTCTGAAATTTTCTGCACTCGCTTGCAATCTTGCGTCTCTTCGGTTCTGGCATTTCTGGTGACCCTGAGCAAATGTTTTCTTCGATTGCTTGCTTTGTGGAGACGCTGCCTTGTTCAAGACAATAGCGCCATCTAGTGTTTAAATTAAGAAATGCAATACAGTGGGCCATAGTCCATTATATTTTTAAACTTTGATACGGGCCCATTAAAAATGGATGGCGGGCCGCAGTTGGCCCGCGGGCCGTAGTTTGGACACTCCTGGTTTATAGCATGTTATATAATAATAAATAGTATAACATTGTAATGTTTAACATAATTCATAAGGCAATATATAGTATTGTAATTTTATAGTGAATATACAGCTGTGTGGTATACAGTAGGGTTGGTAGAATAATACATAGTGTAATATTACAAGTCTAATATTTTACAGTCTAAAGTATAGGGTAGTCTAAAGTAACGCATTGTGTAATTCAAGGGTGGGTTTGTCTATGGTAGTGTATATTACGGTGTATAGTTGTGTAATGTAGGAAAAAGTTTATTTGGAGACATATCAATATAATGCATAATGTTAGAGCTTACATTGGGCTGTGTATACGGTATTATACAATGTAGTTTAGATTGGAAGGTATAACATTACAATGTATAGTAGTCTAGTTTATGGCATGGTTGTAATGCAACACAGGACAGAGCAGCACATCGTGGCTGTTTCTCCCCCCTCCTCCGTTCCGAGCATGGATGGACTCGTCCGTCTGAACGAGGCTCGTCGCTCTCCGTGGTGCTAACGTTGGAAAGAAGGAAAAAACCGCCACCCATTTTTTTCGCCATATGGCATTGTAATGTATAACGACTTATTGTTAATAGCTCAGCTGATGGAGAGTATATAGAGTTTATTGATAACATTGATGTAGTTTGTATTTTAGTTTTTAGTAGTTTACTATATGGTATTCATTAGATAGTGTAGTGTATTCCCAGTTACTTTATGTTTATAGCTCAATTTATTGAAGAATATATTGAGTACATTTATTATATTGATGAAGTTTCTACTTAGTTTTTTTTCACATCGGTTTATTGTATGATAGTTGGGTAGTTGCAGTCCTTTAGCGTCCATATACTAAATGCCTCTGTTGAGATGGAAACTTTGACTTTAACATAGCTATTTCCGTGACCAGTCACATGCTAATTCCTCACATTAACATCATGCTAATCTCCCAGTTACATGCTAATTTCTGACTTTAACACCCTGCTGATCCAACACTTTAACGCAGCTATTTAAATGCTAAATTATCCTGTTTGATATGTAAACTCCTTTGTCAAGGCACTTTACCTCTCCCACCTAGTTTAAACGACACTGCGAATCTTAGCAGCAGTCATTGAAGTGCTGTCGTCCCGACAGTTCTGTTCCTTCACCTGAAGAAGGCTACTTATGTTGTGGCCGAAACGTCGTGAAAATTTTATTTTTTATTACGTTTTTTTTTTCCATTCTACGTTACTTTACCGAAAGAACCAAGAAGATGAATCCCTGCAGTCACGAAAGCTTTAAATCTGAACTTTACGCAATTAAAAATCATAGTGTAAGATAAGACTACAATCGTTGTCTGCTGTGAGGATCTTCTGTACTCAGGGCCCCGAATGTTTGTGGCAAGTGAAAGTTTGTCTCAGCAAAATATAAGATTTCTCACAGTAGCATACCGTATGACCACACGTCGCTCTGCACCTTGTAGAGCCCATGGAACATGCTTTCTGAAGACATCCACTTTACAGGCAGAGGCACCTAATGGACATGACCGCATGGCCACAAGCACAACAACAATACGTTCAGTAAATTCAGTTCAGGCCGATGCATCGCGATTCGTCATACGTTTTTTGCGTCAGGCCATATTCATCTGGCCAAATTAGCGTCATCTAGCCCTCCACTACCCTGAAGGGTTAAATGTGTAGTGACATCACGGGATGGCACTGTGTAGTGCCGGGCCTAGAGAGGCACGGCGTGCGGTGTATTGACATCGCGGATACCACTCTGGTGTGGGTGTAGTACCGGCCCTAGAGGGGCTCGGTCAGCGCTGATTGATCCCGCTGGATGGCATCACGCTTGGCGTGCAGTGCCAGCCCGACAGGATAGGGTGTGGGAGTGCCAGCCGTAGGAAACGGGTTACTAAATGCCATGGCACTCTGGTTGACCCGAGAGGACACGTGACCGGTTAAGTCTACAAAGGGGCCCCAAGTGGGGGCTAGGGGTGGTCACGTGGTCAGGGTCCAGATCCTGCTGCTCGATGATTCTAGAAGGTGGTCGTGGCCAAGGGCGGAGCCAGCCACGCCACAGAGAATATAAGCTGGGTCCCCCACAGGGACCGGCGTTGTTGTTCATCCTGAAGAAACCTTTGTCTACGTCTACGTTCTACCGAGTCTCCAACACATGGACTGGGACCCGAGCTGTGGTCCCGTTCTGTCGTAGCTAGTCATGTTGTAATTAGTGTAGTTAGCCTGGTGGTCACCACCACAGGTTGTTATTCTGGGCCAGTTACCCCGTGTACCACATGGGGGGGGGGGAGGAGGAAGGGGATTTGTGAAATTGCCCCATATTTTGAACTGTCGGCAGAGCAGGGAGATTGAATCCAATTGCCGACCTCTGGATTGCAAGTCCAGGGTGGGAGAGCCATTGCACCACCGTGTGTGGCAGCACCCCCCACTCGCTTTTTCTTAGGGGCTGTGCAAAATAAAATAAAAACATTGAGTACAATTAAAGTGATGGGCCTTCCATTCCGATGATGGTGATGACATTGGCGATACTGATAATGATGCTGATGATGCTAAGTAAGGTGAAGGACTCACTTTGCCCTTCACCACGTAGTTGGGGTCAGTCTGGACGTTCCGTGCCAGCCCAAAGTCGCAAATCTTGGCGATGTGTCCATGCGTTACCAGCAAATTCCTCGCAGCCAGGTCGCGGTGGATGCACTAAAAAAAAGAAAAAAAATCCCTGTGTGGCCTTCAACAAACTTGGGGCAACTTCTGTGAAGGTCGGCCACGGTACACGACGGGGTGGGTGCCCAGCACCACGCCCGGCCGCCTTTGTCTCCCCAGTGTAGATGTTTACACACCGCACCAGGTACTCATTTGAGACTGAGTCCATCTGGGGAGGCCCAAGACTGGTTCAGATAATTGTCACTGGTGTTGGCCGTGAGCGTGAATCGAACTCTGGCCATTGGGTTCGTAGTGCAGTGAACTAACCACTGAGCGACCACTCGCCACCCAGACAGACATATTAAGGGCAACAAAGACGTGCACCACAGACACAGTCACATACAAAGACACAGTTAAACACGCACAGTCACAGAGATACAGTTAAACATACTCTTTGGTTCTTTCGGTAAAGTAACATAGGTATAAAATAAAACAAATCACGACGTTTCGGGCGCAACACAAGTGTCCCTCATCAGGTGGGAAAGCATGATCTGCTGCTGAGGCAGACTGTTTTAAAAGGTTTGAAATAGGTGTAGCCCAAGGGTCATAAAGAAGTGGGCGGGGCTAGTGATGTTAATGTGAGAAATTAGCATGTAAATGTAAGATCGGAGAGCAGCCTCCTCGACGAGGGCTTCAAATCAAGACAGTTAAACACGCGCAGTCACACAGATGGTCATGGCCCTGTAGGGATAGAGACAGACAGGCACGGAGATACATACAGAGAGACACAGAGACAGGTTAAAATCATCACGTATTTTCATCATTATGTTCCACCACTCTTTTAACCGAGGAGAGAGGCTCACTGCTGATTCACTCCTCTCGCGACTCACGTTCTTGTGAGCGAGGAAGGCCATACCGCTCGCGACCTGCTCCGAGAAGCTCGGGAGGTTGTCCACCCCGGATGGAGTAGAGTCGCTCACGATCGCTTCTCTCTCCGACGACGACGCGTCCCAGCCTGCGGCGCACAAGGAAGCCCGGACGATTCAGAAATGCCCTAACTATAGAGTATCTATACTAGATCATCGATTATTCGGCGGCTACGGGGGGGAAGGGGACGCCAAATTTTTTAACAACGCCGGATATTCACTACATAATAATTTTAAAAAGCTAATTTTTTGCACATTCTTGCATAGCATTGTTTTTAAATGTTGTGAATGTTTTGTTGTCTTTTAAATTAGTTTACTATATGAAATTGGTGTGAATAAACATACAAATACACAGAAATAAATGTCCTACTGTAAAATGTAACCTATTTACTGTACCGTACTTACCAATCCAATCTCGAAGACTCTGAATGGAGTGATGTATATACGTGCAGTATTGTCATTTTTTAAAGTTGTATTTAGTGTATAATGTACCGTCCGTAATATTTAACACTGAAATGAAGTCGGTGGCCGCTCTGGTTAATAACGCGGTCTACTTCGCAGTAGACACAGTTAGAGCGAACACGTACATGATTAGAAAAAGAGAGTCGGCCAAGTGTTGTGTGGTGTAATTACCCAAATTTGAGAAATTTACTCGCAAATTATTCCATCGGGGAAGCTGCCTAATAACATCACAAACCCACTTGGCAGGGTAAAGCCCGCTTGCAAGGCTGTGGCTGCACAGGGGCAGCTGCCCCCAGTCCATGGAAACTGGTACTGATGTAGTTTACGAATCGCCATGGGCGGCATGGTGGCACATTGGTAAGTAACCCTTGCGCCTTGCAGCAAGAAAGCTGGGTTTGATTCCCGACTCGGGCGCGTTACGGCGTGGAGTTGTCATCTCTCCCCCTGTTCGTCAGAGTGTGTAAGTGCAATGAAGTGTTTGAGTGAGTGTGTGAGCGAGTGAGTTAGCGTGAATGTGTGAGTGTGTGAAGATTGTATGTTCTCCCCCTCTTCACTCGCAGACCAAGTTACTCGCAATCCAAGGTTTTACTGTATATGCTGCTCTCTAACAGCACTTGGCCCAGCGGTCTGTTAAGACTATACGGGGGATCTTTTTTGTCTGCGTGCAGGTGTTGATCCAGGGGCTGCAGCATTTAAACCGCGCGATGCACGACGACATCGTGTGCGTGGAGATGTTCCCCGAGGAGCGCTGGGTTGCCCCCTCCTCGCTGGTCCTGCACGATGAGGGCGTCGCAGGGGACGTTGCAGAAGAGAATGAAGAGGATGTGGTGAGTGGAGCGTCAACACTGCTGAACCAAAATCAAACCCAGACACCTGCAGTGTGCGTGTCTCTCTCCCCGTGGTCGCATGGATTTTTCTCCAGGTCCTCCGGCTTTTCCCTCCACAGTTACAATCTGACATGCACTTAGAGTATGTGGCTGCTATCAATTTCAAATGTGATAAGATACTTCACTGAACGATCATTTGTGGCCAGGTCACTTAAAAAGAGCTATAGAGCTCTCAGGGTCCTTACCTGGTAAAGTTATTTAGTTTATAGTTTTTAAATAGTTTTAATATAAATTTTGATTTAAAGCTTTCGTGACTGCAGTAATTCATATTCTTAGTTTTTTTTCGGTAAAGTCACGTTGAAGGGAAACAACAAAATAATAAAATATATAAAACAATAAAAACATTCTCACGACGTTTCGACCATAACTCAAACGGTCGTCTTCAGGTGTGTTGGTTTGCATAAATTTATTTTTAAACGGCGCATTTATTTATTTATAAAAACGTTAGCGCCACGCGCAACGATTTGGCAGTTTATTTAGGACTAGCCCATCTATATTCTGAAAAGAGGAGGGGGGAGACGAATTTTTTTATAATGTATGCTGTCTGAAAGCCACTGTAAGCGTGAACAATCAATTAAGACCTGAAATGGTTTATCAAATCTTTCCAATGATTGCTAAGATAGAATCCATCTTCTCCGTTGAAATTGTCTCTGTGCTTGTATATGTGGATAGCCTCATGAACGAATCTCTCATGGAAGCCAGATGGCTTACAAAGAACCTCTGTCTTGGAAAAGTCAATGGCATGTGAGCCTACTGAATTAGAACAATGATCTGCCACGGCCGAGGTGTTGGTCCTACCGTGTTTAAGGTCTGCTTTGTGTTCACGAATGCGGTCCGAGACATGGCGTTTGGTTTCTCCAATGTAACTACTACCACAGAGGCAACTTAGTTTGTAGACACCAGGGTATTGTATGTCTGGAATCACATCTTTTACAGACGGAACCAGATCACGGATTTTATGTAATGTGTTGAAACGGACCTGGATCTTGTGTTTATTCAGGATTTTGGAGATCTTTTTTGTGACCCCCGCAATGTAGGGTAAAGTGATGGTTTTGAAAGGCTCCTCAAGAGGGTTCTTCTTCATGGTTTGAGTGATAGCTTTGCGGATTGTATAGTCGGAGTAACCATTAGCCCTAAGAGCTTGGTGTACGTGCTTGAGTTCACTGCTTATGTGTTCCTGGTCGGATATGCATTGGGCTCTATGATACAGAGTCTTGATGAGAGAATTCTTCTGTGATGGATGGTGGTGGGAATCCGGTTTCAGATAAGCATCCGTATGGGTAGCTTTCCTGTAGACAGAGTGGCTCATTGAACCATCAGGTCTCTTTTTAATTAGGACATCCAAAAAAGGTATCTTGCCATCTATTTCGACTTCCATGGTAAATCTGATGGCTGGGTGTATGGAATTGATGTGGTCGAAGAATTGGTCTAGAGCAAGCCGGCCATGTGGCCAGATGACAAAAGTGTCATCCACGTACCTCTTCCATAAGGTTGGGTGCAGAGTGGCAGTCTGGATGGCGTCAGTCTCAAATTTCTCCATGAAAATGTTAGCTATAACTGGAGAAAGGGGGGAGCCCATTGGGGTGCCCTCAGTTTGTTTGTAGAAAGTTCCATTCCAAGTGAAGTATGTATTGGTTAAACAGTGTCTCACCAGGGGGGGTACCTCAGTGTTTAGTCCTTGATGAACCAAGTCTTCAATGATTGCAATGGTGTCAGGTACAGGAACCTTGGTGAATAAGGAAACTACATCAAAACTGATAAGCAGGTCGTCTGGAGACAGGGAAATACCCTTGATTGTCGATACCAGGTGAGTCGAATTTTGTACCACAGAGGTGGTCTTTCCAGTGAAAGGACACAGGATTTCAGACAAAAAACGAGCTAGTTTTGTAGGTGGGGGAGCCGATAGTAGAGACTATGGGACGAAGGGGTGTATCTACTTTATGTATTTTTGGTAAGCCGTATAATCTTGGTGGCCTGGCAGCAGAAGGTTTCAACGAAAACTGTTTAGATTGATCAATTAATGCGGTTGAATCAGAAATTATTTTGTTGGTTTGTTTGACGAGGCTGTTGGTGGGATCTCTTTTTATTTTTGTATAACTACCATCGTCGAGTAATTCTTTAATTTTGTTGTTGTATTCTATTTTATCCATGATGACAGTAGCATTGCCTTTGTCAGCTGAGAGGACTACAATATCATTCCTCTTTTTTAATTTATATAATTAAAAACGCTCATCTTTGCTGAGGTTGCTAGCTGGCATCTTAGCGTTTTTGAGGGTTGCAGCGATTTCAGATCTTGCTACGTCTGCAGCGATGTGACCCAGGCCCCTGAGAGCAACTTCTACTTAGGCAATTATATAATTAACTGGTATGTGTTTAGGTGTGACTGCAAAGTTTAGACCTTTAGCTAAAACGGATTTCAGACTATCGGAAATAGAACTGTTACTGCGATTAATTACGACTTTGTTAACGTCTAACTATAAATGCACCGTTTAAAAATAAATTTATGAAAACCAACACACCTGAAGACGACCGTTTGAGTTATGTTCGAAACGTCGTGAGAATTTTTTATTGTTTTATATATATTTTATAATTTTGTTGTTTCCCTTCAACGTGACTTTACCGAAAAAAAAAACTAAGATTATAGTTTTAATATAGTTTAAACAAAGAATAACAACAAAAACTCAACCACTTCAAGAGAGACCTTAAACATAATGAACACCGTGTGACCAGACAACAATCCACATTAGAGATGCTGTTAGCTTGATTTTGCGTTTATTAAATGACTTTACATTACATTACTTCAAAATCAAGTCAGGAGTGCTAATCATTTCATACTATTTTTGTATGTACGTAGGGGTTATTTGACCATACTTCGATGCGGGTTGGTGAACGGGGGGGGGGCATAGATCAGGAGCATAGAAGGACAGGACAACAGTTCATTTTGCTGTACTGCGCTCTGCTGCCTGCCATTTTGGCGCAGAGCCTATACCACCTGTTATGCATATCCAGGCTCAACACGGTGGCGCTTCCACGGTCTGAGCTCCTTTTTAATGTTTATTTTAATTAACTTAATTAGAACTCAAGAGATCAGGACACGTATCATTTGCGAGAGTGACCTGGGTCACAGGGTGGCCTCTATATTGAAAACTAATTTCTTTAGAACTGCTTTTTGTATTTAGATTGTTGTCCTTTCCGCGCACCTCCGATTAGCATGGTTGGCTGTGTACGGTGCGAAATAAGTTCTACATGCATACATACCACAGTGACAAAATGCAAAACATAATAAAGTACAGCAATGAAGTTAATTGAAATTGGCACGAAAACAACTGTGGTTTATGAAAAGTCGACAATATTGCACAAACATAAACAAGTGTTAGATATTAAATCGCATGTAGTGCAAGTTGGCTTGGGCAGATTATTTATAGGCTGATCATTGCACAGTTATACTTATTAAAACGTTACGTAAACATTAAACACATATAGGGTGACTGATGTGCTAAGCAGGTAAGAGAAAATGTCAATCAGTGAAATCATAAAGAATCGAGAGATTAAGCATCAAATTGTGAATTAGATGGGAGGGTAACCTTTGTTGTAGATAATATTGGTCGCAAAAGCTTACGCGTTTTTTTTTAAACGTGTGGTATCTGATGGGCGTGTTCCGGTTGATTCTATCAATCGCCAGAACTGTTTTAACTTATAAATATTTACGGAGGACTCCTCACTGTGATCTTTTGTCATTTTAACAAAGCGTCAGTCTCATTATTGACATTGATGAGACACAGCATGAAACCACATACGCAGGTTAAGCGCTATTGTTTTGGATTGCTCCTTCCCCTTCAAGCCAAATTGTATTGTGTTATGCAGTGAGTTGGTTAAAAAAATAGTTATTTCATTATTTCAGTGTGTGAGAGAGACGCTACTGTGGTGAGTGCTCATTTGAGTTTGCGTTGTCATCTCCCGGTGCTATCCCAGCTGCTGCTGCTGTCGTCGCTCTTGCTTAGATTACGCAACACGATGTTTGTCCTTTGTTTTGGTCTCCAGCTGAAAGCCGAAAGTGGGAAGATGCGTCGGCCCACTGGCAAAGTGGTCGGCATCATCAAGCGGAACTCGAGGCCGCTGTGCGGCATGCTCATGCCCAGCCCAATCAAGGAGGTGGGCTGATCTGCATGTGTGTGTGTACGTGTGGGGAGCGGTAATGTAGCGGTTAGCGCGCTGCGCTACGAATCCTGGGACCCGAGTTGGATTATATTTATCGCTCATAACCAATAAACAGCGCCAAATGTCTGAACCTGTCTTGGGCCCTTCCCTAGGTCGACTCGGCCATAAATGAGTCTCTGATGTGGCATGTAAACATCAGCGCTGTGGAGACAAAGGCGGTCGGGCATGGTGCTGGCCGTACCCACCCCGTCGTTTGCCGTACCAGCTTGAATAGGTGTGTGCTGACGGCACTTGCCCAAACAGTTTGTTGAATGCCTTACTGGGGGCTCATTGGGCGTGTTGCAGGCCACCCGCCACCTGTTCACGCCCGCGGACCGCCGCATGCCACGAGTGCGGGTGGAGACAAGACAAGCAGCGTCCCTGCAGGCCCACCGCATCGTGGTGGCCATCGGTGGCTGGCTGCGACACTCCCGCTACCCGAACGTACGACTGCACCGTGACGCCCCGGACGCCGTGACACCTCGCCCGTCTGTCCCGTGGTCGGCATCGTCGGGCTCATCCTTCTGTCACTTGACGCGCGGCCACGCGGCTCTGTATGCAATACAGCCGTCGAACCCAAAACACGAACGGTGACACGGTGAATTGGAAGTCAGGGTGGATGAAGTGGCACCACTGTGATATTTTTTTGTTTGAAAGCATGGCAAACTCACCTGTGATTCAACCTAGGTTATTAAGGTGTTGTAAGTTGATAGTCTCAGCCCAGTCACCAATAACTGCACCAAAAACGATATTAAATTTGGTCGTGCACTTCGATTGTTTGATTTCCATCTCTGAGAAAACTACTGCGTTTGACTGCCATGTGATGAACATTACTTTGATTGGCAGAGTGGTTGGAAAAGCACTGCCCCCCTACAATTTGGACTGCATTTCACTTCAATGGATCTTAGAAGTAGCTCTGTTATGTCTGCTCCTGTGGGTCGTCCTTGACCACGAAGGGTTTGTATAGATTGCTTGTCTTGTGCAATACCATTAACACAATGAGAAACAAAATTGGTGAAAAGTTAAATATATCGTTAAGATGTATTCTTTGGGTTGTATCTTTGTTTAAACAGATGTCGGTTAATATTCTGCATAATGTACGTTAGGTACAAGGTTGGCATTGTGGTTGTGCTTTTCATACCTATTTGCCACTGCACAACCGAGCGACACCATGGCTGGCACGGTTTAGTAGGCTGCAGGTTGTTTATCCACTGCAAAAGCGGATCCATGCCATGGACGGTCAATGCTTTGAACAAGGCTAGGCACGTGCAGATGATGCTGTGGTGCCACGTCCCCGCGGTGTACTGACTGCCGTCACACAATTAACGTGTCGCTAGCCCCGCCCCTGGCCCTGCTCGGCCCCCGGATATATTTGGATGCCTTGTGGGGCCAGCATACTACGGTTTGGTTCTGGTTCGACACGGCAAAAAGCCAGTGGGTGACCACAGACACTTCGAGAGATCTGCACTGTCTGGGTTCCAATGTACCAGTGGAAAAGGGATACCGGTGACGATTGGCCACGTATGTGCATATGCATGTTGAACTTCTTCCGTACCATACGTAGACAACCGTGCTAATCGTCGGTGTGCTTGTGCAGGGCCATTTTGTGCGCTCTCTGGGCGAATGTGGGGATAAGGAGACGGAGACGGAGGTGCTGCTGCTGGAGCACGACGTGCCACACCAGCCCTTCAGCCAGGCCGTACTTGCATGCCTGCCCCCTCCCACGTTCAGCATCACAGCAGAGGTACGCATGAGACGTGTGACGATATGTCAATTCATCGATTGAGTTCAATTCTTACGCCTGCGGTGTGTTGGTGTGTTCGGTCGTGCATGTGAGAATCCTTTACTTCAATGTTCTTTATTACAAGGCCCACGGGCCACTGGTGGCCCCTGGGTGGCCTTTGGTGTGGCCCATGACGTGTGGCCCCCGACGTATAGGCCCCCGACAATAGACAAATGCGAAAACACCCCCCATCATCATCATCGTGCTGTCAAACCGCAATAGTTTCAAGATGTTTGGCCTGCGTAGAATACCTTCTAGAGGACCTCTCTGGAGCTCTCCCTCCAGTCGAGGTCCTTCCGCTGCACTGGCATGAACGAGAAGCCACGGGGCTCTACACCTTTACCGCAGACCGTATATAGAAAAGCCGTCGACCTGAAAGAAAGTCGATGGCTCGGACACATCATCGTAAGAAGAGAGGAAATTCACATCGGAGGAAGGAAGGCGATGGACTTATGGAAGCACCAGGGCGGAGACCCGAGAGGCAGGCCTCGAGAGATGCGGATCAAAGTGGTGAGCCAGGATATGGAGGACTTTGCAGTAGCCGTGGAGATGGTCCAGTACATAAATGAATGGAGCAAGGGGACTACAGACTTTTTTCCTATAACGCTGTACTTGCGTTCCTGAAGAACACCGAATTGTGGAAAAATCGCATAATAAATATAGGGTAAAGCACAGTCCGCGATAACACGTGAGATGCGTACGCAGGCTTAACAAAGACTTCGGGTACGTGAGTAGCATCTAGAAGCATCCAGAAACATCCCGCCTTGTGTGATGCTACACCGAGGCAACCGTACAACCGCTTATTCTGCCTCGCACAACGCAGTTCTGTTCACTCGATCGCCTTTTATCCAATTCGCATCCATGTTATGAAAAAATGTGTTCCCTAATGCATTCATCGCATTATATCTAATTCACGATATGAAAACACGCAGAGTTATAGGAGAACGGACTGTACTTTCAGAATATTCAGTCGCCTATTGAGAAGATAGAACGCCATTAGAATGAAGTTGGTTTACCCATGTATGGCTCACCCTGTGTTTTGTTTGTTGTAAGGCAGCGTTTTGTTGAACCTGGTGCTGTGTGTGTCCCGTACAAGGACCAGGCTGGCAGGGAGGACCTTCGTGCGTTGTCCATCTGCAGTGTGGATCCTCCAGGCTGCACAGACATCGACGATGCCCTACACTGCAAACCGCTCGACAATGGGAACACCGAGGTATTCATTTGGTGGTGGTAATCGTGGTCACGGTCGCGGTAATTCGTGCCTATTCCTTTCATGGTTTTGTCAATGCTAGCGGAGGTTACAAGGGGAGTTTAAGTGGCACAATGATAAGTGCACTGCACATTCATCCTGTCAAGCTGGTTTAGTTCCAGTCATGGCTAACACCGGTCAGGACTGATTTCAACATGGCTTGGTTCTGGCTTGATCTGCTCCGTTGCCTCCAAAGAAGTATGAGTGGCTCAGCTGTGCCTTGGCTCAGGCTCAGCTCACGGAAATTCTGAGCGTGGCTGGGAGCATGCAGAGATATACGTGGAGGCACAAGGGACACGGAGGCTCAGGGCTGTAACCATGCTTAGAGGCAGCTTGGGTTTTAAGCGTTGCTTTGATGTGGCTTATTGAGAATTAGAATCAGAATATTTATACTGGAGGAATCCAATGAGCTATAAAGCTATTTTTCACATGTCCAGTAGAGGCGGGTAAGAACGTTACAACAGCAAACAGTACAAAAACATAATAGTAGTGCAAAGTACAAGAAAGATCAACAAATAACCCAAACACAAACAAATACAACTAAACCATCCCCATCTTACCAGGAAAAGCCCACTGAGGTATTGATTTATTTTTGATTAGTGACCTGGCCACAACTGAATAGCTCAACAAAGTGGCCCATCATTTGGACATTTATAGCAGCCAAAATAATAGAAATAATCTCAATGCATGTTGCGCGAGAGCCAAGCCTGAGCCAAGCCATGGCTAAGACCCCACTGGCCTAAGTGTCCACGTCACTGGCCGAATGCCTGGTTCACAATGAATGCACCAGGTAGTAATGGGTGTGCATTTCATTTCACATTATTGTGCTTTGGTTGGAGTGGCTATGGTGGAGGTTATGCATGCATGTGGAGTGAGCGACTTCCGCCAGACGTCTAGTAGAAGGCGTCTTATTTATTAAAAGCACACAGGGCGATACACTTCGTAACGCGGCTACACCTAGGCTGTACAAACACGCAGCCCATTTGCGTCCTGCGTAGCTACGCTGGCTGGTTGACGAGCGTAGCGGCGGAGACAGAGCTGCTCTTGCAGAAGAACCAGCCACGTGGTCGGAGACGAAGAGATGACGACCGTAGCGACGCAACCAGGACCCAGACCCCACGCTAACAGCCCCGAAGTTCTGATTCGGTGCTCTTTATATCTGCCTGGAGTGGCCAAGCTCCACCTCTGGCCACGCCCCCTTTCTAGAACCTTCTAGGCCCTTCGGGATGGTTCCCGGAGCTTCTCGACTGACTCCGCCGTTGACCTTTACCCCAGATACGCCCCTTCATAATAAGGCATTATGTAATGCAGCTATAACCTTAATTACCCTTACAGGCCGCAGGTATCACCCTGTCATTACACATCCATGCATGTGAGGGTGGTGACGGTGTGTTAATGTGTGTTCTAGGTTGGGGTACACATCGCCGATGTGAGCTATTTTATCCGGCCGGGGAATGCCTTGGATGAGGAGGCATCTCTGCGTGGTACCACAGTTTACATGTGTGAGAAGGTGAGATGTGGATTTCTTCTTGCCACAATATCAAGTGTTTTACGACCCGCCGATTTCATCCTTTCATTCTTAACTTTACGACATGATGTAAAATATTACGATGTAACGATCATCGCGGTACCAGTTTCCCCACAACTTTGTAATTGTATTTGACATTTTCATCACATTTTTTTGCTTGCTTTTCAGTACTTCCCGTATGAATAACGATAACTTAAAAATGAATTAGAATTTAAAAAATGTGCAACAACAATGCTAAATATCTCTCATGATGTTTTAAACGAGGTGATTTTTGTGGATTTCTTATAATATGATGTACCGTGACATCATGAGCGGCAGGCTATCGGCGCAGTGGTAACACTCGTGCCTTGCAGCAAGGAGACGCTGGGTTTGATTACTCAACTCTTGTGCCTTTTTGCTTGCAGCTTTGTTTGTTCTCCCCCCTGTTAGTGAATGGGTTTCCTCTGGATTCATCAGATTTCCTCTAAATAAAACCCATACAATCTTAACTGGCATTCGCGAAAACATCCCCTTGCTGAACAGTTACCTGCAGGTGACTTAATCATGTGTGGGTTTGCTTGCAAAACACTCGTTGAGTTGGTGCATATGTATTTGCCAGATTGTGTTTATTGACAGAGAAGTTGTTGCGTTTATGTGTTTGTGCGCCTGCAGAGGATTGATATGGTGCCAGAGTTATTGAGCTCAAACCTGTGTTCCTTGAGATCCAACGTCGACCGGTGAGATGCACCAACAACTGTGAACTCGCGAGTGTGCACATTGCAACCCATACTCAGCAGCTAACGTGCGTTGTTGCCAGGTGCACATGTAATCCCATGATGCGTGGCACTGTTTAAGTGTCATTGTACAGATCCACACAAGCATGTGTACATACATAAGCAGCCAAACCAGGATGGCACAATGGTAACACATGTCTCACAGCAAGAATGGCCTAAGATTGATGCCCGACTTGGTTGCCTTTCCATGTAGATTTTGTATGTTCTCCCCCTATTTAGCATGGGTTGACTCCAGGTTATCAGGTTTCCTCTCATCGCTAACATAAACGTGTTATTACTACTATGATCCTTAACCATGGAAAGCCTCACTGAATCTCATAACTTCGGGAGGGTACTGCAAAGCTTTTGCAGTCGAACAATGGTTGCTACATATATATTCCAGTTGAGTAATTTGTAACAACCCAAACCGGTATTTGGCCAAACATCCCGCTGCTGAAAGAATGACTCGACTACCAAAAACTTGGCAAGACCCTCCTGAAAAAGAGTCTCGAGACTTTGCGAGGCTTTCCTGAGTGAACACCCTGCACCACTCCAATGTCGACGACTCTGCCACTCGACGGTGAATGGCGACGGTGCATGTGCTGTGCGCGTGCAGGCTGGCGTTCTCGTGCATATGGGAGATGACTCCAAAGGCTGAGATTGTGAGCACACGTTTTACCAAGAGCATCATCAATTCCAAGGTGATTCCCCCCCCCCCCCCCCCACAGACGTTCAGTTTTTGTAAAACTCTCGTTTGCTTTCACGTGTATTGTATCGGTGCCTTGCTATGTTAGTGCAGTTGAGGTTTCCGGATGGCTGAGAGGTCAGAGCGTTGAGCTTGCACCTCTGAGTTCACAAGTGTAGCGAGATGAAACGGGTTCACAAGTGGTAGTATGTATGTTGAACTTCTTTCGCACCGTACGTAGCCAACTGTGCTAATCGGAGGTGCGAGGTAGGACATGAAAGTAGTGAGTTGATGGTCTCTGTCCAGTCAACAATCACTGCACAAAACACAGGTTTGTTTTTTTAGGTTAGATCGTGTAAATATGTAAATGTGTCATTAAACCCACCCCCACCCGACACAGCCAACTAATAAGGGTTGTCACATAAACAGAACATGCCAATTCGTCACGAGTACAGCACACCGGTGTGTTGTACCAGTGACGAATTGGCCACGTTCTGTTTATGTGACAACCCTTACTAGTCGGCTGTGTCGGGTGGTGGCGGGTTTAACGACACATTTATGTATTTACACAATCTAACCCAAACAACCTGTATTATGGATGATATTGGTCACGAAAGCCTACGTGTTAAACTCACTGCATGAAAGACCACCAAATTACATTGCACTAAATTTGGTTAAATTCCAGCTTTGAGAATTAAAAAAATATATCAATTTTACTTTCTTTGGGTGAGCGTAACTCTCAGTGGTCATCGGGAGCCACGTAGACATCTGTTGAGTTCTGGCTTGGGCTTGGATCAGGCGTGGGCATTGTGTAATTGCGAGGACCCCATGGTTCACCCGTGGTGTGTTCATCGTATCCCCGCAGGCGTCTCTGACGTACGCAGAGGCTCAGCTAATGATGGACGACGCTGGGCGGAAGGATCCGGTCACCAGCAGCTTGCGTGGCCTCAACTCCCTGGCCAAGATCCTCAAGCAGAGGCGCATTCAAAACGGGTAACTCATTGTCAAGATCCTCATCCCCTCCACCGCCACTGGAGCGATGAGCCGTATTAATGTGTGCACCGCATTTAGTCGATCGGCAGGTCGCCTGTGGCGCGGTAAAGTGTGGTTACTCCCGTGTCTTCTAAGACATCCGGCCAGCGTGGAAGAGTAGGCTAAAATACATTGAGAGGGACTGTAAAAGGGTGTATCCCTAGAGGGGCCGCCTCTTATGGGAGCCCCCTTCTTCCAGCAGTGGCTTGAGCAAGCAATTGCAAGGCTGCACCTGTTGCTTTTTTGACCCCATGATGCATGAGGCTTGGGTGAATATCATGCACAAACAAGTGTTACAGGATTCATACTCTGGTTTTTTTCGGTAAAGTCACGTAGGTAAAACTATAAAATAAAATAGCAACTAAATTAAATCACGACGTTTCGGGCGCAACACAAGCATCCTTCTTCAGGTGGGACAACCACAGCCAGAAACAATTGCTGAAGTGGGCAAAAAAGGGCTGTTGTAACAAGAGGCTATATAGGTAAGAGAGTGGGGGGGAGCAAGGGGGGAGAGATAGAGATGGGGGGTGTGGGGTAGGGGAAGTGGGGTGCTGCTAGAGGGATTAAAGGGGCGAGCACGGCAAAATGCCGGGGGGGGGGGGGAAGTGAGTGGGGCTGGGAGTGGGAGGCTGAAGAAGCTGGAGATGCGGAAATGAAGGCAACAATAAAGAAGTTAAGGTTTTACCTGGTTAATAACATCCTTCTAGATTGGAGTGTTACAGGCTGCTGCGGGGCTACATTGTGGGCAATAGAGGACAATGCAGTGACATAATTTTTTTACTCTTCTTAATGCTCCCATGTCTGTGCTCCCCCACCTTTGCCAACGCGTACTGACCACCACGGTTAAGTACGGTAAAACCACCCCACGACCCGTATGACAGGGGGCGGCCCTCATCCAGCAGTGGATTGACTTAACGAGCTGTGCATGTTCAACTCAAATATCTGAGTTTGTGAAGTGTCTTATATTAAGATTCTGTGTTGTTTTGGCTGGACATGATAATCGCTCATGTCCCTTCTCCACCCGTAGGGCATTGACTCTGGCATCCCCTGAGGTCCGATTCCACATGGACAGCGAAACCCACGACCCGATCGACCTGCAGACCAAGGAACTCAAGTGAGTCTCGTCAACAAGACACCTCCCATGACTGCGATCCGACTGTTGTGCAGATCTCTCTATCAGAATCAAAATATATATTTCTACTGGAAGAATCCGATGAGCTATAAAGCTCTTTTTTCACAGATGTCCAGTTGGGGCAGGTCACAACGTTACAACAACAAACAATACAAGCACACGTTAGGATTGCAAAGTATTGGAAAGGTAAACAAATAACTTAAACAAATATACAAATAAAACTAAACTATTTTTATCTTACCAAGTAAAACCCTGACCACAAATGATAGCTGAACAAAGTGGCTTATCACGTGGGAAATTTATTATCAGCAAAATAATCTAAGATAAAGAATCTTGACCCTTGTGGTTGATGTGTTGTGGTGGCGGAAACTGGTGCGTGTACACAGGGAGACCAACTCGATGGTGGAGGAGTTCATGTTGCTCGCCAACATCTCCGTGGCGGAGCGCATCGTAGGCGAATTCCCCGAGTGTGCGCTGCTCCGACGCCACCCGGCGCCTCCGCCTTCCAACTACGACATCTTGGTGAAGGCGGCGAAATCAAAGGTAGAGTTAGAACCCCTTTTAACGACCACCCTTGTTAACTAATCGCTTAACAACGGGCCTCCATAGAGCTCAATGTGTAGGCTTAACCGACCATTTCCCTGTTAACGACGGGCTCTTGTAGGTACAGTAAATATGAATTAATGCCACGTAAAAGGAAAACAATAAAATAAATATAAAACAATAAAATTATCACGACGTTTCGACTGCAACACAAGCAATCATCATCAGGTGTGAAAACCACAACAAGAAAATTTGAAAAAAGTGGCAGTTATTTTTAACGTTAGCACCACGGAGAGAGATTTGACAGTTTGTTCAGATGGACGAGTCCATCTATGTTCGGAAAAGAGGAGGGGGGAGACAAAAAATAATGGATGCGTTCTGACACCCACCTTAAGCGTGATCAATCAATTAAGACCCAAAATGGCTTATCAAATCTCTCTCCGTGGTGCTAACGTTAAAATAACCGCCACTTTTTTCAAATTTTCTTGTTGTGGTTTTCACACCTGATGATGATTGCTTGTGTTGCAGTCGAAACGTCGTGAGAATTTTATTGTTGTATATTTTTATTATTTTATTGTTTCCCTTCTACGTGAATTTACCGAAAGAACCAAGAATATGAATCCCTGCAGTCACGAAAGTTTTAAATCAAAATGAATTCATGCATTTATTAACAGTGTTTATTTTAATATGATGTGTTTATAATGTTAGTATCTTTATGTATTAATATCCATTGTTTAAATATTATAAAGTACGTTTTTTGGGTGAACAAGGGAAACTTTCGATGCTATCGGAACGAATTAAGCTTTTAACACGTATTTCCTATACTCGCTTAATGACCAAATCCTTTAATGCTCGTGTTCGTGGAACCAATTACCGTCTTTAAGAGGGGTTCTACTGTCTCTAGATTGCTGTTAACCTTCCTTCAATATCATCCTCCTCGCAAGGAATTCAGAGGTCGTCGGGTGGCTCAAATTTTTGTTTGAGGTCTTTTGGTTTAACCGGGTGAGAACTCAAGAGAACATAATAGTCTCATTTGCAAGGGTCACCTGGGTCACCCTATGACCCAGAGATTACAGCTGGGACCCTGGCTTCAAAATCCAGCAGCCACATTGAACATACTGTGTTATCAAGTGTAGGGAGTTGAAGGACTCGGCTCGTTTCCCAGCTACTCCACAGAAATAAGCAACAAAAAACCATCACGATAAATGTAGTACTGTATTTAATTTTAGATAAATTCCAGCAATGAAATGTTGAAATATCAGGTCGACTTATTGTGATGAACATTATGCTCAAAATGGGTGGGAATGTGCTACCCCCTACTGTGAAGCAGAGGTGTCTTGAAACGATGTCAGTATTGGCCTGAGCGAGCAATTGCAGGGCTGCACCTTTTACCTTTATCTTGAGATGTAGCCGTATAGTTTCCACTCGCCCTTAGCGGCAGAACAACTCAAAAGGTGTGACGAACCACAGACAACGCTGGAAGGCAGCCAGGCACTGTGCGAGATGTAGATTAATCCACTTGCTGTACTGCCTTCTCCTGGCAAGCCAGGTTATGGAAACCTGAATGCCCACAGGAAGTGCGCTGAATAACGTTTTTTTTCCAATACACCACAACCCTTGCTGCTTCCCGAGCACTGAACTACAAGCCACGTGCGGGATAGTCACCTCACAAACGCCGGTGTGCCCGATTTTTTTGCGCAGAACATCGAGATCCAGGTGGACTCGGCTAAGGCGTTGGCCGAGTCCCTGGACCGGGCGGCGGTGCCGGGAGCGCCACCATACCTCAACACTCTGCTGCGCATCCTGGCCACGCGCTGCATGATGCAGGCCATCTACTTCTGCTCCGGCATGGAGCCCGACACCCACCACTACGGGCTCGCCACCGCCATCTACACCCACTTCACGTCGCCCATTCGACGGTGACGTGCTCTGGCGTCAGGCACACGCGTTAAATCGACCTTCGCGATTATTGAGGGGACTATGTTGTTGTCTTGGTGTGGTCTGGGACTGTGCTGCCTTTCCCAAGTTTAGGAATTTATTTATTAATTGATGTACTTATGCAATGTTAACTTGTGATTACGGCACACCTCCAATTAGCACGGTTGGCTACGTACGGTGCGAATTAAGTTTAACATACAACTTGTATATCTTTTTTCTATTATTTACTTTTACTGATTTGTTTACCTTTCCTCTTCTTAGCACTCCTATCATATACCTACTGGACATCTGTCAAAACGAGCTTTTATCGCGAATCGGATTTCTCCAGGATAAAGATTCAGATTTTGAGTTATTTTTCTAAAAGGTCCTATAAACGGGAAGTTTGGCCAATTCCTTAAATGGTTGTTTGGCTTGTGTTGGGGAAAAACTAGAGGATCCGGAGAACACCAACGCCTACAAGGAGGGTGACAGTGTTCCACGTGCAGAATCAAGAATCCATTGCCGTGTTGCAGCGGCGGCCAAAAGTGAAATGCAATTCTGCCATGGATCGCTAACGATTTTGTTGTGGATCTTAAATAAGAACACAGATATGAGCAGGCAGCAATTTGCGCTACATCTGTTGACAAATAAAAAATCCTCAACAAAGAATTAAATTCATACATTAACAAAGATAATTTCCACCAGCAGATGGTGCTAGAACGTGGTATGGCCAGAGTACAGTATTCTATCACAGCGTTAAATCCATCTGAGTCATTGTTTGCGTAGCTTTCTGGTGAATCGTCAAACCCGCTGAGATCCACCAGAATGAATCGCGGTGCTTGGTGGATTAATACCGCTGCTCCGTTGGCATCTCGTGGCCATACCGCAGCCTGTATCTACTGTAAATTTAATCTTCATATTAAATAGAGGCTACAACAAATGTGAATATTGTTGTTGTTGTTGTTGTCTCCCTGTACCATTACAGATACTCGGATGTGATTGTGCACCGGCTGCTGGCCGTGTGCGTGGGCGCCGACCCCACGTACCCGGCGCTCACCGACAAGCAGAAGCAGCAGCAGCTCTGCAACAACCTCAACTACCGCCACAAGATGGCGCAGTACGCCCAACGCTCGTCTGTAGCTTTCCACATGCAGGTGGGAGGCGGAAGTGTGGGCCACGTGGAGCTTGCACGGCGTGTGCTTAGGCACCTGATAATGCGTCCATTCGTCTCTTGAAAACCATTTTTTAAGGTCACGAAAGCAGGCATCGTATTGTGCGTGTAGTAAGAATCAATTGTTTTCTATTCGCACGCTTACGTGTGGTGGTGCCGTGGCTGTACTGGTTGGCTACACTTGACATTGCTTTTCAGCATTCTTCTGTGTTTGCTGAAAAACCTGTTTACTTGGCACATTTGCCCATGATGTGACAACTTTATTTGATTGGCTCTGTCAGGTGATGGAGGATTATAGTCAATACAATTGACATTGTACCTTCACGATTGAACTCAAAATAATCCCCATGACATGATGCCAATAGCACAACTGGAATTAATTAGCGGGGGGATGCAGAAAAATACCTTAAATTTTGTTAAATAATTGTGGGCCTGGTAAGTGATGCGCGTGTGTCTGCTCTTGGCAACGTAGCGGTGATTAACGGCTGCTGTTGTTGTGGTCTCAGTTGTTCTTCAAGAGCAAGGGAGTGGTGAGCGAAGAGGGCTTCGTGCTGTTTGTGCGCAAGAACGCCGTGGTGGTGCTCATTCCCAAGTACGGCTTGGAGGGGACGGTTTTCTTTGACTCCAAAGATCTCAAGCTCAACGTTACCTTCGACGAGGAGGTAGGGCATGTGTTCACTTAACCGGGAGGCATTGGCATTTCCCGAACGGCTGAATTCTGCATTTAAACCCAGGACTGGCTTAATGCACTGGGACCCAAGCCCCCTGACCATCTCTCTACGATTAGGTTTCTATCAGACACACAGACACTTGGTTTAAGGTGGAAGAACGCAGTGAGATACGAAGCTCCGTTTTTTTTTGCCATTTGGCAGTGTGGACTATTACAGAGGAAGTTACACCGGTGGATACATTAGAGCCGGATGGCTCACAGGGCTATACCAAAATAAACTGAAACTGAATTAAATGATGTAAATGCGTTTCAAATGTAAAACGGTCACAATTAAATATGCTTTGGAAATAACTGCCATGACTGAGCCCGTATTGTCACGGAGAGGACATCACATTAAAAATACAGTAAAATCCCTCAGGTCCGGAAGAATTAGAGAGAAAATCTAATGCTTTCTGTAAACAATGAGAAACTCGAAGGGCAGAAAAGTACTTGTAGAATAAAAACAAATGAGGGAAATAGTAGTTGATGCAAAAAGTGATCTCTAGATGGCAAAAAGCACATTTGTGACCATTGGATCCAGTCCTTTCCAGCATGCCTTGCATGCCGCATTACATTGTCACTCTGCGTGGATAAGTGGATAATGCACACAGCCTAATTTGGACCAGAAGCTCAAAAGGGTCAACATTTGCAGCCATATTTTAGGTATGTTCTTAACTGCAATTCTACACTCC
The DNA here is from genome assembly GCF_048934315.1 of Petromyzon marinus. Classification (NCBI taxonomy): domain Eukaryota; kingdom Metazoa; phylum Chordata; class Hyperoartia; order Petromyzontiformes; family Petromyzontidae; genus Petromyzon; species Petromyzon marinus. The sequence continues at coordinate 2,137,299 of NC_133721.1, forward strand.
ATATAACCTAAGGGGGGTTGCATCTACTCCTTAATGATGGCCAAATAAGGCTTTAAAATTCCTTGGCTGGCCCGCACATCACGATCCCTCGGTTGGCTTGGTCATTGCAGCCATCGGCTTCTCATGCCTGGTTTTCAGCTCGCGGTGAGGTGGCCCAAGCGGTATTGCATTCGCTGTGTGTTGTGGAGGTTTGCGTTTCAAACTCGGTGGCCTCTCCGGTTAATACTGTGGTGTGTATTAAGCGTAAAATATTTATAGGCTATCCGCTTTAACAGTGGACGTTAAAAGATCCTGTAACATTATTCGTGTGCCAGCATCATGGTCCAAGGTTGGCAAATTACATGCAAATTACTTATTTGGGGAGCACATATCAATCGTTCGCCTCCTTTTACAAAGACGTAGCAGTGACCTTGAATGCAAACGTTTTGAGAATCAGTGAGGCTTTTCTGAGTGACCCAGTAATAGTTGGAATAATAACGTTGGGTTTACGTCAATCCGTGCTTGTGTGCAGGGCACTTGGTAGAGAGCAGTCAGCGGTAGTGTAGCGGTTAGCGCTCTGCGCTACGATCCCAGCGACATGGGTTCGATTCCTTCGCACAGTCAACACCAGTGATGATTATCTGAACCGGTCCTGGGCCTCCCCTAGGTTGACTCGGAACTCAATTGAACGCCTGGTGCGGTGTGTAAACATCGCCACTGGGGAGACAAAGGCGGCCGGGCATGGCGCCGGCGACCCACCCCCTTGTGTGCCGTGCCGGCCTTCATGTGTGCTCCTCGCCAACAGCACTTGCCCCAACAGTCTGTTAAGGCTACATTGGAGATATGTCTTTGTGTTTTGTGTAGGGCCCCATGCTGTGCGTGGAGGGCATCGCGCTGAACATGTTCGACCGCGTGTGCGTGCACGTGTCGCTGGATTCGTCCAACCTGCAGCACCAGCGGATCCGCATGCACCTCGTCCGCCCGGAGGTACTCACCGTGCGGCGCGACGCGCAACCTCGGAATACCACCGATTTGTATTGTGACCATGCTGCTGTTGCTGCTTGCTGCGCCAGCAGTAGTGCACAGAAAACAAACGCTCGCCGCATCGGAACGTCAGCGGGCCGAAAATTAATGACACAAGCCACAGCATAGCGCTTGTTGCCATGCAACCCAAACTGTGGAACCGTATCGGAAACCCATAGAGACACAGAGATACATAGGAGATACAGAGTGACCCATTATGATTCCTAGAGATTCATAGAGACTCCAGCAGATACATAGCAGTGCATTAAAAACAAGCTACTGTACGATTGTGGCCATGCAACCCAAACTATGGACCACATTTTACACCACTGTAGTCTGCGCTCCTTCAATGGAGGGGGTGGCAAGATGACACAAACTCTCTCCTGAGGCTCTCCCGTGGCTATCAGACCCATCCATTGGCATTTAGCCCCTGAACGTAATACCCTTATAACACAGGAATAAAATATAAACTCTGGTCTTGGATGGAAAAAATATATGTATAGCTAGCATTTTGAGCTGCAGTCTGTTGTCCTATACCTCCTGTAACTGGCAAATTGGATATAACGCGATGATGAATGTATGAAGGAACGCATTTTTTGTATAACGCGGATCCAAACTGGATATAACTCGGTTGAATGAATGGAACTACGTCGCGCGAGTAGGAATAAGCGGTTGTAACGGCTGCCTCGGCGTAGCATCACACAAGGCGGGATGCTGCTGGATGCTGCTAGATGCTACCCAAGTTCCTTAGTCTTTGTTCAGCCTGTGTTACGCATCTCACGCGTTATTGCGGACTGCGCTTTACCCCATATAATATATATTATTTATTATAATACGATTTTTCCAAAACGCGGTGTTCTTGAGGTACGCAACTACCGTATTACAGAACAGACTGTATATCCAAAGACTATGGGACACTATCCCTACCTATATCAGTTGTGACTGTTCGTGTGTTTAAATCCAGCTTGAAAACGTCGTTATTAATTGGCTTTTCCTGGATTCTGATTGGTTATTACTGTGAGGGGAATCATTATGATTAGCTTTTATTGCATTTTGCATGCTGTGTAAAGTGTCAGTATCACTGTCATTATTGTTATTATCGGCTTTTACTTTATTTCTATTGGCTTATATCTATACTTGAGTAGTTTTTTAATGTCCAGTGCTTTTTTGAGATATTTCGATATGCAAGGTGTTGTATAAAATAGATTTTTATTATGGCCCTAGTTCATTGCACAAGAAGGGCCATTATCTGAAACGTGACCTATTTAAATGATCGTTAGGGGCAGTTGTTGATGAATGCGAGTTCTCAAGATACCAAGCTAAGTCAGGGTGTGGGAGCCTTGGTAGATATCAGATTTCTTAACAAAACTCCATGAGTCTGTTCTGCATGGGTTTCCTCTGGGTTCTCTGGTTTCCTCCCATATCTAAAAATAAGCATGCGTTGAAACTGGTATTAAGGTAGTTTACGTATCGCCATGGGCGGCAGGGTGGCACATTGGTAAACCCTTGCATCTTGCAGCAAGAAAACTGGGTTTGATTCCCAACTAGAGTGTGTTACTGTGTGGAGTTGTCATCTTCTCTCCCCCTGTTCCTCAAAAGTCTTCAGACTTGGCGAAGTCTTTCAGTGTTATTAAGTGTAATAATAACGTATCACTTGTGTTGGAAATACTCACATGTGTGTGTGTGAGAGCATTGGTGTAGTGGTTAGCACGCTGCGCTATGAACCCGGCAACCCAATTCCCACTCACCGCCAACACCAATGAGGATTATCTGAACTGCTGTTTTGCCTACCCAAGGTCAACTCTTTCTTAAATGAGTACCTGGTGCAGTGTGTAAATATCAGCACTGGGGAGAGGTGTTGGCCACTTACCCCCTCGTGGGCCATGCCGCCTAACAGCAGCACAGTCTGTTAAAGGCTTATTTGGGTGACTATCTTTGTTGTACGTTTGTGCCATTTGTGTGTCCGCTGTCACAGATTCCAGGCTACAACCCTACGGAGTCCACCCCATGGGGCTCGCCTTCTCCCCGGCCTAAGAAACCCAGACAGCACTAGTGTATCGTGGATGCGGTGTCAACAAGATGCCGGAGGAGGTGCATGAGTGGGCACACACTCTGGGTTTTACATCTGCAGAGTTAATTAAGTGTACATTGTGCTCGCAAGCAGAGGTGAACAATTGAAAAAAAAGCAGTGGCGGTTATGAGAAATGCTACCCTGAAGTAACAGACGGTTTGCACTCTGAACTTGCAATCCAGAGGTCACCGGTTCTTCGTTCTCGTGTCGCAGCGGTTCAAATGGTGGCGCAATTTTTTTTTTTGAATTTTTACCTTACCAACCAGTACAATCAGCCAATTAAGGTGTATACGCGTCAAGATGTATGAAAGGTTTAGGATATCTTATGCCCCACTTCTTTGCCAGCCAAGACACTGACCCCCTTGTGATGAAGGTGATTTCACAAAAATATTGGTTACTGAATCGGTGGTGTTTATTGACTAACGCAGCAGTGTCCAACCCACAAAGCACTGTGATCCATTCTGGTATATCTCAACATGTTCCGTGATCTACCAGCAATATATGACCAACAGTTACCCGGATGGATTTCACCGACTAATAGAACACTGTAGACATGCCAAGTGCTAGTGCGATCTATTGGTTTAAAATATATATTATTAATCCATATATATTATTATTATTAATCCATTACTTCTTAGTCGAGGATTTTGTTTTGCCATCTGCTATAACAAGAATTGCTTTATATTAGAGGTGTTTAATCCTATTTGTCCCGAGATCCACAATAAAAAATCTTTTGCGATCATCCACCCATGGATCGCGATTCACATATCGGCTACCACTGATCTAACAGTTGAAAACCAGTTTAACACGTAGGCTTTCGCGACCAATATCCATAACACGGGTTTTTTGGGTTAGATCGCATAATAAATATTTAAATGTGTCGGTAAACCCGCCACCACCCGACACAGCCAATTCGAAAGGTTTGTCACATTAACAGAACGTGCCAATTCGTTACTAGTAACATCACACCGGTGTCTTGGAGAGCAAAGCCACAACATTTACAATCTGAGTACAATGTTTCACCAGTAATTACAACCAGCTTCATCAGGCGACAGCCAGATTCGTGGAGAATCCTCGTCCCTTAATGCGCATGCATAATGTTTGTTGATTAACATATAAATAACCCAATCGGAAATGGATACCCATAGTCAATGCATTCATTGATTCCCCTCCCAATTCGCGAAAGAAGTGCTCACAAGTGATGGCTGTCGCCTGATGAAGCTAGTTAGTGCTGGCAAAATGTTGTACTTAGATTGTAAATGGTGTGGCTTTGCTCTCCAACACACTGGTGGACTGTACTAGTAACGAATTGACATGTTCTGTTTACGCGACAAACCTTACTAATTGACTGTCGGGTGGTGGTGGGTTTAACAACACATTTATATATTTAAACGATCTAACCCATAAAACGTGTATTATAGTTGAAAACCTACAATTGTACCAGGTTTGGCCTGTCGGAGTGGGCCATTAGGGTGGCCACTCGGAGGGCAAAGCTCTGGGGAATCCGAGCAAGAGCTTCGAAGTATGATTGTGCACGGTGACACCCGCAGGGGTCTCGTGATGGATGGCAAATGGAAGATATTTTTTATCGCGAGAGGATTCCCTGCAAGGGATGTTAGGTTACTTATTCTTGTGAGGATGCCATTTACTGTATGAAGGGGCAGCGGTCAGCTGCATAGAACAGAGTATAAAATTCCCCGAGCTGTTGCTGTTTAAATCGTCGGTTTAATGAAGAATTTCACATCAGGTCTTTTTTACACAGCTACTCCACCCCTCATCGGACTCTGTGCAATCACACAAGGAATGTTTTTGGAAAAAATGTCGGTGTCATAAAATTTTAAGGTTTAATCGTTTACAAATGCGCATTTCGTTACAGCTTCTCTTGTCCTTTAGACGTGCAAAGATAATTTCTGACAAAATATTGACACGTTTTCAAATTGTTTCGTAAATGGTTATAACTTTGCTCACGTATATACAGTACTTGGGCAATAATTCTGAGCTCCTGGAGTAGTGGTAAAGATTTAAGGGAGTTGATGTCTTTGCGACTTTGTGTAAATGTGTTTTACATTTTTTAGCTGAATCGTATATTCACAAGCATGTACACATGAGTTATACGCATTTATATACAAAATTAAACCGATTTCTTTTCCATGCATCTTCTGTTATTTTGGTTACTTTAAGTTACGTTTTCCACTGCTGGATGAACATCTCGCCACGTGATGTTGGATGTCAGGTTTAGTTTGACCATACTTCACCATGCTGGTCACTGTTGGATGATAATAATGTCCACTTGCAATGCACCACCGCGCAGTATTCACTCGCCTTCGAATCGAGTCCTGCACCGCCGTTTCACATGCAAATTTGATTCTCAATCCCTGGGCCAACTTGCTCCTGATTAGCATGCGATTTGCCACATTTCGATCTCGGAGGTGATTAAATGCGCCGGCTTCCAGGCTTGTTGAGCCGCTCGGAGCCCAATTAACGACAATTGTTGCCAAAGCAAAAGCGTGAGCTCGAATGTTTGTCCGTGTTATTTTCAAACCACCAGTCGAACGCCGGCCTCTGCCCACTCCGACCGTGCGCAGGCCCTGGCCGTCGGGGAGGCCCTCATGGTGCCTCACGGCAAACGTGGGGCCCGGGTGGGCGCGTCGACGGTTGATCGCGTACAGGCGGTGCAACTCCCACAAATGAAACATCACACCTTGCTGATCTTGTGTCCAGGAGCATGAACGATCATCACGCAAACTCCGGTCATCCTCGCAGCAGCAGCTCTTGGCCATCGAACAAAGACGATCACCGCTTCCTTCCGATATTAGAAGCCACGAGCTATGAACGACTCGGAGGTTCGAGCAACCACAGCCGAGTGGGAAGGCAGCAGCAGCCCAGGCGGTGAGCCAGCTCCAAAATCCCCCAAGCACTGAAGTTCTCGATTTAGTACATTGAAAAACACGACGGTAAGTGAAACAACGTAAATCGAAACCAATTTTGCCATTCACTTGAGGGGCCGTCCATAATGACGTCACGCAATTTTTGACCTCTCGTCACTCGGCGTCACAAAAAGTCAGACCCCCCCCCTCAAATATGACGTCACAAAGCTCTGCCCCCCCCCCCCCAAAACCATATTTCCATTTTGAAAATAAAACATGCTTCAACTATTGTCATTGTAGTGCGTGGCGCTGCACTGATGTTGTAGGAGTGTTATAACAATTAGTGTTATAACAATTCTATACTTAAAGTTGCGCATTTTGATGTGACGTCACATTTCTCAAACCCCCCCCTCCCCCTCGTCACAAATGTCTGAACCCCCCCCCCCGAGGTGCATGACCGCGTTACCGTGTTCATTCTGTGGTGAAGGGATGAGGAAAAGGAAGAGGGAAAAGCATCCAGTGTCGCCGCACGCAGGCAACGTGTTTATTACACAGTGGTCAAAATATAAAAATGCATATATATGTAGTGGGTTCCACGGACACTGGAGACGTCTTTAGAGGCAACACGGTTTATTTGTAACTTTGAACAGAACTCCCCTTAACTCCCACTATCTAGGGAGGTACAGCCTCCGGGCTAGCGTGCCCTCGCACTGATCAAACCTGGCTCTCAGCCCTCTGGCTATCTGTGCCCTAGGGGAGGCTAACTGACCCGACCCAGCCAAGGTACGGGTCCTGACCACTGGTCCGAGCTCGGCCCAGCCCTTACAAGGACGTCGGACTCGAGGTCCCAGGGTCCTAGCTAGGGAGGCTACTCTGACCCGACCCAGCCAAGGTGCGGGTCCTGACCACTGGTCCCCGCTCGGCCCCGACCCTTATAAGGATGTCGGGTCCCAGTGTCCTAGCTAGGCTGGTCTTCTGTTCTTCGTCTTCGGAGCACTGCCCCGAGCTGTCCCAGAGGTGCCCCTTTAATACACCTCTTGGGGGCTCTCCGCCCCCGGTACCGCCCCCTCTCTAGAACCTTCCAGGGGGCTCTGGAAGAACCCCCCAACCCCTCACCTGGGGCCTGGCTCAGGGTGGCACCCCCTATGGGCTTGTGCCCGCAAATGCAGGTAAGTATACCGACGGTATAGGATGTGCATTTATGACGCTACATATATGCGAGAGAGTTTGTGGACAAGAGTCTGCTCTGCGGGAAGCAAGCATTGCCATACGAATGAGATGAGCTCGCGTTTGATGCGGGCAGTCTTGAGGACGACCGTCGACAGGCACGTGTGGAGGCACGCCGTGGTCACAGCGCAGCGCCGACTCGTGTAGGTGGTGATGGCCCAGTTGTAGAGAGGAATGCTGGAGCTTGGAGCAGATGTAGCCGAATGTAGGATAGAGCATCTTGAGGAGCGTTGCCCTCGACCCCCTCCGGGAGGCCGTATGGTTTACTTGGCACTCCCGTCCCTTAGAGTCCAGTCTGATGTAGGCCTCCTCAGGTTCCAGCAGCCTGGCTTCGTAGGTCTTCATTGCACCGCTCTGCTCGTCTAGCATAGTCTGAAGGGTCATATGTGGCTGCCTCCTGAATCTTCACCGTCCTGCAAACCTTACTCGACATCTCGTTGAGGACCCGAAGAAGGGCAGTATTCTCTTTGTTTTGTTTTTTACAAAAGGGCTTGTAAGAGCTCTCGTTCCTCCCACCGCGATCTCTGGTGTCAACTTGAACGGGGGGGGGAGACAAAGCTATGGCTTTTTTCCCAGGGGATCTGTCTTCCATGGAGCACAAAGATACAGGCGGAAGGTCCCCTTGGCCTAGCCATGAGGTCAGGCTCGAGTTGCTTACTGAGGACCCTACACCTAAGGAGGCTGTGGATCGTCCTAGGAAGCTCCAAAGTAGAAAACCAGCTTTCCAAGGCCCCCTATAAAGTGCCTGAGTCCAGGTAGAAAAATAGGAAAACTATCAAACAGGAAAGCGAGTGGTTATGTTGGGTCGAAAAAGGTAATGTTCTAATAATGTAGGGGTTGGAGCGGTCATTGCTGCTTACTCGGCCATGACGTCACTGCAACTCGTTTGATTAACACTTTTAAAATAAAAAATCACGACGCGTACTGAACATATTATTCCGAATCGGTTTTACCACCACTACCACCATGACACAGTGGCAAGGCTGGCACATCGCAGTGCAGCTGCTACGCTGAATCATATGAATAAATATAATCAAATCTAGAAATATCCTTTCTGTACCCAGGAGAGCCACATTGAGTCTCGAGACTCATTATTAGCTCCGTGCTGCATTGAGATGTTTGGACAATTTCAAGCATCAGGGTTCGGCACGTAGGAGGAAACCGGAGAAACGCGCAAATGTTGTGAAGCTGGCTTGGTGGTAGAAGTCAGTCCAGAACATTTGGCCCCACACCTATCACTGTAACGAATCAGTGTTCTACGGGGGCATTCTAAGCGTGGACTGATTGTATTAAAATCTACTTTGATCTACGAATCGTAATGTATCAATAATGTTAACGTGTAACATGCCCCACGGTTTTTCTTAATCTGGAAGGAGAGAACAACGGATGATCTGTGTGCTGATGATGTTGGTGATGATCTCGTAATGGCTGTTCACTTCGAGGAGTGGGAGAGTCTGATGGTGAACCTGGATCGTGCCAATAAGAGGTAGGGCCTTACCATTCGCCCTACCAAATAAATCAAAGCAGTACCTGCCTTGATATTTTGTATGTCTTCAAGGACTCCACCCCCTCAACTCCGCATGATAGGTAGTTGTGGAAAGAGTGGAGGTATTCCCATATCTGGGCAGTTGTTCATGACCAGCTCCAATTTCAGAGCGAAGGTCTTACTCTGAATTAGTTCAATGGCATATCCTTTTTTCAGCTGTTTAGCGCCGTATAAAAGTTACATGGCCTATCACTTCATACAAAGCTCTGGTTCTTTTCTGCCAAACTTGTCCTCTCCCTCCCAGCTATAACCTCCCGAAAGCAACATGTGACCTTTGTTTTGGCGTGACAAACACCAGTGAAAGCAAAACACCGAAAGTGTAATGACTACACATAATGCAAGAATCTCAATTGTATTTCTCAACGGGTATTGAATATGAAGTCCCAGGAGTGGTGAAGGTGCATCAGCCTGCAGACCCACAGGTGGCAGCGGTGGATTGGCTTGCAGACGTTGGGGTGGTGGTGGATTGGCCTGCAGACGTTGGGGTGGTGGTGGATTGGCATGCAGACGCTGGGGTGGCAGCGGTAGATCGGCCTGCAGACGCAGGGGTGTCGGTGGTGGATCGGCCTGCAGATGTAGGGGTAGCGGCGGTGGATCTTCCAGCAGTAGCCGACCAGTGAAGTTCTCGAATAAATTTACGCAATTTGCCGAACCTGGTGGCTTTGGCACAGGCGGTGGTGGTGGTGGATCTCCCAGCAAAAGCTGGGGAGGCAGTGGTGCATCTGCCAGCATGAGCTGGGTTGGGATGACAGCGTTGGATCTCCCGGCAGCAGCCGGGGTGGTGGTGGCGGTGTTGGAGATGCCAGCAGCAGCCGGCGTGGCAGAGCTGAATCTGCCAACATCAAGCGCCATGGCGGTGGGGGTGAATAATATGCCAGAAGCAGTCGGGGTGGGGGTGGCGATGCATCTCCCAACAGCATCCCTGGTGGTGGCGGCGGAACTGCATGTGGCTGCCAGGATGGCGTTGGAGGCAGTGGTGGTGTTGGTGGAGACCGTGGCCGTGGCTTTCTCCAGCTCCTTGAGCTATCGACGCATCATTTCCAACTGCAGATGGCGCTCCACATTCTCCCGTTTGTATACTTGAGTGCAGGGAAATCATCGACAGTTTGGTCAACATTAGCCCCTACACGAGCCTTTTAATCATCGCAACTCTTCAAACTATATCGCTTATATAATGTACATAATTTCAGTCACAACAAAAATTACATATAACACATCGGGGCTGTGAAAATTACGGCTTCGTATTGTCATGCGAACGGTGAGGAATCAGCCCAGAACTACACGGGAGGATCTTGTCAATGATCTCAAGGCAGCTGGGACCATAGTCTCCAAGAAAACAATTGGCAACACACTACGCCGTGAAGGACTGAAATCCTGCAGCGCCTGCAAGGTCCCCCTGCTCAAGAAAGGTCATATGCATGCCCGCCTGAAGTTTGCCAATGAACATCTGAATGATTCAGAGGACAACTGGGTGAAAGTGTTGTGGTCAGATGAGACCAAAATGAAGCTCTTTGACATCAACTCAACTCACCGTGTTTGGAGGAGGAGGAATGCTGCCTATGACCCCAAGAACAGCATCCCCACCGTCAAACATGGAGGTGGAAACATTATGCTTTGGGGGTGTTTTTCTGCCAAGGGGACAGGACAACTTCACCGCATCAAAAGGACGATGGACGGGGCCATGTACCATCAAATCTTGGGTGAGAACCTCCTTCCCTCAGCCAGGGCATTGAAAATGGGTCGTGGATGGTTATTCCAGCATGACAATGACCCAAAACACACGGCCAAGGCAACAAGGGAGTGGCTCAAGAAGAAGCACATTAAGGTCCTGGAGTGGCCTAGCCAGTCTCCAGACCTTAATCCCATAGAAAATCTGTGGAGGGAGCTGAAGGTTCGAGTTGCCAAACGTCAGCCTCGAAACCTTAATGACTTGGAGAAGATCTGCAAAGAAGAGTGGGACAAAATCCCTCCTGAGATGTGTGCAAACCTGGTGGTCCAACTACAAAAAACGTCTGACCTCTGTGATTGCCAACAAGGCTTTTGCCACCAAGTACTAAGTCATGTTTTGCAGAGGGGTCAAATACTTATTTCCTTGATTAAAATGCAACTCAATTTATAACATTTTTAACATGCGTTTTTCTGGATTTTTTTGTTATTCTGTCTCTCACTGTTCAAATAAACCTACCATTCAAATTATAGACTGATCATTTCTTCGTCAGTGGGCAAACGTACAAAATCAGCAGGGGATCAAATACTTTTTTCCCTCACTGTATGTGAGGAGTCTGTGGGTCGCAACATCACGTACGGCTGGAAGTAGGACATTCCAGACTAAGAGGGTTCATGATGGCAATGTCAACGACACTGAACCAGCCAGCACAACTCACTGCCAATAACACATATCACATAATTAACTCTTAAGCAATTGTTCAATCAATTAATTTAATCACTACAATTAAAACCAAAGAATCTCCCAGAACAAACACTTCGCACTCTCCTCCGTCAGCCACCTGCATCGACAATAAAAACGCATCAGTCCAGCAGTGGATAAAACCTGGCGTGGGAGGTATGGGGGGGCGGCTTACACTTGCGGTGGACAGCAGGGGGGTGTCTGGATGCAGTAGCCATCGCAGATCAAGCGGTAGTACTTGTCATCGACTGCCATGCGCCAGGGTAATGGGCCTCTCCTACACCCACACACATCACACATCCAGCGGCACGCACGTCACACCGAGGAGCACGCACGTCACACACCGAGCAGGTTGCACAGGTCTCCTTTATCAAGACAAACGTGGAGCAGATTACAACTACAACTCTTCTACGCCTGTCACAATGCCCCCCTTTCCCCCCCTCCCCAGTTTATGGGGTGGCGCGGGCCTCACTCCCCCCTTCGCGTCAGCCCCTACTAATAAATGGTCCGGTTGCATTGTGAATGCACCACTCGAGTGACGTGCAGTCCCGTGGCGCACTGTAACGGGCTCGTGATTTACTCACTAAAATTCAATGTAAAAAAATAAAAACGATCCCAAGACATTATTTAAAATAAAGGATGGCCATCGTGTGTCAGCATCACAGGCGAAAATTGGCATGTAAAAAAACTTCAATGGGAATCACTCAATTGGGATTGCTCGCAGCAAACAGCACTTGACCTGCTTGCAGGTTAGGTGCTGAATAACCGTGTGTCACACAGAGAACAGTTGCCACTGAGGGTGCCCTTTTCAAATGCTTGAGATGATATGTGATTATCGGGTGTAACTGTGCACACTTAAAAAATTATAAGCGAACTATTATCGTTTCTGGTGGCAGGGTGGTGCAGCGGTGATCTTTGACCCTCGCAACAAGAAGGGCCTTGGTTAATTATCCGACTGGCACTTTGCGGAGTTTTCTACGTTCTCCCCTTTGTTCTGTATGGGTTATCCAGTTTGCTCACGTAGCTAGAAAACACACTATCACAATGTAACTGGGTATTGGCCAAGCATCCCAATGCTAAAGTTACCTGCAAATTACTTCACTGGGATGACACTCGGCAGCAGAGCCGGATGATGGCTTGCTGGGGCCCTATGCCATTGTCAAGCTTAAGAGGCCCCTTCTATGAATGCCTGTATATTTTGTAAGCAGAATGAAAATCACTGCTTTGGAGAGTCTTTTTTTCTCACCGATCTTAATTTTTTTAAACAATTATGTTAAAACTCGAAACCTTGAGTCCATTTCTTGTTTCGTATTTAGAGCCCCCCCCTCTCTTAATGCGAGGCCCTAAGCTGTAAGTGTAGCCGGTGTGAGCTCGCCTGTGATGAATCACACGTATAATTGTGCACTCTTATTTTCTATGGGTGGCCAGGAGAATTTATTATTATTCAAGTGAATGCAATGGTGATCAGGGGATTGGACCCAGAGCCCCACGTACACAGTAGAGTACAAGGGAACGCCCACAGTACAGATTTGAGCTGACCTCCAGATTGAGAAATTGAACTGTGTTATGACTTGGAGGGTGTTTCTGAACGCGATTGTTACCGACCCGTCCCGAAGGGAGGAGAGGGGACAGGGTGGACCGGCTGCATGAGCTTACTCTTTGGCACTGCACAGCACAACATCGCCTGCCTACTGCAAAAAACTCGGCAGGACCTTCCTGAAAATAAAAGTCTTCGGAATCAGTGAGGCCTGTCCTTCGGAGGACAGGCATAGTCTTGGTCGTCACAAGCGAACATTTGTTTCTCCACATTAATTTGTATCCCCGGGTTACCATCAGGGCTGGGCGCTGCAAGCTTAGCTTCTGAGATCTGATGAGACTGGTAGCCGTTTTTTAAAAGGTAATTTCGGCATCTGGAGCCCAAGCATGCAACAACTTTATGCAACTTCTTGGTTCTTTCGGTAAAGTCACGTAGAATGGAAATAAAATAATAAAAATAAAACATAATAAAAAATAAAATTCTCACGACGTTTCGGCCACAACACAAGTAGCCTTCTTCAGGTGAAGGAACAGAACTGTCGGGACGACAGCGCTTCAATAACTGCTGCTAAAATTCGCAGGGTCTTTTAAGTTAGGTGGGAGAGGTAAAGCGCCTTGACAAAGGAGTTTACATATCAAACAGGATAATTTAGCATTGAAATAGCTGTGTTAAAGTGTTGGATCAGCAGGGTGTTAAAGTCAGAAATTAGCATGTAACTGGGAGATTAGCATGATGTTAATGTGAGGGATTAGCATGCGACTGGTCACGGAAATAGCTATGTTAAAGTCAAAGTTTACATATCAAGAGGCATTTAGTATATGGACGCTAAAGGACTGCAACAACCCAACTATTATACAATGAAACCGATGTGAAAAAAAACTAAGTATAAACTACATCAATATAATAAATGTACTCAATATATTCTTCAATAAGTTGAGCTATAAACATAAAGTAACTGGGTATACACTACACTATATAATGAATACCATATAGTAAACGAATTAACAAAACTAAAATATAAAATAACAAAACTAAAATATAAAATATAAACTACATCAATGTTATCAATAAACTCCATATACTCTCCAATCAGCTGAGCTACTAACAATAAGTCATTATACATTACAATGCCCTATGGCGAAAAAATGGGTGGCGTTTTTTTCCTTCTTTCCAACGTTAGCACCACGGAGAGCGACGAGCCTCGTTCAGACGGACGAGTCCATCCATGCTCGGAACGGAGGAGGGGGGAGAAACAGCCACGATGCGCTGCTCTGTCCTGTGTTGCGTTACAACCATGCCATAAACTAGACTACTATACATTGTAATGTTATACCTTCCAATCTAAACTACATTGTATTATATCGTATACACAGCCCAATGTAAGCTCTAACATTATGCAGTATATTGATATGTCTCCAACTAAAATTTTCCAACATTACACGACTATTCACCATAATATATACTACCATAGACAAACCCACCCTTGAATTATAAAATGCGTTACTTTACACTAACCTATACTTTAGACTGTAAAATGTTAGACTTGTAATATTACACTATGTATTATTCTACCAACCCTACTGTATACCACACTGCTGTATATTCACTATACAATTACGATACTATATATTGCCTTATGAATTATGTTAAACATTACAATGTTATACTATTTATTATTATATAACATGCTATAAACCATACCATTGACCGTCGTGTGAAAGGTATTAAGAGGCAGTGCCAGTGAATGGACTGCGGTCTGAAAGTCACCATAAAATACAATCAATTAAGAACCGAAATGGTTTATAACATCTTTCCAATGGTTACTAAGCCAGAATCCATCTTCTCGGTTGAAATTGTCTCTGTGTTTGTATATGTGGATGGCCTCATGAACGAATCTCTCATGGTAGCCGGATGGCTTGCAGAGAACGTCCGTCTTAGAGAAGTCAATGTCATGTGAGCCCACTGAATTATAACAGTGATCTGCCACGGCTGAGGTGTTCGTCCTACCATGTTTCAAGTCTGCTTTATGTTCACGGATGCGGTCCGAGATATGTCGTTTGTTTTCTCCAATGTAACTGCTACCACAGAGGCAACTTAGTTTGTAGACGCCCGGGTACTGTATGTCTGGAACCACATCTTTTACAGACGGAACCAGATCACGCATTTTATGTACTGTGTTGAATCGGACCTGGATCTAGTGTTTATTCAGGATTTTGGAGATCTTTTTTGTGACCCCCGCAATGTAGGGTAAGGTGATGGTTTTGAATGGCTCCTCAAGAGGATTCTTCTTCATGGCTGGAGTGATGGCTTTGCGGATTGTGTAGTCGGAGTAACCATTAGCCTTGAGAGCTTGGTGTACGTGCTTGAGTTCACTGGCAATGTGTTCCTGGTCGGAAATGCATTGGGCACAATGGTATAGAGTCTTGATGAGGGAGTTCTTCTGGGATGGATGGTGGTGGGAATCCGGTTTTAAGTAAGCATCCGTATGGGTAGCTTTCCTGTAGACAGAGTGGCTCATTGAACCATCAGGTCTCCTTTTAATAAGGACATACACAAAGGGTAGCTTGCCATCTTTTTCGACTTCCATGGTAAATCTGATGGCTGGGTGTATGGAATTGATGTGGTCGAGGAATTGGTCTAGAGCAGGCCGGCCATGTGGCCAGATGATAAAAGTGTCATCCACGTACCTCTTCCATAACGTCGGGCGTAGAGTGGCAGTCTGGATGGCATCAGTTTCAAATTTCTCCATGAAAACGTTGGCCCCCGTGGTGCCTCACCACAAACGTGGGGCCCGGTCAGCCGCGTCGACTGTCGTGATCGCGTACAGGTGGTGAAACTGCCACACATGAACCATGATACCTTGCTGATCTCGTGTCAAGGAGAATAAACCAGCAGCCCGTCGTTAGCAATGGGAATGATCAGTAAGGGAACACATTGGTCTCTACAGAGGCACTCCACTATTATACACCACTACTATACAGTAAACATTGGGCTCTATGGAGGCCTATCGTTAAGGGATTACCCGTGAACATGGGGTGGTCGTTAAGAGGGGTTCTATTGTATATAACAAGTTTAAATATTTAATAAGTTAATAGAGAGTACTCAACTGAGATGGCGGAGGAGTTTGCTAAACTCACAATACAAAGGCCACTGTCCCAGCCTCTGTGGTTGGACCATCTCTAGCTCCACCCACCTACCTTGATGCACCTATCTCAGGCCTATATAAGACCTTGTCTCAGCAACTTTCTCTCTCACCTGACCTGAAGACGATTGCTTGTGTTGCGATCGAAACGTCGTGATATTTTTATTATTTTTTATCTACGTGGCTTTACCAAAGGACCCATAGAATATAATCATAAACAGGTTACGTCCTCTACATGGACCCCCCCCCCCTCATTATTAATCATGAGCAGGTGACGTCCTCCAAATGGACACCCCCCTCCATTGATAATAATTAGCGGGTGACATCACTCCACATGGGGGGGGGGGGGGGCGAGGTGCCTCCTCTCCCCTCCTAAGCATCAACTTATCAACTCACTACAAAGGCAGAACCCTCACGTAACGCGATCTCCATAACGCTATTGAGACATCTAAGTAAAAAGAACGTCATGATGAACAAGGGATTATAACCTTTAAAGGAAATAGGTCTGTCACCGCGGCCTTACAAATTGCACACAAATGGATGCAATTAATATCATTTTGCGGTCTGCTTTGCGCTTGCAAGTTTCAGATTTACTGCAATACACCCATGCTTGGACGGGCAAAAGGCTAGTAAACAAATAATCCCCTCGCCCACTCCCCACCACGATATCACACAATGATATAGTACTTCCTTGTACAGTATACCCAATAAAGACCAAATCTAATCCCCATGATAGGTAAATTGATATACATAGAGCTTGCCGGCGATAGGTCTAAACCACGAACTATGAACTCGTGATATTCAAGGGTCTCCCGTATTTGGAATTTGCATGTTCTCCCCATGGTCACGTTGAGATAATGACTATGAATTTTCACATAAGCCACCTCGTTGAGCAATCATATGTGGCCAGGCTGCTTCTGGAAAAGAGCTATATATCTCAGTGGGCCTTACCTGGTCAAATAAAAATAGGTTGCTTACAGGAGTTGAATGGATTGCCACATCACAGGGATGTGAGGAATCACAGCATGGAGAGGGCTTCATCCAGCAGTGGATTGAGTGTTCTTGTTGAAACGTGTGTATTTAATATTTCTCTGATGTTCTTTTAGTCTCGTGCTGATCATTGGTCCTGTTTGCCCAACATAACATTTGCCACAAGTGCAGTTAATCCTGTACAAACCTTCTGTTGATAGCTTAGGTAATACATATTTTATACCAGAAGTCGAGTTCAAGAAACATAAGTACGTTTTTATTTCAACTGAAATGTATATATACATATATAAATATACATGTCCATACAACCACGTCTCAATGTCTATGTCTGGGAGAACATGCTAGTTTCTCCCTCTGTGGAGTCTCCACCACTTCTCTTTCTTCTTGTTTCCCAGCTCCTCGTCTTGGTGCTCCTTCCCTCTGTCTCCTCCTCGTTCATTCTCCTCTTCATCTTTCTCCAGCTGCCGTGTGCAGCACATGAAGCTCCAAATTGCCCAACGCCAGAAACTGTTCTTTCTCTCTCCCTTAGTAGATGGGATGTGCTTAATCTCTTTCTTCTCTTCCTGAACACTCTCTGCCCTCCAAGATTGCTCACATCTTCCTTCCTCATTCACCACTTCCTGCTTTGTATCGTCTTCAATCGTGTCGACCTCCTTCAGCTCTACCTCATTTGCCTCTAACTCAATAGCTCCTACTTCTTTTGCGTCTACCTCCATTGCCTCTACATCATTCGCCTCTACCAAAATCGCCTCACTCTCCTCCACCTCAAAATCCCCTACCTCCACTTCTACCTCAATCACCTCTATGTCATTCGCCTCTAACTCATTCGGCTCTACCTCCATAACCACCTCCTGCTTGGCCTCTCCCTCAATCTCCTCTACCTCTTTTGCCACTTCCAGGATGGCATCTACTTCATATGCCTCGACCTCATTTGCCCCTTCCTGCTTTATTTCCTCCACCACGTTCTCAACTTTTTTTGCCATTTCCTGTTTGGCCTTTAGCTCATTCGTGTCTACCTCATTGATCAAGACCTGCATGGCCTTTTCTTCGATCGTGTCGACCTGAATTGCCTCGACCTGTTTCACCAATTCCTGCTTTGTATCTCTCTCAATCCCTTCTACGACATTGGCAACAACCTCTTTCACCACTTCCTGCTTGGCCACTGCATCTACCTCAATCACCGCTACCTCTACCTCACTCGCCACTTCCTTCTTGGGCTCTACATCATTCCCCTCTCCCTCAATCTCGTTTTCCTTCATCTCTTCTACTTCCCGAAATTTCATCTCAGTCCTTCGTAGCTTCCTATTCCTACGTTTCCTCTGAACACCATCCTCTCCTTCTTTCTTTGTCTCCACAACATTATCAACTTTCTTAGCCACTTCCTGTTTGGCTATTCCCTCATTCCCATCTACCTCACTTGCCTCTACCTCTTTCCCTAAGTCCTCCTTGGCATCTCTCTCAATCCCTTCTACGACAATGGCCACTACCTCTTTCACAAATTCCTGTGTGGCCACTGCATCTACCTCAATCACCGCTACCTCTACCTCATTTGCCTCTACCTCACTCGCCACTTCCTTCTTGGGTTCTCCATCATTCCCCTCTCTCTCAATCTCGTTTTCCTTCATCTCTTCTACTTCCCGAACTTTCATCTCAATCCTTCGTAGCTTCCTATTCCTACGTTTCCTCTGAACACAATCCTCTCCCTCTTTCTTTGTCTCCACAATATTCTCAACTTTCTCCGCCACTTCCTGTTTGGCCATTCCCTCATTCCGATCGACCTCATTTGGCTCTACCTCTTCTGCTAATACCTGTTTTGCATCTCTCTCAATCCCCTCTATGACATTGGCCACTATATCTTTCACCACTTCCTGCTTGGCCACTGCTTCTACCTCAATCACCGCTACCTCTGCCTCATTCGCTAATTCCCGCTTGTCATCTCCTTCTAATACCTCTACCTTATTCAACTCTACCTCATTCATCACATCCTCCAAAGCCACTGCCTCAATCATCTCTACCTCAATCGTCCCAACCTCCACCACTTCCTGCATGGGCTCTCCCTCAATCCCCTCTCTCTCAGCCACCTCTTCTTTCACTGTCTCCAGAACTTTCTCCTTGTTCTTGTGTTTATTCCTATTCCTACGTTTCCTCTGAACACCATCCTCTCCCTCTTTCTTTGTCTCCACAACATTATCAACTTTCTTAGCCACTTCCTGTTTGGCTATTCCCTCATTCCCATCTACCTCACTTGCCTCTACCTCTTTCCCTAAGTCCTCCTTGGCATCTCTCTCAATCCCTTCTATGACATTGGCCACTACCTCTTTCACAAATTCCTGTGTGGCCACTGCATCTACCTCAATCACCGCTACCTCTACCTCATTTGCCTCTACCTCACTCGCCACTTCCTTCTTGGGTTCTCCATCATTCCCCTCTCTCTCAATCTCGTTTTCCTTCATCTCTTCTACTTCCCGAACTTTCATCTCAATCCTTCGTAGCTTCCTATTCCTACGTTTCCTCTGAACACAATCCTCTCCCTCTTTCTTTGTCTCCACAATATTCTCAACTTTCTCCGCCACTTCCTGTTTGGCCATTCCCTCATTCTGATCGACCTCATTTGGCTCTCCCTCTTCTGCTAATACCTGTTTTGCATCTCTCTCAATCCCCTCTATGACATTGGCTGCTATATCTTTCACCACTTCCTGCTTGGCCACTGCTTCTACCTCAATCATCACTACCTCTGCCTCATTCGCTAATTCCCGCTTGTCATCTCCTTCTAATACCTCCACCTTATTCAACTCTACCTCATTCATCACATCCTCCAAAGCCACTGCCTCAATCATCTCTACCTCAATCGTCCCAACCTCCACCACTTCCTGCATGGGCTCTCCCTCAATCCCCTCTCTCTCAGCCACCTCTTCTTTCACTGTCTCCAGAACTTTCTCCTTGTTCTTGTGTTTATTCCTATTCCTACGTTTCCTCTGAACACCATCCTCTCCCTCTTTCTTTGTCTCCACAACATTATCAACTTTCTTAGCCACTTCCTGTTTGGCTATTCCCTCATTCCCATCTACCTCACTTGCCTCTACCTCTTTCCCTAAGTCCTCCTTGGCATCTCTCTCAATCCCTTCTATGACATTGGCCACTACCTCTTTCACAAATTCCTGTGTGGCCACTGCATCTACCTCAATCACCGCTACCTCTACCTCATTTGCCTCTACCTCACTCGCCACTTCCTTCTTGGGTTCTCCATCATTCCCCTCTCTCTCAATCTCGTTTTCCTTCATCTCTTCTACTTCCCGAACTTTCATCTCAATCCTTCGTAGCTTCCTATTCCTACGTTTCCTCTGAACACAATCCTCTCCCTCTTTCTTTGTCTCCACAATATTCTCAACTTTCTCCGCCACTTCCTGTTTGGCCATTCCCTCATTCTGATCGACCTCATTTGGCTCTCCCTCTTCTGCTAATACCTGTTTTGCATCTCTCTCAATCCCCTCTATGACATTGGCTGCTATATCTTTCACCACTTCCTGCTTGGCCACTGCTTCTACCTCAATCATCACTACCTCTGCCTCATTCGCTAATTCCCGCTTGTCATCTCCTTCTAATACCTCCACCTTATTCAACTCTACCTCATTCATCACATCCTCCAAAGCCACTGCCTCAATCATCTCTACCTCAATCGTCCCAACCTCCACCACTTCCTGCATGGGCTCTCCCTCAATCCCCTCTCTCTCAGCCACCTCTTCTTTCACTGTCTCCAGAACTTTCTCCTTGTTCTTGTGTTTATTCCTATTCCTACGTTTCCTCTGAACACCATCCTCTCCCTCTTTCTTTGTCTCCACAACATTATCAACTTTCTTAGCCACTTCCTGTTTGGCTATTCCCTCATTCCCATCTACCTCACTTGCCTCTACCTCTTTCCCTAAGTCCTCCTTGGCATCTCTCTCAATCCCTTCTATGACATTGGCCACTACCTCTTTCACAAATTCCTGTGTGGCCACTGCATCTACCTCAATCACCGCTACCTCTACCTCATTTGCCTCTACCTCACTCGCCACTTCCTTCTTGGGTTCTCCATCATTCCCCTCTCTCTCAATCTCGTTTTCCTTCATCTCTTCTACTTCCCGAACTTTCATCTCAATCCTTCGTAGCTTCCTATTCCTACGTTTCCTCTGAACACAATCCTCTCCCTCTTTCTTTGTCTCCACAATATTCTCAACTTTCTCCGCCACTTCCTGTTTGGCCATTCCCTCATTCTGATCGACCTCATTTGGCTCTCCCTCTTCTGCTAATACCTGTTTTGCATCTCTCTCAATCCCCTCTATGACATTGGCTGCTATATCTTTCACCACTTCCTGCTTGGCCACTGCTTCTACCTCAATCATCACTACCTCTGCCTCATTCGCTAATTCCCGCTTGTCATCTCCTTCTAATACCTCTACCTTATTCAACTCTACCTCATTCATCACATCCTCCAAAGCCACTGCCTCAATCATCTCTACCTCAATCGTCCCAACCTCCACCACTTCCTGCATGGGCTCTCCCTCAATCCCCTCTCTCTCAGCCACCTCTTCTTTCACTGTCTCCAGAACTTTCTCCTTGTTCTTGTGTTTATTCCTATTCCTACGTTTCCTCTGAACACCATCCTCTCCCTCTTTCTTTGTCTCCACAACATTATCAACTTTCTTAGCCACTTCCTGTTTGGCTATTCCCTCATTCCCATCTACCTCACTTGCCTCTACCTCTTTCCCTAAGTCCTCCTTGGCATCTCTCTCAATCCCTTCTATGACATTGGCCACTACCTCTTTCACAAATTCCTGTGTGGCCACTGCATCTACCTCAATCACCGCTACCTCTACCTCATTTGCCTCTACCTCACTCGCCACTTCCTTCTTGGGTTCTCCATCATTCCCCTCTCTCTCAATCTCGTTTTCCTTCATCTCTTCTACTTCCCGAACTTTCATCTCAATCCTTCGTAGCTTCCTATTCCTACGTTTCCTCTGAACACAATCCTCTCCCTCTTTCTTTGTCTCCACAATATTCTCAACTTTCTCCGCCACTTCCTGTTTGGCCATTCCCTCATTCTGATCGACCTCATTTGGCTCTCCCTCTTCTGCTAATACCTGTTTTGCATCTCTCTCAATCCCCTCTATGACATTGGCTGCTATATCTTTCACCACTTCCTGCTTGGCCACTGCTTCTACCTCAATCATCACTACCTCTGCCTCATTCGCTAATTCCCGCTTGTCATCTCCTTCTAATACCTCTACCTTATTCAACTCTACCTCATTCATCACATCCTCCAAAGCCACTGCCTCAATCATCTCTACCTCAATCGTCCCAACCTCCCCCACTTCCTGCATGGGCTCTCCCTCACTCCCCTCTCTCTCAGCCACCTCTTCTTTCACTGTCTCCAGAACTTTCTTCTTGTTCTTGTGTTTATTCCTATTCCTACGTTTCCTCTGAACACCATCCTCTCCCTCTTTCTTTGTCTCCACAACATTATCAACTTTCTTAGCCACTTCCTGTTTGGCTATTCCCTCATTCCCATTTACCTCACTTGCCTCTACCTCTTTCCCTAAGTTCTCCTTGGCATCTCTCTCAATCACTTCTACGACATTGGACACTACCTCTTTCACAAATTCCTGTGTGGCCACTGCATCTACCTCAATCACCGCTACCTCTACCTCACTCGCCACTTCCTTCTTGGGCTCTCCATCATTCCCCTCTCCCTCAATCTCGTTTTCCTTCATCTCTTCTACTTCCCGCACTTTCATCTCAGTCCTTCGTAGCTTCCTATTCCTACGTTTCCTCTGAACACCATCCTCTCCCTCTTTCTTTGTCTCCACAACATTATCAACTTTCTTAGCCACTTCCTGTTTGGCTATTCCCTCATTCCCATCTACCTCACTTGCCTCTACCTCTTTCCCTAAGTGCTCCTTGGCATCTCTCTCAATCCCTTCTATGACATTGGCCACTACCTCTTTCACAAATTCCTGTGTGGCCACTGCATCTACCTCAATCACCGCTACCTCTACCTCATTTGCCTCTACCTCACTCGCCACTTCCTTCTTGGGTTCTCCATCATTCCCCTCTCTCTCAATCTCGTTTTCCTTCATCTCTTCTACTTCCCGAACTTTCATCTCAATCCTTTGTAGCTTCCTATTCCTACGTTTCCTCTGAACACAATCCTCTCCCTCTTTCTTTGTCTCCACAATATTCTCAACTTTCTCCGCCACTTCCTGTTTGGCCATTCCCTCATTCCGATCGACCTCATTTGGCTCTACCTCTTCTGCTAATACCTGTTTTGCATCTCTCTCAATTCCCTCTATGACATTGTCTGCTATATCTTTTACCACTTCCTGCTTGGCCACTGCTTCTACCTCAATCCCCGCTACCTCTGCCTCATTCGCTAATTCCCGCTTGCCATCTCCTTCTAATACCTCTACCTTATTCAACTCTACCTCATTCATCACATCCTCCAAAGCCACTGCCTCAATCATCTCTACCTCAATCGTCTCAACCTCCACCACTTCCTGCATGGGCTCTCCCTCACTCCCCTCTCTCTCAGCCACCTCTTCTTTCACTGTCTCCAGAACTTTCTTCTTGTTCTTGTGTTTCTTCCTATTCCTACGTTTCCTCTGAACACCATCCTCTCCCTCTTTCTTTGTCTCCACAACAGTATCAACTTTCTTAGCCACTTCCTGTTTGGCTATTCCCTCATTCCCATTTACCTCACTTGCCTCTACCTCTTTCCCTAAGTTCTCCTTGGCATCTCTCTCAATCCCTTCTACGACATTGGCCACTACCTCTTTCACAAATTCCTGTGTGGCCACTGCATCTACCTCAATCACCGCTACCTCTACCTCACTCGCCACTTCCTTCTTGGGCTCTCCATCATTCCCCTCTCCCTCAATCTCGTTTACCTTCATCTCTTCTACGTCCCGAACTTTCATCTCAGTCCTTCGTAGCTTCCCATTCCTATGTTTCCTCTTAACACAATCCTGTCCCTCTTTCTTTGTCTCCACAACATTCTCAACTTTCTCCGCCACTTCCTGTTTGACCATTCCCTCATTCCCATCGACCTCATTTGGCTCTACCTCTTCTGCTAATACCTGTTTTGCATCTCTCTCAATCCCCTCTATGACATTGGCTGCTATATCTTTCACCACTTCCTGCTTGTCCACTGCTTCTACCTCAATCACCGCTACTTCTGCCTCATTCGCTAATTCCCGCTTGCCATCTCCTTCTAACACCTCTACCTTATTCAACTCTACCTCATTCATCACATCCTCCAAAGCCACTGCCTCAATCATCTCTACCTCAATCGTCCCAACCTCCACCACTTCCTGCATGGGCTTTCCCTCACTCCCCTCTCTCTCAGCCACCTCTTCTTTCACTGTCTCCTCCAGAACTTTCTTCTTGTTCTTATGTTTCTTCCTATTCCCACGTTTTCTCTTCATACCATTTCTCTCCCCCACTTTCTCCATCTCTTCAATCTCGTTCTCAACCTTGTTGCTATTCTGACATGTCTGCTTCACATCCTCATTATTGGTGCTGACTCCTGCCTGCTGCTGCTCTTCTGCCTTTTGCTGCTGCTGCTGCTGCTGGTGGTGGTGGATGATGAAGCTCTTCAGCTCGGTGCTGTTCTGGAATTGCAGCAGCTCCCGCTGATATTTGGCCTGCTGCTGTGCACAATGATCCAGCAGGATCATCTCAAGCTCCAGAATCTGGCGCTTAGCTTCTAGTCTTGTGTCAACGAGGAACCTCTTTCGCTGCCCCTTCGAGCGACGGTCTGGGGAGTCACATGGGGAGGAGAGAGCAGCACCACAATTGATTCATTAATGGGTATTTGAGTATTTCCTGTATGATAATAGGTTTTTCCCGTTTTTACTGGCAACAAAACAGGTGTTAAGATGTTAAAACACCAAACTGAAACCTTTTACAAGGAATCATGTCTGCATTAACCATGATGCTTGTGGTCAGAATGCAAACAAAAAACATACTCTGATAATATATGCATTGTCCTTGAAACTGATTGGTCCACACCAGGGACAGCTTTCTTTTGAGCCTCGTCTCAAACGGTGTTAGACCAGAGGACGTCAAAAGGCGTATTTCCTGTATGTTATTTTGGTAAAGAAACTTGGCACCATTGACAGGAATCTAACTTAACTTGAGACCGATGTAACAATGATAACACTGTAGGGAGGTCTGGAGGTTGACTCATGTGCCGGAGACACCTCCTCCTCCAAATAACTTCATTAGGATTATGGGCTGGTTGGGGAGGCCATATTAAGTTTGCGAGGTCTGGAAACTCCACGGCAAACATAGATAAACTTCCGTTATCTCAGAAAAAGTAAGATGGATTGATGGGCAAGCTGTGGAGGTCTGGCTAAATTTATAAGATGTCCATTGTTTCACAAGAGAGAACATGAATTGGATAAGAAATACACTATTAATTCTTATACACTGGTCCATTCATACAATTAGTATATTAGTGGGCTACGTTAGAGAAGATAAAGGGAGGAGAGGAGAAGAGGAGGGCCGGGGTGCCCGGAGCCCAGAGAGTGCCCAGAGGGGCCAGAGAGCCAGGGGCAACCCTGATGTTTCTGTTGGCTGGATAGCATGTGCTCCCGTGCATGTGAGGTTGCTCTCAACAGAAGTCATTCCTTGCACGAGAATGGCTGAAACGCTGAGTAACCACTCAGAGGTATAGTGGTTAAGCAGTGGAGACGGTATAGTGGTAAAACAGTGGAGATTTTAAAAGCAAAGTTTAAGATTTGCATTTGTCAATTTATATTGAGCCGATACATATGGCAAGTGAAATTAAGAAGACTTAAAGTGAGTTTTGCAGAAAGAGAGGATACATGTGTGTCTCTTGGAGAAGGAAAGGCATTGCTCAAAACTGTGCTGCAAGGTCACGTGCCATGAATCACATGAGTTTAGAAAAAACGTGACTGTAAACCAACAAGCCTGTGAATAATTATCATGGTGAAGACACCTCTATACGTTGGATACTGAAGGAAATCCATCGTGCTACACATCGTCAAAGCCCGACAACACCTGACATTCGAGAAAGAAGTACAATTGCATCGTTCTACACATCGTCAATACCCCACCACATCTGGAGAGTCACCAGCTGCATCAAGCACCTGACTGTTGTATTGTTCGAAAGACACTGTGTGTAACGACTTTACATCCGCCGGCACTGCGGGTTTCTAAACGCCTGCCATGTCACCTTCTCAACACTAGCGTCTGAGACCGTCTGATACAGACTGAAAGCTTATTTCCTTTGTTAAACTGTTTGTCTTTTCATGAATGTCATATTGTGCACTGGGTTATGCCTTATTAACCTAAATTCTGAATTTAGCTATTCATGTATTTCTATTACAGTATCACATATTCTTTGGACCAAGTGTCAATTGCCTATTTGATGACTGGTACTCTGATTCTTTTTTTTACAAATCAGGGACTTGTTTTAATTAAAATGTGTCTGTGTGTGTGGTTGAACGGTGTAACAAATCCATGCGTTACATGTGTAGTGTTGCAGCGCCGACCTGGTCAAGGCCTATGATACAATCAGTGGGCCAGGGCTCTGGATTGTTACTCGTATTTCCGGAGTCCCTAACCCTCTGCTCACAATCATTAAGGACCTTCACGATGGTGGGCAGGCCCGGATAAAGTTGCGTGCCCGGGAGTCAGAGCAATTTCCTGTTTACAGTGGGGTGCGACAGGGATCTACTCTGGCTGACACATTATTTAGCATCATCTTCGACCACATAGTTCGAGAAGTTTTTTTTATGGCTGTACCGGTGGATTTTTTAATATTTGCTACAGATACAATGGGAGGCTGATTGATGCCTGGGTGAGGTCAAGGGATGGCTCCCTACTGGTCAACCATGTTATGTACACTGATCATTTGGAAGTTGATGCTCACACTGAAAAATAGTTGGAGGTTCTGCTGCTAAGCCTGGAGCGTGTGACAAAGAGGTGGTGCCTTACCATCAGCCCCACCAAAACTAAGCACCCGCCTGAGTATTTTGTGTAATTTATACTCCGCCCCCTCAACTACTCTTGAGTGATGGGGTAATTGTAGAGAGAAGTTTACGTACCTGGATAGTGTGCTTATGCAAAAATTCTGGTTTGGCAGCAGAGGTCTCACTCCGAATCGGTCAAGTGGCATATTTTCATCAGCTTCGTAACACTTTGGGGTATCTACCTGGTCTGTCACTCGACACAAAACGCTGGGTCTTCTTGGCCAATGATAGAATAAATAAAAAATCTGAACCAGCTTTACACTTTCAGACTGGCCTGCCTACGATCCATCCTGGGTTTAACTAGGCTGGAATGTGTGAAGAGCTCACAGTGAGCTCCACTGGTGGGCAGGGCTGCATTGCCTGGGTCATGTAGCCTGCTTGCTCAGCCACCGCATGCCCAAGCAGCCTCTGTTTTTCCAGATAGAGGGGGCTAAATGGGCGTGGCATGGCCTGGAGAAGAGATGGACTGATGCAGTACAGGAGGATACGGAACTAAGTGGACTTGCCAAAGACTGGTACCACTGGTGTCAATATCTGCCTCTATGGAGGAAGCTCGTGAAGGATGCTTATGGGAAGTTGGTGGCAGTTGCCCTCAAGCAAAAAAGGAGGGTGAGAGGAGTGACGCTCACAACAACAGACGGTGCACTGGATGACTAAAACGCAGCAAGTTGGCACAGTAGGATGCAAAGGTGGTGCGTCTGCCAGTCATCTCAGTCAGTCAACCCATCGCACTGGGGTCTGTCCCCTGATCTCCTGTCGGCAAGCCTTCGACACTTCAAGTGGCCTCGGAGTGCACCAGGCCTGGCACAAGCGCCATGGTGACGTCTCCGTCACTTAGTGGCGAATGAGGGCTGTTGTTGTTATCTGAGTCGGTTAGGGGCCTCCCCTAGGTCCACTCAGCCTCAAATAAGTATCTGATACGGTGTGTAAACATCGCCACTTGGGAGACAAATACGGACAAGTGTGGTGCTGGCAACCCACCCCTCGTGTGCGGTGCCGGCCGTCATAGGTGCTCACTAACAGCACTTGCTCCTACAGTGTTTCAAGGCTATACACAAGATTTCTGTCTTTGTTTGTGTCTATGTGCAGTGTCTGTATGAGTGGTTGGGAGCAGTTGTGTCTGTGGGGATCGACCTGAGTTCGATTCCCATTCACAACCATCAGTGACTAATAAATAAAACCGGTCGTGTGCCTCCCCTACATCTACTCAAACTTAAAATAGTACCTCGTGCAACGTATAAACATCAACACTGGGGAGACAAAGGCATCCGGATGCGGTGCTGACCACCCACCCCATCATAGGTGCTAACTCGCTAACAGCACTTGACTCAATAGTCTGTTAAGGCTATACGGGGATCTGTCTTTGTATACAGGTGCATGTGTCTGTGTGTATGTCTGTGTGTGGAATTACAGTACTCACTTCCCGTCGGCTTACTCATCTCTCCACCCTGCAACAAAATCACAGCAGCGCACGTGAGACTCTAATCATATCACAGCTTACAACCACCACCACCATCATCATTACCGTCCTCATCATTAAACATTTCGAACAGACACACATTCACATATAGATGTTCTCTCAGATTAATGTTATCCTGATACAGCGCGCGTGTGGATGTACTCACGGAAGACATCGCCTTGAAGGCAGAACGAGAAGTCACGGATGGTCACGTTTTGTCAATAGATTTCGTTAACTGTGTTAATGAAGTGTTCAACCTCACGGATGTTTGTCAATGAGGTTTACCAAGTAATTTAACCGCGTTATCGATGTTCACTGACAACGTTGTTGAAGTGTGCTCCCGAATGCGATCTTTAAGCACACAGAGCGCGCGTCCACCTCCGTCTGTAACGATCGACCGTTGCTAAGGAAGTGACGTCACTTGTTAAGGTAACGAACCCCGGAAACCACGTGGTCCACTGTATCCTCCAGGCCTGATTAGTTACACGACTGTCAAATTTTTACTTTAAACTTTCGTAACTTGCAGGAATTCATAATTTTTGGTTCTTTCGGTAAAGTCACGTAGATAGAAAATAACATTTTAAGTTAAGGCAAAAAACCCACGAGGTTTCGGTGGCAACACAAGCGGTCTTCATCACGTGTTGCGATCGAAACGTCGTGGGTTTTTTGCTTTTATTTTAATTTATTTTTATTTTATTGTTGTTATTTTCTATCTACGTGACTTTACCTGAAAGAACCAAGAATATAGTAAGGATTGTACCCTGGTCGCCACGGATGAAGAGGCCGAGCGGGCTCGGTTCAACTGTTGCCAGGTACCTCCACCACTCAGCTCGCAGCACACACACAGTGTCCACTATGTAAAAATCAGGCTAAACTAAACCTTTCTAGAAGTTACTAAAATAATGCTATAAAAACAATGCAACAGTGATCATAAGACATGTGATTGAAAGTTAACAATAGCGACATATATAACATATATTACTAAACCTAGCATCCTTCGCTAGCTGCTTGAGTCAATCCATAATAGCAGGAGTAACAATTATGTATGTTAACTGCGAATAACCCAATCAATAACAGATATCCATTGTAATTTACATCAATACATTACCCCCCCCCCCCCGTCTTCGTATCGGATCTGCTTACAAGCGACGACGTCACATTTATCCCCCGTCTACGTCTATTAAAGACCGAAACAGGGGAAGGATTTCACCACAACTCTGGCTGTCACCTGACGAGGCGGGTTGTTGTTGTAGTTACAGGCGAAACGTCACGGTACTTGAATTGTAAATGTTGTGGGTTTACTCTCCAACACACCGATGTGCTGAATTAGTCACTAATTGGCATGTTTTGTTTACGTGACAAACTTGACTAAGATTTACGCGATCTAACCCAAACAAACAAAAACACCCTCCAATAAGTAAATATTTGTATTAATTCCACGAATGGACCTTGGCCTGGGACTGTGCGGATTGAGAAGTTATGGATGCAGCTTCTGTTTGTCCTGCCATCAGAATGACCAACAAATAAATAAATAATACACACGGATTGGTGACTACAGTACTAGACCCCCAGTGCTTTTATATTTAAAAGTGTATGTGCTTTGTGGTTGCTTTATTGCGCATGTTGTTCATAGTGTGTAACACTTGTTTGAACGCAGGTGATGGGGTTGTCCATGTTGGGTGTCATTACAGGCAAAAACAAGCAGCAGTACGAAGACCAGGACGCCGTGGCCGACCATGAGGACGGAAATTGGCCTCGCCCGGTCACAACGTACGACAGCAGTACAGGTTTCCCTCCACACATGCACACACCTACGAGTTTCCCACTACAGAGACGAAGATCCCCCATATAGCCTTAACAGAGTGTTGTGGCAAGTGCTGTTCGCAAGCACCAATGAAGGTCGGCATGGTATACCAGGGGGTAGGTGGCCAACACCACACCCGGCCGCCTTTGTCTCCCAAGTGGTGACGTATACACACACCGCTCCAGGTATTCATTTGAGATTGAATCGAACCAGGACCAGTTCAGATAAATAATCGTTATTGGTGTTGGCCATGAGCGGGACTCCAACTCGCATGTTTGCGGGGTTTGGAGCGTAGCGTACTATCACTGCGTCACTGCTACCCTCACATAACGCACACAGAAACAACACACAGGGACCCACACGCACGGACACACAGGGGCCTGCTCAACATTGAAATGTGCAGCCCTTGTGTGGCGGCCTGCATTGAATTGGGCGTTCATCTCGTCACCCATACAAAAGGTCTCGACAATCAATGGCAGTCCCCCTTGCCCTGCCTGGCACGCACATCGGGCCAGTCACCCCACGCACAGCGCACACAACGTGCGCGTCGCGTATGCCAAATCAAGAGTTGTCCCCGAGTGTCCGACAAATTGGACCGACTATCCCGGGTCCCGTGCTTCGGGGGAGGCCCCACGTGTAGACATCAGTGTCACATGTAATGCTTCCGGTTTAGTTTGAAGGCATCGGGGGGGGGCCCACGCACCCCCTATGGACGGCCCTGGTCAAAGCACACGGCAGCGCGGAGCACGCGCGTCACGCGCATGGGCCACGTGCGTCACGGGTACGTGACATCTACAAGGCAAGCACCTGCATCGCGTGGTCATCACTTGTAAGGCATGCCCTTTGTGCATGGGACGTGCGTAGTGTGTGCAACACGTGGCACATGTATGTCACACATGCACATCGCAATGTGATGTCATGTGTACGTGGACATTTGAATCGCATGTAGCTGTCTGGTGGGCAGGACGGATCTACGCGTGGGCAAGTAAGGGGGTGGCTGAGTAAGACTGATACGGAGACACGTCAAGCCACACACTCACCACACACTCACCGGCACACTCACACACACCACATTCACCGCACACTCACTTACCGGCACACTCGCACACTGGCACACTGGCTGCACACTCACACACCGCTCTCACCACGCACTCACTTACCGGCACACTGACTGCACATTCACACACACTCACCGCACATTCACCGCACACTCACCACGCACTCACTTACCGGCACACTGACTGCACTTTCACACACACCGAACACTCACCACGCACTCACTTACCGGCACTCTGACTGCACATTCACCCACACTCACCGCACACTCACCGCACACTCACCACGCACTCACTTACCGGCACTCTGACTGCACATTCACACACCCTCACTGCACACTCACCACGCACTCACTTACCGGCACACTGACTGCACTTTCACACACACCGCACTCACACCGCATTCACACACACTCACACACACACCGCACTCATTCACTCACACACACTCACTCACACACACTCACACACATTTACACACACTCACCGCACACTCACACACACTCACTTACACACACCGCACACCGTCACACTCACCGGCACACTCGTGTGCAAGCACACTAGTGAGCTTCCACAAAATGTTCTGCACATTAGTGAGGCCACACACCAAAGAGCACACACCAGCAGGTTTACACATCAGTGAGCTTACACACTAGTGTGCACACACACAGTCGTAAGCTTACAGATTAGATAGCTTACACACCAGCTCACCAGTGAGGTGAGCTACACACTGGTGAGTTAACACACCCACCTGTTTGCGTGCGCAAAGCTCTTAACCCTAAAACTAATATATCCCAAATGTCATGGCTAAAGTTATTTTACATACGCACGTGCATACACACGCACGTGCATACACGCATGCGCATATGAAGGCATGCATGCACACATACGTGCACACAAACACACATGCACGCACATGTTTAAACATATACAATTCCATGGCGTTGGACTTGAGACTCCCAGAAGTGGAATCAGGACTCCTGAGTGTGCGATATAGCTTAGTGGGCCTTACTTGGTAAAATTGAAATAATTAATTTAGTTTCAGGATGTAGGGTTCTGAAGATATTTCATCTTTCAGTCCTTTCTGACCGTTTGAGTGTGGGTGAGTGAGTGACAACTACTTATGCATTTTTTTTTATTACAAATACAAGCATTTCCAGCTATTGACATGAAATGTATTAACTCTGGAAGATGATGGTGATACAGGTGGTGGGTAGCGGTAGTGTAGCGTTTAGCACGCTGCGCTATGAACCCGGCGACCCGAGTTAAATTCTCGCTCATGCCCAATGCAGGTAACGACTCTCTGAACCGGTCATGGGCCTCCCCTAGGTCGACTCAGCCTCAAATGAGTACCTGGTGTGGTGTAAACATCACTACTGGGGAGACAAAGGCGGCCGGGCGTGGCGTTGGCCACCCACCCCTCTTGTGCCATGCTGGCCTTCACAGGTACTCGCTAACAGCACTTGCCCCAACAGTCTATTCGGGCTATAAGGGGGTCTTTGCTTTGGTGGTGATGATACAGATGGTGATTGATTATACAGATGGTTGGGATGATGATAATGATACATTTGGTGATGATGGTGGTGATGATGGGACTGTAAGAGTGGTCCTTGAAGATATTTACTGTGTAATATTAAGACACACTAATCTAAAATGTAATCATTAAAGCACAATATATAACATTTGTAATTTCTGTTGAAAGCATGTGCTTATAATGGTCACATGTATTTGTACGTGGTTGTGCATGAATGCACGTGTTTTTTTATTTTCTGTATTAGGTGCTTGACGACAGCACTTGGCCCAACATTCTATATTGGTTGTACAGCAAATCTTTGTGTTTTGATTTGCGAATGTTCCATTCACGAAATTTAGTGAAAACGAAATTGACAAATTAAGGATACTTTTCGACTTACGAAATAGAATTTCAGCGGAAACAATATATCACATGGCACGTGTCATGAGATCATCAAGCAAGAAGCTGTCATCCATCCACGACAGTGTCACGGTATCCCCATAGTGCAAAAGTAATGCCTCGTCACCTCTCCAGTCACTCCAACATGCAGATCTTTTGGTGAGTTCCTTGAAGATGTTAATTATTTTTGTCTTAAATTGATTGTTATTCAACCGTTATAATATTTGTTCTTAATTATTTTTTGTATTGTGAAATATTGGTGTATATTTTGGGTGTAGGAGCATAGCAGAAATGACTGTCTGAAACACATCGCAAGTTTTTCGTATTCAATTAATGGGAAAGGC
Source organism: Petromyzon marinus (assembly GCF_048934315.1). Taxonomy (NCBI): domain Eukaryota; kingdom Metazoa; phylum Chordata; class Hyperoartia; order Petromyzontiformes; family Petromyzontidae; genus Petromyzon; species Petromyzon marinus. The sequence goes on from NC_133721.1 coordinate 2,170,696, forward strand.
CATTCCGATTTACGATATTTTGTTTTGCGTGCGTTTTCAGAAGAACGCATCCCTTTCGTAAATAGAGGCATACATGTACAGGAATCCATTTCCAACCGCGAATTTACCAACCACGAGATTTTAGTAAACACGGATTGACTACTGGACACCTGTTTACTAAACACGAGCATCTCGCTTTGAGTATTCGCGAGTTGCGCCGAGTCGTGAAATCAAAACAACACGATGTACCTTATGGGGGGGGGGGGTTCTTGTATTTGTTCTTGTATTTGTACGAGCTGTTGTTTGTTTATGTTACCGATGTTTACGGGGAGCGTTAGTGCAGCGGGTTAGCGAGGTGTACTATGAAGCCATAAATCCTGGCATAATTCCTGCTCATGGCCAACACCAGTGGCAATTATCTGAACCATTCCTGGACCTACCCTCGGCCTCAAATGAGTACTTGGTGCATTGTGAAAACATCACCACTGGCAGAGACAAACCCCATATGCTGTGCTGGCCTGCATAAGTGCTCATAACGGCACTTACCCAACAGTCTGTTACATGGGGGGATCTTAGTCTTGGCGTGTATGTGAGAGTTTGTGGACTTTGCATGTTCTTCCCCTGTTGTAATCTCAGCTCGTTACCTGTATCAAAGACATCTGGGAGCCAGAAATCTTTCTGATTGAGAGGGGGTCAAATACTTATTTCCCTCATTAAAATGCAAATCAATTTAATAACATTTTTGACATGCGTTTTTCTGGATTTTTTTGTTGTTATTCTGTCTCTCACTGTTCAAATAAACCTACCATTAAAATTATAGACTGATCATTTCTTTGTCAGTGGGCAAACGTACAAAATCAGCAGGGGATCGAATTCTTTTTTCCCTCATTGTATGTGAGGAGTCTGTGGGTCGCAACAGCACGTACGGCTGGAAGTAGGACATTCCAGACTAAGAGGGTTCATAATGGCCTTGTCAACGAGACTGAACCAGCCAGCACAACTCACTGCCAATAACACATCACGTAATTCACCCTTAAGCAATTGTTCAATCAATTAATTGAATCACTACAATTAAAATCAAAGAATATCCCAGAACAAACACTTCGCACTCTCCTCCGTCAGCCACCTGCATCCACAATAGAAACGCATCAGTCCAGCAGTGGATAAAACCTGGTGTGGGAGGTATGGGGGGGGGCGGCTTACACTTGCGGTGGACAGCAGGGGGGTGGCTGCATGCAGTAGCCATCGCAGATCAAGCGGTAGAACTTGTCATCGACTGCCATGCGCCAGGGTAAGGGGCCTCTCCTACACCCACACACATCACACACCGAGCGGCACACACGTCACACCAAGGAGCACGCACATCACACACCGAGCAGGTTGCACAGGGCTCCTTTATCAAGACAAACGTGGAGCAGATTACAACTACAACTCTACGCCTGTCACAATGCCCCCCTCTCCCCCCCCCCCCAGTTTATGGGGGGGCGCGGGCCTCACTCCCCCCTTCGCGTCAGCCCCTACTAATAAATGGTCCGGTTGCATTGTGAATGCACCACTCGAATGACGTGCAGTCCCGTGGCGCACTGTAACGGGCTCGTGATTTACTCAATAAAATTCAACGTAAAAAAATAAAAACGATCCCAAGACATTTAAAATAAAGTATGGCCATCGTGTGTCAGCATCACAGGCGAAAATTGGCATGTAAAAATAAACTTCACTGCGACTCACTCAATTGGGATTGCTCGCAGCAAACAGCACTTGACCTGCTTACAGGTTAGGTGCTGAATAACCGTGTGTCACACAGAGAACAGTTGCCACTGAGGGTGCCCTTTTCAAATGCTTGAGATGTGATTATCGCGTGTAAATGTGCACACTAAAATAACGAAAAAATTCTAAGCGAACTATTATCGTTTCAGGTGGCAGGGTGGTGCAGCGGTGATCTTTGACCCTGGCAACAAGAAGGGCCTTGGTTAATTATCCGACTGGCACTTTGCGGAGTTTTCTATGTTCTCCCCTTTGTTCTCTATGGGTTATCCAGTTTGCTCACATAGCTAGAAAACACACAATCACAATGTAACTGGGTATTGGCCAAGCATCCCAATGCTAAAGTTACCTGGAAATTACTTCATTGGGATGACACTCGGCAGCAGAGCCGGATGATGGCATTGCTGGGGCCCTATGCCATTGTTAAGCTTAAGAGGCCCCTTCTATGAATGCCTGTATATTTTTGTCAGCAGAATGAAAATAACTGCTTTGGAGAGTCTTTTTTTCTCACCGATCTTAATTTTTTTAAACAATTATGTTAAAACTCGAAACATCGTGTCCATTTCTTGTTTCGTATTTAGAGACCCCCCCCTCTCTTAATGCGAGGCCCTAAGCTGTAAGTGTAGCCGGTGTGAGCTCGCCTGTGATGAATCACACGTATAATTGTGCACTCTTATTTTCTATGGGTGGCCAGGAGAATTTATTATTATTTAAGTGAATGCAATGGTGATCAGGGGATTGGATCCAGAGCCCCACGTACACAGTAGAGTACAAGGGAACGCCCACAATACAGATTTGAGCTGACCTCCGGATTGAGAAATTGACTGGCGGTGTTGTGACGTACAAGGTGTTTCTGATCGCTATTGCGACCGTCCTGTCCCGACGGGAGGAGAGAGGACAGGGTGGACCGGCTGCATGAGCTTACTCTCCGGCACTGCACAGCACAACATCGCCTCCCTACTGCAAAAATACTCGGCAGGACCCTCCTGAAAATAAAAGTCTTCGGAATCAGTGAGGCCTGTCCTTGGGAGGACAGGCGTAGTCTTGGTCGTCACAAGCGAACATTTGTTTCTCCACATTAATTTGTATCCCCGGGTTACCATCAGGGCTGGGCGCTGCAAGCTTAGCTTCTGAGATCTGATGAGACTGGTAGCCGTTTTGTAAAAGGTAATTTCGGCATCTGGAGCCCAAGCATGCAACAACTCTATGCAACTTCTTGGTTCTTTTGGTAAAGTCACGTAGAATGGAAATAAAATAATAAAAATAAAACATAATAAAAAATTAAATTCTCACGACGTTTCGGCCACAACACAAGTAGCCTTCTTCAGGTGAAGGAACAGAACTCTAGGATGACAGCGCTTCAATAACTGCTGCTAAGATTCACAGCGTCTTTTAAGCTAGGTGGGAGAGGTAAAGCGCCTTGACAAAGGAGTTTACATATCAAACAGGATAATTTAGCATTGAAATAGCTGTGTTAAAGTGTTGGATCAGCAGGGTGTTAAAGTCAGAAATTAGCATGTAACTGGGAGATTAGCATGATGTTAATGTGAGCGATTAGCATGCGACTGGTCACGGAAATAGCTATTTTAAGTCAAAGTTTCCATCTCAACAGAGGCATTTAGTATATGGACGCTAAAGGACTGCAACTACCCAACTATTATACAATTAACCGATGTGAAAAAAACTAAGTATAAACAACATCAATATAATAAATGTACTCAATATGTTCTTCAATACGTTGAGCTATAAACATAAAGTAACTGAGTATACACTACACTATATAATGAATACCATATAGTAAACGAATTAATAAAACTAAAATATAAACTACATCAATGTTATCAATAAACTCTATATACTCTCCAATCAGCTGAGCTACTAACAATAAGTCATTATACATTACAATGCCCTATGGCGAAAAAATGGGTGGCGGTTTTTTCCTTTCCAACGTTAGCACCACGGAGAGCGACGAGCCTCGTTCAGACGGACGAGTCCATCCATGCTCGGAACGGAGGAGGGGGGAGAAACAGCCACGATGTGCTGCTCTGTCCTGTGTTGCGTTACAACCATGCCATAAACTAGACTACTATACATTGTACCGTTATACCTTCCAATATAAACTACATTGTATAATATCGTATACGCAGCCCAATGTAAGCTCTAACATTATGCATTATATTGATATGTCTTCAACTAAACTTTTTCCTACATTACATTACTATACACCGTAATATACACTACCATAGACAAACCCACCCTTGAATTACACAATGCGTTACTTTACACTACCCTATACTTTAGACTGTAAAATGTTAGACTTGTAATATTACACTATGTATTATTCTACCAACCCTACTGTATACCACACTGCTGTATATTCACAATACAATTACGATACTATATATTGCCTTATGAATTATGTTAAACATTACAATGTTATACTATTTATTATATAACATGCTATAAACCATACCATTGACCGTCGTGTGAAGAGGCAGTGCCAGCGAATGGACTGCAGTCTGAATGCCACCATAAAATACAATCAATTAAAAACTGAAATTGTTTATAACGTCTTTCCAATGAAATTTTGATTTAAAGCTTTCGTGACTGCAGTAATTCATATGCTTAGTTCTTTCGGTAAAGTCACGTTGAAGGGAAACAACAAAATAATAAAATATATAAAACAATAAAAATTCTCACGACGTTTCGACCATAACACAAACCAATTCCTCGACCACATCAATTCCATACACCCAGCCATCAGATTCACCATGGAGGTCGAAAAAGATGGCAAGCTACCCTTTTTGGATGTCCTAATTAAAAGGAGACCTGATGGTTCAATGAGCCACTCTGTTGACAGGAAAGCTACGCATACGAATGCTTACTTAAAACCGGATTCCCACCACCATTCATGCCAGAAGAACTCCCTCATCAAGACTCTATACCATAGAGCCCAATGCATTTCCGACCAGGAACACATTGCCAGTGAACTTAAGCACGTACACCAAGCTCTCAAGGCTAATGGTTACTCCGACTACACAATCCGCAAAGGCATCACTCCAGCCATGAAGAAGGATCCTCTTGAGGAGCCATTCAAAACCATCACCTTACCCTACATTGCGGGGGTCACAAAAAAGATCTCCAAAATCCTGAATAAACACTAGATCCAGGTCCGATTCAACACAGTACATAAAATCCGTGATCTGGTTCCGTCTGTAAAAGATGTGGTTCCAGACATACAGTACCCGGGCGTCTACAAACTAAGTTGCCTCTGTGGTAGCAGTTACATTGGAGAAACCAAACGACATATCTGGGACCGCATCCGTGAACATAAAGCAGACTTGAAACACGGTAGGACGAGCACCTCAGCCGTGGCAGATCACTTATAATTCAGTGGGCTCACATGACATTGACTTCTCCAAGACGGACGTTCTCTGCAAGCCATCCGGCTACCATGAGAGATTCGTTCATGAGGCCATCCACATATACAAACACAGAAACAATTTCAACCGAGAAGATGGATTCTGGCTTAGTAACCATTGGAAAGACGTTATAAACCATTTTGGTACTTAATTGATTGTATTTTATGGTGACTTTCAGATCGCAGTCCATTCGCTGCCACTGCCTCTTAATACCTTTCACACGACGGTCAATGGTATGGTTTATAGCAGGGGTGTCCAAACTTTTTTTCCCGAGGGCCACATACAGAAAAATATACGAAGGATTGGGCCACTCACTAGACGTGAGGTATACTGCCTCACTTCTCATGCACTAATATTGTCAAAATCAATCAAATGCAGGTAAATTACGTTTGATTATTGAACATGTTTGAAGAAAAAAAGCCTCCATCATAGCTCTTCATTAGTAGATATTAATTTTATTTTTTACAAAAAGGTTGGCAGGTAATTATCTCAGTGACAGCCTCAGATTGGTTCTTAGGGTGCTGATCCCCCTTCATTGTCCATATGAAGGGAGAGACAAGAAGACAAATAGGGGATGTGGATATTTCAACCTTATTACACAAATAAATTATTGGGCTTGTTAACACATCAACTAACGTTTGTTAAAACAATTGTCATCAACTTTAATTGACTGAATTTATGAAGTAATTGGGCTTATTAACAAATGAAAACGGTGTGTATATTTTTAACTCACCTGTAATGGGAATAATGTTACGCTCAGTGGGAGCAGTGATGCTGCACTTTGGTCTGAAAGATAGCTGGCAGGTCAGGAGTAAGTTTGGTGGTTGAGATGCGAAGGACGTCACGGAGATGGCTGTCGGTCGTTCTGGTTCTCAGCCTGCTTTTGTTCAGCGTTAACAGAGAGAATGTCTGCTCACTTATGTATGTTGAGCCGAACAGACTCATCATTCGTTTTGCATGGCGTCTCGTCGGAGGAAACTTGGCCTTTTCCAAACTCCGGTAGAAGTCAGGTAGGGAGAGAAGCTGATGCTGATTCTTCAGAGAATCATCACACTGAATTTCGATCAGTTCTAATTGCAGACTCTCCTCCACTTCTTTTGCATCCATTGAAAACGGAGCCGCAAACAGTGTGATTTCCTTCTCAATGACAGAAAAATCTTGGAAGCGCTGACTGAATTCTGTCATGAGAGATGTGATCACAGACACATATTCTCCCATTTTTGCAGAGAGCTTGGCATTTGGAAATGCGCATTGATTTCGGTCAGCGTGGGGAAGTGCGCTACATTGAAGTTGCGCAGTTGTGACTCGAAGAGACGGAGCTTCGCACGGAATGCTTTCATGTGCACATACAGCTGTGGTACCAGCTGCTCTTTGCCTTGTAGTCTCGTGAGATCAACTAAAAAAGCCAGGCCTGCCAACCATAAAGGGTCACTGATCTCATGGAGAGGTCTGCCCTTTTCTTTCAAAAACTTGTCGATATTTGATCTCAGGGAATAAAACCACTGCAGCACGGAGCCGCGACTGAGCCAGCGCACTTGGGAATGGTAGAGTAGGTCCCCGTATTCAGCATCGACATCAGAGAGGAACGCTTGCAATTCTCTGTGGTAAAGCCCTCGGGCCATAATTTTTTGACATTTTTCACAACTGTGTTCATCACATCGCCAAGCTGGATTATCTTGGCACAGAGGGCTTCTTGGTAGATGATACAGTGCATTTTAACAGTCTCACCTCCGCTCTCCTGCACCTTGGCACTCACCATAGAAGCCATTCCTTTGCGCTCGCCTGTCATTGCTGGAGCCCCATCCATTGTAATTCCACACAGCTTGTCCCATTTAAGTCCAGCCTGGTTAATTGAATCTGACACAGCTTCAAAACATATCCTTCCCAGTTGTTGTCCCCTTTAGACTCCGAAGATCAAGCAGTTCCTCCGTAATGCAAAAATTCTCATCAACTCCCCGCAAAAAAATTAACAGCCGTGCAGTGTCCGTGGCATCTGTGCTCTCATCACATGCAATCGAGTAAAAATCGAAAGCACAAGCTTTATCTGACACTTGCTGTTTTAAGTTAGCCGACAAGTCTTCAATTCGCCGCACAACCTTATTTCTGGACATACTAACATCGTTAAAATCCTGCATTTTCTCCAGGCACATTCCCACGACTTTAGTGAGGCACTGTTTGATGAAGTCACCGTCTGAGAAAGGTTTCCCGTGTAGGGCAATGAGTTGAGCTACTTCATTGCTGGCTATTGTTGCATTTTCTTGAGCTTTGTTAGCACGGAAAAAAAACCCTGCTGCTGCGTTAGCAGGCTAGCTTGCCATTTGCTTTACCTTCTCTCTCCGCTCGGCGCCAGTGTAGGACGTGAAGGTCTGATGTTTCGTTTCATAATGCCGTCGTACATTGTACTCTTTCATCACGGCAACACTCTCATTACAAATCAAACAAACACACTTCCCCTTGGTTTCTATGAAAAAACATTCATTTTTCCACCGAGTCTGAAATTTTCTGCACTCGCTTGCAATCTTGCGTCTCTTCGGTTCCGGCATTTCTGGTGACCCTGAGCAAATGTTTTCTTCGATTGCTTGCTTTGTGGAGACGCTGCCTTGTTCAAGACAATAGCGCCATCTAGTGTTTAAATTAAGAAATGCAATACAGTGGGCCATAGTCCATTATATTTTTATACTTTGATACGGGCCCATTAAAAATGGATGGCGGGCCGCAGTTGGCCCGCGGGCCGTAGTTTGGACACCCCTGGTCTATAGCATGTTATATAATAATAAATAGTATAACATTGTAATGTTTAACATAATTCATAAGGCAATATATAGTATTGTAATTTTATAGTGAATATACAGCTGTGTGGTATACAGTAGGGTTGGTAGAATAATACATAGTGTAATATTACAAGTCTAATATTTTACAGTCTAAAGTATAGGGTAGTCTAAAGTAACGCATTGTGTAATTCAAGGGTGGGTTTGTCTATGGTAGTGTATATTACGGTGTATAGTTGTGTAATGTAGGAAAAAGTTTATTTGGAGACATATCAATATAATGCATAATGTTAGAGCTTACATTGGGCTGTGTATACGGTATTATACAATGTAGTTTAGATTGGAAGGTATAACATTACAATGTATAGTAGTCTAGTTTATGGCATGGTTGTAATGCAACACAGGACAGAGCAGCACATCGTGGCTGTTTCTCCCCCCTCCTCCGTTCCGAGCATGGATGGACTCGTCCGTCTGAACGAGGCTCGTCGCTCTCCGTGGTGCTAACGTTGGAAAGAAGGAAAAAACCGCCACCCATTTTTTTCGCCATATGGCATTGTAATGTATAACGACTTATTGTTAATAGCTCAGCTGATGGAGAGTATATAGAGTTTATTGAAAACATTGATGTAGTTTGTATTTTAGTTTTTAGTAGTTTACTATATGGTATTCATTAGATAGTGTAGTGTATTCCCAGTTACTTTATGTTTATAGCTCAATTTATTGAAGAATATATTGAGTACATTTATTATATTGATGAAGTTTCTACTTAGTTTTTTTTCACATCGGTTTATTGTATGATAGTTGGGTAGTTGCAGTCCTTTAGCGTCCATATACTAAATGCCTCTGTTGAGATGGAAACTTTGACTTTAAAATAGCTATTTCCGTGACCAGTCACATGCTAATCCCTCACATTAACATCATGCTAATCTCCCAGTTACATGCTAATTTCTGACTTTAACACCCTGCTGATCCAACACTTTAACGCAGCTATTTAAATGCTAAATTATCCTGTTTGATATGTAAACTCCTTTGTCAAGGCACTTTACCTCTCCCACCTAGTTTAAACGACACTGCGAATCTTAGCAGCAGTCATTGAAGTGCTGTCGTCCCGACAGTTCTGTTCCTTCACCTGAAGAAGGCTACTTATGTTGTGGCCGAAACGTCGTGAAAATTTTATTTTTTATTACGTTTTTTTTCCATTCTACGTTACTTTACCGAAAGAACCAAGAAGATGAATCCCTGCAGTCACGAAAGCTTTAAATCTGAACTTTACGCAATTAAAAATCATAGTGTAAGATAAGACTACAATCGTTGTCTGCTGTGAGGATCTTCTGTACTCAGGGCCCCGAATGTTTGTGGCAAGTGAAAGTTTGTCTCAGCAAAATATAAGATTTCTCACAGTAGCATACCGTACGACCACACGTCGCTCTGCACCTTGTAGAGCCCATGGAACATGCTTTCTGAAGACATCCACTTTACAGGCAGAGGCACCTAATGGACATGACCGCATGGCCACAAGCACAACAACAATACGTTCAGTAAATTCAGTTCAGGCCGATGCATCGCGATTCGTCATACGTTTTTTGCATCAGGCCATATTCATCTGGCCAAATTAGCGCCATCTAGCCCTCCACTACCCTGAAGGGTTAAATGTGTAGTGACATCACGGGATGGCACTGTGTAGTGCCGGGCCTCGAGAGGCACGGCGTGCGGTGTATTGACATCGCGGATACCACTCTGGTGTGGGTGTAGTACCGGCCCTAGAGGGGCTCGGTCAGCGCTGATTGATCCCGCTGGATGGCATCACGCTTGGCGTGCAGTGCCAACCCAACAGGATAGGGTGTGGGAGTGCCGACCGTAGGAAACGGGTTACTAAATGCCATGGCACTCTGGTTGACCCGAGAGGACACGTGACCGGTTAAGTCTACAAAGGGGCCCCAAGTGGGGGCTAGGGGTGGTCACGTGGTCGGGGTCCAGATCCTGCTGCTCGATGATTCTAGAAGGTGGTCGTGGCCAAGGGCGGAGCCAGCCACGCCACAGAGAATATAAGCTGGGTCCCCCAGAGGGACCGGCGTTGTTGTTCATCCTGAAGAAACCTTTGTCTACGTCTACGTTCTACCGAGTCTCCAACACATGGACTGGGACCCGAGCTGTGGTCCCGTTCTGTCGTAGCTAGTCATGTTGTAATTAGTGTAGTTAGCCTGGTGATCACCACCACAGGTTGTTATTCTGGGCCAGTTACCCCGTGTACCACATGGGGGGGGAGGAGGAAGGGGATTTGTGAAATTGCCCCATATTTTGAACTGTCGGCAGAGCAGGGAGATTGAATCCAATTGCCGACCTCTGGATTGCAAATCCAGGGTGGGAGAGCCATTGAACCACCGTGTATGGCAGCACCCCCACTCTTTTTTTCTTAGGGGCTGTGCAAAATAAAATAAAAACATTGAGTACAATTAAAGTGATGGGCCTTCTATCCCGATGATGGTGATGACATTGGCGATACTGATAATGATGCTGATGATGCTAAGTAAGGTGAAGGACTCACATGGCCCTTCACCATGTAGTTGGGGTCAGTCTGGACGTCCCGTGCCAGCCCAAAGTCGCAAATCTTTGCGATGTGTCCATGCGTTACCAGCAATTTCCTCGCAGCCAGGTCGCGGTGGATGCACTAAAAAAAAGAAAAAAATTCCCTGTGTGGCCTTCAACAAACTTGGGGCAACTTCTGTGAAGGTCGGCCACGGTACACGACGGGGTGGGTGCCCAGCAACACGCTCGGCCGCCTTTGTCTCCCCAGTGTAGATGTTTACACACCGCACCAGGTACTCATTTGAGACTGAGTCCACCTGGGGAGGCCCAAGACCGGTTCAGATAATTGTCACTGATGTTGGCCGTGAGCGGGAATCGAACTCTGGCCGTTGGGTTCGTAGCACAGTGAACTAACCACTGAGCGACCACTCGCTACCCAGACAGCCATATTAAGGGCAACAAAGACGTGCACCACAGACACAGTCAAATACAAAGACACAGTTAAACACGCACAGTCACAGAGACACAGTTAAACATACTCTTTGGTTCTTTCGGTAAAGTAACATAGGTATAAAATAAAACAAATCACGACGTTTCGGGCGCTAAACCCTGTTTGTTTGGTATGCTTCTCTCTCTGTGTCCCCTGTTGTATCTGTGTTAGTTCCCCCCTACTTGTGTGTCTGTATATACATCTGGGGTTATGTGTTTCCTCTCGTAAATTTAGCTCTTCTGTACCTAATGATGGCTGCTTGTGTTGCAACCGAAACGTCGTACGCTATTATGTTATTTTATTATTTCTTATTTATACGTGACTTTACCGAAAAAAACAAAGAATAATTCCTGCAGTCACAAAAGCTTCGAATCAAGTCTGAACCACCTCTACGGGGAGGTATGAGGTTTGTGTCTTTGTGTTGTCTCTGCTTGTGTGTGGGCCTTGGTGTTTCCGAGTGTGTGCTGCTGCACCCCCTTTGCTCCATGCATACCTCATGCTAAATTGTCCCATTGTCTCTCAGCCTTACCTTCTCTGCCTATTTAAGGCGACTTCACTGTGTGCGTGTCTGTGCTGGTTCACTCTACTTGGATGTCTATGTGTGTGTGCGCGGTCTGTATTTTAAATTTCATACTTAACTTGCAATTTAGCAATCTTTGAAATAGCGTAATCAACCAGACTATGCGTTAATTGTGTTTTGACCGACCGTCTGTGTTGCTTTATATGGTTTCCAAATTTTGCTAAACCCTGTTTGTTTGGTATGCTTCTCTCTCTGTGTCCCCTGTTGTATATGTGTTAGTTCCCCCCTACTTGTGTGTATGTATATACATCTGGGTTTATGTGTTTCCTCTCTCTCGTAAATTTAGCTCTTCTGTACCTGATGATGGCTGCTTGTGTTGCAACCGAAACGGCGTATGCTATTATGTTATTTTATTATTTCTTATTTATACGTGACTTTACCGAAAAAAAAACAAAGAGTAATTCCTGCAGTCACGAAAGCTTTGAATCAAGTCTGTAGTGCCTCTTGTTAAACAGTGCTTTAGTTAAACAGGAAAATTAATAAATCCAGCAGGCATGACTTGAAAAGTAACAAATTTACATTTTGGGTGGCACTCTAAATCGTCCGGTAAATCGTGTCGCCAATTATAATGTCTGCGTTTATCTGCGCGTGTCTGTGTACCCCCAGTGGAGGAATACGTGCGCAGCTTGCTGGACAACCCTGAGTTGATTGACCGTCTGGCACTGGCCTCGGAGCAGGTGAGACTCCGTATGCGTGCATCAGCTCTGCCCCCCCCCTCATATTTATGGTGCGGGCCTGTACCCTTGTCCGACCCCTCACTTCCGCGTTGCATCCAGCTGCCTCACTGAAGAAAGGGACACTTGCCTTGCGCTGAGTACGACGTTTCGCTGGTTGTAATCGCCAGGGAAACGATATACTCGATTTGTAAGTGTTGTGGGTTTACTCTCCAATACACTGGCGTGCTGCAGTAGTAACTAATTGACACGTTTTGTTTTACGTAGCAAACCTTACTAATTGGCTGTACCGGGTTAACTACACACATTTACGCGCTCTTACCCAAAAAACCTTTATTATGGATAATATTGGTCGCGAAAGAATACGTGTTAAATAGCTCCCTTTTAGAACGTCTCATCCTCACCAGCAATGGTCAATCAATCAAATAAATCCTAGATTTATAACGTGGAATATTTAGCAAAAAGCAGAGACGGAAGGGTGAAACTCTAGAGGTAGCTCTATGATATCCGCTTTTGTGGAACATTCTCTAACACAGATGACCGTACTGCTCTGAGATAAATCAGACTGGATCCTTCGTCTCGTTACGTGATGGCGGTTGCAAAATTGTTGTTGACGCGTGCATGTGCCGTGCGTGTGCTGTGTACGTGTGCAGGATGTGGTGGAGTCCCGGGTAATCTTCCCCGAACATCTCCCGCTGTCCCAGCTGCAGCAAGGTGTGCGCTCCGGCCGGTTTGTCCAGGGAACCTTCCTTGCAAGTCGTGAGAATTACCTGGAGGGGACTCTGAGGGTGCGAGGGGACGGTGACAGTGATAAAGAGGTACACGTTTCACAAGCCTGCGTCTGGAAGGAACAATGCTGTTCGATCGTATCTGTGTGAGTTTTAAAAACAAATTTATAATGAAGCAGTGGCATAGCGTTCTTGGCATGAGCAGTAGCTCTTAACCTTTACTGCAAGGCTGCAGTAAAGGTTAAGAGCTACTGGGCTAAAATATTTGTATTTTGAACGTCTTTTGCACCCTACGTAGGTGTCGTAGCCTGGCTCCTGCCGCCCCGGCCTGTGGGTCCTGGTGCAGTTGCACTGCCTGCACACTCGATAGCTACGCCACCACAACCACAGTATATACGTTATTGTGACTACTTTAATAATAGGGGTTTTCCCTTTTTTTCTGGCAACAAAACTGAAACCTTTTACAAGGAATCATGTGTGCATTAACCACAATACTTGTGGTCAAAATGCAAACAAAAAACACACTATGATAATCCATGATAAGGCGATCTAACCCAAAAACCTTCATTATGAATAATATTGGTCGCGAAAGCCTACATGTTAAACACACTATGATAATATATGCATTGTCCTTGAGACTGATTGGTCCACACCAGGGACGGCTTTCTTTTGAGCCTCGACCCAATTGGTGCGAGACCAGAGGATGCCAAAAGGCATACGCATATATTGCAAATATTATCAGTGTGTTTTTCTTTGCATTTTGACCACAAGTATTGTGGTTAATGCACACATGATTCCTTGTAAAAGGTTTCAGTTTTGTTGCCAGAAAAAAGGGGAAAAACCCTATTATATTTTGGTACTGGCAAAGCAGGTCTAATGATGGTTGTGACTACTTTGTTAACAAAATGAATGGTCTATTTCCACGTCCAAAATGTAACGTTAAATAACAATTAGGTACATTGGCCCTTTGTTGGAGAAAAAACTCAGTCCAGAAATCGCCCTGCTTGAACATATGTTACTGAAAAACATTGGTTTCAGAAGATTGATGGGCTCATAGTCCTACATTTTAAATTGTTTATTCGTGGTATTAAAACTCTTGTACAGTAAAACCTTGGATTGCGAGCATAATTCGTTCCGGAAACGTGTTTGTAATCCAAAGCACTCGTATATCAAAGCACTCGTATATCAGTTGTGATCACGTGACGCTCGGCAGTACAAAGCTGCTCGTATTGCAAGACCCTCGCTCGTTTATCAAATTCATATTCATTAAAAATTTTGCTCGTCTTGTAAACCACTCGCAGACCAAGTTACTCGCAATCCAAGGTTTTACTGTATATGCTGCTCTCTAACAGCACTTGGCCCAGCGGTCTGTTCAGGCTATACGGGGGATCTTTTTTGTCTCCGTGCAGGTGTTGATCCAGGGGCTGCAGCATTTAAACCGCGCGATGCACGACGACATCGTGTGCGTGGAGATGTTCCCCGAGGAGCGCTGGGTTGCCCCCTCCTCGCTGGTCCTGCACGATGAGGGCGTCGCAGGGGACGTTGCAGAAGAGAATGAGGAGGATGTGGTGAGTGGAGCGTCAACACTGCTGAACCAAAATCAAACCCAGACACCTGCAGTGTGCGTGTCTCTCTCCCCGTGGTCGCATGGATTTTTCTCCAGGTCCTCCGGCTTTTCCCTCCACAGTTACAATCTGACATGCACTTAGAGTATTTGGCTGCTATCAATTTCAAATGTGATAAGATACTTCATTGAACGATCATTTGTGGCCAGGTCACTTAAAAAGAGCTATGTAGCTCTCAGGGTCCTTACCTGGTAAAGTTAAAATAGTTTATAGTTTTTAAATAGTTTTAATATAGTTTAAACAAAGAATAACAACAAAGACTCAACCACTTCAAGAGAGACCTTAAACATAATGAACACCGTGTGACCAGACAACAATCCACATTAGAGATGCTGTTAGCTTGATTTTGCGTTTATTAAATGACTTTACCTTACATTACTTCAAAATCAAGTCAGGAGTGCTAATCATTTCGTTCTTTTTTTGTATGTACGTAGGGGTTATTTGACCATACTTCGGTGCGGGTTGGTGAAGGCGGGGGGGCATAGATCAGGAGCATAGAAGGACAGGACAACAGTTCATTTTGCTGTACTGCGCTCTGCTGCCAGCCATTTTGGCGCAGAGCCTATACCACCTGTTATGCATATCCAGGCTCAACACGGTGTCGCTTCCACGGTCTGAGCTGGGTCACAGGGTGGCCTCTATATTGAAAAGTAATTTCTTTAGAACTGCTTTTTGTATTTAGATTGTTGTCCTTTCCGCGCACCTCCGATTAGCATGATTGGCTGTGTACGGTGCGAAATAAGTTCTACATGCATACATACCACAGTGACAAAATGCAAAACATAATAAAGTACAGCAATGAAGTTAATTGAAATTGGCACGAAAACACCCGTGGTTTATGAAAAGTCGACAATTTTTCACAAACATAAACAAGTGTTAGATATTAAATCGCATGTAGTGCAAGTTGGCTTGGGCAGATTATTTATAGACTGATCATTGCACAGTTATACTTATAAAAACGTTACGTAAACATTAAACACATATAGGGTGACTGATGTGCTAAGCAGGTAAGAGAAAATGTCAATCAGTGAAATCATAAAGAATCGAGAGATTAAGCATCAAATTGTGAATTAGATGGGAGGGTAACCTTTGTTGTAGATAATATTGGTCGCAAAAGCCTACGCGGTTTTTTTTTTAACGTGTGGTATCTGATGGGCGTGTTCCGGTTGATTCTATCAATTGCCAGAACTGTTTTAACTTATCAATATTTACGGAGGACTCCTCACTGTGATCTTTTGTCATTTTAACAAAGCGTCAGTCTCATTATTGACATTGATGAGACACAGCATGAAACCACATCCGCAGGTTAAGCGCTATTGTTTTGGATTGCTCCTTCCCCTTCAAGCCAAATTGTATTGTGTTACACAGTGAGTTGGAAAAAAAATAGTTAATTCATTATTTCAGTGTGTGAGAGAGACGCTACTGTGGTGAGTGCTCATTTGAGTTTGCGTTGTCATCTCCCGGTGCTATCCCAGCTGCTGCTGCTGCTGTCGTCGCTCTTGCTTAGATTACGCAACACGATGTTTGTCCTTTGTTTTGGTCTCCAGCTGAAAGCCGAAAGTGGGAAGATGCGTCGGCCCACTGGCAAAGTGGTCGGCATCATCAAGCGGAACTCGAGGCCGCTGTGCGGCATCCTCATGCCCAGCCCAATCAAGGAGGTGGGCTGATCTGCATGTGTGTGTGTACGTGTGGGGAGCGGTGATGTAGCGGTTAGCGCGCTGCGCTACGAATTCTGGGACCCGAGTTGGATTATATTTATCGCTCATAACCAATAAACAGCGGCAAATGTCTGAATCTGTCTTGGGCCCTTCCCTAGGTCGAATCGGCCATAAATGAGTCTCTGATGTGGCATATAAACATCAGCGCTGTGGAGACAAAGGCGGTCGGGCATGGTGCTGGCCGTACCCACCCCGTCGTTTGCCGTACCAGCTTGAATAGGTGTGTGCTGACGGCACTCGCCCAAACAGTTTGTTGAATGCCTTACTGGGGGCTCTTTGTGCGTGTTGCAGGCCACCCGCCACCTGTTCACGCCCGCGGACCGCCGCATGCCACGAGTGCGGGTGGAGACAAGACAAGCAGCGTCCCTGCAGGCCCACCGCATCGTGGTGGCCATCGATGGCTGGCTGCGACACTCCTGCTACCCGAACGTACGACTGCACCGTGACGCCCCGCACGCCGTGACACCTCACCCGTCCGTCCCGTGGTCGGCATCGTCGGGCTCATCCTTCTGTCACTTGACGCGCGGCCACCCGGCTCTGTATGCAATACAGCCGTCGAACCCAAAACACGAACGGTGACACGGTGGATTGGAAGTCAGGGTGGATGAGCTGGCACCACTGTGATTTTTTTGTTTGAAAGCATGGCAAACTCACCTGTGATTCAACCTAGGTTATTAAGGTGTTGTAAGTTGATAGTCTCAGCCCAGTCACCAATAACTGCACCAAAAACGATATTAAATTTGGTCGTGCACTTCGATTGTTTACTTTCCATCTCTGAGAAAACTACTGCTTTTGACTGCCATGTGATGAACATTACTTTGATTGTCAGAGTGGTTGGAAAAGCACTGCCCCCCTACAATTTGGACTGCATTTCACTTCAATGGATCTTAGAAGTAGCTCTGTTATGTCTGCTCCTGTGGGTCGTCCTTGACCACGAAGGGTTTGCATAGATTGCTTGTCTTGTGTGATACCATTAACACAATTAGAAACAAAATTGGTGAAAAGTTAAATATATTGTTAAGATGTATTCTTTGGGTTGTATCTTTGTTTAAATAGATGCCGGTTAATATTCTACATAATGTACGTTAAGTACAAGGTTGGCATTGTGGTTGTGCTTTTCATACCTATTTGCCACTGCACAACCGAGCGGCACCATGGCTGGCACGGTTTTGTAGGCTGCAGGTTGTTTATCCACTGCAAAAGCAGATCCATGCCATGGACGGTCAATGCTTTGAACAAGTCTAGGCACATGCAGATGACGCTGTGGTGCCACGTCTCCATGGTGTACCGACTGCCGTCACAAAATTAACGTGTCGCTAGCCCCGCCCCTGGCCCTGCTCAGCCCCCAGATAGATTTGGATGCCTTGTGGGGCCAGCATATCAGGGTTTGGTTCTGGTTCGACACGGCAAAAAGCCAGTGGGTGACCACAGACACCTCGAGAGCTCTGCGCTGTCTGGGTTCCAATGTACCAGTGGAAAAGGGATACCGGTGACGATTGGCCACGTATGTGCATATGCATGTTGAACTTCTTCCGTACCATACGTAGACAACCTTGCTAATCGTCGGTGTGCTTGTGCAGGGCCATTTTGTGCGCTCTCTGGGCGAATGTGGGGATAAAGAGACGGAGACAGAGGTGCTGCTGCTGGAGCACGACGTGCCACACCAGCCCTTCAGCCAGGCCGTACTTGCATGCCTGCCCCCTCCCACGTTCAGCATCACAGCAGAGGTACGCATGAGATGTGTGACGATATGTCAATTCATCTATTGAGTTCAATTCTTACGCCTGCGGTGTGTTGGTGTGTTTGGTCGTGCATGTGAGAATTCTTTACTTCAATGTTCTTTATTGCAAGGCCCACGGGCCACTGGTGGCTCCTGGGTGGCCTTTGGTGTGGCCCATGACGTGTGGCCCCCGATGTATAGGCCCCTGACAATAGACAAATGCGAAAACATCCCCCATCATCATCATCATCGTGCTGTCAAACCTCAATAGTTTCAAGATGTTTGGCCTGCATAGAATACCTTCTAGAGGTCCTCTCTGGAGCTCTCCCTCCAGTCGAGGTCCTTCCGATGCACTGTCATGAACGAGAAGCCACGGGGCTCTACACCTTTACCGCAGACCGTATATAGAAAAGCCGTCGACCTGAAAGAAAGTCGATGGCTCGGACACATCATCGTAAGAAGAGAGGAAATTCACATCGGAGGAAGGAAGGCGACTGACTTATGGAAGCACCAGGGCGGAGACCCAAGAGGCAGGCCTCGAGAGATGCGGATCAGAGTGGTGAGCCAGGATGTGGAGGACTCTGCAGTGGCCGTGGAGATGTTCCAGTACAGAAATGAATGGAGCAAGGGGACTACAGACTTTTCTCCTATAACGCTGTACTTGCGTTCCTGAAGAACAACGAATTGTGGAAAAATCGCATAATTAATAATATAGGGTAAAGCACAGTCCGCGATAACACGTGAGATGCGTATGCAGGCTTAACAAAGACTTCGGGTACGTGAGTAACATCTAGAAGCATCCAGCAGCATCCCGCCTTGTGTGATGCTACACCGAGACAACCGTACAACCGCTTATTCTGCCTCGCACAACGCAATTCTGTTCACTCGATCGCCTTTTATCCAATTCACATCCATGTTATGAAAAAAATGTGTTCCCTAATGCATTCATCGCATTATATCTAATTCACGATATGAAAACACGCAGAGTTATAGGAGAACGGACTGTACTTTGAAAATATTCAGTCGCCTATTGAGAAGATAGAACGCCATTAGAATGAAGTTGGTTTACCCATGTATGGCTCACCCTGTGTTTTGTTTGTTGTAAGGCAGCGTTTTGTTGAACCTGGTGCTGTGTGTGTCCCGTACAAGGACCAGGCTGGCAGGGAGGACCTCCGTGCGTTGTCCATCTGCAGTGTGGATCCTCCAGGCTGCACAGACATCGACGATGCCCTACACTGCAAACCGCTCGACAATGGGAACACCGAGGTATTCATTTGGTGGTGGTAATCGTGGTCACGGTCGCGGTAATTCGTGCCTATTCCTTTCATGGTTTTGTCAATGCTAGCGGAGGTGACAAGGGGAGTTTAGTGGCACAATGATAAGTGCACTGCACATTCATCCTGTCAAGCTGGTTTAGATTCCCAGTCATGGCTAACACCGGTACAGAGTGATATCTAAAAAAACTGCCCAAGTTCTCCCCTTCACCACCTGCATTGACCATCGTAATAAAGCAAGGTCAAATGACAATCGCGACCCATTACGGCATGGAGAAGCCCTCATCCTGCAGTGGATTGACAAAGGGGTGGACAATATTCCTGTTATTAAGTTTCCAAACATTGTTGCCTTAGTGCCCGTATTCTTGGTCTCTGCTCGGCTCAGGACTGACTTCAACACAGCTCAGTTCTGGCTTGATCTGCTCCGTTGCCTCCAAAGAAGTATGAGTGGCTTAGCTGTGCCTTGGCTCAGGCTCAGCTCACGGATATTCTGAACGTGGATGGGAGCATGCAGAGATATACGAGGAGGCACAAGGGACACAGAGGCTCAGGGCTGGAAACATGCTTAGAGGCAGCTCGGGTTTTAAGCATTGCTTTGATGTGGCTTATTGAGAATTAGAATCAGAATATTTATGCTGGAGGAATCCAATGAGCTATAAAGCTAGTTTTCACATGTCCAGTAGAGGTGGGTAAGAACCTTACAACAACAAACAGTACAAAACATAATAGTAGTGCAAAGTACAAGAAAGATAAATAAATAACCCAAACACAAACAAATACAACTAAACCATCCCCATCTTACCAGGCAAAGCCCACTGAGGTATTGATTTATTTTTGATTAGTGACCTGGCCACAACTGAATAGCTCAACAAAGTGGCCCATCATTTGGACATTTATAGCAGCCAAAATAATAGAAATACTCTCAATGCATGTTGCGCGAGAGCCAAGCCTGAGCCAAGCCATGGCTAAGACCCCACTTGCCTAAGTGTCCACGTCACTGGCCGAATGCCTGGTTCACAATGAATGCACCAGGTAGTAATGGGTGTGCATTTCATTTCACATTATTGTGCTTTGGTTGGAGTGGCTATGGTGGAGGTTATGCATGCATGTGGAGTGAGCGACTTCCGACAGACGTCTAGTAGAAGACTTATTTCGATTTAAAGCTTTCGTGACTGCAAGGATTCATCTTCTTTGGTTCTTTCGGTAAAGTCACGTAGAATGAGAATAAAATAATAAATTGATAAAATAAAATAACACAATAATATTCTCACGACGTTTCGGCCACAACACAAGCGGCCTTCATCAGGTGAAGGGGACGAGACTGTCTGGAGGACAGCGCTGGAGTGAGAAAGCCACGCTGAGATCACGACCTTTAAGCTGTGTGAGAAGAAACAAAGCACCTTGACAAAGGAATTAGCATATAATTTAGCATTGAAATGGCTGAGTGATTAGCTTGTGACTAGTCACAGAAAAGGCTATGTTAAAGTTAAAGCATACACATCCGCAAAGGCACCCCTTCACAAAGGAATTAGCATAGAATTTAGCATTGAAATAGCTGAGTGATTAGCTAGGAACTGGTCACATAAATAGCTATGTTAAAGTCAGAGCATATACATTCACCGAGGCACCTAGTACAAATCAAACAGGAGAATTTAGCATTGAAATAACTAGGCGAATTTAGCATTGAAGTAACTGAGTGATTAGCTTGTGACTGGTCACAGAAATGGCTATGTTGAAGTTAAGGCCTACACATTTGAGCTATCCACAGTAACTGGGTATACAATACAATATATAATGAATACTATATAGTGAACCAATAAAAAATACTAAAATATAAATTACCTCAATGTTATCAATAAACTCTATATTCTCCAATCAGCTAAGCTACCAACAATAAGTCGTTATATATCACAATGCTATATGGCGAAAAATGGGTGGATTCTTACCTTCAACTTTAGCAACACGGATATCTACGGGTCCCGTTCAGACGGACGAGTTCATCCATGGTCGGAACAGAGGAGGGGGAGAGAGACAGCTGCGAGGCGCTGTTATACTCCATGTTGTAAACCATACCATTAACCGTGGTGTGAGAGGTATTAAGAGTCAATGCCAGCGAAAGAGCTGCGGTCTGAAGGTCATCGTAAAATACAATTAATTAAGAACGGTAATGGTTTAAAACATCTTTCCAATGGTTACTAAGCCAGAATCCATCTTCAAGCGTCTTATTTATTAAAAGCACACAGGGCGATACACTTCGTAACGCGGCTACACCTAGGCTGTACAAACACGCAGCCCATCTGCGTCCTGCGTAGCTACGCTGGCTGGTTGACGAGCGTAGCGGCGGAGACAGAGCTGCTCTTGCAGAAGAACCAGCCACGTGGTCGAAGACGAAGAGATGACGACGGTAGCGACGCAACCAGGACCCAGACCCCACGCTAACAGCCCCGAAGTTCTGATTCGGTGCTCTTTATATCTGCCTGGAGTGGCCAAGCTCCACCTCTGGCCACGCCCCCTTTCTAGAACCTTCTAGGCCCTTCGGGATGGTTCCCGGAGCTTCTCGACTGACTCCCCCGTGACCTTTACCCCAGATACGCCCCTTCATAATAAGGCATTATGTAATGCAGCTATAACCTTAATTACCCTTACAGGCCGGCAGGTATCACCCTGTCATTACACATCCATGCATGTGAGGGTGGTGACGGTGTATTAATGTGTGTTCTAGGTTGGGGTACACATCGCCGATGTGAGCTACTTTATCCGGCCGGGGAATGCCTTGGATGAGGAGGCATCTCTGCGTGGTACCACAGTTTACCTGTGTGAGAAGGTGCGATGTGGATTTCTTCTTGCCACAATATCAAGTGTTTTACGACCCGCCAATTTCATCCTTTCATTCTTAACTTTACGACATGATGTAAAATATTATGATGTAACGATCATCGCGGTACCAGTTTCCCCACAACTTTGTAATTGTATTTGACATTTTCACCACATTTTTTGTGTGCTTTTCAGTACTTCCCGTATGAATAACGATAACTTAAAAATGAATTAGAATAAAAAAATGTGCAACAACAATGCTAAATATCTCTCATGATGTTTTAAACGAGGTGATTTTTGCGGATTTCTTATCATATGATGTACCGTGACATCATGAGCGGCAGGCTATCGGCGCAGTGGTAACACTCGTGCCTTGCAGCAAAGAGACGCTGGGTTTGATTACTCAACTCTTGTGCCTTTTTGCTTGAAGTTTTGTTTGTTCTCCCCCCTGTTAGTGAATGGGTTTCCCCTGGATTCATCAGATTTCCTCTAAATAAAACCCATACAATCTTAACTGGCATTCGTGAAAACATCCCCTTGCTGAACAGTTAGCTGCAGGTGACTTAATCATGTGTGGGTTTGCTTGCAAAACACTCGTTGAGTTGGTGCATATGTATTTGCCAGATTGTGTTTATTGACAGAGAAGTGGTTGCGTGTATGTGTTTGTGCGCCTGCAGAGGATTGATATGGTGCCAGAGTTATTGAGCTCAAAGCTGTGTTCCTTGAGATCCAACGTCGACCGGTGAGATGCACCAACAACTGTTAACTCGCGAGTGCGCACATTGCAACCCATACTCAGCAGCTAACGTGCGTTGTTGCCAGGTGCACATGTAATCCCATGATGCGTGGAACTGTTAAAGTGTCATTGTACAGATCCACACAAGCATGTGTACATACATAAGCAGCCAAACCAGGATGGCACAATGGTAACACGTGTCTCACAGCAAGAATGGCCTAGGATTGATGCCCGACTTGGTTGCCTTTCCATGTAGATTTTGTATGTTCTCCCCCTATTTAGCATGGGTTGACTCCAGGTTATCAGGTTTCCTCTCATCGCTAACATAAACGTGTTATTACTACTATGATCCTTAACCAAGAAAAGCCTCACTGAATCTCATAACTTCGGGAGGGTACTGCAAAGCTTTTGCAGTCGAACAATGGTTGCTACATATATATTCCAGTTGAGTAATTTGTAACAACCCAAACCGGTATTTGGCCAAACATCCCGCTGCTGAAAGAATGACTCGACTACCAAAAACTTGGCAAGACCCTCCTGAAAAAGAGTCTCGAGACTTTGCGAGGCTTTCCTGAGTGAACACCCTGCACCACTCCAATGACGACGACTCCGCCACTCGACGGTGAATGGCGACGGTGCATGTGCTGTGCGCGTGCAGGCTGGCGTTCTCGTGCATATGGGAGATGACTCCAAAGGCGGAGATCGTGAGCACACGTTTTACCAAGAGCATCATCAATTCCAAGGTGATTCCCCCCCCCCCCCCCCACAGACGTTCAGTTTTTGTAAAACTCTCGTTTGCTTTCATGTGTATTGTATCGGTGCCTTGCTATGTTAGTGCAGTTGAGGTTTCCGGATGGCTGAGAGGTCAGAGCGTTGAGCTTGCACCTCTGGGTTCACAAGTGTAGCGAGATGAACCGGGTTCACAAGTGGTAGTATGTATATTGAACTTCTTTTGCACCGTACGTAGCCAACTGTGCTAAACGGAGGTGCGAGGTAGGACATGAAAGTAGTGAGTTGATGGTCTCTGTCCAGTCAACAATCACTGCACAAAACACAGGGTTTTTTTTAGGTTAGATCGTGTAAATATGTAAATGTGTCATTAAACCCACCCCCACCCGACACAACCAACTAATAAGGGTTGTCACGTAAACAGAACATGCCAATTCGTCACGAGTACAGCACACCGGTGTGTTGTACCAGTGACGAATTGGCCACGTTCTGTTTATGTGACAACCCTTACTAGTCGGCTGTGTCGGGTGGTGGCGGGTTTAACGACACATTTATGTATTTACACAATCTAACCCAAAAAACCTGTATTATGGATGATATTGGTCACGAAAGCCTACGTGTTAAACTCACTGCACGAAAGACCACCAAATTACATTGCACTAAATTTGGTTAAATTCCAGCTTTTAGAATTCAAAAAATATCAATTTTACTGTCTTTGGGTGAGCGTAACCCTCAGTGGTCATCGGGAGCCACGTAGACATCTGTTGAGTTCTGGCTTGGGCTTGGATCAGGCGTGGGCATTGTGTAATTGCGAGGACCCCATGGTTCACCCGTGGTGTGTTCATCGTATCCCCGCAGGCGTCTCTGACATACGCAGAGGCTCAGCTAATGATGGACGACGCCGGGCGGAAGGACCCGGTCACCAGCAGCTTGCGTGGCCTCAACTCCCTGGCCAAGATCCTCAAGCAGAGGCGCATTCAAAACGGGTAACTCATTTTGATTTAAAGCTTTCGTGACTGCAGTAATTGATATTCTTAGTTTTTTCGGTAAAGTCACGTTGAAGAGAAACAACAAAATAACAAAATATATATAAAACAATAAAATATTCTCACGACGTTTCGACCATAACTCAAACGGTCGTCTTCAGGTGTGTTGGGTAACTCATTGTCAAGATCATCATCCCCTCCACCGCCTCTGGAGCGCTGAGCAGTATTAATGGGTGCACCACATTTAGTCGATCGGCAGGTCGCCTGTGGCGCGGTAAAGTGTGGTTACTCCCGTGTCTTCTAAAACATCCGGCCAGCGTGGAAGAGTAGGCTAAAATACATTGAGAGGGACTGTAAAAAGGTGTATCTCTAGAGGGGCCCCCTCTTATGGGAGCCCCCTTCTTCCAGCAGTGGCTTGAGCAAGCAATTGCAAGGCTGCACCTGTTGCTTTTTTGACCCCATGATGCATGAGGCTTGGGTGAATATCATGCACAAACAAGTGTTACAGGATTCATACTCTGGTTTTTTTTCGGTAAAGTCACGTAGGTAAAACTATACAATCACAACTAAATTAAATCACGACGTTTCGGGTGCAACAAAAGCGTCCTTCAGGTGGGACAACCACAGCCAGAAACAATTGCTGAAGTGGGCAAAAAAGGGCTGTTGTAACAAGAGGCTATATAGGTAAGAGAGTGGGGGGGGAGCAAGGGGGGAGAGATAGAGAGGGGGGGGGGTGTGGGGTAGGGGAAGTGGGGTGCTTCTAGAGGGATTAAAGGAGCGAGCACGGCAAAATGCCGGGGGGGGGGGGGAAGTGAGTGGGGCTGGGAGTGGGAGGCTGAAGAAGCTGGAGATAGGGAAATGAAGGCAACAATAAAGAAGTTAAGGTTTTACCTGGTTAATAACATCCTTCTAGATTGGAGTGTTACAGGCTGCTGCGGGGCTACATTGTGGGCAATAGAGGACAATGCAGTGACATAAAATGTTTTACTCTACTTAATGCTCCCATGTCTGTGCTCCCCCACCTTTGCCAACGCGTACTGACCACCACGGTTAAGTACGGTAAAACCACCCCACGACCCGCATGACATGGGGCGGCCCTCATCCAGCAGTGGATTGACTTAACGAGCTGTGCATGTTCAACTCAAATATCTGAGTTTGTGAAGTGTCTTATATTAAGATTCTGTGTTGTTTTGGCTGGACATGATAATCGCTCATATCCCTTCTCCACCCGTAGCGCATTGACTCTGGCATCCCCTGAGGTCCGATTCCACATGGACAGCGAAACCTACGACCCGATCGACCTGCAGACCAAGGAACTCAAGTGAGTCTCGTCAACAAGACACCTCCCATGACTGCAATACGACTGTTGTGCAGATCTCTCTATCAGAATCAAAATATATATTTCTACTGGAAGAATCCAATGAGCTATAAAGCTCTTTTTTTCACAGATGTCCAGTTGGGGCAGGTCACAACGTTACAACAACAAACAATACAAGCACACGTTAGGATTGCAAAGTATTGGAAAGGTAAACAAATAACTTAAACAAATATACAAATAAAAATAAACTATTTTTTATCTTACCAAGTAAAACCCTGACCACAAATGATAGCTGAACAAAGTGGCTTATCACGTGGGAAATGTATTATCAGCAAAATAATCTCAGATAAAGATTCTTGATCCTTGTGATTGATGTGTTGTGGTGGCAGAAACTGGTGTGTGTACACAGGGAGACCAACTCGATGGTGGAGGAGTTCATGTTGCTCGCCAACATCTCCGTGGCGGAGCGCATCGTAGGCGAATTCCCCGAGTGTGCGCTGCTCCGACGCCACCCGGCGCCTCCGCCTTCCAACTACGACATCTTGGTGAAGGCGGCGAAATCAAAGGTAGAGTTAGAACATCTTTTAACGACCACCCTTGTTAACTAATCGCTTAACAACGGGCCTCCATAGAGCTCAATGTGTAGGCTTAACCGACCATTTCTCTGTTAACGACGGGCTGTTGTAGGTACAGTAAATATGAATTAATGCCACGTAGAAGGGAAACAATGAAATAATAAAAATATAAAACGAGAAAATTCTCACGACGTTTCGACTGCAACACAAGCAATCATCATCAGGTGTGAAAACCACAACAAGAAAATTTGAAAGTAAGTAGCAGTTATTTTTAACGTTAGCACTACGGAGAGAGATTTGACAGTTTGTTCAGATGTTCGAGTCCATCTATGTTCGGAAAAGAGGAGGGGGGAGACGAAACATAATGGATGCGTTCTGAAAGCCACCTTAAGCATGATCAATCAATTAAGACCCGAAATGGTTTATCAAATCTCTCTCCGTGGTACTAACGTTAAAATAACCGCCACTTTTTTCACATTTTCTTGTTGTGGTTTTCACACCTGATGATGATTGCTTGTGTTGCAGTCGAAACGTCGTGAGAATTTTATTGTTTTATATTTTTATTATTTTGTTGTTTCCCTTCTACGTGAATCTACCGAAAGAACCAAGAATATGAATCCCTGCAGTCACGAAAGCTTTAAATCAAAATGAATTAATGCATTTATTAACAGTGTTTATTTTAATATGATGTGTTTATAATGTTAGTATCTTTATGTATTAATATCCATTGTTTAAATATTATAAAGTACGTTTTTTGGGTGAACAAGGGAAACTTTCGATGCTATCGGAACGAATTAAGCTTTTAACACGTATTTCCTATACTCGCTTAATGACCAAATCCTTTAATGCTCGTGTTCATGGAACCAATTACCGTCTTTAAGAGGGGTTCTACTGTCTCTAGATTGCTGTTAACCTTCCTTCAATATCATCCTCCTCACAAGGAATTCAGAGGTCGCCGGGTGGCTCAAATTTTAGTTTGAGGTCTTTTGGTTTAACCGGGTGAGAACTCAAGAGACCATAATAGTCTCATTTGCAAGGGTCACCTGGGTCACCCTATGACCCAGAGATTACAGCTGGACCCTGGCTTCAAAATCCAGCAGCCGCATTGAACACACTGTGTTATCAAGTGTAGGGAGTTGAAGGACTCGGCTCGTTTCCCAGCTACTCCACAGAAATAAGCAACAAAAAACCATCACGATAAATGTAGTACTGTATTTAATTTTAGATAAATTCCAGCACTGAAATGTTGAAATATCAGGTCGACTTATTGTGATGAACATTATGCTCAAAATGGGTGGGAATGTGCTACCCCCTACTGTGAAGCAGAGGTGTCTTGAAACGATGTCAGTATTGGCCTGAGCGAGCAATTGCAGGGCTGCACCTTTTACCTTTATCTTGAGATGTAGCCGTATAGTTTCCACTCGCCCTTAGAGGCAGAACAACTCAAAAGGTGTGACGAACCACAGACAACGCTGGAAGGCAGCCAGGCACTGTGCCAGATGTAGATTAATCCACTTGCTGTACTGCCTTCTCCTGGCAAGCCAGGTTATGGAAACCTGAATGCCTACAGGAAGTGCGCTGAATAACGTTTTCTTTCCAATACACCACAACCCTTGCTGCTTCCCCAGCACTGAACTACAAGCCACGTGCGGGATAGTCACCTCACAAACACCGGTGTGCCCGATTTTTTTGCGCAGAACATCGAGATCCAGGTGGACTCGGCTAAGGCGTTGGCCGAGTCCCTGGACCGGGCGGCGGTGCCGGGAGCGCCACCATACCTCAACACTCTGCTGCGCATCCTGGCCACGCGCTGCATGATGCAGGCCATCTACTTCTGCTCCGGCATGGAGCCCGACACCCACCACTACGGTCTCGCCACCGCCATCTACACCCACTTCACGTCGCCCATTCGATGGTGACGTGCTCTGGCGTCAGGCACACGCGTGAAATCGACCTTCGCGATTATTGAGGGGACTATGTTGTTGTCTTGGTGTGGTCTGGGACTGTGCTGCCTTTCCCAAGTTTAGGAATTTATTTATTAATTGATGTACTTATGCAATGTTAACATGTCATTATGGCACACCTCCGATTAGCACGATTGGCTACGTACGGTGCAAATGAAGTTCAACATACAACTTGTATATCTTTTTTCTATTATTTACTTTTAGTGATTTGTTTACCTTTCCTATTCTTAGCACTCCTATCATCTACCTACTGGACATCTGTCAAAAAGAGCTTTTATCGCGAATCGGATTTCTCCAGGATAAAGATTCAAATCTGACTTATTTTTCTAAAAGGTCCTATAAACGGGAAGTTTGGCTAATTCCTTAAATGGTTGTTTGGCTTGTGTTGGAGAAAAACTAGAGGATCCGGAGAACACCAACGCCTACAAGGAGGGTGACAGTGTTCCACGTGCAGAATCAAGAATCCATTGCCATGTTGCAGCGGTGGCCAAAAGTGAATTGCAATTCTGCCATGGATCGCTAACGATTTTGTTGTGGATCTTAAATAAGAACACAGATATGAGCAGGCAGCAATTTGCGCTACATCTGTTGACAAATAAAAAATCCTCAACAAAGAATTAAATTAATACATTAACAAAGATAATTTCCACCAGCAGATGGTGCTAGAACGTGGTATGTCCAGAGTACAGTATTCTATCACAGCGTTAAATCCATCTGAGTCATTGTTTGCGTAGCTTTCTGGTGGATCGTGAAACCCGCTGAGATCCACCAGAATGAATCGCGGTGCTTGGTGGATTAATACCGCTGCTCCGTTGGCATCTCGTGGCCATACCGCAGCCTGTATCTACTGTAAATTTAATCTTCATATTAAATAGAGGCTACAACAAATGTGAATATTGTTGTTGTCTCCCTGTACCGTTACAGATACTCGGATGTGATTGTGCACCGGCTGCTGGCCGTGTGCGTGGGCGCCGACCCCACGTACCCGGCGCTCACCGACAAGCAGAAGCAGCAGCAGCTCTGCAACAACCTCAACTACCGCCACAAGATGGCGCAGTACGCCCAACGCTCGTCTGTAGCTTTCCACACGCAGGTGGGAGGCGGAAGTGTGGGCCACGTGGAGCTTGCACGGCGTGTGCTTAGGCACCTGATAATGCGTCCATTCGTCTCTTGAAAAGCATTTTTAAGGTCACGAAAGCAGGCATCGTATTGTGCGTGTAGTAAGAATCAATTGTTTTCTATTCGCACGCTTACGTGTGGTGGTGCCGTGGCTGTACTGGTTGGCTACACTTGACATTGCTTTTCAGCATTCTTCTGTGTTTGCTGAAAAACCTAGTCACTTGGCACATTTGCCCATGATGTGACAACTTTATTTGATTGGCTCTGTCAGGTGATGGAGGATTATAGTCAATACAATTGACATTGTACCTTCACGATTGAACTCAAAATAATCCCCATGACATGATGCCAATAGCACAACTGGAATTAATTAGCGGGGGGATGCAGAAAAATACCTTAAATTTTGTTAAATAATTGTGGGCCTGGTAAGTGATGCGCGTGTGTCTGCTCTTGGCAACGTAGCGGTGATTAACGGCTGCTGTTGTTGTGGTCTCAGTTGTTCTTCAAGAGCAAGGGAGTGGTGAGCGAAGAGGGCTTCGTGCTGTTTGTGCGCAAGAACGCCGTGGTGGTGCTCATTCCCAAGTACGGCTTGGAGGGGACGGTTTTCTTTGACTCCAAAGATCTCAAGCTCAACGTTACCTTCGACGAGGAGGTAGGGCATGTGTTCACTTAACCGGGAGGCATTGGCATTTCCTGAACGGCTGAATTCTGCATTTAAACCCAGGACTGGCTTAATGCACTGGGACCCAAGCCCCCTGACCATCTCTCTACGATTAGGTTTCTATCAGACACACAGACACTTGGTTTAAGGTGGAAGAACGCAGTGAGATACGAAGCTCCGTTTTTTTGCCATTTGGCAGTGTGGACTATTACAGAGGAAGTTACACTGGTGGATGCATTAGAGCCAGATGGCTCACAGGGCTATACCAAAATAAACTGAAACTGAATTAAATGATGTATATGCGTTTCAAATATAAAACGGTCACAATTAAATATGCTTTGGAAATAACTGCCATGACTGAGCCCGTATTGTCTCGGAGAGGACATCACATTAAAAATACAGTAAAATCCCTCAGATCCGGAAGAATTATAGAGAAAATCTAATGCTTTCTGTAAACAATGAGAAACTCGAAGGGCAGAAAAGTACTTGTAGAATAAAAACAAATGAGGGAAATAGTAGTTGATGCAAAAAGTGATCTCTAGATGGCAAAAAGCACATTTGTGACCAGTGGATCTGGTCCTTTCCAGCATGCCTTGCATGCCGCATTACATTGTCACTCTGCGTGGATAATGCACACAGCCTAATTTGGACCAGAAGCTCAAAAGGGTCAACATTTGCAGCCATATTTTAGGTATGTTCTTAACTGCAATTGTACACTCCATATAACCTACTCCTTAATGATGGCCAAATAAGGCTTTAAAATTCCTTGGCTGGCCCACACATCACGATCCATTGGTTGGTTTGGTCATTGCAGCCATCGGCTTCTCATGCCTGGTTTTCAGCTCGCGGTGAGGTGGCCCAAGCGGTATTGCATTCGCTGTGTGTTGTGGAGGTTTGCGTTTCAAACTCGGTGGCCACTCCGGTTAATACTGTGGTGTGTATTAAGCGTAAAATATTTACAGGCTATCCGCTTTAACAGTGGACGTTAAAAGATCCTGTAACGTAATTCGTGTGCCAGCATCATGGTCCAAGGTTGGCAAATTACATGCAAATTACTTATTTGGGGAGCACATATCAATCGTTCGCCTCCTTTTACAAAGACGTAGCAGTGACCTTGAATGCAAACGTTTTGAGAATCAGTGAGGCTTTTCTGAGTGACCCATGTAATAGTATGAATAATAACGTTGGGTTTACGTCAATCCGTGCTTGTGTGCAGGGCGCTTGGCAGAGAGCAGTCAGCGGTAGTGTAGCGGTTAGCGCTCTGCGCTACGATCCCGGCGACTTGGGTTCGATTCCTTCGCACGGTCAACACCAGTGATGATTATCTGAACCGGTCCTGGGCCTCCCCTAGGTTGACTCGGAACTCAATTGAATGCCTAGTGCGGTGTGTAAACATCGCCACTGGGGAGACAAAGGCGGCCGGGCATGGCGCCGGCGACCCACCCCCTTGTGTGCCGTGCCGGCCTTCATCTGTGCTACTCGCCAACAGCACTTGCCCCAACAGTCTGTTAAGGCTACATTGGAGATATGTCTTTGTGTTTTGTGTAGGGCCCCACGCTGTGCGTGGAGGGCATCGCGCTGAACATGTTCGACCGCGTGTGCGTGCGCGTGTCGCTGGATTCGTCCAACCTGCAGCACCAGCGGATCCGCATGCACCTCGTCCGCCCGGAGGTACTCACCGTGCGGCGCGACGCGCAACCTCGGAATGCCACCGATTTGTATTGTGACCATGCTGCTGTTGCTGCTTGCTGCGCCAGCAGTAGTGCACAAAAAACAAACGCTCGCCGCATCGGAACGTCAGCGGGCCGAAAATTAATGACACAAGCCACAGCATAGCGCTTGTTGCCATGCAACCCAAACTGTGGGACCGTATAGTAAACCCATAGAGACACAGAGATACATAGGAGATACAGAGAGACCCATTATCATTCCTAGAGATTCATAGAGACTCATACAGATACATAGCAGTGCATTAAAAACAAGCTACTGTACGATTGTGGCCTTGCAACCCAAACTATGGACCACATTTTACACCACTGTAGTCTGCGCTCCTTCAATGGAGGGGGTGGCAAGATGACACAAACTCTCTCCTGAGGCTCTCCCGTTGCTATCAGACCCATCCATTGGCATTTAGCCCCTGAACGTAATACCCTTATAACACAGGAATAAAATATAAACTCCGGTCTTGGATGGAAAAAATATATGTATAGCTAGCATTTTGAGCTGCAGTCTGTTGTCCTATACCTCCTGTAACTGGCAAATTGGATATAACGCGATGACGAATGTATGAAGGAACGCATTTTTTGTATAACGCGGATCCGAACTGGATATAACTCCGTTGAATGAATGGAACTACGTCGCGCGAGTAGGAATAAGCGGTCGTAACGGCTGCCTCGGCGTAGCATCACACAATGCGGGATGCTGCTGGATGCTTCTAGATGCTACCCACGTTCCTTAGTCTTTGTTCAGCCTGTGTTACGCATCTCACGCGTTATTGCGGACTGCGCTTTACCCCATATAATATATATTATTTATTATAACACGATTTTTCCAAAAAGCGGGGTTCTTGAGGTAGGCAACTACCGTATTATAGAACAGACTGTATATCCAAAGACTATGGGACACTATCCCTACCTATATCAGTTGTGACTGTCTGTGTGTTTAAATCCAGCTTGAAAACATCGTTATTAATTGGCTTTTCCTGGATTCTGATTGGTTATTACTGTGAGAGGAATCATTATGATTAGCTTTTATTGCATTTTGCATGCTGTGTAAAGTGTCAGTATCACTGTCATTATTGTTATTATCGGCTTTTACTTTATTTCTATTGGCTTGTATCTATACTTGAGTAGTTTTTTAATGTCCAGTGCTTTTTTGAGATATTTCGATATGCAAGGTGCTGTATAAAATAGAATTTTATTATGGCCCTAGTTCATTGCACAAGAAGGGCCATTATCTGAAACGTGACCTATTTAAATGATCGTTAGGGGCAGTTGTTGATGAATGCGAGTTCTCAAGATACCAAGCTAAGTCAGGGTGTGGGAGCCTTGGTAGATATCAGATTTCTTAACAAAACTCCATGAGTCTGTTCTGCATGGGTTTCCTCCGGGTTCTCTGGTTTCCTCCCATATCTAAAAATAAGCATGCGTTGAAACTGGTATTAAGGTAGTTTACGTATCGCCATGGGCGGCAGGGTGGCACATTGGTAAACCCTTGCGTCTTGCAGCAAGAAAACTGGGTTTGATTCCCAACTAGAGTGTGTTACTGTGTGGAGTTGTCATCTTCTCTCCCCCTGTTCCTCAAAAGTCTTCAGACTTGGCGAAGTTTTTCAGTGTAAATAAGTGTAATAATAACGTATCACTTGTGTTGGAAATACTCGCATGTGTGTGTGTGAGAGCATTGATGTAGTGGTTAGCACGCTGCGCTATGAACCCGGCAACCCAATTCCCACTCACCGCCAACACCAGTGAGGATTATCTGAACTGCTGTTTTGCCTACCCAAGGTCAACTCTTTCTTAAATGAGTACCTGGTGCAGTGTGTAAACATCAGCACTGGGGAGGGGTGTTGGCCACTTACCCCCTCGTGGGCCATGCACCTAACAGCAGCACAGTCTGGTAAAGGCTTATTTGGGTGACTATCTTTGTTGTACGTTTGTGCCATTTGTGTGTCCGCTGTCACAGATTCCAGGCTACAACCCTGCGGAGTCCACCCCATGGGGCTCGCCTTCTCCCCGGCCTAACAAACCCAGACAGCACTAGTGTATCGTGGATGCGGTGTCAACAAGATGTCGGAGGAGGTGCATGAGTGGGCACACACTCTGGGTTTTACATCTGCAGAGTTAATTAAGTGTACATTGTGCTCGCAAGCAGAGGTGAACAATTGAAAAAAAAGCAGTGGCGGTTATGAGAAATGCTACCCTGAAGTAACAGACGGTTTGCACTCTGAACTTGCAATCCAGAGGTCACCGGTTCTTCGTTCTCCTGTCGCAGCGGTTCAAATGGTAGCGCAATTTTTTTTTTAATTTAGAATTTTTACCTTGCCAACCAGTACAATCAGCCAATGAAGGTGTATACGCGTCAAGATGTATGAAAGGTTTAGGATATCTTATGCCCCACTTCTTTGCCAGCCAAGACACTGACCCCCTTGTGATGAGGTGATTTCACAAAAATATTGGTTACTGAATCGGTGGTGTTTATTGACTAACACAGCAGTGTCCAACCCACAAAGCACTGTGATCCATTCTGGTATATCTCAACATGTTCCGTGATCTACCAGCAATATATGACCAACAGTTACCCGGATGGATTTAACCGACTAATAGAACACTGTAGACATGCCAAGTGCTAGTGCGATCTATTGGTTTAAAATATATATTATTAATCCATTAATTCTTAGTCGGGGATTTTGTTTTGCCATCTGCTATAACAAGAATTGCTTTATATTAGAGGTGTTTATTCCTATTTGTCCCGAGATCCACAATCAAAATCTTTTGCGATCATCCACCCATGGATCGCGATTCACATATCGGCTACCACTGATCTAACAGTTGAAAACCAGTTTAACACGTAGGCTTTCGCGACCAATATCCATAACACGGGTTTTTTGGGTTAGATCGCGTAATAAATATTTAAATGTGTCGGTAAACCCGCCACCACCCGACACAGCCAATTCGAAAGGTTTGTCACATTAACAGAACGTGCCAATTCGTTACTAGTAACATCACACCGGTGTCTTGGAGAGCAAAGCCACAACATTTACAATCTGAGTACAATGTTTCACCAGTAATTACAACCAGCTTCATCAGGCGACAGGCAGATTCGTGGAGAATCCTCGTTCCTTAATGCGCATGCATAATGTGTGTTGATTAACATATAAATAACCCAATCGGCAATGGATACCCATAGTCATATGCATTCATTGATTCCCCTCCCAATTCGCGAAAGAAGTGCTCACAAGTGATGGCTGTCGCCTGATGAAGCTAGTTAGTGCTGGCGAAATGTTGTACTTAGATTGTAAATGGTGTGGCTTTGCTCTCCAACACACTGGTGGACTGTACTAGTAACGAATTAACATGTTCTGTTTACGTGACAAACCTTACTAATTGACTGTCGGGTGGTGGTGGGTTTAACAACACATTTATATATTTAAACGATCTAACCCATAAAACGTGTATTATAGTTGAAAACCTACAATTGTGCCAGGTTTGGCCTGTCGGAGTGGGCCATTAGGGTGGCCACTCGGAGGGCAAAGCTCTGGGGAATCCGAGCAAGAGCTTCGAAGTATGATTGTGCACGGTGACACCCGCAGGGGTCTCGTGATGGATGGCAAATGGAAGATTTTTTTATTGCGAGAGGATTCCCTGCAAGGGATGTTAGGTTACTTATTCTTGTGAGGATGCCATTTACTGTATGAAGGGGCATCGGTCAGCTGCTTATAACAGAGTATAAAATTCCCCGAGCTGTTGCTGTTTAAATCGTCGGTTTAACGGAGAATTTCACCTCAGGTTTTTTTACACAGCTGCCCCACCCCTCATCGGACGCTGTGCAATCACACAAGGAATGTTTTTGGAAAAAATGTCGGTGTCAGAAAATTTTAAGGTTTAATCGTTTACAAATGTGCATTTCGTCACAGCTTCTCTTGTCCTTTAGACGTGCAAAGATAATTTCTGATAAAATATTGACACGTTTTCAAATTGTTTCGTAAATGGTTGTAACTTTGCTCACGTATATACAGTACTTGGGCAATAATTCTGAGCTCCTGGAGTAGTGGTAAAGATTTAAGCGAGTTGATGTCTTTGCGACTTTGTTGAAATGTGTTTAACATTTTTTAGCTGAATCGTATATTTACAAGCATGTACACATGAGTTATACGCGTTTATATACAAAATTAAACCGATTTATTTTCCATGCATCTTCTGTTATTTTGGTTACTTTAAGTTACGTTTTCCACTGCTGGATGAAGATCTCGCCACGTGATGTTGGATGTCAGGTTTAGTTTGACCATACTTGACCATGCTGGTCACTGTTGGATGATAATAATGTCCACTTGCAATGCACCACCGCGCAGTATTCACTCGCCTTCGAATCGAGTCCTGCACCGCCGTTTCACATGCAAATTTGATTCTCAATCCCTGGGCCAACTTGCTCCTGATTAGCATGCGATTTGCCACATTTCGATCTCGGAGGTGATTAAATGCGCCGGCTTCCAGGCTTGTTGAGCCGCTCGGAGCCCAATTAACGAAAATTGTTGCCAAAGCAAAAGCGTGAGCTCGAATGTTTGTCCGTGTTATTTTCAAACCACCAGTCGAACGCCGGCCTCTGCCCACTCCGACCGTGCGGAGGCCCTGGCCGTCGGGGAGGCCCTCATGGTGCCTCACGGCAAACGTGGGGCCCGGGTGGGCGCGTCGACGGTTGATCGCGTACAGGCGGTGCAACTCCCACAAATGAAACATCACACCTTGCTGATCTCGTGTCCAGGAGCATAAACGGTCATCACGCAAACTTCGGTCATCTTCGCAGCAGCAGCTCTTGGCCATCGAACAAAGACGATCACCGCTTCCTTCCGATATTAGAAGCCACGAGCTATGAACGACTCGGAGGTTCGAGCAACCACAGCCGAGTGGGAAGGCAGCAGCAGCCCAGGCGGTGAGCCAGCTCCAAAATCCCCCAAGCACTGAAGTTCTCGATTTAGTACATTGAAAAACACAACGGTAAGTGAAACAACATAAATCGAAACCAATTTTGCCATTCACTTGAGGGGCCGTCCATAAATGACGTCACGCAATTTTTGACCTCTTGTCACTCGGCGTCACAAAAAGTCAGACCCCCCCCCCTCAAATATGACGTCGCAAAGCTCTGCCCCCCCCCCCAAACCATATTTCCATTTTTAAAATAAAACATGCCTCAACTTGTCATTGTAGTGCGTGGCGCTGCACTGATGTAGGAGTGTTATAACAATTAGTGTTATAACAATTCTATACTTAAAGTTGCGCATTTTGATGTGACGTCACATTTCTCAAACCCCCCCCCTCCCCCTCGTCACACATCGTCACAAATGTCTGACCCCCCCCCCCCCCCCGAGGTGCATGACCGCATTACCGTGTTCATTCTGTGGTGAAGGGATGAGGAAAAGGAAGAGGGAAAAGCATCCAGCGTCGCCGCACGCAGGCAACGTGTATATCACAGTGGTAAAAATATAAAAATACACATATGTAGTGGGTTCCACGGAGACTGGAGACGTCTTTAGAGGCAACACGGTTTATTTGTAACTATGAACAGAACTCCCCTTAACTCCCACTATCTAGGGAGGTACAGCCTCCGGGCTAGCGTGCCCTCGCACTGATCAAACCTGGCTCTCAGCCCTCTGGCTATCTGTGCCCTAGGGGAGGCTAACTGACCCGACCCAGCCAAGGTACGGGTCCTGACCACTGGTCTGAGCTCGGCGCGGCCCTTACAAGGACGTCGGGCTCGAGGTCCCAGGGACCTAGCTAGGGAGGCTACTCTGACCCGACCCAGCCAAGGTGCGGGTCCTGACCACTGGTTCGCGCTCGGCCCCGACCCTTAAGGATGTCGGGTCCCAGGGTCCTAGCTAGGATGGTCTTCTGTTCTTCGTCTTCGGAGCACTGCCCCGAGCTGTCCCAGAGGTACCCCTTTAATACACCTCTCGGGGGCTCTCCGCCCCCGGTGCCGCCCCCTCTCTAGAACCTTCCAGGGGGCTCTGGAAGAACCCCCCAACCCCTCACCTGGGGCCTGGCTCTCTCTGTCCTTCCCCAGCTCAGGGTGGCACCCCCTATGGGCTTGTGCCCGCAACTGCAGGTAAGTATACCGACGGTATAGGATGTGCATTTATTACGCTACATCTATGCGAGAGAGGTTGTGGACAAGAGTCTGCTCTGCGGGAAGCAAGCATTGCCATACGAATGAGATGAGCTCGCGTTCGATGCGGGCAGTCTTGAGGACGACCGTCGACAGGCACGCGTGGAGGCACGCCGTGGTCACAGCGCAGCGCCGACTAGTGTAGGTGGTGATGGCCCAGTTGTAGAGAGGAATGCCGGAGCTTCGAGCAGATGTAGCCGAATGTAGGATAGAGCATCTTGAGGAGCGTTGCCCTCGACCCCCTCCGGGAGGCCGTATGGTTTACTTGGCACTCCCGTCCTTTAGAGTCCAGTCTGATGTAAGCCTCCTCAGGTTCCAGCAGCCTGGCTTCGTAGGTCTTCATTGCACCGCTCTGCTCGTCTAGCATAGTCTGAAGGGTCATATGTGGCTGCCTCCTGAATCTTCACCCTCCTGCAAACCTTACTCGACATCTCGTTGAGGACCTGAAGAAGGGCAGTATTCTCTTTGTTTTTTTTTTTACAAAAGGGCTTGTAAGAGCTCTCGTTCCTCCCACCAGGATCTCTGGTGTCAACTTGAACGGGGTGGGGGGGGGAGACAAAGCTATGGCTTTTTTCCCAGGGGATCTGTCTTCCATGGAGCACAAAGATACAGGCGGAAGGTCCCCTTGGCCTAGCCATGAGGTCAGGCTCGAGTTGCTTACTGAGGACCCTACACCTAAGGAGGCTGTGGATCGCCCTAGGAAGCTCCAAAGTAAAAAAAAAAGCTTTCCAAGGCCCCCTATAAAGTGCCTGAGGCCAGGTAGAAAAATAAGAAAACTATCAAACAGGAAAGCGAGTGGTTATGTTGGGTCGAAAAAGGTAATGTTCTAATGTAGGGGTTGGAGCGGTCATTGCTGCTTACTCGACCATGACGTCACTGCAACTCGTTTGATTAACACTTTTAAAAGAAAAAATCACAACGCGCACTGAACATATTATTCCGAATCGGTTTTACCACCACTACCACCATGACACAGTGGCAAGGCTGGCACATCGCAGTGCAGCTGCTAGGCTGAATCATATGAATAAATATAATCAAATCTAGAAATATCCTGTATGTACCCAGGAGAGCCACATTGAGTCTCGAGACTCATTATTAGCTCCGTGCTGCATTAAGATGTTTGGACAATTTCAAGCATCAGGGTTCGGCACGTAGGAGGAAACCGGAGAAACGCGCAGATGTTGTGAAGCTGGCTTGGTGGTAGAAGTCAGTCCAGAACATTTGGCCCCACACCTATCACTGTAACGAATCAGTGTTCTACGGGAGCATTCTAAGCGAGGACTGATTGTATTAAAATCTACTTTGATCTACGAATCGTAATGTATCAATAATGTTAACGTGTAACATGCCCCATGGTTTTTCTTAATCTGGAAGGAGGGAACAACGGATGATCTGTGTGCTGATGATGTTGGTGATGATCTCGTAATGGCTGTTCACTTCAAGGAGTGGGAGAGTCTGATGGTGAACCTGGATCGTGCCAATAAGAGGAAGGGCCTTACCATTCGCCCTACCAAACAAATCAAAGCAGTACCTGCCTTGATATTTTGTATGTCTTCAAGGACTCCACCCCCTCAACTCCGCATGATAGGTAGTTGTGGAAAGAGTGGAGGTATTCCCATATCTGGGCAGTTGTTTATGACCAGCTCCGATTTCAGAGCGGAGGTCTTACTCTGAATTAGTTCAGTGGCATATCCTTTTTTTCAGCTGCTTAGTGCTGTATAAAAGTTACATGGCCTATCACTTCATACAAAGCTCTGGTTCTTTTCTGCCACACTTGTCCTCTCCCTCCCAGCTATAACCTCCCGAAAGCAACATTTGACCTTTGTTTTGGCGTGACAAACACCAGTGAAAGCAAAACACCGAAAGTGTAATGACTACACGTAATGCAAGAATCTCAGTTGTATTTCTCAACGGGTATTGAATATGAAGTCCCAGGAGTGGTGAAGGTGCATCAACCTGCAGACCCACAGGTGGCAGCGGTGGATTGGCCTGCAGACGTTGGGGTGGTGGTGGATTGGCCTGCAGACCTTGGGGTGGTGGTGGATTGGCCTGCAGACGCTGGGGTGGCGGCGGTAGATCGGCCTGCAGATGTAGGGGTAGCGGCGGTGGATCTTCCAGCAGTAGCCGACCAGTGAAGTTCTCAAATAAATTTACGCAATTTGCCGAACCTGGTGGCTTTGGCACAGGCGGTGGTGGATCTCCCAGCAAAAGCTGGGGAGGCAGTGGTGCATCTGCCAGCATGAGCTGGGTTGGGATGACAACGTTGGATCTCCCGGCAGCAGCCGGGGCGGTGGTGGCGGTGTTGGAGATGCCAGCAGCAGCCGGGGTGGCAGCGCTGAATCTGCCAACATCAAGCGCCATGGCGGTGGGGGTGAATAATATGCCAGAAGCAGTCGGGGTGGGGGTGTCGATGCATCTCCCAACAGCATCCCTGGTGGTGGCGGCGGAACTGCATGTGGCTGCCAGGATGGCGTTGGAGGCAGTGGTGGTGTTGGTGGAGATCGTGGCCGTGGCTTTCTCCAGCTCCTTGAGCTATCAACGCATCATTTCCAACTGCAGATGGCACTCCACATTCTCCCGTTTGTATACTTGAGTGCAGGGAAACATTCGACAGTTTGATCAACATTAGCCCCTACACGAGCCTAATCATCGCAACTCTTCAAACTATATCGCTTATATAATGTACATCATTTAAGTCACAACAAAAATTACATAAACACATCGGGGCTGTGAAAATTACGGCTTCGTATTACCAATATCTTGCCTGTCCAGAGAAGCCCATGAACTAACGTTGTACATACAAACTCATAGACTCAGAGGCCCATAGACTGAGTCACAAATAGCAGTGGATAGGGCCCGGAACGGTGTGGTGTTAGTGAAAATATGAACCCAACTGCGTCCTTTTCAATGGAACCAGGGACCCAAGTGTCATCATAGGCTTTCCCTCGCAATCGAGGATTGCCTTCCAGAGAAAATTTGGATTTTCTGTGGGTCCAAAGATGGCTGAAGAGACCAATCTGGGATCGACAGATTCTGCCGCAACTCTGGCACATGTGTCCAGAAATAGTGGTGGGTGGAACTGCATTAGTCGGGCTGCAGGCTGTTGTTTCCGCCATTCCCACTTTTTCTGTTTCTGCTATTAAGTTTTAAAATGTTTGGCTTCTTGAAATAGACTGTCTCCATCTGAGGTGATCCTGGGAAAGATACTCCCTTGAGTTAGTGTCGATGGAGCACTTCTTCATGTTGGACTTGAGGACATCCTTGAAGCACTTTCTCTGACGAACTACATTCTCCCACTTTTGGTTAATCAAGTTTGACAGTTTTTCATTGAGGCATTGGTGGAAGAGGTCTTGCTTAATGGAGTCCTATAAAGCTTCAATGTTAATCTTCTGTAGACATCTCTTCTGATGAAGCCGTCACTTGCGAGCCAGTTTTATGAGCATGGTTGAGCAGATGAGTCAATGATCAGTCCAGCCACCAGCAGCTACTAGAACAGCCTGGATGATGCAGACATCTTTGGGATCCTGTTCATGGACAATGACGTAATCGATCAAGTGGCGGTGCTTAGATCACGGATGATGCTATGATGTTTTGTATCTGTTTTTTCTGGCGTAACAGGGTGTTGATGATGATGACTCCATTTTCCGTGCATTTAGTCAAGGGAAGGATGCCGTTGGAATTGACTTTACCCACTCCTTCTTTCCCGATGGTTCCATTACAGAGGTTTATGTTTCTTCCAACTCTGGCATGCATATCACCGAGCAGAATAAGTTTGTCTCCCACAGGAACAGTAGAAAGGACCTGATCAAGGTTGACGTAACATTCATAATCGGAGTGAAGAATCAGGGCATATACGCTGATGACAGTAGAATATTGGCTCCCCACCAGTTTGAGACATAGAGTCATGAGGCGCTCACTCATCAAGTAAATTATTGATGGAGAAACCAACTCTGTGCAGCCGCCGCTGTTCTTCCTGTCTGCCTTTCCAGAAGAGGGTACAGCCAGCTCCTTGTTCCTTGAGCTGCCCCTTCTCTTCTCGTCGAGTATCATTGAGGGCAGCTACGTCAGTGTTGTGTCGTCTGAGTTTCCGGGCCACGATTAAGGTGCAGCATTCTGGGCGTTCACTTTTAGTCTTGTCCATAAGGGTCCTGACATTCCAGTTCCCAAAGGTAATTATCTGACTTTTAGTTTTGTTTCCACCACAGTAATGGGGATCCTT
The DNA here is from genome assembly GCF_048934315.1 of Petromyzon marinus. Taxonomy (NCBI): domain Eukaryota; kingdom Metazoa; phylum Chordata; class Hyperoartia; order Petromyzontiformes; family Petromyzontidae; genus Petromyzon; species Petromyzon marinus. The sequence goes on from NC_133721.1 coordinate 2,212,960, forward strand.
CTGAACGTGGTTATCCAGTCCGGAAGAAGTGAGACAGACTATGTTTAGGGCCACTTTCCTAGCTCCTTCCCCACGTGGGGTGAGCAGAGTGGATCATTTGAAAGGACTTCTTAGTCGCAGGTACAGCTGCAGAAACACACTCTTGTTTCTGCTGAGTGTTAGACGACCTTCTTGTAGCTGCCACTAGAAGCTTCCAGACTTCACAATCAAGCTCCCGTCGTCACTAGCTGGTCACCAAAAACACTGTATTGAATGGGCCAGAAGATGTTGTTCCTTTAATGAAACACGCCTGTGCATGATTTATTTTATTGTGGAGAAGCTAATAATTGTTTTTTTACCCTGTTATCTGGCAACAAAACTGACACCTGTTTTTTACAAGGAGTCATGTTTGCATTGACCACAATACCCGCGGTCGGAATGCAAACAAAAAACATAACTCTGATAATGTATGCACTGTCCTTGAAATTGATTGGTCCACACCCGAGACAGCGTTCCTTAGAGCCTAGTCTCACATGGTGTTGGACCAGATGACGCCAAAAAGCTGTTGTACAGTAGCTTCCACACAGTTCTTGAGAGAATGGGACCATGAATCCAATGGCAAGGAGACCAGTACGATTGGAGATATCGTTCTGCTGCAGTCTTGGTCCGCCTTCACAGCTGTTGAGATGTTAACATCTTCTTCCTCCTGCTCTGCTGTTGAGGACTTGTTAACCCATGGCTGGTGGCAGACATGCTTATTATAATGGCGGCCTATACTCGCCATGTGGAAGCATCGTTAAAGGGTATATGTCGCTTTTCAAGAGGAAAACCATTGGCATTTTCAGTCCTAACCACACCCTGGTGGTGCTGTCACTGCTTGGTCCACAACTGCTTATCCGCCAGGGTTGCCGCTGCTTATTTTGCAGCTAAAGTTCACAGAAGGTCGTTCCACTATCCACCACCTGCGGATACGCTGGGTCCCTGATATACAATACCCTGGCGTCTACAAACTAAGCCGTGTCTGTGGCAGTAGTTACATTGGGGAAACTAACCGACATGTCTCGGACTGTGTTCATGAGCATAAGGAAGATTTGAAACACTGTAGGACCAACACGGTAGCCTTGGCTGATCATTGTTTTAATGCGGTTGGCTCACACGCCAATTGATTTCTCTAAGACGAAGGTACTTTGTAAGCCCACTGGCTATCAAAAAAATTCGTTCATGAAGCCATCCACATATACAGACACAGTCACATTTTCGACCGAGACGATGGGTACAAACTCAGCAATCATTGGAAGAACGTCATCAACCAGTTTAAGTCATAACTGGTGTTGTTCTCATCCTGCCACCTTCCGATGTTAGTTTTTATTTTCCCCGTAGGTTCGGCTCTCCGATCTTACATTAACAGGTGAAACAAATTTCACACCAACATAGCCCCTTCCGCATGCTGACCTAGACGTGGCGGCAGCTCTGCGATCTTACATTAACATGCCAATCTCTCACATTAACCTAACCACCTCCGCGCCCTCGTCATGGAGGCCGCTCTCCGATCTTACATTAATGTGCAAATTTCTCACATTAACATCACTAGCCACGTCGTTTATGACCCTTGGGCTACACCCATTTTCAACCTTTAAAACAGTCTGCCTCAGCAGCTTTCCCCCTCTTTCTTCTTCCTGATGACGATCACTTGTGTTGTGATTAAAACGTCAGAGCTTTTTTGTTTATTTTATTTTTATTAATTTGAACCTATCTACGTGACTTTACCGAAAGACCCAAATAATATGAATTCCTGCAGTCACGAAAGCTTTAAGTCAAGATTTATAGTAATAACTCTTCCTCAGATCTAATTAGATGAAATCATTACCAGATGTATTTGCACCATTCCTACAATGCAAGGCTCTCACGAAGGTGATATGTTTTACAGACGGGTAGAGTGTGCCATGGTTTCACATTAAGGGCAATGCTGCTCTGTGGTTTTAACCAATTGGATAATTGGAAAGTATTATTTAAAGTCTGGTAAATTTGGACTGTGGCACTGACGCAAATGGCCGGCTCTTTTTTGAATAACAACCACCATTAGTTTAACAAGCCTAACTGATGAAACCCAAATGGGAGCCGGTATAATTATATTGCTTAAAACAAATGCTGCTGGGGAATGTTGGTGGGAAAAGCCATTAGGCTGATGTATTTAAACATCGTATTCTGATTTATTTGGAGACACAAAAAGCGAGTTATGCTTCTACAGTATTTGCTTGTGCAAAGCATGGACAATCATTGCCACAGAGACTGAATCAGCTCGGTGGCTAGGAGATGTTAACTACCTCACCTGGTATGGAGGAGGCCGAGGGTTTGATCCCGACCCTGATGCCTTTATAAGGAGTACCTTGGATATCGAGGTGGTTACATTTTTGGAAAGTGTAGCAAAAGCCAAAAGCGTGATATTCAATACTTAAGCTTGACCTAAATAATGAGCTTACATACACGCAACCAAAAATAGACACATCACAATGGAAATGTGCTGTACTGAATGCCAAATTTACTACTATAATGAGCCAATAATGTCTGTGTCCCGCACGTGACGTCACTCCACGTCGAGCAGACCCCCTCATTAATACTCATGAATAGACTAATCTCTCACAATACAAAGGCCACTGCCACAGCCATTGACATGCTAATCTTACAATACAAAGGCCACTGCCCCAGCCTCTGTGGTTGGACCATCTCTAGCTCCACCCACCTACCTTGATGCACTCATCTCAGGCCTATATAAGACCTTGTCTCAGCAACTTTCGGGTGACGTCACTCCACATGGGGGGGGGGGGGGCGAGGTGCCTCCTCCCCCCTCCTCAGCGTCAACTTAGAAACTCACTACAAAGGCAGAACCCTCACGTCACGCGATCTCCCTAACGCTATTGAGACATCAAAGTAAAAAGGACGTCATGATGAACAAGGGATTATAACCTTTAAATGAAATAGGTCTGTCACCGCGGCCTTACAAATTGCACACAAATGGATGCAATGAATATCATTTCGCGGTCTGATTTACTGCAATAGATTTACTGCAATACACCCATCCTTGGACGGGCAAAAGGCTAGTAAACAAATAATCCCCTCGCCTGCTCCCCACCACAATATCACACAATGATATAGTACTTCCTTGTACAGTATACCCGCTAAAGACCAAAACTAATCCCCATGATAGATAAATTGATATACATAGAGCTTGCCGGCGATAGGTCTAAACCACGAACTATGAACTCGTGATATTCAAGGGTCTCCCGTATTTGGAGTGTGCATGTTCTCCCCCATGGTCACGTATCCTTTTCTCCAGGTCCTCCGGTTTTTTTCTCCACATCTAAAAACATGCGTTAAGATAATTACTGCTATAAATATTCACATAAGCCACTACGTTGAGCAATCATATGTGGCCAGGCTGCTTCTGGAAAAGAGCTATATATCTCGGTGGGCCTTACCTGGTCAAATAAAAATAGGTCGCTTACAGGAGCTGAATGGATTGCCACATCACAGGGACGCAAGGAATCGCAGCATGGAGAGGGCTTCATCCAGCAGTGGATTGATCCTGGTTTATGTTTTGCAAATAGTAAACGTAAGCGTGCACTTCCAAATGAAGGTGTTTAAAGTATCTGTTTATCTTCTTTGGTTCTTTCGGTAAAGTCACGTAGAATGAGAATAAAATAATAAAATAAAAATAAGACAATAAAATTCTCACGACGTTTCGGCCGCAACACAAGCGGCCTTCTTCAGGTGAAAGAACATAACTGTCGGGACGACAGTGCTTCAATGAGTGCTGCTGAGATTCGTGGCGTCTTTTAAGCTCGGTGATAGGTGTGAATGACCTAGAAAGCAGGAGAATTTAGCATTGAAATAGCTAGGGATTAGCTTGTGACAAAAAATAGCTGTGTTAAAGTCAAAGTTTACATATCAACAGAGGCATTTAGTATATGGACGCTAAAGGGCCTCCAACTACCCAACTATCATACAGTAAACCAATGTGGGAAAAAACTAAGTCTATATTACATCAGTATAATAATTGTACTTGATATATTCTTCAATAAGCTGAGCTATTAATCACAAAGCAACTGGGTATACACTACACTATATAAACAGGTCCCTGCAGGGTGGGCTGGTAGGAACATTGGAATTTTGTCTATTGCAGGTTGGTACACTCAGTTTACAACTTCGTTCCTTCCAGTATTAATACCATATAGTAAAACCAATGAAAACCAAAATATAAACTACCTCAATGTTTTGATTTAAAGCTTTCGTGACTGCAGTAATTCATATTCTTAGTTTTTTCGGTAAAGTCACGTTGAAGGGAAACAACAAAATAATAATATATATAAAACAAAAAATTCTCACGACGTTTCGACCATAACTCAAACGGTCGTCTTCAGGTGTGTTGGTTTGCATACATTTATTTTTAAACGGCGCATTTATTTATTTATAAAACGTTAGCGCCACGCGCAACGATTTGGCAGTTTATTTAGGACTAGTCCATCTATATTCTGAAAAGAGGAGGGGGGAGACGAAATTTTTTATAATGTATGCTGTCTGAAAGCCACTGTAAGCGTGAACAATCAATTAAGACCTGAAATGGTTTATCAAATCTTTCCAATGATTGCTAAGATAGAATCCATCTTCTCGGTTGAAATTGTCTCTGTGCTTGTATATGTGGATAGCCTCATGAACGAATCTCTCATGGAAGCCAGATGGCTTACAAAGAACCTCTGTCTTGGAAAAGTCAATGGCATGTGAGCCTACTGAATTAGAACAATGATCTGCCACGGCCGAGGTGTTGGTCCTACCGTGTTTAAGGTCTGCTTTGTGTTCACGAATGCGGTCCGAGACATGGCGTTTGGTTTCTCCAATGTAACTACTACCACAGAGGCAACTTAGTTTGTAGACACCAGGGTATTGTATGTCCGGAATCACATCTTTTACAGACGGAACCAGATCACGGATTTTATGTAATGTGTTGAAACGGACCTGGATCTTGTGTTTATTCAAGATTTTGGAGATTTTTTTGTGATCCCCGCAATGTAGGGTAAAGTGATGGTTTTGAAAGGCTCCTCAAGAGGGTTCTTCTTCATGGTTTGAGTGATAGCTTTGCGGATTGTATAGTCGGAGTAACCATTAGCCCTAAGAGCTTGGTGTACGTGCTTGAGTTCACTGCTTATGTGTTCCTGGTCGGATATGCATTTATAAATAAATAAATGCGCCGTTTAAAAATAAATTTATGCAAACCAACACACCTGAAGACGACCGTTTGAGTTATGGTCGAAACGTCGTGAGAATTTTTTAGTGTTATATATATTTTATTATTTTGTTGTTTCCCTTCAACGTGACTTTACCGAAAAAACTAAGAATACCTCAATGTTATCAATAAACTCTATATACTCTCCAATCAGCTGAGCCACCAACAATAAGTCGTTATATATAACAATACCATATTGCGAAAAATGGCGGTTTTTCTTCCCATCAACGACCAGCACCACGGACAACGAACGAGCTTCGTTCAGACGGACGACTCAATCCATGCTCGGGAACGGAAGAGGGAGAGAGACAGCCATAATGCGTTGTTATACTCCATGTTATAAACCATACCATTAACCGTGGTGTGAGAGGTATTAAGAGGCAATATCAGCGAAAGAGCTGCGGTCTGACGGTAACCGTAAAATACAATTAATTAAGAACCATTGTAAAGATGTTTTAAACCATTTCGGAACTTCATTAGATTTATTGGCTGGTTGGGGAGGCTATATTAAGTTTGCGAGGTCTTAAACTCCAGGCCAAACATAAACTTCCGTTATCTCCGAAAAAGTAAGATGGATTGATGACCAAGCTGTGGAGGTCTGCCTAAATTCATGAGATGTCCATTGTTTCACAAGAGATAGCATGACTCGGATAAGAAATACACTATTAATTCTTATACACTGGTCCATGCATACATTTAGTATATTAGTGGACTACGTTAGAGAAGGAGAAGATCAAGGGAGTAGAGGAGAAGAGGAGGGCCGGGGTGCCCGGAGCCCAGAGAGTGCCCAGAGGGGCCAGAGAGCCAGGGGCAACCCTCATGTTTATGTTGGCTGGATAGCATGTGCTCCCGTGCATGTGAGGTTGCTCTCAACAGAAGTCGTTCCTTGCACGAGAATGGCTGAAACGCTGAGTAACCACTCAGAGGTATAGTGGTTAAGCAGTGGAGACGATATAGTGGAAAAACAGTGGAGATTTCTGAAATATAGAAGACTTAAAGTGTGTTGCTAAAAAAATCTTGGAGGAAAGAGAGGATACATGTGTGCCTCTTGGAGAAGGAAAGGCATTGCTCAAAACTGTGCTGCAAGGTCACGTGCCATGAATCACATGAGTTTAGAAAAAACGTGACTGTAAACCAACAAGCTTGTGAATAATTATCATGGTGAAGACACCTCTATACGTTGGATACTGAAGGAAAACCATCGTGCTACGCATCGTCAAAGCACAACAACACCTGACATTTGAGAAGTACAATTTCATCGTTCTACACATCGTCAATACCCTACAACACCTGGAAAGTCACCAGCTGCATCAAGCATCTGACTGTTGTATTGTTCGAAAGACACTGTGTGTAACGACTTTACATCCACCGGCACAGCGGATTTCTAAACGCCTGCCATGTCACCTTCTCAACACTAGCGTCAGAGACCGTCTGATACAGACTGAAAGCTGATTTCCTTTGTTGCACTGTTTGTCTTTTCATGAATGTCATATTGTGCACTGGGTTATGCCTTATTAACCTAAATTCTGAATTTAGCTATTCATGTATTTCTATTACAGTATCACATATTCTTTGGACCAAGTGTCAATTGCCTATTTGATGACTGGTACTCTGATTATTTTTTACAAATAAGGAACTTGTTTTATTTAAAATGTGTATGTGTGTGTGGTTGAACAGTGTAACAAATCCATGCGTTACATGTGTAGTGTTGCAGCGCCGACCTGGGCAAGGCCTATGATACAATCAGTAGGCCAGGGCTCTGGATTGTTATTCGTGTTTTCAGAGTCCCTTACCATCTGCTCACAATGAGTAAGGACCTTCACGATGGTGGGCAGGCCCGGATAAAGTTGCGTGCCCGGGAGTCAGATCAATTGCCTGTTTACAGTGGGCTGTGACAGGGATCTACAGTGAGGGAAAAAAGTATTTGATCCCCTGCTGATTTGTACGTTTGCCCACTGACAAATACATCATCAGTCTATAATTTTAATATTAGGTTTATTTGAACAGTGAGAGACAGAATAACAACAACAAAATCCAGTAAAACGCATGTCAAAGATGTTATAAATTGATTTGCATTTTAATGAGGGAAGTGAGTATTCGACCCCCTCTCAATCAGAAATATTTCTGGCTATCAGATGTATTTTATACAGGTAATGAGCTGAGATTAGGAGCACACTCTTAAAGGGAGTGCTCCTAATCTCAGCTTGTTACCTGTATAAAAAACACCTGTCCACAGAAGCAATCAATCAATCAGATTCCAAACTCTCCACCATGGCCAAGACCAAAGAGCTCTCCAAGGATGTCAGGGACAAGATTGTAGACCTACACAAGGCTGGAATGGGCTACAAGACCATTGCCAAGCAGCTTGGTGCGAAGGTGACAACAGTTGGTGTGATTATTCGCAAATGGAAGAAACACAAAAGAACTGTAAATCTCCCTCGGCCTGGGGCTCCATGCAAGATCTCACCTCGTGGAGTTGCAATGATCATGAGAACGGTGAGGAATCAGCCCAGAACTACACGGGAGGACCTTGTCAATGATCTCAAGGCAGCTGGGACCATAGTCACCAAGAAAACAATTGGCAACACACTACGCCGTGAAGGACTGAAATCCTGCAGCGCCCGCAAGGCCCCCCTGCTCAAGAAAACTCATATACATGCCCGTCTGAAGTTTGCCAATGAACATCTGAATGATTCAGAGGACAACTGGGTGAAAGTGTTGTGGTCAGATGAGACAAAAATGGAGCTCTTTGGCATCAACTCAACTCACCGTGTTTGGAGGAGGAGGAATGCTGCCTATGACCCTAAGAACACCATCGCCACCGTCAAACATGGAGGTGGAAACATTATGCTTTGGGGGTGTTTTTATGCCAAGGGGACAGGACAACTTCACCGCATCAAAGGAACGATGGGCGGGGCCATGTATAGTCAAATCTTGGGTGATAACCTCCTTCCCTCAGCCAGGGCATTGAAAATGGGTCATGGATGGGTATTCCAGCATGACAATGACCCAAAACACACGGCCAAGGCAACAAAGTAGTGGCTCAAGAAGAAGCACATTACGGTCCTGGAGTGCCCTAGCCAGTCTCCAGACCTTAATCCCATAGAAAATCTGTGGAGGGAGTTGAAGTTTCGAGTTGCCAAACGTCAGCCTCGAAACCTTAATGACTTGGAGATGATCTGCAAAGAGCAGTGGGACAAAATCCCTCCTGAGATGTGTACAAACCTGGTGGTCCAACTACAAGAAACGTCGAACCTCTGTGATTGCCAACAAGGCTTTTGCCACCAAGTACTAAGTCATGTTTTGCACACGGGTCAAATGCTTATTTCCCTGATTAAAATGCAAATCAATTTATAACATTTTTTACATGCGTTTTTTCTGGATTTTGTTGTTATTCTGTCTCTCACTGTTCAAATAAACCTACCATTAAAATTATAGACTGATCATTTCTTCGTCAGTGGGCAAAAGTACTAAATCAGCAGGGGATCAAATACTTTTTCCCCTCAATGTATGTGAGGAGTCTGTGGGTCGCAACATCACGTACGGCTGGAATGAGGACATTCCAGACTAAGAGGGTTAATAATGGCAATGTCAACGATATTGAACCAGCCAGCACAACTCACTGCCAATAACACATATCACGTAATTCACCCTTAAGCAATTGTTCAATCAATTAATTGAATCACTACAATTAAAACCAAAGAATCTCCCAGAACAAACACTTCGCACTCTCCTCCGTCAGCCACCTGCATCGACAATAGAAACGCATCAGTCCAGCAGTGGATAAAACCTGGCGTCGGAGGTATGGGGGGGGCGGCGGCTTACACTTGTGGTGGACAGCAGGGGGGTGGCTGGATGCAGTAGCCATCGCAGATCAAGCGGTAGAACTTGTCATCGACTGCCATGCGCCAGGGTAATGGGCCTCTCCTACACCCACACACATCACACATCCAGCGGCACGCACGTCACACACCGAGGAGCACGCACGTCACACACCGAGCAGGTTGCACAGGTCTCCTTTATCAAGACAAACGTGGAGCAGATTACAACTACAACTCTACGCCTGTCACAATGCCCCCTTCTCCCCCCCCCCAGTTTATGGGGGGCCGCGGGCCTCACTCCACCCCTTCGCGTCAGCCCCCCCTAATAAATGGTCCGGTTGCATTGTGAATGCACCACTCGAATGACGTGCAGTCCCGTGGCGCACTGTAACGGGCTCGTGATTTACTCACTAAAATTCAATGTAAAAAAATAAAAACGATCCCAAGACATTATTTAAAATAAAGTATGGCCATCGTGTGTCAGCATCATAGGCGAAAATTGGCATGTAAAAAAAAACTTCACTCCGAATCACTCAATTGGGATTGCTCGCAGCAAAGAGCACTTGACCTGCTTGCAGGTTAGGTGCTGAATAACCGTGTGTCACACAGAGAACAGTTGCCACTGAGGGTGCCCTTTTAAAATGCTTGAGATGAGATGTGATTATCGCGTGTAAATGTGCACACTAAAATATAAAAAATCATAATTATAAGCGAACTATTATCGTTTCAGGTGGCAGGGTGTTGCAGCGGTGATCTTTGACCCTCGCAACAAGAAGGGCCTTGGTTAATCATCCGACTGGCACTTTGCGGATGTATGGGTTATCCACTTTGCTCACGTAGCTAGAAAACACACAATCATAATGTAACTGGGTATTGGCCAAGCATCCCAATGCTAAAGTTACCTGCAAATTACTTCACTGGGATGACACTCGGCAGCAGAGCCGGATGATGACATTGCTGGGGCCCTATGCCATTGTCAAGCTTAAGAGGCCCCTTCTATGAATGCCTGTATATTTTTGTCAGCAGAATGAAAATAACTGCTTTGGAGAGTCTTTTTTTCTCACCGATCTTAATTTTTTTAAACAATTATGTTATTTCTGTAGCAGTTACAAGCGAATGCCTTAATTTAGCTATTTCAATGCTAAATTCTATGCTAATTCCTTTTAACAATGGGTGCCTCTGCGGATGTGTATGCTTTAACTTTTAACATAGCTATTTCTGTGACCAGTCACCAGCTAATCATTCAGCCTTTTCAATGCTAAATTTTATGCTAATTCCTTCGTCAAGGCTCTTTGTTCCTCTCACACAGCTTAAAAGCCGTGATCTGAACGTGGCTCTCTCACTCCAGCGCTGTCCTACCAGACAGTCTCGCTCCCTTCACCTGATGAAGGCCTCTTGTGTTGTGGCCGAAACGTCGTGAGAATATTATTGTGTTATTTTATTTTATCAATTTATTATTTTATTCTCATTCTACGTGACTTTACCGAAAGAACCAAAGAAGATGAATCATTGCAGTCACGAAAGCTTTAAATCGAAATTTAACCGCCTCTACGGGGAGGGATTCCACGCATCCTTAAGATCATTCAACAGACTTCGGGATAAGAAGGCTCAACTAATCGAGTCTCTCACCTTTCTGAAGAGATGCCGCGACTCTAAGGTAATACCAACCGCATTTACACTAACCTCTGCTGTTGCAACTTCTCTCAATGCAAAACGAATTCTAGCTAGAACTAGCTTCGCTCTTATCTCGGAAAAAATCAGACTTACACGCACCGAACTCGATCAGTTAGACAAGACACTCTACAAATCACACTTAAAATTGACAGCAACAATGTCTACATCGGATTGGGAACATGTAGACAATATGACTACCTCTTCGGCTGCCACTATGTCGAACAAATGTAGGGACAATTTGATTTCCAAATTCAATCACCTCTCCAGCAAAAAATCGGATCCACACACCGAAAAGATAGACGTCAACAAAGTCGTAATTAATCGCAGTAACAGTTCCATTTCTGATGGTCTGAAATCCGTTTTAGCTAAAGGTCTAAACTTTGCTGTCACACCGAGACACTTACCGGTTAATGATATCATTGCCCATGTCGACGTTGCACTCAAGGGCTTGAGTCACATCTCTGCAGACGTAGCAAGATCTGAAATCGCTGCAACCCTCAAAAACGCTAAGTTGCCACCTAGCAACATCAGCAAAAACGAACGTTTTGAATTATCTCAATTAAAAAAGAGGGATGATATTGTCGTTCTCTCAGCCGACAAAGGCAATGCCACTGTCATCATGGACAAAACAGAATATAACAACAAAATTCAAGAACTACTCAACGATGGCAGCTATACAAAAATAAAAAGAGATCCCACCAACAGCCTGGTCACCAAAACGAACAAAATTATCTCTGATTCAACAGCATTAATTGATGAGAACAAACAGTTCTTGTTGAAACCCTCTGCTGCCAGACCACCAAGATTATATGGCCTTCCAAAGATACACAAAGAAGATACACCCCTTCGTCCCATCGTCTCTACTATCAGCTCCCCCACCTACAAACTGGCACGTTTTCTGGCTGATATACTGCAACCTTTCACTGGAAAAACCACCTCTGCGGTACTAAATTCTACTCACCTGGTATCGACAATCAAAGACATTTCCCTGTCCCCAAACGACCTGCTTGTCAGTTTTGATGTGGTGTCCTTGTTCACCAAAGTCCCGGTACCTGACACCATCGCTATCATTGAAGACCTGGTTCATCAAGGACTGCATACTGATGTACCCCCCCTGGTGAGACATTGCTTAACCAACACATACTTCACCTGGAATGGAACTTTCTACAAACAAACTGAGGGCACCCCAATGGGCTCCCCTCTATCTCCGGTTGTAGCCAACGTATTCATGGAAAAATTTGAAACTGACGCCATCCAGACTGCCACTCTACGCCCGACCTTATGGAAGAGGTACGTTGATGACACCTTTGTCATCTGGCCACATGGCCAGCCTGCTCTAGACCAATTCCGCGACCACATCAATTCCATACACCCAGCCATCAGATTTACCATGGAGGTCGAAAAAGATGGCAAACTACCCTTTCTGGATGTCTTAATTAAAAGGAGACATGATGGTTCAATGAGCCACTCTGTCTACAGGAAAGCTACCCATACAGATGCTTACTTGAAACCGGATTCCCACCACCATCCATCCCAGAAGAACTGCCTCATCAAGACTCTATACCATAGAGCCCAATGCATTTCCGACCAGGAACACATTACCAGTGAACTCAAACACGTACACCAGGCTCTCAGGGCTAATGGCTACTCCGACTACACAATCCGCAAAGCCATCACTCCAGTCATGAAGAAGGATCCTCTTGTGGAGCCACTCAAAACCATCACCTTACCCTACATTGCAGGGGTCACTAAAAAGATCTCCAAAATCCTGAATAAACACAAGATCCAGGTCCGATTCAACACAGTACACAAAATCCGTGATTTAGTTCCATCTGTAAAAGATGCTCTTCCAGACATACAGTACCCGGGCGTTTACAAACTAAAGTGCCTCTGTGGTAGTAGCTACATTGGAGAAACCAAAAGACATATCTCGGATCGCATCCGCGAACATAAAGCAGACTTGAAACACGGTAAGACGAACTCCTCTGCCGTGGCAGATCACTGTTACAATTCAGTGGGCTCACATGACATTGACTTCTCCAAGACGGAGGTTCTTTGCAAACCAACTGGCTACCATGAGAGATTCGTTCATGAGGCCATTCACATATACAAGCACAGAGACAATTTCAACCGAGAAGATGGATTCAGGCTCAGTAACCACTGGAAAGATGTGTTAAATCATTTCTGTTCTTAATTAATTGTAATTTTACGATGACCTTCAGACCGCAGCTCTTTCGCCAGCATTGCCTCTTAATACCTCTCACACCACGGTTAATGGTATGGTTTACAACATGGAGTATACTAGGGCTTCGCAGCTGTCTCTCTCCCCCTCCTCTGTTCCGACCATGGACGAACTCGTCCGTCTGAACGGGGCCCGTAGCTATCCGTGGTATGGAAATTTGAGGGTAAGAATCCACCCATTTTTTCGCCATATAGCATTGTGATATATAACGACTTATGGTTGGTAGCTTAGCTGATTGGAGAATATAGAGTTTATTGATAACATGAAGGTAATTTATATTTTAGTTTTTATTGGTTCACTATATAGTACTGTGAATAGCTCAGATTTGTAGTCATTTCTGTGACCAGTCACTAGCAAATCACCCAGTTATTTCAATGCTAAATTCGCCTAGTTATTTCAATGCTAAATTCTCCTGTTTTGATTTGTACTAAGTGCCTCGGTGAATGTGTATGCTCTGACTTCAACGTAACTATTTCTGTAGCAGTTACAAGCGAATGCCTTAATTTAGCTATTTCAATGCTAAATTCTATGCTAATTCCTTTTAACAATGGGTGCCTCTGCGGATGTGTATGCTTTAACTTTTAACATAGCTATTTCTGTGACCAGTCACCAGCTAATCATTCAGCCTTTTCAATGCTAAATTTTATGCTAATTCCTTCGTCAAGGCTCTTTGTTCCTCTCACACAGCTTAAAAGCCGTGATCTGAACGTGGCTCTCTCACTCCAGCGCTGTCCTACCAGACAGTATCGCTCCCTTCACCTGATGAAGGCCTCTTGTGTTGTGGCCGAAACGTCGTGAGAATATTATTGTGTTATTTTATTTTATCAATTTATTATTTTATTCTCATTCTACGTGACTTTACCGAAAGAACCAAAGAAGATGAATCATTGCAGTCACGAAAGCTTTAAATCGAAATTTAACCGCCTCTACGGGGAGGGATTCCACGCATCCTTAAGATCATTCAACAGACTTCGGGATAAGAAGGCTCAACTAATCGAGTCTCTCACCTTTCTGAAGAGATGCCGCGACTCTAAGGTAATACCAACCGCATTTACACTAACCTCTGCTGTTGCAACTTCTCTCAATGCAAAACGAATTCTAGCTAGAACTAGCTTCGCTCTTATCTCGGAAAAAATCAGACTTACACGCACCGAACTCGATCAGTTAGACAAGACACTCTACAAATCACACTTAAAATTGACAGCAACAATGTCTACATCGGATTGGGAACATGTAGACAATATGACTACCTCTTCGGCTGCCACTATGTCGAACAAATGTAGGGACAATTTGATTTCCAAATTCAATCACCTCTCCAGCAAAAAATCGGATCCACACACCGAAAAGATAGACGTCAACAAAGTCGTAATTAATCGCAGTAACAGTTCCATTTCTGATGGTCTGAAATCCGTTTTAGCTAAAGGTCTAAACTTTGCTGTCACACCGAGACACTTACCGGTTAATGATATCATTGCCCATGTCGACGTTGCACTCAAGGGCTTGAGTCACATCTCTGCAGACGTAGCAAGATCTGAAATCGCTGCAACCCTCAAAAACGCTAAGTTGCCACCTAGCAACATCAGCAAAAACGAACGTTTTGAATTATCTCAATTAAAAAAGAGGGATGATATTGTCGTTCTCTCAGCCGACAAAGGCAATGCCACTGTCATCATGGACAAAACAGAATATAACAACAAAATTCAAGAACTACTCAACGATGGCAGCTATACAAAAATAAAAAGAGATCCCACCAACAGCCTGGTCACCAAAACGAACAAAATTATCTCTGATTCAACAGCATTAATTGATGAGAACAAACAGTTCTTGTTGAAACCCTCTGCTGCCAGACCACCAAGATTATATGGCCTTCCAAAGATACACAAAGAAGATACACCCCTTCGTCCCATCGTCTCTACTATCAGCTCCCCCACCTACAAACTGGCACGTTTTCTGGCTGATATACTGCAACCTTTCACTGGAAAAACCACCTCTGCGGTACTAAATTCTACTCACCTGGTATCGACAATCAAAGACATTTCCCTGTCCCCAAACGACCTGCTTGTCAGTTTTGATGTGGTGTCCTTGTTCACCAAAGTCCCGGTACCTGACACCATCGCTATCATTGAAGACCTGGTTCATCAAGGACTGCATACTGATGTACCCCCCCTGGTGAGACATTGCTTAACCAACACATACTTCACCTGGAATGGAACTTTCTACAAACAAACTGAGGGCACCCCAATGGGCTCCCCTCTATCTCCGGTTGTAGCCAACGTATTCATGGAAAAATTTGAAACTGACGCCATCCAGACTGCCACTCTACGCCCGACCTTATGGAAGAGGTACGTTGATGACACCTTTGTCATCTGGCCACATGGCCAGCCTGCTCTAGACCAATTCCGCGACCACATCAATTCCATACACCCAGCCATCAGATTTACCATGGAGGTCGAAAAAGATGGCAAACTACCCTTTCTGGATGTCTTAATTAAAAGGAGACATGATGGTTCAATGAGCCACTCTGTCTACAGGAAAGCTACCCATACAGATGCTTACTTGAAACCGGATTCCCACCACCATCCATCCCAGAAGAACTGCCTCATCAAGACTCTATACCATAGAGCCCAATGCATTTCCGACCAGGAACACATTACCAGTGAACTCAAACACGTACACCAGGCTCTCAGGGCTAATGGCTACTCCGACTACACAATCCGCAAAGCCATCACTCCAGTCATGAAGAAGGATCCTCTTGTGGAGCCACTCAAAACCATCACCTTACCCTACATTGCAGGGGTCACTAAAAAGATCTCCAAAATCCTGAATAAACACAAGATCCAGGTCCGATTCAACACAGTACACAAAATCCGTGATTTAGTTCCATCTGTAAAAGATGCTCTTCCAGACATACAGTACCCGGGCGTTTACAAACTAAAGTGCCTCTGTGGTAGTAGCTACATTGGAGAAACCAAAAGACATATTTCGGATCGCATCCGCGAACATAAAGCAGACTTGAAACACGGTAAGACGAACTCCTCTGCCGTGGCAGATCACTGTTACAATTCAGTGGGCTCACATGACATTGACTTCTCCAAGACGGAGGTTCTTTGCAAACCAACTGGCTACCATGAGAGATTCGTTCATGAGGCCATTCACATATACAAGCACAGAGACAATTTCAACCGAGAAGATGGATTCAGGCTCAGTAACCACTGGAAAGATGTGTTAAATCATTTCTGTTCTTAATTAATTGTAATTTTACGATGACCTTCAGACCGCAGCTCTTTCGCCAGCATTGCCTCTTAATACCTCTCACACCACGGTTAATGGTATGGTTTACAACATGGAGTATACTAGGGCTTCGCAGCTGTCTCTCTCCCCCTCCTCTGTTCCGACCATGGACGAACTCGTCCGTCTGAACGGGGCCCGTAGCTATCCGTGGTATGGAAATTTGAGGGTAAGAATCCACCCATTTTTTCGCCATATAGCATTGTGATATATAACGACTTATGGTTGGTAGCTTAGCTGATTGGAGAATATAGAGTTTATTGATAACATGAAGGTAATTTATATTTTAGTTTTTATTGGTTCACTATATAGTACTGTGAATAGCTCAGATTTGTAGTCATTTCTGTGACCAGTCACTAGCAAATCACCCAGTTATTTCAATGCTAAATTCGCCTAGTTATTTCAATGCTAAATTCTCCTGTTTTGATTTGTACTAAGTGCCTCGGTGAATGTGTATGCTCTGACTTCAACGTAACTATTTCTGTAGCAGTTACAAGCGAATGCCTTAATTTAGCTATTTCAATGCTAAATTCTATGCTAATTCCTTTTAACAATGGGTGCCTCTGCGGATGTGTATGCTTTAACTTTTAACATAGCTATTTCTGTGACCAGTCACCAGCTAATCATTCAGCCTTTTCAATGCTAAATTTTATGCTAATTCCTTCGTCAAGGCTCTTTGTTCCTCTCACACAGCTTAAAAGCCGTGATCTGAACGTGGCTCTCTCACTCCAGCGCTGTCCTACCAGACAGTCTCGCTCCCTTCACCTGATGAAGGCCTCTTGTGTTGTGGCCGAAACGTCGTGAGAATATTATTGTGTTATTTTATTTTATCAATTTATTATTTTATTCTCATTCTACGTGACTTTACCGAAAGAACCAAAGAAGATGAATCATTGCAGTCACGAAAGCTTTAAATCGAAATTTAACCGCCTCTACGGGGAGGGATTCCACGCATCCTTAAGATCATTCAACAGACTTCGGGATAAGAAGGCTCAACTAATCGAGTCTCTCACCTTTCTGAAGAGATGCCGCGACTCTAAGGTAATACCAACCGCATTTACACTAACCTCTGCTGTTGCAACTTCTCTCAATGCAAAACGAATTCTAGCTAGAACTAGCTTCGCTCTTATCTCGGAAAAAATCAGACTTACACGCACCGAACTCGATCAGTTAGACAAGACACTCTACAAATCACACTTAAAATTGACAGCAACAATGTCTACATCGGATTGGGAACATGTAGACAATATGACTACCTCTTCGGCTGCCACTATGTCGAACAAATGTAGGGACAATTTGATTTCCAAATTCAATCACCTCTCCAGCAAAAAATCGGATCCACACACCGAAAAGATAGACGTCAACAAAGTCGTAATTAATCGCAGTAACAGTTCCATTTCTGATGGTCTGAAATCCGTTTTAGCTAAAGGTCTAAACTTTGCTGTCACACCGAGACACTTACCGGTTAATGATATCATTGCCCATGTCGACGTTGCACTCAAGGGCTTGAGTCACATCTCTGCAGACGTAGCAAGATCTGAAATCGCTGCAACCCTCAAAAACGCTAAGTTGCCACCTAGCAACATCAGCAAAAACGAACGTTTTGAATTATCTCAATTAAAAAAGAGGGATGATATTGTCGTTCTCTCAGCCGACAAAGGCAATGCCACTGTCATCATGGACAAAACAGAATATAACAACAAAATTCAAGAACTACTCAACGATGGCAGCTATACAAAAATAAAAAGAGATCCCACCAACAGCCTGGTCACCAAAACGAACAAAATTATCTCTGATTCAACAGCATTAATTGATGAGAACAAACAGTTCTTGTTGAAACCCTCTGCTGCCAGACCACCAAGATTATATGGCCTTCCAAAGATACACAAAGAAGATACACCCCTTCGTCCCATCGTCTCTACTATCAGCTCCCCCACCTACAAACTGGCACGTTTTCTGGCTGATATACTGCAACCTTTCACTGGAAAAACCACCTCTGCGGTACTAAATTCTACTCACCTGGTATCGACAATCAAAGACATTTCCCTGTCCCCAAACGACCTGCTTGTCAGTTTTGATGTGGTGTCCTTGTTCACCAAAGTCCCGGTACCTGACACCATCGCTATCATTGAAGACCTGGTTCATCAAGGACTGCATACTGATGTACCCCCCCTGGTGAGACATTGCTTAACCAACACATACTTCACCTGGAATGGAACTTTCTACAAACAAACTGAGGGCACCCCAATGGGCTCCCCTCTATCTCCGGTTGTAGCCAACGTATTCATGGAAAAATTTGAAACTGACGCCATCCAGACTGCCACTCTACGCCCGACCTTATGGAAGAGGTACGTTGATGACACCTTTGTCATCTGGCCACATGGCCAGCCTGCTCTAGACCAATTCCGCGACCACATCAATTCCATACACCCAGCCATCAGATTTACCATGGAGGTCGAAAAAGATGGCAAACTACCCTTTCTGGATGTCTTAATTAAAAGGAGACATGATGGTTCAATGAGCCACTCTGTCTACAGGAAAGCTACCCATACAGATGCTTACTTGAAACCGGATTCCCACCACCATCCATCCCAGAAGAACTGCCTCATCAAGACTCTATACCATAGAGCCCAATGCATTTCCGACCAGGAACACATTACCAGTGAACTCAAACACGTACACCAGGCTCTCAGGGCTAATGGCTACTCCGACTACACAATCCGCAAAGCCATCACTCCAGTCATGAAGAAGGATCCTCTTGTGGAGCCACTCAAAACCATCACCTTACCCTACATTGCAGGGGTCACTAAAAAGATCTCCAAAATCCTGAATAAACACAAGATCCAGGTCCGATTCAACACAGTACACAAAATCCGTGATTTAGTTCCATCTGTAAAAGATGCTCTTCCAGACATACAGTACCCGGGCGTTTACAAACTAAAGTGCCTCTGTGGTAGTAGCTACATTGGAGAAACCAAAAGACATATCTCGGATCGCATCCGCGAACATAAAGCAGACTTGAAACACGGTAAGACGAACTCCTCTGCCGTGGCAGATCACTGTTACAATTCAGTGGGCTCACATGACATTGACTTCTCCAAGACGGAGGTTCTTTGCAAACCAACTGGCTACCATGAGAGATTCGTTCATGAGGCCATTCACATATACAAGCACAGAGACAATTTCAACCGAGAAGATGGATTCAGGCTCAGTAACCACTGGAAAGATGTGTTAAATCATTTCTGTTCTTAATTAATTGTAATTTTACGATGACCTTCAGACCGCAGCTCTTTCGCCAGCATTGCCTCTTAATACCTCTCACACCACGGTTAATGGTATGGTTTACAACATGGAGTATACTAGGGCTTCGCAGCTGTCTCTCTCCCCCTCCTCTGTTCCGACCATGGACGAACTCGTCCGTCTGAACGGGGCCCGTAGCTATCCGTGGTATGGAAATTTGAGGGTAAGAATCCACCCATTTTTTCGCCATATAGCATTGTGATATATAACGACTTATGGTTGGTAGCTTAGCTGATTGGAGAATATAGAGTTTATTGATAACATGAAGGTAATTTATATTTTAGTTTTTATTGGTTCACTATATAGTACTGTGAATAGCTCAGATTTGTAGTCATTTCTGTGACCAGTCACTAGCAAATCACCCAGTTATTTCAATGCTAAATTCGCCTAGTTATTTCAATGCTAAATTCTCCTGTTTTGATTTGTACTAAGTGCCTCGGTGAATGTGTATGCTCTGACTTCAACGTAACTATTTCTGTAGCAGTTACAAGCGAATGCCTTAATTTAGCTATTTCAATGCTAAATTCTATGCTAATTCCTTTTAACAATGGGTGCCTCTGCGGATGTGTATGCTTTAACTTTTAACATAGCTATTTCTGTGACCAGTCACCAGCTAATCATTCAGCCTTTTCAATGCTAAATTTTATGCTAATTCCTTCGTCAAGGCTCTTTGTTCCTCTCACACAGCTTAAAAGCCGTGATCTGAACGTGGCTCTCTCACTCCAGCGCTGTCCTACCAGACAGTCTCGCTCCCTTCACCTGATGAAGGCCTCTTGTGTTGTGGCCGAAACGTCGTGAGAATATTATTGTGTTATTTTATTTTATCAATTTATTATTTTATTCTCATTCTACGTGACTTTACCGAAAGAACCAAAGAAGATGAATCATTGCAGTCACGAAAGCTTTAAATCGAAATTTAACCGCCTCTACGGGGAGGGATTCCACGCATCCTTAAGATCATTCAACAGACTTCGGGATAAGAAGGCTCAACTAATCGAGTCTCTCACCTTTCTGAAGAGATGCCGCGACTCTAAGGTAATACCAACCGCATTTACACTAACCTCTGCTGTTGCAACTTCTCTCAATGCAAAACGAATTCTAGCTAGAACTAGCTTCGCTCTTATCTCGGAAAAAATCAGACTTACACGCACCGAACTCGATCAGTTAGACAAGACACTCTACAAATCACACTTAAAATTGACAGCAACAATGTCTACATCGGATTGGGAACATGTAGACAATATGACTACCTCTTCGGCTGCCACTATGTCGAACAAATGTAGGGACAATTTGATTTCCAAATTCAATCACCTCTCCAGCAAAAAATCGGATCCACACACCGAAAAGATAGACGTCAACAAAGTCGTAATTAATCGCAGTAACAGTTCCATTTCTGATGGTCTGAAATCCGTTTTAGCTAAAGGTCTAAACTTTGCTGTCACACCGAGACACTTACCGGTTAATGATATCATTGCCCATGTCGACGTTGCACTCAAGGGCTTGAGTCACATCTCTGCAGACGTAGCAAGATCTGAAATCGCTGCAACCCTCAAAAACGCTAAGTTGCCACCTAGCAACATCAGCAAAAACGAACGTTTTGAATTATCTCAATTAAAAAAGAGGGATGATATTGTCGTTCTCTCAGCCGACAAAGGCAATGCCACTGTCATCATGGACAAAACAGAATATAACAACAAAATTCAAGAACTACTCAACGATGGCAGCTATACAAAAATAAAAAGAGATCCCACCAACAGCCTGGTCACCAAAACGAACAAAATTATCTCTGATTCAACAGCATTAATTGATGAGAACAAACAGTTCTTGTTGAAACCCTCTGCTGCCAGACCACCAAGATTATATGGCCTTCCAAAGATACACAAAGAAGATACACCCCTTCGTCCCATCGTCTCTACTATCAGCTCCCCCACCTACAAACTGGCACGTTTTCTGGCTGATATACTGCAACCTTTCACTGGAAAAACCACCTCTGCGGTACTAAATTCTACTCACCTGGTATCGACAATCAAAGACATTTCCCTGTCCCCAAACGACCTGCTTGTCA
Organism: Petromyzon marinus; assembly: GCF_048934315.1. Taxonomy (NCBI): domain Eukaryota; kingdom Metazoa; phylum Chordata; class Hyperoartia; order Petromyzontiformes; family Petromyzontidae; genus Petromyzon; species Petromyzon marinus. The sequence goes on from NC_133721.1 coordinate 2,234,607, forward strand.
GTTTTGATGTGGTGTCCTTGTTCACCAAAGTCCCGGTACCTGACACCATCGCTATCATTGAAGACCTGGTTCATCAAGGACTGCATACTGATGTACCCCCCCTGGTGAGACATTGCTTAACCAACACATACTTCACCTGGAATGGAACTTTCTACAAACAAACTGAGGGCACCCCAATGGGCTCCCCTCTATCTCCGGTTGTAGCCAACGTATTCATGGAAAAATTTGAAACTGACGCCATCCAGACTGCCACTCTACGCCCGACCTTATGGAAGAGGTACGTTGATGACACCTTTGTCATCTGGCCACATGGCCAGCCTGCTCTAGACCAATTCCGCGACCACATCAATTCCATACACCCAGCCATCAGATTTACCATGGAGGTCGAAAAAGATGGCAAACTACCCTTTCTGGATGTCTTAATTAAAAGGAGACATGATGGTTCAATGAGCCACTCTGTCTACAGGAAAGCTACCCATACAGATGCTTACTTGAAACCGGATTCCCACCACCATCCATCCCAGAAGAACTGCCTCATCAAGACTCTATACCATAGAGCCCAATGCATTTCCGACCAGGAACACATTACCAGTGAACTCAAACACGTACACCAGGCTCTCAGGGCTAATGGCTACTCCGACTACACAATCCGCAAAGCCATCACTCCAGTCATGAAGAAGGATCCTCTTGTGGAGCCACTCAAAACCATCACCTTACCCTACATTGCAGGGGTCACTAAAAAGATCTCCAAAATCCTGAATAAACACAAGATCCAGGTCCGATTCAACACAGTACACAAAATCCGTGATTTAGTTCCATCTGTAAAAGATGCTCTTCCAGACATACAGTACCCGGGCGTTTACAAACTAAAGTGCCTCTGTGGTAGTAGCTACATTGGAGAAACCAAAAGACATATCTCGGATCGCATCCGCGAACATAAAGCAGACTTGAAACACGGTAAGACGAACTCCTCTGCCGTGGCAGATCACTGTTACAATTCAGTGGGCTCACATGACATTGACTTCTCCAAGACGGAGGTTCTTTGCAAACCAACTGGCTACCATGAGAGATTCGTTCATGAGGCCATTCACATATACAAGCACAGAGACAATTTCAACCGAGAAGATGGATTCAGGCTCAGTAACCACTGGAAAGATGTGTTAAATCATTTCTGTTCTTAATTAATTGTAATTTTACGATGACCTTCAGACCGCAGCTCTTTCGCCAGCATTGCCTCTTAATACCTCTCACACCACGGTTAATGGTATGGTTTACAACATGGAGTATACTAGGGCTTCGCAGCTGTCTCTCTCCCCCTCCTCTGTTCCGACCATGGACGAACTCGTCCGTCTGAACGGGGCCCGTAGCTATCCGTGGTATGGAAATTTGAGGGTAAGAATCCACCCATTTTTTCGCCATATAGCATTGTGATATATAACGACTTATGGTTGGTAGCTTAGCTGATTGGAGAATATAGAGTTTATTGATAACATGAAGGTAATTTATATTTTAGTTTTTATTGGTTCACTATATAGTACTGTGAATAGCTCAGATTTGTAGTCATTTCTGTGACCAGTCACTAGCAAATCACCCAGTTATTTCAATGCTAAATTCGCCTAGTTATTTCAATGCTAAATTCTCCTGTTTTGATTTGTACTAAGTGCCTCGGTGAATGTGTATGCTCTGACTTCAACGTAACTATTTCTGTAGCAGTTACAAGCGAATGCCTTAATTTAGCTATTTCAATGCTAAATTCTATGCTAATTCCTTTTAACAATGGGTGCCTCTGCGGATGTGTATGCTTTAACTTTTAACATAGCTATTTCTGTGACCAGTCACCAGCTAATCATTCAGCCTTTTCAATGCTAAATTTTATGCTAATTCCTTCGTCAAGGCTCTTTGTTCCTCTCACACAGCTTAAAAGCCGTGATCTGAACGTGGCTCTCTCACTCCAGCGCTGTCCTACCAGACAGTCTCGCTCCCTTCACCTGATGAAGGCCTCTTGTGTTGTGGCCGAAACGTCATGAGAATATTATTGTGTTATTTTATTTTATCAATTTATTATTTTATTCTCATTCTAAGTGACTTTACCGAAAGAACCAAAGAAGATGAATCATTGCAGTCACGAAAGCTTTAAATCGAAATTTAACCGCCTCTACGGGGAGGGATTCCACGCATCCTTAAGATCATTCAACAGACTTCGGGATAAGAAGGCTCAACTAATCGAGTCTCTCACCTTTCTGAAGAGATGCCGCGACTCTAAGGTAATACCAACCGCATTTACACTAACCTCTGCTGTTGCAACTTCTCTCAATGCAAAACGAATTCTAGCTAGAACTAGCTTCGCTCTTATCTCGGAAAAAATCAGACTTACACGCACTGAACTCGATCAGTTAGACAAGACACTCTACAAATCACACTTAAAATTGACAGCAACAATGTCTACATCGGATTGGGAACATGTAGACAATATGACTACCTCTTCGGCTGCCACTATGTCGAACAAATGTAGGGACAATTTGATTTCCAAATTCAATCACCTCTCCAGCAAAAAATCGGATCCACACACCGAAAAGATAGACGTCAACAAAGTCGTAATTAATCGCAGTAACAGTTCCATTTCTGATGGTCTGAAATCCGTTTTAGCTAAAGGTCTAAACTTTGCTGTCACACCGAGACACTTACCGGTTAATGATATCATTGCCCATGTCGACGTTGCACTCAAGGGCTTGAGTCACATCTCTGCAGACGTAGCAAGATCTGAAATCGCTGCAACCCTCAAAAACGCTAAGTTGCCACCTAGCAACATCAGCAAAAACGAACGTTTTGAATTATCTCAATTAAAAAAGAGGGATGATATTGTCGTTCTCTCAGCCGACAAAGGCAATGCCACTGTCATCATGGACAAAACAGAATATAACAACAAAATTCAAGAACTACTCAACGATGGCAGCTATACAAAAATAAAAAGAGATCCCACCAACAGCCTGGTCACCAAAACGAACAAAATTATCTCTGATTCAACAGCATTAATTGATGAGAACAAACAGTTCTTGTTGAAACCCTCTGCTGCCAGACCACCAAGATTATATGGCCTTCCAAAGATACACAAAGAAGATACACCCCTTCGTCCCATCGTCTCTACTATCAGCTCCCCCACCTACAAACTGGCACGTTTTCTGGCTGATATACTGCAACCTTTCACTGGAAAAACCACCTCTGCGGTACTAAATTCTACTCACCTGGTATCGACAATCAAAGACATTTCCCTGTCCCCAAACGACCTGCTTGTCAGTTTTGATGTGGTGTCCTTGTTCACCAAAGTCCCGGTACCTGACACCATCGCTATCATTGAAGACCTGGTTCATCAAGGACTGCATACTGATGTACCCCCCCTGGTGAGACATTGCTTAACCAACACATACTTCACCTGGAATGGAACTTTCTACAAACAAACTGAGGGCACCCCAATGGGCTCCCCTCTATCTCCGGTTGTAGCCAACGTATTCATGGAAAAATTTGAAACTGACGCCATCCAGACTGCCACTCTACGCCCGACCTTATGGAAGAGGTACGTTGATGACACCTTTGTCATCTGGCCACATGGCCAGCCTGCTCTAGACCAATTCCGCGACCACATCAATTCCATACACCCAGCCATCAGATTTACCATGGAGGTCGAAAAAGATGGCAAACTACCCTTTCTGGATGTCTTAATTAAAAGGAGACATGATGGTTCAATGAGCCACTCTGTCTACAGGAAAGCTACCCATACAGATGCTTACTTGAAACCGGATTCCCACCACCATCCATCCCAGAAGAACTGCCTCATCAAGACTCTATACCATAGAGCCCAATGCATTTCCGACCAGGAACACATTACCAGTGAACTCAAACACGTACACCAGGCTCTCAGGGCTAATGGCTACTCCGACTACACAATCCGCAAAGCCATCACTCCAGTCATGAAGAAGGATCCTCTTGTGGAGCCACTCAAAACCATCACCTTACCCTACATTGCAGGGGTCACTAAAAAGATCTCCAAAATCCTGAATAAACACAAGATCCAGGTCCGATTCAACACAGTACACAAAATCCGTGATTTAGTTCCATCTGTAAAAGATGCTCTTCCAGACATACAGTACCCGGGCGTTTACAAACTAAAGTGCCTCTGTGGTAGTAGCTACATTGGAGAAACCAAAAGACATATCTCGGATCGCATCCGCGAACATAAAGCAGACTTGAAACACGGTAAGACGAACTCCTCTGCCGTGGCAGATCACTGTTACAATTCAGTGGGCTCACATGACATTGACTTCTCCAAGACGGAGGTTCTTTGCAAACCAACTGGCTACCATGAGAGATTCGTTCATGAGGCCATTCACATATACAAGCACAGAGACAATTTCAACCGAGAAGATGGATTCAGGCTCAGTAACCACTGGAAAGATGTGTTAAATCATTTCTGTTCTTAATTAATTGTAATTTTACGATGACCTTCAGACCGCAGCTCTTTCGCCAGCATTGCCTCTTAATACCTCTCACACCACGGTTAATGGTATGGTTTACAACATGGAGTATACTAGGGCTTCGCAGCTGTCTCTCTCCCCCTCCTCTGTTCCGACCATGGACGAACTCGTCCGTCTGAACGGGGCCCGTAGCTATCCGTGGTATGGAAATTTGAGGGTAAGAATCCACCCATTTTTTCGCCATATAGCATTGTGATATATAACGACTTATGGTTGGTAGCTTAGCTGATTGGAGAATATAGAGTTTATTGATAACATGAAGGTAATTTATATTTTAGTTTTTATTGGTTCACTATATAGTACTGTGAATAGCTCAGATTTGTAGTCATTTCTGTGACCAGTCACTAGCAAATCACCCAGTTATTTCAATGCTAAATTCGCCTAGTTATTTCAATGCTAAATTCTCCTGTTTTGATTTGTACTAAGTGCCTCGGTGAATGTGTATGCTCTGACTTCAACGTAACTATTTCTGTAGCAGTTACAAGCGAATGCCTTAATTTAGCTATTTCAATGCTAAATTCTATGCTAATTCCTTTTAACAATGGGTGCCTCTGCGGATGTGTATGCTTTAACTTTTAACATAGCTATTTCTGTGACCAGTCACCAGCTAATCATTCAGCCTTTTCAATGCTAAATTTTATGCTAATTCCTTCGTCAAGGCTCTTTGTTCCTCTCACACAGCTTAAAAGCCGTGATCTGAACGTGGCTCTCTCACTCCAGCGCTGTCCTACCAGACAGTCTCGCTCCCTTCACCTGATGAAGGCCTCTTGTGTTGTGGCCGAAACGTCGTGAGAATATTATTGTGTTATTTTATTTTATCAATTTATTATTTTATTCTCATTCTACGTGACTTTACCGAAAGAACCAAAGAAGATGAATCATTGCAGTCACGAAAGCTTTAAATCGAAAATTATGTTAAAACTCGAAACCTCGTGTCCATTTCTTGTTTCGTATTTAGAGCCCCCCCCCCCCCTCTCTTAATGCGAGGCCCTAAGCTGTAAGTGTAGCCGGTGTGAGCTCGCCTGTGATGAATAACACGTATAATTGCGCACTCTTATTTTCTATGGGTGGCCAGGAGAATGTATTATTATTTAAGTGAATGCAATGGTGATCAGGGGATTGGACCCAGAGCCCCACGTACACAGTAGAATACAAGGGAACGCCCACAGTACAGATTTGAGCTGACCTCCGGATTGAGAAATTGAACTGTGTTGTGACGTGGAGGGTGTTTCTGAACGCTATTGTGACCGACCCGTCCCGACGGGAGGAGAGAGGACAGGGTGGACCGGCTGCATGAGCTTACTCTCCGGCACTGCACAGCACAACATCGCCTCCCTACTGCAAAAAAACTCGGCAGGACCCTCCTGAAAATAAAAGTCTTCGGAATCAGTGAGGCCTGTCCTTGGGAGGACAGGCGTAGTCTTGGTCGTCACAAGCGAACATTTGTTTCTCCATATTAATTTGTATCTCCGGGTTACCATCAGGGCTGGGCGCTGCAAGCTTAGCTTCTGAGATCTGATGAGACTGGTAGCCGTTTTTTAAAAGGTAATTTCGGCACGTGGAGCCCAAGCATGCAACAACTTTATGCAACTTCTTGGTTCTTTCGGTAAAGTCACGTAGAATGGAAATAAAATAATAAAAAATAAAACATAAAAAAATTCTCACGACGTTTCGGCCACAACACAAGTAGCCTTCTTCAGGTGAAGGAACAGAACTGTCGGGACGACAGCGCTTCAATAACTGCTGCTAAGATTCGCAGCGTCTTTTAGGCTAGGTGTGAGAGGTAAAGCGCCTTGACAAAGGAGTTTACATATCAAACAGGAGAATTTAGCATTGAAATAGCTGTGTTAAAGTGTTGGATCAGCAGGGTGTTAAATTCAGAAATTAGCATGTAACTGGGAGATTAGCATGATGTTAATGTGAGGGTTTAGCATGTGACTGGTCACGGAAATAGCTATGTTAAAGTCAAAGTTTACATCTCAACAGAGGCATTTTGTATATGGACGCTAAAGGACTGCAACTACCCAACTATCATACAATAAACCGATGTGGAAAAAAAACTAAGTATAAACTACATCAATGTCATCAATAAACTCTATATACTCTCCAATCAGCAGAGCGCTTCATTGAACGCTGCTAAGATTCGCAGCGCCTTTTAGGCTAGGTGTGAGAGGTAAAGCGCCTTGACAAAGGAGTTTACATATCAAACAGGATAATTTAGCATTGAAATAGCTGTGTTAAAGTGTTGGATCAGCAGGGTGTTAAAGTCAGAAATTAGCATGTAACTGGGAGATTAGCATGATGTTAATGTGAGAGATTAGCATGCGACTGGTCACGGAAATAGCTATATTAAAGTCAAAGTTTACATATCAAGCGAGGCATTTAGTACATGGACGCTAAAGGACTGCAACTACCCAACTATCATACAATAAACCGATGTGAAAAAAAAACTAAGTATAAACTACATCAATATAATAAATGTACTCAATATATTTTTCAAAAAGTTGAGCTATAAACATAAAGTAACTAGGTATACACTACACTATATAATGAATACCATATAGTAAACGAATTAATACAACTAAAATATAACTACATCAATGTTATCAATAAACTCTATATACTCTCCCATCAGCTGAGCTACTAACAATAAGTCATTATACATTACAATGCCCTATGGCGAAAAAATGGGTGGCGGTTTTTTCCTTCTTTCAAACGTTAGCACCATGGAGAGCGACGAGCCTCGTTCAGACGGACGAGTCCATCCATGCTCGGAACGGAGGAGGGGGGAGAAACAGCCACGATGCGCTGCTCTGTCCTGTGTTGCGTTACAACCATGCCATAAACTAGACTACTATACATTGTAATGTTATACCTTCCAATCTAAACTACATTGTATAATATCGTATACACAGCCCAATGTAAGCTCGAACATTATGCATGATATTGATATGTCTCCAACTAAAATTTTCCAACATTACACGACTATTCACCATAATATACACTACCATAGACAAACCCACCCTTGAATTACACAATGCGTTACTTTACACTACCCTATACTTTAGACTGTAAAATGTTAGACTTGTAATATTACACTATGTATTATTCTACCAACCCTACTGTATACCACACTGCTGTATATTCACTATACAATTACGATACTATATATTGCCTTATGAATTATGTTAAACATTACAATGTTATACTATTTATTATTATATAACATGCTATAAACCATACCATTGACCGTCGTGTGAAAGCTATTAAGAGGCAGTGCCAGCGAATGGACTGCGGTCTGAAAGTCACCATAAAATACAATCAATTAAGAACCGAAATGGTTTATAACATCTTTCCAATGGTTACTAAGCCAGAATCCATCTTCTCGGTTGAAATTGTCTCTGTGTTTGTATATGTGGATGGCCTCATGAACGAATCTCTCATGGTAGCCGGATGGCTTGCAGAGAACGTCCGTCTTGGAGAAGTCAATGTCATGTGAGCCCACTGAATTATAACAGTGATCTGCCATGGCTGAGGTGTTCGTCCTACCATGTTTCAAGTCTGCTTTATGTTCACGGATGCGGTCCGAGATATGTCGTTTGTTTTCTCCAATGTAACTGCTACCACAGAGGCAACTTAGTTTGTAGACGCCCGGGTACTGTGTGTCTGGAACCACATCTTTTACAGACGGAACCAGATCACGGATTTTATGTACTGTGTTGAATCGGACCTGGATCTAGTGTTTATTCAGGATTTTGGAGATCTTTTTTGTGACCCCCGCAATGTAGGGTAAGGTGATGGTTTTGAATGGCTCCTCAAGAGGATTCTTCTTCATTGCTGGTGTGATGGCTTTGCGGATTGTGTAGTCGGAGTAACCATTAGCCTTGAGAGCTTGGTGTACGTGCTTGAGTTCACTGGCAATGTGTTCCTGGTCGGAAATGCATTGGGCACTATGGTATAGAGTCTTGATGAGGGAGTTCTTCTGGGATGGATGGTGGTGGGAATCCGGTTTTAAGTAAGCATCCGTATGGGTAGCTTTCCTGTAGACAGAGTGGCTCATTGAACCATCAGGTCTCCTTTTAATAAGGACATACACAAAGGGTAGCTTGCCATCTTTTTCGACTTCCATGGTAAATCTGATGGCTGGGTGTATGGAATTGATGTGGTCGAGGAATTGGTCTAGAGCAGGCCGGCCATGTGGCCAGATGATAAAAGTGTCATCCACGTACCTCTTCCATAACGTCGGGCGTAGAGTGGCAGTCTGGATGGCATCAGTTTCAAATTTCTCCATGAAAACGTTGGCCCCCGTGGTGCCTCACCACAAACGTGGGGCCCGGTCAGCCGCGTCGACTGTCGTGATCGCGTACAGGTGGTGAAACTGCCACACATGAACCATGATACCTTGCTGATCTCGTGTCAAGGAGAATAAACCAGTAGCCCGTCGCTAGCAATGGGAATGATCGGTAAGGGAACACATTGGGCTCTACAGAGGCACTCCACTATTATACACCACTACTATACAGTAAAGATTGGGCTCTATGGAGGCCTGTCGTTAAGGGATTACTCGTTAACATGGGGTGGTCGTTAAGAGGGGTTCTATTGTATATAACAAGTTTAAATATTTAATAAGTTAATAGAGAGTACTCAACTGAGATGGCGGAGGAGTTTGCTAAACTCACAATACAAAGACCACTGTCCCAGCCTCTGTGGTTGGACCATCTCTAGCTCCACCAACCTACCTTGATGCACCTATCTCAGGCCTATATAAGACCTTGTCTAAGCAACTTTCTCTCTCACCTGACCTGAAGACGATTGCTTGTGTTGCGATCGAAACGTCGTGATATTTTTATTATTTTTTATCTACGTGGCTTTACCAAAGGACCCATAGAATATAATCATAAACAGGTTACGTCCTCTACATGGACCCCCCCCCCTCATTATTAATCATGAGCAGGTGACGTCCTCCAAATGGACACCCCCCTCCATTGATAATAATTAGCGGGTGACATCACTCCACATGGGGGGGGGGGGGGGGGCGAGGTGCCTCCTCTCCCCTCCTAAGCGTCAACTTATAAACTCACTACAAAGGCAGAACCCTCACGTAACGCGATCTCCATAACGCTATTGAGACATCTAAGTAAAAACAACGTCATGATGAACAAGGGATTATAACCTTTAAATGAAATAGGTCTGTCACCGCGGGCTTACAAATTGCACACAAATGGATGCAATGAATATCACTTCGCGGTCTGCTTTGCGCTTGCAAGTTTCAGATTTACTGCAATACACCCATGCTTGGACGGGCAAAAGGCTAGTAAACAAATAATCCCCTCGCCTGCTCCCCACCACGATATCACACGATGATATAGTACTTCCTTGTACAGTATACCCAATAAAGACCAAATCTAATCCCCATGATAGGTAAATTGATATACATAGAGCTTGCCGGCGATAGGTCTAAACCACGAACTATGAACTCGTGATATTCAAGGGTCTCCCGTATTTGGAGTTTGCATGTTCTCCCCATGGTCACGTTGGGATAATGACTGCTATGAATTTTCACATAAGCCACCTCGTTGAGCAATCATATGTGGCCAGGCTGCTTCTGGAAAAGAGCTATGTATCTCAGTGGGCCTTACCTGGTCAAATAAAAATAGGTTGCTTACAGGAGTTGAATGGATTGCCACATCACAGGGATGTGAGGAATCGCAGCATGGAGAGGGCTTTATCCAGCAGTGGATTGAGTGTTCTTGTTGAAACGTGTGTATTTAATATTTCTCTGATGTTCTTTTAGTTTCGTGCTGATCATTTGTCCCGTTTGCCCAACATAACATTTGCCACAAGTGCAGTTAATCCTGTACAAACCTTCTGTTGATAGCTTAGGTAATACATATTTTATACCAGAAGTCGAGTTCAAGAAACATAAGTACGTTTTTATTTCAACTGAAATGTATATATACATATATAAATATACATGTCCATACAACCACGTCTCAATGTCTATGTCTGGGAGAACACGCTAGTTTCTCCCTCTGTGGAGTCTCCACCACTTTTCTTTCTTCTTGTTTCCCAGCTCCTCGTCTTGGTGCTCCTTCCCTCTGTCTCCTCCTCGTTCATTCTCCTCTTCATCTTTCTCCAGCTGCCGGGTGCAGCACATGAAGCTCCAAATTGCCCAACGCCAGAAACTGTTCTTTCTCTCTCCCTTAGAAGATGGGATGTGCTTAATCTCTTTCTTCTCTTCCTGAACACTCTCTGCCCTCCAAGGTTGCTCACATCTTCCTTCCTCATTCACCACTTCCTGCTTTGTATCGTCTTCAATCGTGTCGACCTCCTTCAGCTCTACCTCATTTGCCTCAAACTCAATAGCTCCTACTTCTTTTGCGTCTACCTCTATTGCCTCTACATCATTCGCCTCTACCAAAATCACCTCACTCTCCTCCACCTCAATATCCCCTACCTTCACTTCTACCTCAATCACCTCTACGTCATTCGCCTCTAACTCATTCGGCTCTACCTCCATAACCACCTCCTGCTTGGCCTCTCCCTCAATCTCCTCTACCTCTTTTGCCACTTCCTGGATGGCATCTACTTCATATGCCTCAACCTCATTTGCCCCTTCCTGCTTTATTTCCTCCACCACGTTCTCAACTTTTGTTGCCATTTCCTGTTTGGCCTTTAGCTCATTCTTGTCTACCTCATTGATCAAGACCTGCATGGCCTTTTCTTCGATCGTGTCGACCTGAATTGCCTCGACCTGTTTCACCAATTCCTGCTTTGTATGTCTCGCAATCCCTTCTACGACATTGGCCACAACCTCTTTCACCACTTCCTGCTTGGCCACTGCATCTACCTCAATCACCGCTACCTCTACCTCACTCGCCACTTCCTTCTTGGGCTCTACATCATTCCCCTCTCCCTCAATCTCGTTTTCCTTCATCTCTTCTACTTCGCGAAATTTCATCTCAGTCCTTCGTAGCTTCCTATTCCTACGTTTCCTCTGAACACCATCCTCTCCTTCTTTCTTTGTCTCCACAACATCATCAACTTGCTTAGCCACTTCCTGTTTGGCTATTCCCTCATTCCCATCTACCTCACTTGCCTCTACCTCTTTCCCTAAGTCCTCCTTGGCATCTCTCTCAATCCCTTCTACGACATTGGCCACTACCTCTTTCACAAATTCCTGTGTGGCCACTGCATCTACCTCAATCACCGCTACCTCTACCTCATTTGCCTCTACCTCACTCGCCACTTCCTTCTTGGGTTCTCCATCATTCCCCTCTCTCTCAATCTCGTTTTCCTTCATCTCTTCTACTTCCCGAACTTTCATCTCAATCCTTCGTAGCTTCCTATTCCTACGTTTCCTCTGAACACAATCCTCTCCCTCTTTCTTTGTCTCCACAATATTCTCAACTTTCTCCGCCACTTCCTGTTTGGCCATTCCCTCATTCCGATCGACCTCATTTGGCTCTACCTCTTCTGCTAATACCTGTTTTGCATCTCTCTCAATCCCCTCTATGACATTGGCTGCTATATCTTTCACCACTTCCTGCTTGGCCACTGCTTCTACCTCAATCACCGCTACCTCTGCCTCATTCGCTAATTCCTGCTTGTCATCTCCTTCTAATACCTCTACCTTATTCAACTCTACCTCATTCATCACATCCTCCAAAGCCACTGCCTCAATCATCTCTACCTCAATCGTCCCAACCTCCACCACTTCCTGCATGGGCTCTCCCTCACTCCCCTCTCTCTCAGCCACCTCTTCTTTCACTGTCTCCAGAACTTTCTTCTTGTTCTTGTGTTTATTCCTATTCCTACGTTTCCTCTGAACACCATCCTCTCCCTCTTTCTTTGTCTCCACAACATTATCAACTTTCTTAGCCACTTCCTGTTTGGCTATTCCCTTATTCCCATTTACCTCACTTGACTTTACCTCTTTCCCTAAGTTCTCCTTGGCATCTCTCTCAATCACTTCTACGACATTGGCCACTACCTCTTTCACAAATTCCTGTGTAGCCACTGCATCTACCTCAATCACCGCTACCTCTACCTCACTCGCCACTTCCTTCTTGGGCTCTCCATCATTCCCCTCTCCCTCAATCTCGTTTTCCTTCATCTCTTCTACTTCCCGCACTTTCATCTCAGTCCTTCGTAGCTTCCTATTCCTACGTTTCCTCTGAACACCATCCTCTCCCTCTTTCTTTTTCTCCACAACATTATCAACTTTCTTAGCCACTTCCTGTTTGGCTATTCCCTCATTCCCATCTACCTCATTTGCTTCTACCTCTTTCCCTAAGTCCTCCTTGGCATCTCTCTCAATCCCTTCTATGACATTGGCCACTACCTCTTTCACAAATTCCTGTGTGGCTACTGCATCTACCTCAATCACCGCTACCTCTACCTCATTCGCCTCTACCTCACTCGCCACTTCCTTCTTGAGCTCTACATCATTCCGCTCTCTCTCAATCTCGTTTACCTTCATCTCTCCTACTTCCCGAACTTTCATCTCAATCCTTCGTAGCTTCCTATTCCTATGTTTCCTCTGAACACAATCCTCTCCCTCTTTCTTTGTTTCCAAAACATTCTCAACTTTCTCCGCCACTTCCTGTTTGGCCATTCCCTCATTCCCATCGACCTCATTTGGCTCTACCTCTTCTGCTAATACCTGTTTTGCATCTCTCTCAATCCCCTCTATGACATTGGCCGCTATATCTTTCACCACTTCCTGCTTGGCCACTGCTTCTACCTCAATCACCGCTACCTCTGCCTCATTCGCTAATTCCCGCTTGCCATCTCCTTCTAACACCTCTACCTTATTCAACTCTACCTCATTCATCACATCCTCCAAAGCCACTGCCTCAATCATCTCTACCTCAATCGTCCCAACCTCCACCACTTCCTGCATGGGCTCTCCCTCACTCCCCTCTCTCTCAGCCACCTCTTCTTTCAATGTCTCCAGAACTTTCTTCTTGTTCTTGTGTTTCTTCCTATTCCTACGTTTCCTCTGAACACCATCCTCTCCCTCTATCTTTGTCTCCACAACATTATCAACTTTCTTAGCCACTTCCTGTTTGGCTATTCCCTCATTCCCATTTACCTCACTTGCCTCTACCTCTTTCCCTAAGTTCTCCTTGGCATCTCTCTCAATCCTTTCTACGACATTGGCCACTACCTCTTTCACAAATTCCTGTGTGGCCACTGCATCTACCTCAATCACCGCTACCTCTACCTCACTCGCCACTTCCTTCTTGGGCTCTCCATCATTCCCCTCTCCCTCAATCTCGTTTTCCTTCATCTCTTCTACTTCCCGCACTTTCATATCAGTCCTTCGTAGCTTCCTATTCCTACGTTTCCTCTGAAGACCATCCTCTCCCTCTTTCTTTGTCTCCACAACATTATCAACTTTCTTAGCCACTTCCTGTTTGGCCATTCCCTCATTCCGATCGACCTCATTTGGTTCCACCTCTTCTGCTAATACCTGTTTTGCATCTCTCTCAATCCCCTCTATGACATTGGCTGATATATCTTTCACCACTTCCTGCTTGGCCACTGCTTCTACCTCAATCACCGCTACCTCTGCCTCATTCGCTAATTCCCGCTTGCCATCTCCTTCTAACACCTCTACCTTATTCAACTCTACCTCATTCATCACATCCTCCAAAGCCACTGCCTCAATCATCTCTACCTCAATCGTCCCAACCTCCACCACTTCCTGCATGGGCTCTCCCTCACTCCCCTCTCTCTCAGCCACCTCTTCTTTCACTGTCTCCAGAACTTTCTTCTTGTTCTTGTGTTTATTCCTATTCCTACGTTTCCTCTGAACACCATCCTCTCCCTCTTTCTTTGTCTCCACAACATTATCAACTTTCTTAGCCACTTCCTGTTTGGCTATTCCCTTATTCCCATTTACCTCACTTGACTCTACCTCTTTCCCTAAGTTCTCCTTGGCATCTCTCTCAATCACTTCTACGACATTGGCCACTACCTCTTTCACAAATTCCTGTGTAGCCACTGCATCTACCTCAATCACCGCTACCTCTACCTCACTCGCCACTTCCTTCTTGGGCTCTCCATCATTCCCCTCTCCCTCAATCTCGTTTTCCTTCATCTCTTCTACTTCCCGCACTTTCGTCTCAATCCTTCGTAGCTTCCTATTCCTACGTTTCCTCTGAACACCATCCTCTCCCTCTTTCTTTGTCTCCACAACATTATCAACTTTCTTAGCCACTTCCTGTTTGGCTATTCCCTCATTCCCATCTACCTCATTTGCTTCTACCTCTTTCCCTAAGTCCTCCTTGGCATCTCTCTCAATCCCTTCTATGACATTGGCCACTACCTCTTTCACAAATTCCTGTGTGGCTACTGCATCTACCTCAATCACCGCTACCTCTACCTCATTTGCCTCTACCTCACTCGCCACTTCCTTCTTGAGCTCTACATCATTCCGCTCTCTCTCAATCTCGTTTACCTTCATCTCTCCTACTTCCCGAACTTTCATCTCAATCCTTCGTAGCTTCCTATTCCTATGTTTCCTCTGAACACAATCCTCTCCCTCTTTCTTTGTTTCTAAAACATTCTCAACTTTCTCCGCAACTTCCTGTTTGGCCATTCCCTCATTCCCATCGACCTCATTTGGCTCTACCTCTTCTGCTAATACCTGTTTTGCATCTCTCTCAATCCCCTCTATGACATTGGCCGCTATATCTTTCACCACTTCCTGCTTGGCCACTGCTTCTACCTCAATCACCGCTACCTCTGCCTCATTCGCTAATTCCCGCTTGCCATCTCCTTCTAACACCTCTACCTTATTCAACTCTACCTCATTCATCACATCCTCCAAAGCCACTGCCTCAATCATCTCTACCTCAATCGTCCCAACCTCCACCACTTCCTGCATGGGCTCTCCCTCACTCCCCTCTCTCTCAGCCACCTCTTCTTTCAATGTCTCCAGAACTTTCTTCTTGTTCTTGTGTTTCTTCCTATTCCTACGTTTCCTCTGAACACCATCCTCTCCCTCTATCTTTGTCTCCACAACATTATCAACTTTCTTAGCCACTTCCTGTTTGGCTATTCCCTCATTCCCATTTACCTCACTTGCCTCTACCTCTTTCCCTAAGTTCTCCTTGGCATCTCTCTCAATCCTTTCTACGACATTGGCCACTACCTCTTTCACAAATTCCTGTGTGGCCACTGCATCTACCTCAATCACCGCTACCTCACTCGCCACTTCCTTCTTGGGCTCTCCATCATTCCCCTCTCCCTCAATCTCGTTTTCCTTCATCTCTTCTACTTCCCGCACTTTCATATCAGTCCTTCGTAGCTTCCTATTCCTACGTTTCCTCTGAAGACCATCCTCTCCCTCTTTCTTTGTCTCCACAACATTATCAACTTTCTTAGCCACTTCCTGTTTGGCCATTCCCTCATTCCGATCGACCTCATTTGGCTCTACCTCTTCTGCTAATACCTGTTTTGCATCTCTCTCAATCCCCTCTATGACATTGGCTGATATATCTTTCACCACTTCCTGCTTGGCCACTGCTTCTACCTCAATCACCGCTACCTCTGCCTCATTCGCTAATTCCCGCTTGCCATCTCCTTCTAACACCTCGCCCTTATTCAACTCTACCTCATTCATCACATCCTCCAAAGCCACTGCCTCAATCATCTCTACCTCAATCGTCCCAACCTCCACCACTTCCTGCATGGGCTCTCCTTCACTCCCCTCTCTCTCAGCCACCTCTTCTTTCACTGTCTCCAGAACTTTCTTCTTGTTCTTGTGTTTATTCCTATTCCTACGTTTCCTCTGAACACCATCCTCTCCCTCTTTCTTTGTCTCCACAACATTATCAACTTTCTTAGCCACTTCCTGTTTGGCTATTCCCTTATTCCCATTTACCTCACTTGACTCTACCTCTTTCCCTAAGTTCTCCTTGGCATCTCTCTCAATCACTTCTACGACATTGGCCACTACCTCTTTCACAAATTCCTGTGTAGCCACTGCATCTACCTCAATCACCGCTACCTCTACCTCACTCGCCACTTCCTTCTTGGGCTCTCCATCATTCCCCTCTCCCTCAATCTCGTTT
Source organism: Petromyzon marinus (assembly GCF_048934315.1). Classification (NCBI taxonomy): domain Eukaryota; kingdom Metazoa; phylum Chordata; class Hyperoartia; order Petromyzontiformes; family Petromyzontidae; genus Petromyzon; species Petromyzon marinus. The sequence continues at coordinate 2,251,222 of NC_133721.1, forward strand.
TCCTTCATCTCTTCTACTTCCCGCACTTTCGTCTCAATCCTTCGTAGCTTCCTATTCCTACGTTTCCTCTGAACACCATCCTCTCCCTCTTTCTTTGTCTCCACAACATTATCAACTTTCTTAGCCACTTCCTGTTTGGCTATTCCCTTATTCCCATTTACCTCACTTGACTCTACCTCTTTCCCTAAGTTCTCCTTGGCATCTCTCTCAATCACTTCTACGACATTGGCCACTACCTCTTTCACAAATTCCTGTGTAGCCACTGCATCTACCTCAATCACCGCTACCTCTACCTCACTCGCCACTTCCTTCTTGGGCTCTCCATCATTCCCCTCTCCCTCAATCTCGTTTTCCTTCATCTCTTCTACTTCCCGCACTTTCGTCTCAATCCTTCGTAGCTTCCTATTCCTACGTTTCCTCTGAACACCATCCTCTCCCTCTTTCTTTGTCTCCACAACATTATCAACTTTCTTAGCCACTTCCTGTTTGGCTATTCCCTCATTCCCATCTACCTCATTTGCTTCTACCTCTTTCCCTAAGTCCTCCTTGGCATCTCTCTCAATCCCTTCTATGACATTGGCCACTACCTCTTTCACAAATTCCTGTGTGGCTACTGCATCTACCTCAATCACCGCTACCTCTACCTCATTTGCCTCTACCTCACTCGCCACTTCCTTCTTGAGCTCTACATCATTCCGCTCTCTCTCAATCTCGTTTACCTTCATCTCTCCTACTTCCCGAACTTTCATCTCAATCCTTCGTAGCTTCCTATTCCTATGTTTCCTCTGAACACAATCCTCTCCCTCTTTCTTTGTTTCTAAAACATTCTCAACTTTCTCCGCAACTTCCTGTTTGGCCATTCCCTCATTCCCATCGACCTCATTTGGCTCTACCTCTTCTGCTAATACCTGTTTTGCATCTCTCTCAATCCCCTCTATGACATTGGCCGCTATATCTTTCACCACTTCCTGCTTGGCCACTGCTTCTACCTCAATCACCGCTACCTCTGCCTCATTCGCTAATTCCCGCTTGCCATCTCCTTCTAACACCTCTACCTTATTCAACTCTACCTCATTCATCACATCCTCCAAAGCCACTGCCTCAATCATCTCTACCTCAATCGTCCCAACCTCCACCACTTCCTGCATGGGCTCTCCCTCACTCCCCTCTCTCTCAGCCACCTCTTCTTTCAATGTCTCCAGAACTTTCTTCTTGTTCTTGTGTTTCTTCCTATTCCTACGTTTCCTCTGAACACCATCCTCTCCCTCTATCTTTGTCTCCACAACATTATCAACTTTCTTAGCCACTTCCTGTTTGGCTATTCCCTCATTCCCATTTACCTCACTTGCCTCTACCTCTTTCCCTAAGTTCTCCTTGGCATCTCTCTCAATCCTTTCTACGACATTGGCCACTACCTCTTTCACAAATTCCTGTGTGGCCACTGCATCTACCTCAATCACCGCTACCTCTACCTCACTCGCCACTTCCTTCTTGGGCTCTCCATCATTCCCCTCTCCCTCAATCTCGTTTTCCTTCATCTCTTCTACTTCCCGCACTTTCATATCAGTCCTTCGTAGCTTCCTATTCCTACGTTTCCTCTGAAGACCATCCTCTCCCTCTTTCTTTGTCTCCACAACATTATCAACTTTCTTAGCCACTTCCTGTTTGGCCATTCCCTCATTCCGATCGACCTCATTTGGCTCTACCTCTTCTGCTAATACCTGTTTTGCATCTCTCTCGATCCCCTCTATGACATTCGCTGATATATCTTTCACCACTTCCTGCTTGGCCACTGCTTCTACCTCAATCACCGCTACCTCTGCCTCATTCGCTAATTCCCGCTTGCCATCTCCTTCTAACACCTCTACCTTATTCAACTCTACCTCATTCATCACATCCTCCAAAGCCACTGCCTCAATCATCTCTACCTCAATCGTCCCAACCTCCACCACTTCCTGCATGGGCTCTCCCTCACTCCCCTCTCTCTCAGCCACCTCTTCTTTCACTGTCTCCAGAACTTTCTTCTTGTTCTTGTGTTTATTCCTATTCCTACGTTTCCTCTGAACACCATCCTCTCCCTCTTTCTTTGTCTCCACAACATTATCAACTTTCTTAGCCACTTCCTGTTTGGCTATTCCCTTATTCCCATTTACCTCACTTGACTCTACCTCTTTCCCTAAGTTCTCCTTGGCATCTCTCTCAATCACTTCTACGACATTGGCCACTACCTCTTTCACAAATTCCTGTGTAGCCACTGCATCTACCTCAATCACCGCTACCTCTAGCTCACTCGCCACTTCCTTCTTGGGCTCTCCATCATTCCCCTCTCCCTCAATCTCGTTTACCTTCATCTCTCCTACTTCCCGAACTTTCATCTCAATCCTTTGTAGCTTCCTATTCCTATGTTTCCTCTGAACACAATCCTCTCCCTCTTTCTTTGTTTCCAAAACATTCTCAACTTTCTCCGCCACTTCCTGTTTGGCCATTCCCTCATTCCCATCGACCTCATTTGGCTCTACCTCTTCTGCTAATACCTGTTTTGCATCTCTCTCAATCCCCTCTATGACATTGGCCGCTATATATTTCACCACTTCCTGCTTGGCCACTGCTTCTACCTCATTCACCGCTACCTCTGCCTCATTCGCTAATTCCCGCTTGCCATCTCCTTCTAACACCTCTACCTTATTCAACTCTACCTCATTCATCACATCCTCCAAAGCCACTGCCTCAATCATCTCTACCTCAATCGTCCCAACCTCCACCACTTCCTGCATGGGCTCTCCCTCACTCCCCTCTCTCTCAGCCACCTCTTCTTTCACTGTCTCCTCCAGAACTTTCTTCTTGTTCTTATGTTTCTTCCTACTCCCACGTTTTTTCTTCATACCATTTCTCTCCCCCACTTTCTCCATCTCTTCGATCTCGTTCTCAACCTTGTTGCTATTCTGCATTGTCTGCTTCACATCCTCATTATTGGTGCTGACTTCTGCCTGCTGCTGCTCTTCTGCCTTTTGCTGCTGCTGCTGCTGGTGGTGGATGATGAAGCTCTTCAGCTCGGTGCTGTTCTGGAATTGCAGCAGCTCCCGCTGATATTTGGCCTGCTGCTGTGCACAATGATCCAGCAGGATCATCTCAAGCTCCAGAATCTGGCGCTTAGCTTCTAGTCTTGTGTCAACGAGGAACCTCTTTCGCTGCCCCTTCGAGCGACGGTCTGGGGAGTCACATGGGGAGGAGAGAGCAGCACCACAATTGATTCGTTAATGGGTATTTGAGTATTTCCTGTATGATAATAGGTTTTTCCCGTTTTTACTGGCAACAAAACAGGTGTTAAGATGTTAAAACACCAAACTGAAACCTTTTACAAGGAATCATGTCTGCATTAACCATGATGCTTGTGGTCAGAATGCAAACAAAAAACATACTCTGATAATATATGCATTGTCCTTGAAACTGATTGGTCCACACCAGGGACAGCTTTCTTTTGAGCCTCGTCTCAAACGGTGTTAGACCAGAGGACGCCAAAAGGCGTATTTCCTGTATGTTATTTTGGTAAAGAAACTTGGCACCATTGACAGGAATCTAACTTAACTTGAGACCGATGTAACAATGATAACACTGTAGGGAGGTCTGGAGGTTGACTCATGTGCCGGAGACACCTCCTCCTCCAAATAACTTCATTAGGATTATGGGCTGGTTGGGGAGGCCATATTAAGTTTGCGAGGTCTGGAAACTCCAGGCCAAACATAGAAAAACTTCCGTTATCTCAGAAAAAGTAAGATGGATTTATGGGCAAGCTGTGGAGGTCTGGCTAAATTTAAAAGATGTCCATTGTTTCACAAGAGAGAACATGAATTGGATAAGAAATACACTATTAATTCTTATACACTGGTCCATTCATACAATTAGTATATTAGTGGGCTACGTTAGAAAAGATAAAGGGAGGAGAAGAGGAGGGTGCCCAAAGGGGCCAGAGAGCCAGGGGCAACCCTAATGTTTATGTTGGCTGGATAGCATGTGCTCCCGTGCATGTGAGGTTGCTCTCAACAGAAGTCATTCCTTGCACGAGAATGGCTGAAACGCTGAGTAACCACTCAGAGGTATAGTGGTTAAGCAGTGGAGACGGTATAGTGGTAAAACAGTGGAGATTTTAAAAGCAAAGTTTAAGATTTGCATTTGTCACTTTATATTGAGCCGATACATATGGCAAGTGAAATTAAGAAGACTTAAAGTGAGTTTTACAGAAAGAGAGGATACATGTGTGTCTCTTGGAGAAGGAAAGGCATTGCTCAAAACTGTGCTGCAAGGTCACGTGCCATGAATCACATGAGTTTAGAAAAAACGTGACTGTAAACCAACAAGCCTGTGAATAATTATCATGGTGAAGACACCTCTATACGTTGGATACTGAAGGAAATCCATCGTGCTACACATCGTCAAAGCCCGACAACACCTGACATTCGAGAAAGAAGTACAATTGCATCGTTCTACACATCGTCAATACCCCACCACATCTGGAAAGTCACCAGCTGCATCAAGCACCTGACTGTTGTATTGTTTGAAAGACACTGTGTGTAACGACTTTACATCTGCCGGCACTGCGGGTTTCTAAACGCCTGCCATGTCACCTTCTCAACACTAGCGTCTGAGACCGTCTGATACAGACTGAAAGCTTATTTCCTTTGTTAAACTGTTTGTCTTTTCATGAATGTCATATTGTGCACTGGGTTATGCCTTATTAACCTAAATTCTGAATTTAGCTATTCATGTATTTCTATTACAGTATCACATATTCTTTGGACCAAGTGTCAATTGCCTATTTGATGACTGGTACTCTGATTCTTTTTTTTACAAATCAGGGACTTGTTTTAATTAAAATGTGTCTGTGTGTGTGGTTGAACGGTGTAACAAATCCATGCGTTACATGTGTAGTGTTGCAGCGCCGACCTGGTCAAGGCCTATGATACAATCAGTAGGCCAGGGCTCTGGATTGTTACTCGTATTTCCGGAGTCCCTAACCCTCTGCTCACAATCATTAAGGACCTTCACGATGGTGGGCAGGCCCGGATAAAGTTGCGTGCCCAGGAGTCAGAGCAATTTCCTGTTTACAGTGGGGTGCGACAGGGATCTACTCTGGCTGACACATTATTTAGCATCATCTTCGACCACATAGTTCGAGAAGTTTTTTTTTTATGGCTGTACCGGTGGATTTTTTAATATTTGCTACAGATACAATGGGAGGCTGATTGATGCCTGGGTGAGGTCAAGGGATGGCTCCCTACTGGTCAACCATGTTATGTACACTGATCATTGGAAGTTGATGCTCACACTGAAAAATAGTTGGAGGTTCTGCTGCTAAGCCTGAAGCGTGTGACAAAGAGGTGGTGCCTTACCATCAGCCCCACCAAAACTAAGCACCCGCCTGAGTATTTTGTGTAATTTAATACTCCGCCCCCTCAACTACTCTTGAGTGATGGGGTAATTGTAGAGAGAAGTTTACGTACCTGGATAGTGTGCTTATGCAAAAATTCTGGTTTGGCAGCAGAGGTCTCACTCCGAATCGGTCAAGTGGCATATTTTCATCAGCTTCGTAACACTTTGGGGTATCTACCTGGTCTGTCACTTGACACAAAACGCTGGGTCTTCTTGGCCAATGATAGAATAAATGAAAAATCTGAACCAGCTTTACACTTTCAGACTGGCCTGCCTACGATCCACCCTGGGTTTAACTAGGCTGGAATGTGTGAACAGCTCACAGTGAGCTCCACTGGTGGGCAGGGCTGCATTGCCTGGGTCATGTAGCCTGCTTGCTCAGCCACCGCATCCCCAAGCAGCCTCTGTTTTTCCAGATAGAGGGGGCTAAATGGGCGTGGCACGGCCTGGAGAAGAGATGGACTGATGCAGTACAGGAGGATACGGAACTAAGTGGACTTGCCAAAGACTGGTACCACTGGTGTCAAGATCTGCCTCTATGGAGGAAGCTCGTGAAGGATGCTTATGGGAAGTTGGTGGCAGTTGCCCTCAAGCAAAAAAGGAGGGTGAGAGGAGCGACGCTCACAACAACAGACGGTGCACTGGATGACTAAAACGCAGCAAGTTGGCACAGTAGGATGCAAAGGTGGTGCGTCTGCCAGTCATCTCAGTCAGTCAACCCATCGCACTGGGGTCTGTCCCCTGATCTCCTGTCGGCAAGCCTTCGACACTTCAAGTGGCCTCGGAGTGCACCAGGCCTGGCACAAGCGCCATGGTGACGTCTCCGTCACTTAGTGGCGAATGAGGGCTGTTGTTGTTATCTGAGTCGGTTAGGGGCCTCCCCTAGGTCCACTCAGCCTCAAATAAGTATCTGATACGGTGTGTAAACATCGCCACTTGGGAGACAAAGACGGACAAGTGTGGTGCTGGCAACCCACCCCTCGTGTGCGGTGCCGGCCGTCATAGGTGCTCACTAACAGCACTTGCTCCTACAGTGTTTCAAGGCTATACACAAGATTTCTGTCTTTGTTTGTGTCTATGTGCAGTGTCTGTATGAGTGGTTGGGAGCAGTTGTGTCTGTGGGGATCGACCTGAGTTCGATTCCCATTCACAACCATCAGTGACTAATAAATAAAACCGGTCGTGTGCGTCCCCTACATCTACTCAAACTTAAAATAGTACCTCGTGCAACGTATAAGCATCAAATGTGGGGAGACAAAGGCATCCGGATGCGGTGCTGACCACCCACCCCATCATAGGTGCTAACTCGCTAACAGCACTTGACTCAATAGTCTGTTAAGGCTATACGGGGATCTGTCTTTGTATACAGGTGCATGTGTCTGTGTGTATGTCTGTGTGTGGAATTACAGTACTCACTTCCCGTCGGCTTGCTCATCTCTCCACCCTGCAACAAAATCACAGCAGCGCGCGTGAGACTCTAATCATATCACAGCTTACAACCACCACCACCATCATCATTACCGTCCTCATCATTAAACATTTCGAACAGACACACATTCACATATAGATGTTCTCTCAGATTAATGTTATCCTGATACAGCGCGCGTGTGGATGTACTCACGGAAGACATCGCCTTGAAGGCAGAACGAGAAGTCACGGATGGTCACGTTTTGTCAATAGATTTCGTTAACTGTGTTAATGAAGTGTTCAACCTCACGGATGTTTGTCAATGAGGTTTACCAAGTAATTTAACCGCGTTATCGATGTTCACTGACAACGTTGTTGAAGTGTGCTCCCGAATGCGATCTTTAAGCACACAGAGCGCGCGTCCACCTCCGTCTGTAACGATCGACCGTTGCTAAGGAAGTGACGTCACTTGTTAAGGTAGCAAACCCCGGAAACCACGTGGTCCACTGTATCCTCCAGGCCTGATTAGTTACACGACTGTCAAATTTTTACTTTAAACTTTCGTAACTTGCAGGAATTCATATTTTTGGTTCTTTCGGTAAAGTCACGTAGATAGAAAATAACATTTTAAGTGAAGGCAAAAAACCCACGAGGTTTCGGTGGCAACACAAGCGGTCTTCATCACGTGTTGCGATCGAAACGTCGTGGGTTTTTTTCTTTTATTTTAATTTATTGTTATTATTTTCTATCTACGTGACTTTACCTGAAAGAACCAAGAATATAGTAAGGATTGTACCCTGGTCGCCACGGATGAAGAGGCCGAGCGGGCTCGGTTCGACTGTTGCCAGGTACCTCCACCACTCAGCTCGCAGCACACACACACACAGTGTCCACTATGTAAAAATCAGGCTAAACTAAACCTTTCTAGAAGTTACTAAAATAATGCTATAAAAGCAATGCAACAGTGATCATAAGACATGTGATTGAAAGTTAACAATAGCGACATATATAACATATATTACTAAACCTAGCATCCTTCGCTAGCTGTTTGAGTCAATCCATAATAGGAGTAACAATTATGTATGTTAACTGCGAATAACCCAATCAATAACAGATATCCATTGTAATTTACATCAATACATTACCCCCCCCCCGTCTTCGTATCGGATCTGCTTACAAGCGACGACGTCACATTTATCCCCCGTCTACGTCTATTAAAGACCGAAACAGGGGAAGGATTTCACCACAACTCTGGCTGTCACCTGACGAGGCGGGTTGTTGTTGTAGTTACAGGCGAAACGTCACGGTACTTGAATTGTAAATGTTGTGGGTTTACTCTCCAACACACCGATGTGCTGAATTAGTCACTAATTGGCATGTTTTGTTTACGTGACAAACTTGACTAAGATTTACGCGATCTAACCCAAACAAACAAAAACACCCTCCAATAAGTAAATATTTGTATTAATTCCACGAATGGACCTTGGCCTGGGACTGTGCGGATTGAGAAGTTATGGATGCAGCTTCTGTTTGTCCTGCCATCAGAATGACCAACAAATAAAAAAATAATACACACGGATTGGTGACTACAGTACTAGACCCCCAGTGCTTTTATATTTAAAAGTGTATGTGCTTTGTGGTTGCTTTATTGCGCATGTTGTTCATAGTGTGTAACACTTGTTTGAACGCAGGTGATGGGGTTGTCCATGTTGGGTGTCATTACAGGCAAAAACAAGCAGCAGTACGAAGACCAGGACGCCGTGGCCGACCATGAGGACGGAAATTGGCCTCGCCCGGTCACAACGTACGACAGCAGTACAGGTTTCCCTCCACACATGCACACACCTACGAGTTTCCCACTACAGAGACGAAGATCCCCCATATAGCCTTAACAGACTGTTGTGGCAAGTGCTGTTCGCAAGCACCAATGAAGGTCGGCATGGTATACCAGGGGGTAGGTGGCCAACACCACACCCGGCCGCCTTTGTCTCCCAAGTGGTGACGTATACACACACCGCTCCAGGTATTCATTTGAGATTGAATCGACCCAGGACCAGTTCAGATAAATAATCGTTATTGGTGTTGGCCATGAGCGGGACTCCAACTCGCATGTTTGCGGGGTTCGGAGCGTAGCGTACTATCACTGCGTCACTGCTACCCTCACATAACGCACACAGAAACAACACACAGGGACCCACACGCACGGACACACAGGGGCCTGCTCAACATTGAAATGTGCAGCCCTTGTGTGGCGGCCTGCATTGAATTGGGCGTTCATCTCGTCACCCATACAAAAGGTCTCGACACAATCAATGGCAGTCCCCCTTGCCCTGCCTGGCACGCACATCCGGCCAGTCACCCCACGCACAGCGCACACAACGTGCGCGTCGCGTATGCCAAATCAAGAGTTGTCCCCGAGTGTCCGACAAATTGGACCGACTATCCCGGGTCCCGCGCTTCGGGGGAGGCCCCACGTGTAGACATCAGTGTCACATGTAATGCTTCCGGTTTAGTTTGAAGGCATCGGGGGGGGGCCCACGCACCCCCTATGGACGGCCCTGGTCAAAGCACACGGCAGCGCGGAGCACGCGCGTCACGCGCATGGGCCACGTGCGTCACGGGTACGTGACATCTACAAGGCAAGCACCTGCATCGCGTGGTCATCACTTGTAAGGCATGCCCTTTGTGCATGGGACGTGCGTAGTGTGTGCAACACGTGGCACATGTATGTCACACATGCACATCGCAATGTGATGTCATGTGTACGTGGACATTTGAATCGCATGTAGCTGTCTGGTGGGCAGGACGGATCTACGCGTGGGCAAGTAAGGGGGTGGCTGAGTAAGACTGATACGGAGACACGTCAAGCCACACACTCACCACACACTCACCGGCACACTCACACCACATTCACCGCACACTCACTTACCGGCACACTCGCACACTGGCACTCACTGCACACTCACACACCGCACACTCACCACGCACTCACTTACCGGCACACTGGCTGCACACTCACACACCGCTCTCACCACGCACTCACTTACCGGCACACTGACTGCACATTGACACACACTCACCGCACATTCACCGCACACTCACCACGCACTCACTTACCGGCACACTGACTGCACTTTCACACACACCGAACACTCACCACGCACTCACTTACCGGCACTCTGACTGCACATTCACCCACACTCACCGCACACTCACCGCACACTCACCACGCACTCACTTACCGGCACTCTGACTGCACATTCACACACCCTCACTGCACACTCACCACGCACTCACTTACCGGCACACTGACTGCACTTTCACACACACCGCACTCACACCGCATTCACACACACTCACACACACACCGCACTCATTCACTCACACACACTCACTCACACACACTCACACACATTTACACACACTCACCGCACACTCACACACACTCACTTACACACACCGCACACCGTCACACTCACCGGCACACTCGTGTGCAAGAACACTAGTGAGCTTCCACAAAATGTTCTGCACATTAGTGAGGCCACACACCAAAGAGCACACACCAGCAGGTTTACACATCAGTGAGCTTACACACTAGTGTGCACACACACAGTCGTAAGCTTACAGATTAGATAGCTTACACACCAGCTCACCAGTGAGGTGAGCTACACACTGGTGAGTTAACACACCCACCTGTTTGCGTGCGCAAAGCTCTTAACCCTAAAACTAATATATCCCAAATGTCATGGCTAAAGTTATTTTACATACGCACGTGCATACACACGCACGTGCATACACGCATGCGCATATGAAGGCATGCATGCACACATACGTGCACACAAACACACATGCACGCACATGTTTAAACATATACAATTCCATGGCGTTGGACTTGAGACTCCCAGAAGTGGAATCAGGACTCCTGAGTGTGCGATATAGCTTAGTGGGCCTTACTTGGTAAAATTGAAATAATTAATTTAGTTTCAGGATGTAGGGTTCTGAAGATATTTCATCTTTCAGTCCTTTCTGACCGTTTGAGTGTGGGTGAGTGAGTGACAACTACTTATGCATTTTTTTTATTACAAATACAAGCATTTCCAGCTATTGACATGAAATGTATTAACTCTGGAAGATGATGGTGATACAGGTGGTGGGTAGCGGTAGTGTAGCGTTTAGCACGCTGCGCTATGAACCCGGCGACCCGAGTTAAATTCTCGCTCATGCCCAATGCAGGTAACGACTCTCTGAACCGGTCATGGGCCTCCCCTAGGTCGACTCAGCCTCAAATGAGTACCTGGTGTGGTGTAAACATCACTACTGGGGAGACAAAGGCGGCCGGGCGTGGCGTTGGCCACCCACCCCTCTTGTGCCATGCTGGCCTTCACAGGTACTCGCTAACAGCACTTGCCCCAACAGTCTATTCGGGCTATAAGGGGGTCTTTGCTTTGGTGGTGATGATACAGATGGTGATTGATTATACAGATGGTTGGGATGATGATAATGATACATTTGGTGATGATGGTGGTGATGATGGGACTGTAAGAGTGGTCCTTGAAGATATTTACTGTGTAATATTAAGACACACTAATCTAAAATGTAATCATTAAAGCACAATATATAACATTTGTAATTTCTGTTGAAAGCATGTGCTTATAATGGTCACATGTATTTGTACGTGGTTGTGCATGAATGCACGTGTTTTTTATTTTCTGTATTAGGTGCTTGACGACAGCACTTGGCCCAACATTCTATATTGGTTGTACAGCAAATCTTTGTGTTTTGATTTGCGAATGTTCCATTCACGAAATTTAGTGAAAACGAAATTGACAAATTAAGGATACTTTTCGACTTACGAAATAGAAATTCAGCGGAAACAATATATCACATGGCACGTGCCATGAGATCATCAAGCAAGAAGCTGTCATCCATCCACGACAGTGTCACGGTATCCCCATAGTGCAAAAGTAACGCCTCGTCACCTCTCCAGTCACTCCAACATGCAGATCTTTTGGTGAGTTCCTTGAAGATGTTAATTATTTTTGTCTTCAATTGATTGTTATTCAACCGTTATAATATTTGTTCTTAATTATTTTTTGTATTGTGAAATATTGGTGTATATTTTGGGTGTAGGAGCATAGCAGAAATGACTGTCTGAAACACATCGCAAGTTTTTCGTATTCAATTAATGGGAAAGGCCATTCCGATTTACGATATTTTGTTTTGCGTGCGTTTTCAGAAGAACGCATCCCTTTCGTAAATAGAGGCATACATGTACAGGAATCCATTTCCAACCGCGAATTTACCAACCACGAGATTTTAGTAAACACGGATTGACTACTGGACACCTGTTTACTAAACACGAGCATCTCGCTTTGAGTATTCGCGAGTTGCGCCGAGTCGTGAAATCAAAACAACACGATGTACCTTATGGGGGGGGGGGGGGGGTTCTTGTATTTGTTCTTGTATTTGTACGAGCTGTTGTTTGTTTATGTTACCGATGTTTACGGGGAGCGTTAGTGCAGCGGGTTAGCGAGGTGTACTATGAAGCCATAAATCCTGGCATAATTCCTGCTCATGGCCAACACCAGTGGCAATTATCTGAACCATTCCTGGACCTACCCTCGGCCTCAAATGAGTACTTGGTGCATTGTGAAAACATCAGCACTGGCAGAGACAAACCCCATATGCTGTGCTGGCCTGCATAAGTGCTCATAACGGCACTTACCCAACAGTCTGTTACATGGGGGGATCTTAGTCTTGGCGTGTATGTGAGAGTTTGTGGACTTTGCATGTTCTTCCCCTGTTGTAATCTCAGCTCGTTACCTGTATCAAAGACATCTGGGAGCCAGAAATCTTTCTGATTGAGAGGGGGTCACATACTTATTTCCCTCATTAAAATGCAAATCAATTTAATAACATTTTTGACATGCGTTTTTCTGGATTTTTTTGTTGTTATTCTGTCTCTCACTGTTCAAATAAACCTACCATTAAAATTATAGACTGATCATTTCTTTGTCAGTGGGCAAACGTACAAAATCAGCAGGGGATCGAATTCTTTTTTCCCTCATTGTATGTGAGGAGTCTGTGGGTCGCAACAGCACGTACGGCTGGAAGTAGGACATTCCAGACTAAGAGGGTTCATAATGGCCTTGTCAACGAGACTGAACCAGCCAGCACAACTCACTGCCAATAACACATCACGTAATTCACCCTTAAGCAATTGTTCAATCAATTAATTGAATCACTACAATTAAAATCAAAGAATATCCCAGAACAAACACTTCGCACTCTCCTCCGTCAGCCACCTGCATCCACAATAGAAACGCATCAGTCCAGCAGTGGATAAAACCTGGTGTGGGAGGTATGGGGGGGGCGGCTTACACTTGCGGTGGACAGCAGGGGGGTGGCTGCATGCAGTAGCCATCGCAGATCAAGCGGTAGAACTTGTCATCGACTGCCATGCGCCAGGGTAAGGGGCCTCTCCTACACCCACACACATCACACACCGAGCGGCACACACGTCACACCAAGGAGCACGCACATCACACACCGAGCAGGTTGCACAGGGCTCCTTTATCAAGACAAACGTGGAGCAGATTACAACTACAACTCTACGCCTGTCACAATGCCCCCCTTTCCCCCCCCCCCCAGTTTATGGGGGGGCGCGGGCCTCACTCCCCCCTTCGCGTCAGCCCCTACTAATAAATGGTCCGGTTGCATTGTGAATGCACCACTCGAATGACGTGCAGTCCCGTGGCGCACTGTAACGGGCTCGTGATTTACTCACTAAAATTCAACGTAAAAAAATAAAAACGATCCCAAGACATTTAAAATAAAGTATGGCCATCGTGTGTCAGCATCACAGGCGAAAATTGGCATGTAAAAATAAACTTCACTGCGACTCACTCAATTGGGATTGCTCGCAGCAAACAGCACTTGACCTGCTTACAGGTTAGGTGCTGAATAACCGTGTGTCACACAGAGAACAGTTGCCACTGAGGGTGCCCTTTTCAAATGCTTGAGATGTGATTATCGCGTGTAAATGTGCACACTAAAATAACGAAAAAATTCTAAGTGAACTATTATCGTTTCAGGTGGCAGGGTGGTGCAGCGGTGATCTTTGACCCTGGCAACAAGAAGGGCCTTGGTTAATTATCCGACTGGCACTTTGCGGAGTTTTCTATGTTCTCCCCTTTGTTCTCTATGGGTTATCCAGTTTGCTCACATAGCTAGAAAACACACAATCACAATGTAACTGGGTATTGGCCAAGCATCCCAATGCTAAAGTTACCTGGAAATTACTTCATTGGGATGACACTCGGCAGCAGAGCCGGATGATGGCATTGCTGGGGCCCTATGCCATTGTTAAGCTTAAGAGGCCCCTTCTATGAATGCCTGTATATTTTTGTCAGCAGAATGAAAATAACTGCTTTGGAGAGTCTTTTTTTCTCACCGATCTTAATTTTTTTAAACAATTATGTTAAAACTCGAAACATCGTGTCCATTTCTTGTTTTGTATTTAGAGACCCCCCCCTCTCTTAATGCGAGGCCCTAAGCTGTAAGTGTAGCCGGTGTGAGCTCGCCTGTGATGAATCACACGTATAATTGTGCACTCTTATTTTCTATGGGTGGCCAGGAGAATTTATTATTATTTAAGTGAATGCAATGGTGATCAGGGGATTGGATCCAGAGCCCCACGTACACAGTAGAGTACAAGGGAACGCCCACAATACAGATTTGAGCTGACCTCCGGATTGAGAAATTGACTGGCGGTGTTGTGACGTACAAGGTGTTTCTGATCGCTATTGCGACCGTCCTGTCCCGACGGGAGGAGAGAGGACAGGGTGGACCGGCTGCATGAGCTTACTCTCCGGCACTGCACAGCACAACATCGCCTCCCTACTGCAAAAATACTCGGCAGGACCCTCCTGAAAATAAAAGTCTTCGGAATCAGTGAGGCCTGTCCTTGGGAGGACAGGCGTAGTCTTGGTTGTCACAAGCGAACATTTGTTTCTCCACATTAATTTGTATCCCCGGGTTACCATCAGGGCTGGGCGCTGCAAGCTTAGCTTCTGAGATCTGATGAGACTGGTAGCCGTTTTGTAAAAGGTAATTTCGGCATCTGGAGCCCAAGCATGCAACAACTCTATGCAACTTTTTGGTTCTTTTGGTAAAGTCACGTAGAATGGAAATAAAATAATAAAAATAAAACATAATAAAAAATTAAATTCTCACGACGTTTCGGCCACAACACAAGTAGCCTTCTTCAGGTGAAGGAACAGAACTCTAGGATGACAGCGCTTCAATAACTGCTGCTAAGATTCGCAGCGTCTTTTAAGCTAGGTGGGAGAGGTAAAGCGCCTTGACAAAGGAGTTTACATATCAAACAGGATAATTTAGCATTGAAATAGCTGTGTTAAAGTGTTGGATCAGCAGGGTGTTAAAGTCAGAAATTAGCATGTAACTGGGAGATTAGCATGATGTTAATGTGAGCGATTAGCATGCGACTGGTCACGGAAATAGCTATGTTAAGTCAAAGTTTCCATCTCAACAGAGGCATTTAGTATATGGACGCTAACGGACTGCAACTACCCAACTATTATACAATTAACCGATGTGAAAAAAACTAAGTATAAACAACATCAATATAATAAATGTACTCAATATGTTCTTCAATACGTTGAGCTATAAACATAAAGTAACTGAGTATACACTACACTATATAATGAATACCATATAGTAAACGAATTAATAAAACTAAAATATAAACTACATCAATGTTATCAATAAACTCTATATACTCTCCAATCAGCTGAGCTACTAACAATAAGTCATTATACATTACAATGCCCTATGGCGAAAAAATGGGTGGCGGTTTTTTCCTTTCCAACGTTAGCACCACGGAGAGCGACGAGCCTCGTTCAGACGGACGAGTCCATCCATGCTCGGAACGGAGGAGGGGGGAGAAACAGCCACGATGTGCTGCTCTGTCCTGTGTTGCGTTACAACCATGCCATAAACTAGACTACTATACATTGTACCGTTATACCTTCCAATATAAACTACATTGTATAATATCGTATACGCAGCCCAATGTAAGCTCTAACATTATGCATTATATTGATATGTCTTCAACTAAACTTTTTCTTACATTACATTACTATACACCGTAATATACACTACCATAGACAAACCCACCCTTGAATTACACAATGCGTTACTTTACACTACCCTATACTTTAGACTGTAAAATGTTAGACTTGTAATATTACACTATGTATTATTCTACCAACCCTACTGTATACCACACTGCTGTATATTCACAATACAATTACGATACTATATATTGCCTTATGAATTATGTTAAACATTACAATGTTATACTATTTATTATATAACATGCTATAAACCATACCATTGACCGTCGTGTGAAGAGGCAGTGCCAGCGAATGGACTGCAGTCTGAATGTCACCATAAAATACAATCAATTAAAAACTGAAATTGTTTATAACGTCTTTCCAATGAAATTTTGATTTAAAGCTTTCGTGACTGCAGTAATTCATATGCTTAGTTCTTTCGGTAAAGTCACGTTGAAGGGAAACAACAAAATAATAAAATATATAAAACAATAAAAATTCTCACGACGTTTCGACCATAACACAAACCAATTCCTCGACCACATCAATTCCATACACCCAGCCATCAGATTCACCATGGAGGTCGAAAAAGATGGCAAGCTACCCTTTTTGGATGTCCTAATTAAAAGGAGACCTGATGGTTCAATGAGCCACTCTGTTGACAGGAAAGCTACGCATACGAATGCTTACTTAAAACCGGATTCCCACCACCATTCATGCCAGAAGAACTCCCTCATCAAGACTCTATACCATAGAGCCCAATGCATTTCCGACCAGGAAAACATTGCCAGTGAACTTAAGCACGTACACCAAGCTCTCAAGGCTAATGGTTACTCCGACTACACAATCCGCAAAGGCATCACTCCAGCCATGAAGAAGGATCCTCTTGAGGAGCCATTCAAAACCATCACCTTACCCTACATTGCGGGGGTCACAAAAAAGATCTCCAAAATCCTGAATAAACACAAGATCCAGGTCCGATTCAACACAGTACATAAAATCCGTGATCTGGTTCCGTCTGTAAAAGATGTGGTTCCAGACATACAGTACCCGGGCGTCTACAAACTAAGTTGCCTCTGTGGTAGCAGTTACATTGGAGAAACCAAACGACATATCTGGGACCGCATCCGTGAACATAAAGCAGACTTGAAACACGGTAGGACGAGCACCTCAGCCGTGGCAGATCACTTATAATTCAGTGGGCTCACATGACATTGACTTCTCCAAGACGGACGTTCTCTGCAAGCCATCCGGCTACCATGAGAGATTCGTTCATGAGGCCATCCACATATACAAACACAGAAACAATTTCAACCGAGAAGATGGATTCTGGCTTAGTAACCATTGGAAAGACGTTATAAACCATTTTGGTACTTAATTGATTGTATTTTATGGTGACTTTCAGATCGCAGTCCATTCGCTGCCACTGCCTCTTAATACCTTTCACACGACGGTCAATGGTATGGTTTATAGCAGGGGTGTCCAAACTTTTTTTCCCGAGGGCCACATACAGAAAAATATACGAAGGATTGGGCCACTCACTAGACGTGAGGTATACTGCCTCACTTCTCATGCACTAATATTGTCAAAATCAATCAAATGCAGGTAAATTACGTTTGATTATTGAACATGTTTGAAGAAAAAAAGCCTCCATCATAGCTCTTCATTAGTAGATATTAATTTTATTTTTTACAAAAAGGTTGGCAGGTAATTCTCTCAGTGACAGCCTCAGATTGGTTCTTAGGGTGCTGATCCCCCTTCATTGTCCATATGAAGGGAGAGACAAGAAGACAAATAGGGGATGTGGATATTTCAGCCTTATTACACAAATAAATTATTGGGCTTGTTAACACATCAACTAACGTTTGTTAAAACAATTGTCATCAACTTTAATTGACTGAATTTATGAAGTAATTGGGCTTATTAACAAATGAAAACGGTGTGTATATTTTTAACTCACCTGTAATGGGAATAATGTTACGCTCAGTGGGAGCAGTGATGCTGCACTTTGGTCTGAAAGATAGCTGGCAGGTCAGGAGTAAGTTTGGTGGTTGAGATGCGAAGGACGTCACGGAGATGGCTGTCGGTCGTTCTGGTTCTCAGCCTGCTTTTGTTCAGCGTTAACAGAGAGAATGTCTGCTCACTTATGTATGTTGAGCCGAACAGACTCATCATTCGTTTTGCATGGCGTCTCGTCGGAGGAAACTTGGCCTTTTCCAAACTCCGGTAGAAGTCAGGTAGGGAGAGAAGCTGATGCTGATTCTTCAGAGAATCATCACACTGAATTTCGATCAGTTCTAATTGCAGACTCTCCTCCACTTCTTTTGCATCCATTGAAAACGGAGCCGCAAACAGTGTGATTTCCTTCTCAATGACAGAAAAATCTTGGAAGCGCTGACTGAATTCTGTCATGAGAGATGTGATCACAGACACATATTCTCCCATTTTTGCAGAGAGCTTGGCATTTGGAAATGCGCATTGATTTCGGTCAGCGTGGGGAAGTGCGCTACATTGAAGTTGCGCAGTTGTGACTCGAAGAGACGGAGCTTCGCACGGAATGCTTTCATGTGCACATACAGCTGTGGTACCAGCTGCTCTTTGCCTTGTAGTCTCGTGAGATCAACTAAAAAAGCCAGGCCTGCCAACCATAAAGGGTCACTGATCTCATGGAGAGGTCTGCCCTTTTCTTTCAAAAACTTGTCGATATTTGATCTCAGGGAATAAAACCACTGCAGCACGGAGCCGCGACTGAGCCAGCGCACTTGGGAATGGTAGAGTAGGTCCCCGTATTCAGCATCGACATCAGAGAGGAACGCTTGCAATTCTCTGTGGTAAAGCCCTCGGGCCATAATTTTTTGACATTTTTCACAACTGTGTTCATCACATCGCCAAGCTGGATTATCTTGGCACAGAGGGCTTCTTGGTAGATGATACAGTGCATTTTAACAGTCTCACCTCCGCTCTCCTGCACCTTGGCACTCACCATAGAAGCCATTCCTTTGCGCTCGCCTGTCATTGCTGGAGCCCCATCCATTGTAATTCCACACAGCTTGTCCCATTTAAGTCCAGCCTGGTTAATTGAATCTGACACAGCTTCAAAACATATCCTTCCCAGTTGTTGTCCCCTTTAGACTCCGAAGATCAAGCAGTTCCTCCGTAATGCAAAAATTCTCATCAACTCCCCGCAAAAAAATTAACAGCCGTGCAGTGTCCGTGGCATCTGTGCTCTCATCACATGCAATCGAGTAAAAATCGAAAGCACAAGCTTTATCTGACACTTGCTGTTTTAAGTTAGCCGACAAGTCTTCAATTCGCCGCACAACCTTATTTCTGGACATACTAACATCGTTAAAATCCTGCATTTTCTCCAGGCACATTCCCACGACTTTAGTGAGGCACTGTTTGATGAAGTCACCGTCTGAGAAAGGTTTCCCGTGTAGGGCAATGAGTTGAGCTACTTCATTGCTGGCTATTGTTGCATTTTCTTGAGCTTTGTTAGCACGGAAAAAAAAACCCTGCTGCTGCGTTAGCAGGCTAGCTTGCCATTTGCTTTACCTTCTCTCTCCGCTCGGCGCCAGTGTAGGACGTGAAGGTCTGATGTTTCGTTTCATAATGCCGTCGTACATTGTACTCTTTCATCACGGCAACACTCTCATTACAAATCAAACAAACACACTTCCCCTTGGTTTCTATGAAAAAACATTCATTTTTCCACCGAGTCTGAAATTTTCTGCACTCGCTTGCAATCTTGCGTCTCTTCGGTTCCGGCATTTCTGGTGACCCTGAGCAAATGTTTTCTTCGATTGCTTGCTTTGTGGAGACGCTGCCTTGTTCAAGACAATAGCGCCATCTAGTGTTTAAATTAAGAAATGCAATACAGTGGGCCATAGTCCATTATATTTTTAAACTTTGATACGGGCCCATTAAAAATGGATGGCGGGCCGCAGTTGGCCCGCGGGCCGTAGTTTGGACACCCCTGGTTTATAGCATGTTATATAATAATAAATAGTATAACATTGTAATGTTTAACATAATTCATAAGGCAATATATAGTATTGTAATTTTATAGTGAATATACAGCTGTGTGGTATACAGTAGGGTTGGTAGAATAATACATAGTGTAATATTACAAGTCCAATATTTTACAGTCTAAAGTATAGGGTAGTCTAAAGTAACGCATTGTGTAATTCAAGGGTGGGTTTGTCTATGGTAGTGTATATTACGGTGTATAGTTGTGTAATGTAGGAAAAAGTTTATTTGGAGACATATCAATATAATGCATAATGTTAGAGCTTACATTGGGCTGTGTATACGGTATTATACAATGTAGTTTAGATTGGAAGGTATAACATTACAATGTATAGTAGTCTAGTTTATGGCATGGTTGTAATGCAACACAGGACAGAGCAGCACATCGTGGCTGTTTCTCCCCCCTCCTCCGTTCCGAGCATGGATGGACTCGTCCGTCTGAACGAGGCTCGTCGCTCTCCGTGGTGCTAACGTTGGAAAGAAGGAAAAAACCGCCACCCATTACCTCACTCGCCACTTCCTTCTTGGGTTCTCCATCATTCCCCTCTCTCTCAATCTCGTTTTCCTTCATCTCTTCTACTTCCCGAACTTTCATCTCAATCCTTCGTAGCTTCCTATTCCTACGTTTCCTCTGAACACAATCCTCTCCCTCTTTCTTTGTCTCAACAATATTCTCAACTTTCTCCGCCACTTCCTGTTTGGCCATTCCCTCATTCCGATCGACCTCATTTGGCTCTACCTCTTCTGCTAATACCTGTTTTGCATCTCTCTCAATCCCCTCTATGACATTGGCTGCTATATCTTTCACCACTTCCTGCTTGGCCACTGCTTCTACCTCAATCACCGCTACATCTGCCTCATTCGCTAATTCCTGCTTGTCATCTCCTTCTAATACCTCTACCTTATTCAACTCTACCTCATTCATCACATCCTCCAAAGCCACTGCCTCAATCATCTCTACCTCAATCGTCCCAACCTCCACCACTTCCTGCATGGGCTCTCCCTCACTCCCCTCTCTCTCAGCCACCTCTTCTTTCACTGTCTCCAGAACTTTCTTCTTGTGCTTGTGTTTATTCCTATTCATACGTTTCCTCTGAACACCATCCTCTCCCTCTTTCTTTGTCTCCACAACATTATCAACTTTCTTAGCCACTTCCTGTTTGGCTATTCCCTTATTCCCATTTACCTCACTTGACTCTACCTCTTTCCCTAAGTTCTCCTTGGCATCTCTCTCAATCACTTCTACGACATTGGCCACTACCTCTTTCACAAATTCCTGTGTAGCCACTGCATCTACCTCAATCACCGCTACCTCTACCTCACTCGCCACTTCCTTCTTGGGCTCTCCATCATTCCCTTCTCCCTCAATCTCGTTTTCCTTCATCTCTTCTACTTCCCGCACTTTCATCTCAGTCCTTCGTAGCTTCCTATTCCTACGTTTCCTCTGAACACCATCCTCTCCCTCTTTCTTTGTCTCCACAACATTATCAACTTTCTTAGCCACTTCCTGTTTGGCTATTCCCTCATTCCCATCTACCTCACTTGCCTCTACCTCTTTCCCTAAGTCCTCCTTGGCATCTCTCTCAATCCCTTCTATGACATTGGCCACTACCTCTTTCACAAATTCCTGTGTGGCTACTGCATCTACCTCAATCACCGCTACCTCTACCTCATTTGCCTCTACCTCACTCGCCACTTCCTTCTTGAGCTCTACATCATTCCGCTCTGTCTCAATCTCGTTTACCTTCATCTCTCCTACTTCCCGAACTTTCATCTCAATCCTTCGTAGCTTCCTATTCCTATGTTTCCTCTGAACACAATCCTCTCCCTCTTTCTTTGTTTCCAAAACATTCTCAACTTTCTCCGCCACTTCCTGTTTGGCCATTCCCTCATTCCCATCGACCTCATTTGGCTCTACCTCTTCTGCTAATACCTGTTTTGCATCTCTCTCAATCCCCTCTATGACATTGGCCGCTATATCTTTCACCACTTCCTGCTTGGCCACTGCTTCTACCTCAATCACCGCTACCTCTGCCTCATTCGCTAATTCCCGCTTGCCATCTCCTTCTAACA
This sequence comes from Petromyzon marinus, assembly GCF_048934315.1. NCBI lineage: Eukaryota > Metazoa > Chordata > Hyperoartia > Petromyzontiformes > Petromyzontidae > Petromyzon > Petromyzon marinus. Next base: position 2,273,295 of record NC_133721.1, read on the forward strand.
CCTCTACCTTATTCAACTCTACCTCATTCATAACATCCTCCAAAGCCACTGCCTCAATCATCTCTACCTCAATCGTCCCAACCTCCACCACTTCCTGCATGGGCTCTCCCTCACTCCCCTCTCTCTCAGCCACCTCTTCTTTCAATGTCTCCAGAACTTTCTTCTTGTTCTTGTGTTTATTCCTATTCCTACGTTTCCTCTGAACACCATCCTCTCCCTCTATCTTTGTCTCCACAACATTATCAACTTTCTTAGCCACTTCCTGTTTGGCTATTCCCTCATTCCCATTTACCTCACTTGCCTCTACCTCTTTCCCTAAGTTCTCCTTGGCATCTCTCTCAATCCTTTCTACGACATTGGCCACTACCTCTTTCACAAATTCCTGTGTGGCCACTGCATCTACCTCAATCACCGCTACCTCTACCTCACTCGCCACTTCCTTCTTGGGCTCTCCATCATTCCCCTCTCCCTCAATCTCGTTTTCCTTCATCTCTTCTACTTCCCGCACTTTCATATCAGTCCTTCGTAGCTTCCTATTCCTACGTTTCCTCTGAAGACCATCCTCTCCCTCTTTCTTTGTCTCCACAACATTATCAACTTTCTTAGCCACTTCCTGTTTGGCCAATCCCTCATTCCGATCGACCTCATTTGGCTCTACCTCTTCTGCTAATACCTGTTTTGCATCTCTCTCAATCCCCTCTATGACATTGGCTGATATATCTTTCACCACTTCCTGCTTGGCCACTGCTTCTACCTCAATCACCGCTACCTCTGCCTCATTCGCTAATTCCCGCTTGCCATCTCCTTCTAACACCTCTACCTTATTCAACTCTACCTCATTCATCACATCCTCCAAAGCCACTGCCTCAATCATCTCTACCTCAATCGTCCCAACCTCCACCACTTCCTGCATGGGCTCTCCCTCACTCCCCTCTCTCTCAGCCACCTCTTCTTTCAATGTCTCCAGAACTTTCTTCTTGTTCTTGTGTTTATTCCTATTCCTACGTTTCCTCTGAACACCATCCTCTCCCTCTATCTTTGTCTCCACAACATTATCAACTTTCTTAGCCACTTCCTGTTTGGCTATTCCCTCATTCCCATTTACCTCACTTGCCTCTACCTCTTTCCCTAAGTTCTCCTTGGCATCTCTCTCAATCCTTTCTACGACATTGGCCACTACCTCTTTCACAAATTCCTGTGTGGCCACTGCATCTACCTCAATCACCGCTACCTCTACCTCACTCGCCACTTCCTTCTTGGGCTCTCCATCATTCCCCTCTCCCTCAATCTCGTTTTCCTTCATCTCTTCTACTTCCCGCACTTTCATATCAGTCCTTCGTAGCTTCCTATTCCTACGTTTCCTCTGAAGACCATCCTCTCCCTCTTTCTTTGTCTCCACAACATTATCAACTTTCTTAGCCACTTCCTGTTTGGCCAATCCCTCATTCCGATCGACCTCATTTGGCTCTACCTCTTCTGCTAATACCTGTTTTGCATCTCTCTCAATCCCCTCTATGACATTGGCTGATATATCTTTCACCACTTCCTGCTTGGCCACTGCTTCTACCTCAATCACCGCTACCTCTGCCTCATTCGCTAATTCCCGCTTGCCATCTCCTTCTAACACCTCTACCTTATTCAACTCTACCTCATTCATCACATCCTCCAAAGCCACTGCCTCAATCATCTCTACCTCAATCGTCCCAACCTCCACCACTTCCTGCATGGGCTCTCCCTCACTCCCCTCTCTCTCAGCCACCTCTTCTTTCACTGTCTCCAGAACTTTCTTCTTGTTCTTGTGTTTATTCCTATTCCTACGTTTCCTCTGAACACCATCCTCTCCCTCTTTCTTTGTCTCCACAACATTATCAACTTTCTTAGCCACTTCCTGTTTGGCTATTCCCTTATTCCCATTTACCTCACTTGACTCTACCTCTTTCCCTAAGTTCTCCTTGGCATCTCTCTCAATCACTTCTACGACATTGGCCACTACCTCTTTCACAAATTCCTGTGTAGCCACTGCATCTACCTCAATCACCGCTACCTCTACCTCACTCGCCACTTCCTTCTTGGGCTCTCCATCATTCCCCTCTCCGTCAATCTCGTTTTCCTTCATCTCTTCTACTTCCCGCACTTTCGTCTCAGTCCTTCGTAGCTTCCTATTCCTACGTTTCCTCTGAACACCATCCTCTCCCTCTTTCTTTGTCTCCACAACATTATCAACTTTCTTAGCCACTTCCTGTTTGGCTAATCCCTCATTCCCATCTACCTCATTTGCTTCTACCTCTTTCCCTAAGTCCTCCTTGGCATCTCTCTCAATCCCTTCTATGACATTGGCCACTACCTCTTTCACAAATTCCTGTGTGGCTACTGCATCTACCTCAATCACCGCTACCTCTACCTCATTCGCCTCTACCTCACTCGCCACTTCCTTCTTGACCTCTACATCATTCCGCTCTCTCTCAATCTCGTTTACCTTCATCTCTCCTACTTCCCGAACTTTCATCTCAATCCTTCGTAGCTTCCTATTCCTATGTTTCCTCTGAACACAATCCTCTCCCTCTTTCTTTGTTTCCAAAACATTCTCAACTTTCTCCGCCACTTCCTGTTTGGCCATTCCCTCATTCCCATCGACCTCATTTGGCTCTACCTCTTCTGCTAATACCTGTTTTGCATCTCTCTCAATCCCCTCTATGACATTGGCCGCTATATCTTTCACCACTTCCTGCTTGGCCACTGCTTCTACCTCATTCACCGCTACCTCTGCCTCATTAGCTAATTCCCGCTTGCCATCTCCTTCTAACACCTCTACCTTATTCAACTCTACCTCATTCATCACATCCTCCAAAGCCACTGCCTCAATCATCTCTACCTCAATCGTCCCAACCTCCACCACTTCCTGCATGGGCTCTCCCTCACTCCCCTCTCTCTCAGCCACCTCTTCTTTCACTGTCTCCAGAACTTTCTTCTTGTTCTTGTGTTTCTTCCTAATCCTACGTTTCCTCTGAACATCATCCTCTCCCTCTTTCTTTGTCTCCACAACATTATCAACTTTCTTAGCCACTTCCTGTTTGGCTATTCCCTCATTCCCATTTACCTCACTTGACTCTACCTCTTTCCCTAAGTTCTCCTTGGCATCTCTCTCAATCACTTCTACGACATTGGCCACTACCTCTTTCACAAATTCCTGTGTAGCCACTGCATCTACCTCAATCACCGCTACCTCTACCTCACTCGCCACTTCCTTCTTGGGCTCTCCATCATTCCCCTCTCCGTCAATCTCGTTTTCCTTCATCTCTTCTACTTCCCGCACTTTCGTCTCAGTCCTTCGTAGCTTCCTATTCCTACGTTTCCTCTGAACACCATCCTCTCCCTCTTTCTTTGTCTCCACAACATTATCAACTTTCTTAGCCACTTCCTGTTTGGCTAATCCCTCATTCCCATCTACCTCATTTGCTTCTACCTCTTTCCCTAAGTCCTCCTTGGCATCTCTCTCAATCCCTTCTATGACATTGGCCACTACCTCTTTCACAAATTCCTGTGTGGCTACTGCATCTACCTCAATCACCGCTACCTCTACCTCATTCGCCTCTACCTCACTCGCCACTTCCTTCTTGACCTCTACATCATTCCGCTCTCTCTCAATCTCGTTTACCTTCATCTCTCCTACTTCCCGAACTTTCATCTCAATCCTTCGTAGCTTCCTATTCCTATGTTTCCTCTGAACACAATCCTCTCCCTCTTTCTTTGTTTCCAAAACATTCTCAACTTTCTCCGCCACTTCCTGTTTGGCCATTCCCTCATTCCCATCGACCTCATTTGGCTCTACCTCTTCTGCTAATACCTGTTTTGCATCTCTCTCAATCCCCTCTATGACATTGGCCGCTATATCTTTCACCACTTCCTGCTTGGCCACTGCTTCTACCTCATTCACCGCTACCTCTGCCTCATTAGCTAATTCCCGCTTGCCATCTCCTTCTAACACCTCTACCTTATTCAACTCTACCTCATTCATCACATCCTCCAAAGCCACTGCCTCAATCATCTCTACCTCAATCGTCCCAACCTCCACCACTTCCTGCATGGGCTCTCCCTCACTCCCCTCTCTCTCAGCCACCTCTTCTTTCACTGTCTCCAGAACTTTCTTCTTGTTCTTGTGTTTCTTCCTAATCCTACGTTTCCTCTGAACATCATCCTCTCCCTCTTTCTTTGTCTCCACAACATTATCAACTTTCTTAGCCACTTCCTGTTTGGCTATTCCCTCATTCCCATTTACCTCACTTTCCTCTACCTCTTTCCCTAAGTTCTCCTTGGCATCTCTCTCAATCCTTTCTACGACATTGGCCACTACCTCTTTCACAAATTCCCGTGTGGCCACTGCATCTACCTCAATCACCACTACCTCTACCTCACTCGCCACTTCCTTCTTGGGCTCTCCATCATTCCCCTCTCCCTCAATCTCGTTTTCCTTCATCTCTTCTACTTCCCGCACTTTCATATCAGTCCTTCGTAGCTTCCTATTCCTACGTTTCCTCTGAAGACCATCCTCTCCCTCTTTCTTTGTCTCCACAACATTATCAACTTTCTTAGCCACTTCCTGTTTGGCCATTCCCTCATTCCGATCGACCGCATTTGGCTCTACCTCTTCTGCTAATACCTGTTTTGCATCTCTCTCAATCCCCTCTATGACATTGGCCGCTATATATTTCACCACTTCCTGCTTGGCCACTGCTTCTACCTCAATCACCGCTACCTCTGCCTCCTTCGCTAATTCCCGCTTGCCATCTCCTTCTAACACCTCTACCTTATTCAACTCTACCTCATTCATCACATCCTCCAAAGCCACTGCCTCAATCATCTCTACCTCAATCGTCCCAACCTCCACCACTTCCTGCATGGGCTCTCCCTCACTCCCCTCTCTCTCAGCCACCTCTTCTTTCACTGTCTCCTCCAGAACTCTCTTCTTGTTCTTATGTTTCTTCCTACTCCCACGTTTTTTCTTCATACCATTTCTCTCCCCCACTTTCTCCATCTCTTCGATCTCGTTCTCAACCTTGTTGCTATTCTGCATTGTCTGCTTCACATCCTCATTATTGGTGCTGACTTCTGCCTGCTGCTGCTCTTCTGCCTTTTGCTGCTGCTGCTGCTGGTGGTGGATGATGAAGCTCTTCAGCTCGGTGCTGTTCTGGAATTGCAGCAGCTCCCGCTGATATTTGGCCTGCTGCTGTGCACAATGATCCAGCAGGATCATCTCAAGCTCCAGAATCTGGCGCTTAGCTTCTAGTCTTGTGTCAACGAGGAACCTCTTTCGCTGCCCCTTCGAGCGATGGTCTGGGGAGTCACATGGGGAGGAGAGAGCAGCACCACAATTGATTCGTTAATGGATATTTGAGTATTTCCTGTATGATAATAGGTTTTCCCGTTTTTACTGGCAACAAAACAGGTGTTAAGATGTTAAAACACCAAACTGAAACCTTTTACAAGGAATCATGTCTGCATTAACCATGATGCTTGTGGTCAGAATGCAAACAAAAAACATACTCTGATAATATATGCATTGTCCTTGAAACTGATTGGTCCACACCAGGAACAGCTTTCTTTTGAGCCTCGTCTCAAACGGTGTTAGACCAGAGGACGCCAAAAGGCGTATTTCCTGTATGTTATTTTGGTAAAGAAACTTGGCACCATTGACAGGAATCTAACTTAACTTGAGACCGATGTAACAATGATAACACTGTAGGGAGGTCTGGAGGTTGACTCATGTGCCGGAGACACCTCCTCCTCCAAATAACTTCATTAGGATTATGGGCTGGTTGGGGAGGCCATATTAAGTTTGCGAGGTCTGGAAACTCCAGGCCAAACATAGAAAAACTTCCGTTATCTCAGAAAAAGTAAGATGGATTTATGGGCAAGCTGTGGAGGTCTGGCTAAATTTAAAAGATGTCCATTGTTTCACAAGAGAGAACATGAATTGGATAAGAAATACACTATTAATTCTTATACACTGGTCCATTCATACAATTAGTATATTAGTGGGCTACGTTAGAAAAGATAAAGGGAGGAGAAGAGGAGGGTGCCCAAAGGGGCCAGAGAGCCAGGGGCAACCCTAATGTTTATGTTGGCTGGATAGCATGTGCTCCCGTGCATGTGAGGTTGCTCTCAACAGAAGTCATTCCTTGCATGAGAATGGCTGAAACGCTGAGTAACCACTCAGAGGTATAGTGGTTAAGCAGTGGAGACGGTATAGTGGTAAAACAGTGGAGATTTTAAAAGCAAAGTTTAAGATTTGCATTTGTCACTTTATATTGAGCCGATACATATGGCAAGTGAAATTAAGAAGACTTAAAGTGAGTTTTACAGAAAGAGAGGATACATGTGTGTCTCTTGGAGAAGGAAAGGCATTGCTCAAAACTGTGCTGCAAGGTCACGTGCCATGAATCACATGAGTTTAGAAAAAACGTGACTGTAAACCAACAAGCCTGTGAATAATTATCATGGTGAAGACACCTCTATACGTTGGATACTGAAGGAAATCCATCGTGCTACACATCGTCAAAGCCCGACAACACCTGACATTCGAGAAAGAAGTACAATTGCATCGTTCTACACATCGTCAATACCCCACCACATCTGGAAAGTCACCAGCTGCATCAAGCACCTGACTGTTGTATTGTTCGAAAGACACTGTGTGTAACGACTTTACATCTGCCGGCACTGCGGGTTTCTAAACGCCTGCCATGTCACCTTCTCAACACTAGCGTCTGAGACCGTCTGATACAGACTGAAAGCTTATTTCCTTTGTTGCACTGTTTGTCTTTTCATGAATGTCATATTGTGCACTGGGTTATGCCTTATTAACCTAAATTCTGAATTTAGCTATTCATGTATTTCTATTACAGTATCACATATTCTTTGGACCAAGTGTCAATTGCCTATTTGATGACTGGTACTCTGATTCTTTTTTTTACAAATCAGGGACTTGTTTTAATTAAAATGTGTCTGTGTGTGTGGTTGAACGGTGTAACAAATCCATGCGTTACATGTGTAGTGTTGCAGCGCCGACCTGGTCAAGGCCTATGATACAATCAGTAGGCCAGGGCTCTGGATTGTTACTCGTATTTCCGGAGTCCCTAACCCTCTGCTCACAATCATTAAGGACCTTCACGATGGTGGGCAGGCCCGGATAAAGTTGCGTGCCCAGGAGTCAGAGCAATTTCCTGTTTACAGTGGGGTGCGACAGGGATCTACTCTGGCTGACACATTATTTAGCACCATCTTCGACCACATAGTTCGAGAAGTTTTTTTTTATGGCTGTACCGGTGGATTTTTTAATATTTGCTACAGATACAATGGGAGGCTGATTGATGCCTGGGTGAGGTCAAGGGATGGCTCCCTACTGGTCAACCATGTTATGTACACTGATCATTTGGAAGTTGATGCTCACACTGAAAAATAGTTGGAGGTTCTGCTGCTAAGCCTGGAGCGTGTGACAAAGAGGTGGTGCCTTACCATCAGCCCCACCAAAACTAAGCACCCGCCTGAGTATTTTGTGTAATTTAATACTCCGCCCCCTCAACTACTCTTGAGTGATGGGGTAATTGTAGAGAGAAGTTTACGTACCTGGATAGTGTGCTTATGCAAAAATTCTGGTTTGGCAGCAGAGGTCTCACTCCGAATCGGTCAAGTGGCATATTTTCATCAGCTTCGTAACACTTTGGGGTATCTACCTGGTCTGTCACTCAACACAAAACGCTGGGTCTTCTTGGCCAATGATAGAATAAATGAAAAATCTGAACCAGCTTTACACTTTCAGACTGGCCTGCCTACGATCCACCCTGGGTTTAACTAGGCTGGAATGTGTGAACAGCTCACAGTGAGCTCCACTGGTGGGCAGGGCTGCATTGCCTGGGTCATGTAGCCTGCTTGCTCAGCCACCGCATCCCCAAGCAGCCTCTGTTTTTCCAGATAGAGGGGGCTAAATGGGCGTGGCACGGCCTGGAGAAGAGATGGACTGATGCAGTACACGAGGATACGGAACTAAGTGGACTTGCCAAAGACTGGTACCACTGGTGTCAAGATCTGCCTCTATGGAGGAAGCTCGTGAAGGATGCTTATGGGAAGTTGGTGGCAGTTGCCCTCAAGCAAAAAAGGAGGGTGAGAGGAGCGACGCTCACAACAACAGACGGTGCACTGGATGACTAAAACGCAGCAAGTTGGCACAGTAGGATGCAAAGGTGGTGCGTCTGCCAGTCATCTCAGTCAGTCAACCCATCGCACTGGGGTCTGTCCCCTGATCTCCTGTCGGCAAGCCTTCGACACTTCAAGTGGCCTCGGAGTGCACCAGGCCTGGCACAAGCGCCATGGTGACGTCTCCGTCACTTAGTGGCGAATGAGGGCTGTTGTTGTTATCTGAGTCGGTTAGGGGCCTCCCCTAGGTCCACTCAGCCTCAAATAAGTATCTGATACGGTGTGTAAACATCGCCACTTGGGAGACAAAGACGGACAAGTGTGGTGCTGGCAACCCACCCCTCGTGTGCGGTGCCGGCCGTCATAGGTGCTCACTAACAGCACTTGCTCCTACAGTGTTTCAAGGCTATACACAAGATTTCTGTCTTTGTTTGTGTCTATGTGCAGTGTCTGTATGAGTGGTTGGGAGCAGTTGTGTCTGTGGGGATCGACCTGAGTTCGATTCCCATTCACAACCATCAGTGACTAATAAATAAAACCGGTCGTGTGCGTCCCCTACATCTACTCAAACTTAAAATAGTACCTCGTGCAACGTATAAGCATCAAATGTGGGGAGACAAAGGCATCCGGATGCGGTGCTGACCACCCACCCCATCATAGGTGCTAACTCGCTAACAGCACTTGACTCAATAGTCTGTTAAGGCTATACGGGGATCTGTCTTTGTATACAGGTGCATGTGTCTGTGTGTATGTCTGTGTGTGGAATTACAGTACTCACTTCCCGTCGGCTTGCTCATCTCTCCACCCTGCAACAAAATCACAGCAGCGCGCGTGAGACTCTAATCATATCACAGCTTACAACCACCACCACCATCATCATTACCGTCCTCATCATTAAACATTTCGAACAGACACACATTCACATATAGATGTTCTCTCAGATTAATGTTATCCTGATACAGCGCGCGTGTGGATGTACTCACGGAAGATATCGCCTTGAAGGCAGAACGAGAAGTCACGGATGGTCACGTTTTGTCAATAGATTTCGTTAACTGTGTTAATGAAGTGTTCAACCTCACGGATGTTTGTCAATGAGGTTTACCAAGTAATTTAACCGCGTTATCGATGTTCACTGACGACGTTGTCGAAGTGTGCTCCCGAATGCGATCTTTAAGCACACAGAGCGCGCGTCCACCTCCGTCTGTAACGATCGACCGTTGCTAAGGAAGTGACGTCACTTGTTAAGGTAACGAACCCCGGAAACCACGTGGTCCACTGTATCCTCCAGGCCTGATTAGTTACACGACTGTCAAATTTTTACTTTAAACTTTCGTAACTTGCAGGAATTCATATTTTTGGTTATTTCGGTAAAGTCACATAGATAGAAAATAACATTTTAAGTGAAGGCAAAAAACCCACGACGTTTCGATGGCAACACAAGCGGTCTTCATCACGTGTTGCGATCGAAACGTCGTGGGTTTTTTGTTTTTATTTTAATTTATTTTTATTTTATTGTTATTATTTTCTATCTACGTGACTTTACCTGAAAGAACCAAGACTATAGTAACGATTGTAACCTGGTCGCCACGGATGAAGAGGCCGAGCGGGCTCGGTTCAACTGTTGCCAGGTACCTCCACCACTCAGCTCGCAGCAAACACACAGTGTCCACTATGTAAAAATCAGGCTAAACTAAACCTTTCTAGAAGTTACTAAAATAATGCTATAAAAACAATGCAACAGTGATCATAAGAAATGTGATTGAAAGTTAACAATAGCGACATATATAACATATATTACTAAACCTAGCATCCTTCGCTAGCTGCTTGAGTCAATCCATAATAGCAGGAGTAACAATTATGTATGTTGATTAACTGCGAATAACCCAATCAATAACAGATATCCATTGTAATTTACATCAATACATTACCCCCCCCCCCCGTCTTCGTATCGGATCTGCTTACAAGCGACGACGTCACATTTATCCCCCGTCTACGTCTATTAAAGACCGAAACAGGGGAAGGATTTCACCACAACTCTGGCTGTCACCTGACGAGGCGGGTTGTTGTTGTAGTTACAGGCGAAACGTCACGGTACTTGAATTGTAAATGTTGTGGGTTTACTCTCCAACACACCGATGTGCTGAAACAGTCACTAATTGGCATGTTTTGTTTACGTGACAAACTTGACTAAGATTTACGCGATCTAACCCAAACAAACAAAAACACCCTCTAATAAGTAAATATTTGTATTAATTCCACGAATGGACCTTGGCCTGGGACTGTGCGGATTGAGAAGTTATGGATGCAGCTTCTGTTTGTCCTGCCATCAGAATGACCAACAAATAAAAAAATAATACACACGGATTGGTGACTACAGTACTAGACCCCCAGTGCTTTTATATTTAAAAGTGTATGTGCTTTGTGGTTGCTTTATTGCGCATGTTGTTCATAGTGTGTAACACTTGTTTGAACGCAGGTGATGGGGTTGTCCATGTTGGGTGTCATTACAGGCAAAAACAAGCAGCAGTACGAAGACCAGGACGCCGTGGCCGACCATGAGGACGGAAATTGGCCTCGCCCGGTCACAACGTACGACAGCAGTACAGGTTTCCCTCCACACATGCACACACCTACGAGTTTCCCACTACAGAGACGAAGATCCCCCATATAGCCTTAACAGACTGTTGTGGCAAGTGCTGTTCGCAAGCACCAATGAAGGTCGGCATGGTATACCAGGGGGTAGGTGGCCAACACCACACCCGGCCGCCTTTGTCTCCCAAGTGGTGACGTATACACACACCGCTCCAGGTATTCATTTGAGATTGAATCGACCCAGGACCAGTTCAGATAAATAATCGTTATTGGTGTTGGCCATGAGCGGGACTCCAACTCGCATGTTTGCGGGGTTCGGAGCGTAGCGTACTATCACTGCGTCACTGCTACCCTCACATAACGCACACAGAAACAACACACAGGGACCCACACGCACGGACACACAGGGGCCTGCTCAACATTGAAATGTGCAGCCCTTGTGTGGCGGCCTGCATTGAATTGGGCGTTCATCTCGTCACCCATACAAAAGGTCTCGACACAATCAATGGCAGTCCCCCTTGCCCTGCCTGGCACGCACATCGGGCCAGTCACCCCACGCACAGCGCACACAATGTGCGCGTCGCGTATGCCAAATCAAGAGTTGTCCCCGAGTGTCCGACAAATTGGACCGACTATCCCGGGTCCCGCGCTTCGGGGGAGGCCCCACGTGTAGACATCAGTGTCACATGTAATGCTTCCGGTTTAGTTTGAAGGCATCGGGGGGGGGGCCCACGCACCCCCTATGGACGGCCCTGGTCAAAGCACACGGCAGCGCGGAGCACGCGCGTCACGCGCATGGGCCACGTGCGTCACGGGTACGTGACATCTACAAGGCAAGCACCTGCATCGCGTGGTCATCACTTGTAAGGCATGCCCTTTGTGCATGGGACGTGCGTAGTGTGTGCAACACGTGGCACATGTATGTCACACATGCACATCGCAATGTGATGTCATGTGTACGTGGACATTTGAATCGCATGTAGCTGTCTGGTGGGCAGGACGGATCTACGCGTGGGCAAGTAAGGGGGTGGCTGAGTAAGACTGATACGGAGACACGTCAAGCCACACACTCACCACACACTCACCGGCACACTCACACACACCACATTCACCGCACACTCACTTACCGGCACACTCGCACACTGGCACTCACTGCACACTCACACACCGCACTCACCACGCACTCACTTACTGGCACACTGGCTGCACACTCACACACCGCTCTCACCACGCACTCACTTACCGGCACACTGACTGCACATTGACACACACTCACCGCACATTCACCGCACACTCACCACGCACTCACTTACCGGCACACTGACTCACTTTCACACACACCGAACACTCACCACGCACTCACTTACCGGCACTCTGACTGCACATTCACCCACACTCACCGCACACTCACCGCACGCTCACCACGCACTCACTTACCGGCACTCTGACTGCACATTCACACACCCTCACTGCACACTCACCACGCACTCACTTACCGGCACACTGACTGCACTTTCACACACACCGCACTCACACCGCATTCACACACACTCACACACCGCACTCATTCACTCACACACACTCACTCACACACACTCACACACATTTACACACACTCACCGCACACTCACACACACTCACTTACACACACCGCACACACTCACACTCACCGGCACACTCGTGTGCAAGCACACTAGTGAGCTTCCACAAAATGTTCTGCACATTAGTGAGGCCACACACCAAAGAGCACACACCAGCAGGTTTACACATCAGTGAGCTTACACACTAGTGTGCACACACACAGTCGTAAGCTTACAGATTAGATAGCTTACACACCAGCTCACCAGTGAGGTGAGCTACACACTGGTGAGTTAACACACCCACCTGTTTGCGTGCGCAAAGCTCTTAACCCTAAAACTAATATATCCCAAATGTCATGGCTAAAGTTATTTTACATACGCACGTGCATACACACGCACGTGCATACACGCATGCGCATATGAAGGCATGCATGCACACATACGTGTACACAAACACACATGCACGCACATGTTTAAACATATACAATTCCATGGCGTTGGACTTGAGACTCCCAGAAGTGGAATCAGGACTCCTGAGTGTGCGATATAGCTTAGTGGGCCTTACTTGGTAAAATTGAAATAATTAATTTAGTTTCAGGATGTAGGGTTCTGAAGATATTTCATCTTTCAGTCCTTTCTGACCGTTTGAGTGTGGGTGAGTGAGTGACAACTACTTATGCATTTTTTTTATTACAAATACAAGCATTTCCAGCTATTGACATGAAATGTATTAACTCTGGAAGATGATGGTGATACAGGTGGTGGGTAGCGGTAGTGTAGCGTTTAGCACGCTGCGCTATGAACCCGGCGACCCGAGTTAAATTCTCGCTCATGCCCAACGCAGGTAACGACTCTCTGAACCGGTCATGGGCCTCCCCTAGGTCGACTCAGCCTCAAATGAGTACCTGGTGTGGTGTAAACATCACTACTGGGGAGACAAAGGCGGCCGGGCGTGGTGTTGGCCACCCACCCCTCTTGTGCCATGCTGGCCTTCACAGGTACTCGCTAACAGCACTTGCCCCAACAGTCTATTCGGGCTATAAGGGGGTCTTTGCTTTGGTGGTGATGATACAGATGGTGATTGATTATACAGATGGTTGGGATGATGATAATGATACATTTGGTGATGATGGTGGTGATGATGGGACTGTAAGAGTGGTCCTTGAAGATATTTACTGTGTAATATTAAGACACACTAATATAAAATGTAATCATTAAAGCACAATATATAACATTTGTAATTTCTGTTGAAAGCATGTGCTTATAATGGTCACATGTATTTGTACGTGGTTGTGCATGAATGCACGTGTTTTTTATTTTCTGTATTAGGTGCTTGACGACAGCACTTGGCCCAACATTCTATATTGGTTGTACAGCAAATCTTTGTGTTTTGATTTGCGAATGTTCCATTCACGAAATTTAGTGAAAACGAAATTGACAAATTAAGGATACTTTTCGACTTACGAAATAGAATTTCAGCGGAAACAATATATCACATGGCACGCGCCATGAGATCATCAAGCAAGAAGCTGTCATCCATCCACGACAGTGTCACGGTATCCCCATAGTGCAAAAGTAACGCCTCGTCACCTCTCCAGTCACTCCAACATGCAGATCTTTTGGTGAGTTCCTTGAATATGTTAATTATTTTTGTCTTAAATTGATTGTTATTCAACCGTTATAATATTTGTTCTTAATTATTTTTTGTATTGTGAAATATTGGTGTATATTTTGGGTTTAGGAGCATAGCAGAAATGACTGTCTGAAACACATCGCAAGTTTTTCGTATTCAATTAATGGGAAAGGCCATTCCGATTTACGATATTTTGTTTTGCGTGTGTTTTCAGAAGAACGCATTCCTTTCGTAAATAGAGGCATACATGTACAGGAATCCATTGCCAACCACGAATTTACCAACCACGAGATTTTAGTAAACACGGATTGACTACTGGACACCTGTTTACTAACCACGAGCATCTCGCTTTGAGTATTCGCGAGTTGCGCCGAGTCGTGAAATCAAAACAACACGATGTACCTTATGGGGGGGGGTTCTTGTATTTGTTCTTGTATTTGTACGAGCTGTTGTTTGTTTATGTTACCGATGTTTACGGGGAGCGTTAGTGCAGCGGGTTAGCGAGGTGTACTATGAAGCCATAAATCCTGGTATAATTCCTGCTCATGGCCAACACCAGTGGCAATTATCTGAACCATTCCTGGACCAACCCTCGGCCCCAAATGAGTACTTGGTGCATTGTGAAAACATCAGCACTGGCAGAGACAAACCCCATATGCTGTGCTGGCCTGCATAAGTGATCATAACGGCACTTACCCAACAGTCTGTTACATGGGGGGATCTTAGTCTTGGCGTGTATGTGAGAGTTTGTGGACTTTGCATGTTCTTCCCCTGTTGTGCACGCGTTTTCTCAGGGTTCCTAGCTTTCAAAAAAGAACAACCAATTCTAACAGTGAGATTTTACTTGCAAATTACTTAAACAGGGATTACACACCGTGGCAACATCGCCCCCTTCTGTGAAAGCTGGACAGGACCCTCCTGCAAAAGAGTGAGACTTCCCTGAATAAACAAATGTAGCACGGTAATCTTTGAAATAATAAAATAAACTATTCACCCCTAGAGTGGACAAGGTAGCGAGGGTGATTCTAGCAAGCGAGTGAGCTGTACTCGGACGGAACGGACGACGGCTCCCAGCCGACCTCTTCGCCTTTGTGGATCTTGTCATCGTTGGAGGCCGGTCTCAGCTCTGCGAGGATCGCCTCAAACGTGGGGCGCTCTAACGGCGGGTGGCTCCAGCAGTGGTGCATCACCTTGCGGCTGTGGGGCGAGGGGAGGGTGCGGTGAGGGTGCGAGGAAGGCGAATCGCGCACAAGCTCGGACTGTGCTTTCACCTCTTCCAGTGCGCGTTCGTTCTCAGAATGGTTGAATGAGTGCCGATGATGTTAATGACGTCACAGAGGGGGATGAAGGGGGTCAGGTGGCGAGGGGGGTGAGGGGGGGGTGAGTAGGGAGAGGGTCATGAAGGCATAAAATATCTACAGTATAGATTCACACAGCGGCGTCTAAATGCCACTGCATCTCCATACGTAGTGCAGAAACACTGGTCATCTTTATCTTGTAGAGAGAGAAGCAGTCTGTGGGTCTCTACAATGAGGGAAAAAGTATTTGATCCCCTGCTGATTTTGTACGTTTGCCCACTGACAAAGAAATGATCAGTCTATCATTTTAATGGTAGGTTTATTTGAACAGTGAGAGACAGAATAACAACAAAATCCAGAAAAACGCATGTCAAAAATGTTATAAATTGAGTTGCATTTTAATCAGGGAAATAAGTATTTGACCCCTCTGCAAAACATGACTTAGTACTTGGTGGCAAAACCCTTGTTGGCAATCACAGAGGTCAGACGTTTCTTGTAGTTGGCCACCAGGTTTGCACACATCTCAGGAGGGATTTTGTCCCACTCCTCTTTGCAGATCTTCTCCAAGTCATTAAGGTTTCGAGGCTGACGTTTGGCAACGCGAACCTTCAGCTCCCTCCACAGATTTTCTATGGGATTAAGGTCTGGAGACTGGCTAGGCCACTCCAGGACCTTAATGTGTTTCTTCTTGAGCCACTCCTTTGTTGCCTTGGCCGTGTGTTTTTGGTTATTGTCATGCTGGAATACCCATCCACGACCCATTTTCAATGCCCTGGCTGAGGGAAGGAGGTTGTCACCCAAGATTTGATGGTACATGGCCCCGTCCATCGTCCCTTTGATGCGGTGAAGTTGTCCTGTCCCCTTAGCAGAAAAACACCCCCAAAGCATAATGTTTCCACCTCCATGCTTGACGGTGGGAATTGTGTTCTTGGGGTCATAGGCAGCATTCCTCCTCCTCCAAACACAGCGAGTTGAGTTGATGCCATAGAGCTCCATTTTGGTCTCATCTGACCACAACACTTTCACCCAATTGTCCTCTGAATCATGCAGATGTTCATTGGCAGGGAAAAAAGTATTTGATCCCCTGCTGATTTTGTACGTTTGCCCACTGACAAAGAAATTATGAGTTTATATTTTTAATGGTAGGTTTATTTGAACAGTGACAGACAGAATAACAACAACAAAAAATCCAAAAAAATGCATGTCAAAAATGTTATAAATTGATTAGCATTTTAATGAGGGAAATAAGTATTTGACCCCCTCTCAATCAGAAAGATTTCTGGCTCCCAGGTGTCTTTTATACAGGTAATGAGCCGAGGTTAGGAGCACACTCTTGAAGGGAGTGCTCCTAATCTCAGCTTGTTACCTGTATAAAAGACACCTGTCCACAGAAGCAATCAATCAATCAGATTCCAAACTCTCCACCATGGCCAAGACCAAAGAGCTCTCCAAGGATGTCGGACAAGATTGTAGACCTACACAAGGCTGGAATGGGCTACAAGACCATTGCCAAGCAGCTTGGTGAGAAGGTGACAACAGTTGGTGCGATTATTCGCAAATGGAAGAAACACAAAAGAACTGTCAATCTCTCTTGGCCTGGGGCTCCATGCAAGATCTCACCTCGTGGAGTTGCAATGATCATGAGAACGGTGAGGAATCAGCCCAGAACTACACGGGAGGATCTTGTCAATGATCTCAAGGCAGCTGGGACCATAGTCACCAAGAAAACAATTGAGATTAGGAGCACTCCCTTTAAGAGTGTGCTCCTAATCTCAGCTCGTTACCTGTATCAAAGACATCTGGGAGCCAGAAATCTTTCTGATTGAGAGGGGGTCAAATACTTATTTCCCTCATTAAAATGCAAATCAATTTAATAACATTTTTGACATGCGTTTTTCTGGATTTTTTTGTTGTTATTCTGTCTCTCACTGTTCAAATAAACCTACCATTCAAATTATAGACTGATCATTTCTTTGTCAGTGGGCAAACGTACAAAATCAGCAGGGGATCGAATACTTTTTTCCCTCACTGTATGTGAGGAGTCTGTGGGTCGCAACAGCACGTACGGCTGGAAGTAGGACATTCCAGACTAAGAGGGTTCATAATGGCCTTGTCAACGAGACTGAACGAGCCAGCACAACTCACTGCCAATAACACATCACGTAATTCACCCTTAAGCAATTGTTCAATCAATTAATTGAATCACTACAATTAAAATCAAAGAATATCCCAGAACAAACACTTCGCACTCTCCTCCGTCAGCCACCTGCATCCACAATAGAAACGCATCAGTCCAGCAGTGGATAAAACCTGGTGTGGGAGGTATGGGGGGGGCGGCTTACACTTGCGGTGGACAGCAGGGGGGTGGCTGCATGCAGTAGCCATCGCAGATCAAGCGGTAGAACTTGTCATCGACTGCCATGCGCCAGGGTAAGGGGCCTCTCCTACACCCACACACATCACACACCGAGCGGCACACACGTCACACCAAGGAGCACGCACATCACACACCGAGCAGGTTGCACAGGGCTCCTTTATCAAGACAAACGTGGAGCAGATTACAACTACAACTCTACGCCTGTCACAATGCCCCCCTCTCCCCCCCCCCCCCAGTTTATGGGGGGGCGCGGGCCTCACTCCCCCCTTCGCGTCAGCCCCTACTAATAAATGGTCCGGTTGCATTGTGAATGCACCACTCGAATGACGTGCAGTCCCGTGGCGCACTGTAACGGGCTCGTGATTTACTCACTAAAATTCAACGTAAAAAAATAAAAACGATCCCAAGACATTTAAAATAAAGTATGGCCATCGTGTGTCAGCATCACAGGCGAAAATTGGCATGTAAAAATAAACTTCACTGCAACTCACTCAATTGGGATTGCTCGCAGCAAACAGCACTTGACCTGCTTACAGGTTAGGTGCTGAATAACCGTGTGTCACACAGAGAACAGTTGCCACTGAGGGTGCCCTTTTCAAATGCTTGAGATGTGATTATCGCGTGTAAATGTGCACACTAAAATAACGAAAAAATTATAAGCGAACTATTATCGTTTCAGGTGGCAGGGTGGTGCAGCGGTGATCTTTGACCCTTGCAACAAGAAGGGCCTTGGTTAATTATCCGACTGGCACTTTGCGGAGTTTTCTATGTTCTCCCCTTTGTTCTCTATGGGTTATCCAGTTTGCTCACATAGCTAGAAAACACACAATCACAATGTAACTGGGTATTGGCCAAGCATCCCAATGCTAAAGTTACCTGGAAATTACTTCATTGGGATGACACTCGGCAGCAGAGCCGGATGATGGCATTGCTGGGGCCCTATGCCATTGTTAAGCTTAAGAGGCCCCTTCTATGAATGCCTGTATATTTTTGTCAGCAGAATGAAAATAACTGCTTTGGAGAGTCTTTTTTTCTCACCGATCTTATTTTTTTTAAACAATTATGTTAAAACTCGAAACATCGTGTCCATTTCTTGTTTCGTATTTAGAGACCCCCCCCCTCTCTTAATGCGAGGCCCTAAGCTGTAAGTGTAGCCGGTGTGAGCTCGCCTGTGATGAATCACACGTATAATTGTGCACTCTTATTTTCTATGGGTGGCCAGGAGAATTTATTATTATTTAAGTGAATGCAATGGTGATCAGGGGATTGGATCCAGAGCCCCACGTACACAGAGTACAAGGGAACGCCCACAATACAGATTTGAGCTGACCTCCGGATTGAGAAATTGACTGGCGGTGTTGTGACGTACAGGGTGTTTCTGATCGCTATTGCGACCGTCCTGTCCCGACGGGAGGAGAGAGGACAGGGTGGACCGGCTGCATGAGCTTACTCTCCGGCACTGCACAGCACAACATCGCCTCCCTACTGCAAAAATACTCGGCAGGACCCTCCTGAAAATAAAAAGTCTTCGGAATCAGTGAGGCCTGTCCTTGGGAGGACAGGCGTAGTCTTGGTCGTCACAAGCGAACATTTATTTCTCCACATTAATTTGTATCCCCGGGTTACCATCAGGGCTGGGCGCTGCAAGCTTAGCTTCTGAGATCTGATGAGACTGGTAGCCGTTTTGTAAAAGGTAATTTCGGCATCTGGAGCCCAAGCATGCAACAACTCTATGCAACTTCTTGGTTCTTTTGGTAAAGTCACGTAGAATGGAAATAAAATAATAAAAATAAAACATAATAAAAAATTAAATTCTCACGACGTTTCGGCCACAACACAAGTAGCCTTCTTCAGGTGAAGGAACAGAACTCTAGGATGACAGTGCTTCAATAACTGCTGCTAAGATTCGCAGCGTCTTTTAAGCTAGGTGGGAGAGGTAAAGCGCCTTGACAAAGGAGTTTACATATCAAACAGGATAATTTAGCATTGAAATAGCTGTGTTAAAGTGTTGGATCAGCAGGGTGTTAAAGTCAGAAATTAGCATGTAACTGGGAGATTAGCATGATGTTAATGTGAGCGATTAGCATGCGACTGGTCACGGAAATAGCTATGTTAAGTCAAAGTTTCCATCTCAACAGAGGCATTTAGTATATGGACGCTAAAGGACTGCAACTACCCAACTATTATACAATTAACCGATGTGAAAAAAACTAAGTATAAACAACATCAATATAATAAATGTACTCAATATGTTCTTCAATACGTTGAGCTATAAACATAAAGTAACTGAGTATACACTACACTATATAATGAATACCATATAGTAAACTAATTAATAAAACTAAAATATAAACTACATCAATGTTATCAATAAACTCTATATACTCTCCAATCAGCTGAGCTACTAACAATAAGTCATTATACATTACAATGCCCTATGGCGAAAAAATGGGTGGCGGTTTTTTCCTTCTTTCCAACGTTAGCACCACGGAGAGCGACGAGCCTCGTTCAGACGGACGAGTCCATCCATGCTCGGAACGGAGGAGGGGGGAGAAACAGCCACGATGTGCTGCTCTGTCCTGTGTTGCGTTACAACCATGCCATAAACTTGACTACTATACATTGTAACGTTATACCTTCCAATATAAACTACATTGTATAATATCGTATACGCAGCCCAATGTAAGCTCTAACATTATGCATTATATTGATATGTCTTCAACTAAACTTTTTCCTACATTACACTACTATACACCGTAATATACACTACCATAGACAAACCCACCCTTGAATTACACAATGCGTTACTTTACACTACCCTATACTTTAGACTGTAAAATGTTAGACTTGTAATATTACACTATGTATTATTCTACCAACCCTACTGTATACCACACTGCTGTATATTCACAATACAATTACGATACTATATATTGCCTTATGAATTATGTTAAACATTACAATGTTATACTATTTATTATATAACATGCTATAAACCATACCATTGACCGTCGTGTGAAGAGGCAGTGCCAGCGAATGGACTGCAGTCTGAATGTCACCATAAAATACAATCAATTAAAAACTGAAATTGTTTATAACGTCTTTCCAATGAAATTTTGATTTAAAGCTTTCGTGACTGCAGTAATTCATATGCTTAGTTATTTCGGTAAAGTCACGTTGAAGGGAAACAACAAAATAATAAAATATATATAAAACAATAAAAATTCTCACGACGTTTTGACCATAACACAAACCAATTCCTCGACCACATCAATTCCATACACCCAGCCATCAGATTCACCATGGAGGTCGAAAAAGACGGCAAGCTACCCTTTTTGGATGTCCTAATTAAAAGGAGACCTGATGGTTCAATGAGCCACTCTGTTGACAGGAAAGCTACGCATACGAATGCTTACTTAAAACCGGATTCCCACCACCATTCATGCCAGAAGAACTCCCTCATCAAGACTCTATACCATAGAGCCCAATGCATTTCCGACCAGGAACACATTGCCAGTGAACTTAAGCACGTACACCAAGCTCTCAAGGCTAATGGTTACTCCGACTACACAATCCGCAAAGCCATCACTCCAGCCATGAAGAAGGATCCTCTTGAGGAGCCATTCAAAACCATCACCTTACCCTACATTGCGGGGGTCACAAAAAAGATCTCCAAAATCCTGAATAAACACAAGATCCAGGTCCGATTCAACACAGTACATAAAATCCGTGATCTGGTTCTGTCTGTAAAAGATGTGGTTCCAGACATACAGTACCCGGGCGTCTACAAACTAAGTTGCCTCTGTGGTAGCAGTTACATTGGAGAAACCAAACGACATATCTGGGACCGCATCCGTGAACATAAAGCAGACTTGAAACACGGTAGGACGAGCACCTCAGCCGTGGCAGATCACTTATAATTCAGTGGGCTCACATGACATTGACTTCTCCAAGACGGACGTTCTCTGCAAGCCATCCGGCTACCATGAGAGATTCGTTCATGAGGCCATCCACATATACAAACACAGAAACAATTTCAACCGAGAAGATGGATTCTGGCTTAGTAACCATTGGAAAGACGTTATAAACCATTTTGGTACTTAATTGATTGTATTTTATGGTGACTTTCAGATCGCAGTCCATTCGCTGCCACTGCCTCTTAATACCTTTCACACGACGGTCAATGGTATGGTTTATAGCAGGGGTGTCCAAACTTTTTTTCCCGAGGGCCACATACAGAAAAATATACGAAGGATTGGGCCACTCACTAGACGTGAGGTATACTGCCTCACTTCTCATGCACTAATATTGTAAAAATCAATCAAATGCAGGTAAATTACGTTTGATTATTGAACATGTTTGAAGAAAAAAAACCTCCATCATAGCTCTTCATTAGTAGATATTAATTTTATTTTTTACAAAAAGGTTGGCAGGTAATTCTCTCAGTGACAGCCTCAGATTGGTTCTTAGGGTGCTGATCCCCCTTCATTGTCCATATGAAGGGAGAGACAAGAAGACAAATAGGGGATGTGGATATTTCAACCTTATTACACAAATAAATTATTGGGCTTGTTAACACATCAACTAACGTTTGTTAAAACAATTGTCATCAACTTTAATTGACTGAATTTATGAAGTAATTGGGCTTATTAACAAATGAAAACGGTGTGTATATTTTTAACTCACCTGTAATGGGAATAATGTTACGCTCAGTGGGAACAGTGATGCTGCACTTTGGTCTGAAGGATAGCTGGCAGGTCAGGAGTAAGTTTGGTGGTTGAGATGCGAAGGACGTCACGGAGATGGCTGTCGGTCGTTCTGGTTCTCAGCCTGCTTTTGTTCAGCGTTAACAGAGAGAATGTCTGCTCACTTATGTATGTTGAGCCGAACAGACTCATCATTCGTTTTGCATGGCGTCTCGTCGGAGGAAACTTGGCCTTTTCCAAACTCCGGTAGAAGTCAGGTAGGGAGAGAAGCTGATGCTGATTCTTCAGAGAATCATCACACTGAATTTCGATCAGTTCTAATTGCAGACTCTCCTCCACTTCTTTTGCATCCATTGAAAACGGAGCCGCAAACAGTGTGATTTCCTTCTCAATGACAGAAAAATCTTGGAAGCGCTGACTGAATTCTGTCATGAGAGATGTGATCACAGACACATATTCTCCAATTTTTGCAGAGAGCTTTGCATTTGGAAATGCGCATTGATTTCGGTCAGCGTGGGGAAGTGCGCTACATTGAAGTTGCGCAGTTGTGACTCGAAGAGACGGAGCTTCGCACGGAATGCTTTCATGTGCACATACAGCTGTGGTACCAGCTGCTCTTTGCCTTGTAGTCTCGTGAGATCAACTAAAAAAGCCAGGCCTGCCAACCATAAAGGGTCACTGATCTCATGGAGAGGTCTGCCCTTTTCTTTCAAAAACTTGTCGATATTTGATCTCAGGGAATAACACCACTGCAGCACGGAGCCGCGACTGAGCCAGCGCACTTGAGAATGGTAGAGTAGGTCCCCGTATTCAGCATCGACATCAGAGAGGAACGCTTGCAATTCTCTGTGGTAAAGCCCTCGGGCCATAATTTTTTGACATTTTTCACAACTGTGTTCATCACATCGCCAAGCTGGATTATCTTGGCACAGAGGGCTTCTTGGTAGATGATACAGTGCATTTTAACAGTCTCACCTCCGCTCTCCTGCACCTTGGCACTCACCATAGAAGCCATTCCTTTGCGCTCGCCTGTCATTGCTGGAGCCCCATCCATTGTAATTCCACACAGCTTGTCCCATTTAAGTCCAGCCTGGTTAATTGAATCTGACACAGCTTCAAAACATATCCTTCCCAGTTGTTGTCCCCTTTAGACTCCGAAGATCAAGCAGTTCCTCCGTAATGCAAAAATTCTCATCAACTCCCCGCAAAAAAATTAACAGCCGTGCAGTGTCCGTGGCATCTGTGCTCTCATCACATGCAATCGAGTAAAAATCGAAAGCACAAGCTTTATCTGACACTTGCTGTTTTAAGTTAGCCGACAAGTCTTCAATTCGCCGCACAACCTTATTTCTGGACATACTAACATCGTTAAAATCCTGCATTTTCTCCAGGCACATTCCCACGACTTTAGTGAGGCACTGTTTGATGAAGTCACCGTCTGAGAAAGGTTTCCCGTGTAGGGCAATGAGTTGAGCTACTTCATTGCTG
The DNA here is from genome assembly GCF_048934315.1 of Petromyzon marinus. Classification (NCBI taxonomy): domain Eukaryota; kingdom Metazoa; phylum Chordata; class Hyperoartia; order Petromyzontiformes; family Petromyzontidae; genus Petromyzon; species Petromyzon marinus. Next base: position 2,297,156 of record NC_133721.1, read on the forward strand.
GCTATTGTTGCATTTTCTTGAGCTTTGTTAGCACGGAAAAAAAAACCCTGCTGCTGCGTTAGCAGGCTAGCTTGCCATTTGCTTTACCTTCTCTCTCCGCTCGGCGCCAGTGTAGGACGTGAAGGTCTGATGTTTCGTTTCATAATGCCGTCGTACATTGTACTCTTTCATCACGGCAACACTCTCATTACAAATCAAACAAACACACTTCCCCTTGGTTTCTATGAAAAAACATTCATTTTTCCACCGAGTCTGAAATTTTCTGCACTCGCTTGCAATCTTGCGTCTCTTCGGTTCCGGCATTTCTGGTGACCCTGAGCAAATGTTTTCTTCGATTGCTTGCTTTGTGGAGACGCTGCCTTGTTCAAGACAATAGCGCCATCTAGTGTTTAAATTAAGAAATGCAATACAGTGGGCCATAGTCCATTATATTTTTAAACTTTGATACGGGCCCATTAAAAATGGATGGCGGGCCGCAGTTGGCCCGCGGGCCGTAGTTTGGACACCCCTGGTTTATAGCATGTTATATAATAATAAATAGTATAACATTGTAATGTTTAACATAATTCATAAGGCAATATATAGTATTGTAATTTTATAGTGAATATACAGCTGTGTGGTATACAGTAGGGTTGGTAGAATAATACATAGTGTAATATTACAAGTCTAATATTTTACAGTCTAAAGTATAGGGTAGTCTAAAGTAACGCATTGTGTAATTCAAGGGTGGGTTTGTCTATGGTAGTGTATATTACGGTGTATAGTTGTGTAATGTAGGAAAAAGTTTATTTGGAGACATATCAATATAATGCATAATGTTAGAGCTTACATTGGGCTGTGTATACGGTATTATACAATGTAGTTTAGATTGGAAGGTATAACATTACAATGTATAGTAGTCTAGTTTATGGCATGGTTGTAATGCAACACAGGACAGAGCAGCACATCGTGGCTGTTTCTCCCCCCTCCTCCGTTCCGAGCATGGATGGACTCGTCCGTCTGAACGAGGCTCGTCGCTCTCCGTGGTGCTAACGTTGGAAAGAAGGAAAAAACCGCCATCCATTTTTTTCGCCATATGGCATTGTAATGTATAACGACTTATTGTTAATAGCTCAGCTGATGGAGAGTATATAGAGTTTATTGATAACATTGATGTAGTTTGTATTTTAGTTTTTAGTAGTTTACTATATGGTATTCATTAGATAGTGTAGTGTATTCCCAGTTACTTTTTGTTTATAGCTCAATTTATTGAAGAATATATTGAGTACATTTATTATATTGATGAAGTTTCTACTTAGTTTTTTTTTCACATCGGTTTATTGTATGATAGTTGGGTAGTTGCAGTCCTTTAGCGTCCATATACTAAATGCCTCTGTTGAGATGGAAACTTTGACTTTAACATAGCTATTTCCGTGACCAGTCACATGCTAATCCCTCACATTAACATCATGCTAATCTCCCAGTTACATGCTAATTTCTGACTTTAACACCCAGTTGATCCAACACTTTAACGCAGCTATTTAAATGCTAAATTATCCTGTTTGATATGTAAACTCCTTTGTCAAGGCACTTTACCTCTCCCACCTAGTTTAAACGACACTGCGAATCTTAGCAGCAGTCATTGAAGTGCTGTCGTCCCGACAGTTCTGTTCCTTCACCTGAAGAAGGCTACTTATGTTGTGGCCGAAACGTCGTGAAAATTTTATTTTTTATTACGTTTTTTTTTCCATTCTACGTTACTTTACCGAAAGAACCAAGAAGATGAATCCCTGCAGTCACGAAAGCTTTAAATCTGAACTTTACGCAATTAAAAATCATAGTGTAAGATAAGACTACAATCGTTGTCTGCTGTGAGGATCTTCTGTACTCAGGGCCCCGAATGTTTGTGGCAAGTGAAAGTTTGTCTCAGCAAAATATAAGATTTCTCACAGTAGCATACCGTATGACCACACGTCGCTCTGCACCTTGTAGAGCCCATGGAACATGCTTTCTGAAGACATCCACTTTACAGGCAGAGGCACCTAATGGACATGACCGCATGGCCACAAGCACAACAACAATACGTTCAGTAAATTCAGTTCAGGCCGATGCATCGCGATTCGTCATACGTTTTTTGCGTCAGGCCATATTCATCTGGCCAAATTAGCGTCATCTAGCCCTCCACTACCCTGAAGGGTTAAATGTGTAGTGACATCACGGGATGGCACTGTGTAGTGCCGGGCCTAGAGAGGCACGGCGTGCGGTGTATTGACATCGCGGATACCACTCTGGTGTGGGTGTAGTACCGGCCCTAGAGGGGCTCGGTCAGCGCTGATTGATCCCGCTGGATGGCATCACGCTTGGCGTGCAGTGCCAACCCAACAGGATAGGGTGTGGGAGTGCCGACCGTAGGAAACGGGTTACTAAATGCCATGGCACTCTGGTTGACCCGAGAGGACACGTGACCGGTTAAGTCTACAAAGGGGCCCCAAGTGGGGGCTAGGGGTGGTCACGTGGTCGGGGTCCAGATCCTGCTGCTCGATGATTCTAGAAGGTGGTCGTGGCCAAGGGCGGAGCCAGCCACGCCACAGAGAATATAAGCTGGGTCCCCCAGAGGGACCGGCGTTGTTGTTCATCCTGAAGAAACCTTTGTCTACGTCTACGTTCTACCGAGTCTCCAACACATGGACTGGGACCCGAGCTGTGGTCCCGTTCTGTCGTAGCTAGTCATGTTGTAATTAGTGTAGTTAGCCTGGTGGTCACCACCACAGGTTGTTATTCTGGGCCAGTTACCCCGTGTACCACATGGGGGGGGAGGAGGAAGGAGATTTGTGAAATTGCCCCATATTTTGAACTGTCGGCAGAGCAGGGAGATTGAATCCAATTGCCGACCTCTGGATTGCAAGTCCAGGGTGGGAGAGCCATTGAACCACCGTGTGTGGCAGCACCCCCACTCTTTTTTTCTTAGGGGCTGTGCAAAATAAAATAAAAACATTGAGTACAATTAAAGTGATGGGCCTTCTATCCCGATGATGGTGATGACATTGGCGATACTGATAATGATGCTGATGATGCTAAGTAAGGTGAAGGACTCACATTGCCCTTCACCATGTAGTTGGGGTCAGTCTGGACGTCCCGTGCCAGCCCAAAGTCGCAAATCTTTGCGATGTGTCCATGCGTTACCAGCAATTTCCTCGCAGCCAGGTCGCGGTGGATGCACTAAAAAAAAGAAAAAAATTCCCTGTGTGGCCTTCAACAAACTTGGGGCAACTTCTGTGAAGGTCGGCCACGGTACACGACGGGGTGGGTGCCCAGCAACACGCCCGGCCGCCTTTGTCTCCCCAGTGTAGATGTTTACACACCGCACCAGGTACTCATTTGAGACTGAGTCCACCTGGGGAGGCCCAAGACCGGTTCAGATAATTGTCACTGATGTTGGCTGTGAGCGGGAATCGAACTCTGGCCGTTGGGTTCGTAGCACAGTGAACTAACCACTGAGCGACCACTCGCTACCCAGACAGCCATATTAAGGGCAACAAAGACGTGCACCACAGACACAGTCAAATACAAAGACACAGTTAAACACGCACAGTCACAGAGACACAGTTAAACATACTCTTTGGTTCTTTCGGTAAAGTAACATAGGTATAAAATAAAACAAATCACGACGTTTCGGGCGCTAAACCCTGTTTGTTTGGTATGCTTCTCTCTCTGTGTCCCCTGTTGTATCTGTGTTAGTTCCCCCCTACTTGTGTGTCTGTATATACATCTGGGGTTATGTGTTTCCTCTCGTAAATTTAGCTCTTCTGTACCTAATGATGGCTGCTTGTGTTGCAACCGAAACGTCGTACGCTATTATGTTATTTTATTATTTCTTATTTATACGTGACTTTACCGAAAAAAACAAAGAGTAATTCCTGCAGTCACAAAAGCTTCGAATCAAGTCTGAACCACCTCTACGGGGAGGTATGAGGTTTGTGTCTTTGTGTTGTCTCTGCTTGTGTATCTGCCTTTGTGTCTTGGCTTGGATTTGTGTCTCTGTGCTGTCTCTGCCTGTGTGTGGGCCTTGGTGTTTCCGAGTGTGTGCTGCTGCACCCCCTTTGCTCCATGCATACCTCATGCTAAATTGCCCCATTGTCTCTCAGCCTTACCTTCTCTGCCTATTTAAGGCGACTTCACTGTGTGCGTGTCTGTGCTGGTTCACTCTACTTGGATGTCTATGTGTGTGTGCGCGGTCTGTATTTTAAATTTCATACTTAACTTGCAATTTAGCAATCTTTGAAATAGCGTAATCAACCAGACTATGCGTTAATTGTGTTTTGACCGACCGTCTGTGTTGCTTTATATGGTTTCCAAATTTTGTTAAACCCTGTTTGTTTGGTATGCTTCTCTCTCTGTGTCCCCTGTTGTATCTGTGTTAGTTCCCCCCTACTTGTGTGTATGTATATACATCTGGGTTTATGTGTTTCCTCTCTCTCGTAAATTTAGCTCTTCTGTACCTGATGATGGCTGCTTGTGTTGCAATCGAAACGTCGTACGCTATTATGTTATTTTATTATTTCTTATTTATACGTGACTTTACCGAAAAAAAAACAAAGAGTAATTCCTGCAGTCACGAAAGCTTTGAATCAAGTCTGTAGTGCCTCTTGTTAAACAGTGCTTCAGTTAAACAGGAAAATTAATAAATCCAGCAGGCATGACTTGAAAAGTAACAAAATTACATTTTGGGTGGCACTCTAAATCGTCCGGTAAATCGTGTCGCCAATTATAATTTCTGCGTTTATCTGCGCGTGTCTGTGTACCCCCAGTGGAGGAATACGTGCGCAGCTTGCTGGACAACCCTGAGTTGATTGACCGTCTGGCACTGGCCTCGGAGCAGGTGAGACTCCGTATGCGTGCATCAGCTCTGCCCCCCCCTCATATTTATGGTGCGGGCCTGTACCCTTGTCCGACCCCTCACTTCCGCGTTGCATCCAGCTGCCTCACTGAAGAAAGGGACACTTGCCTTGCGCTGAGTACGACGTTTCGCTGGTTGTAATCGCCAGGGAAACGATATACTCGATTTGTAAGTGTTGTGGGTTTACTCTCCAATACACTGGCGTGCTGCAGTAGTAACTAATTGACACGTTTTGTTTTACGTAACAAACCTTACTAATTGTCTGTGCCGGGTTAACTACGCACATTTACGCGCTCTTACCCAAAAAACCTTTATTATGGATAATATTGGTCGCAAAAGAACACGTGTTAAACAGCTCCCGTTAAGAACGTCTCATCCTCACCATCAATGGTCAATCAATCAAATAAATCCTAGATTTATAACGTGGCATATTTACCAAAAAGCAGAGACGGAAGGGTGAAACTCTAGAGGTAGCTCTTTGATATCCGCTTTTGTGGAACGTTCTCTAACACGGATGGCCGTACTGCTCTGAGATAAATCAGACTGGATCCTTCGTCTCGTTACGTGATGGCGGTTGCAAAATTGTTGTTGACGCGTGCATGTGCCGTGCGTGTGCTGTGTACGTGTGCAGGATGTGGTGGAGTCCCGGGTAATCTTCCCCGAACATCTCCCGCTGTCCCAGCTGCAGCAAGGTGTGCGCTCCGGCTGGTTTGTCCAGGGAACCTTCCTTGCGAGTCGTGAGAATTACCTGGAGGGGACTCTGAGGGTGCGAGGGGACGGTGACAGTGATAAAGAGGTACACGTTTCACAAGCCTGCGTCTGGAAGGAACAATGCTGTCCGATCGTATCTGTGTGAGTTTTAAAAACAAATTTATAATTAAGCAGTGGCATAGCGTTCTTGGCATGAGCAGTAGCTCTTAACCTTTACTGCAAGGCTGCAGTAAAGGTTAAGAGCTACTGGGCTAAAATATTTGTATTTTGAACGTCTTTTGCACCCTACGTAGGTGTCATAGCCTGGCTCCTGCCCCCCCGGCCTGTGAGTCTTGGTGCAGTTGCACTGCCTGCACACTCGATAGCTACGCCACCACAACTACAGTATATACGTTAATTGTGACTACTTTAATAATAGGGTTTTTCCCTTTTTTTTCTGGCAACAAAACTGAAACCTTTTACAAGGAATCATGTGTGCATTAACCACAATACTTGTGGTCAAAATGCAAACAAAAACACACTATGATAATATATGCATTGTCCTTGAGACTGATTGGTTCACACCAGGGACGGCTTTCTTTTGAGCCTCGACCCAATTGGTGCGAGACCAGAGGACGCCAAAAGGCGTACGCATATATTGCAAATATTATCAGTGTGTTTTTGTTTGCATTTTGACCACAAGTATTGTGGTTAATGCACACCTGATTCCTTGTAAGAGGTTTCAGTTTTGTTGCCAGAAAAAAGGGGAAAAACCCTATTATATTTTGGTACTGGCAAAGGAGGTCTAATGATGGTTGTGACTACTTTGTTAACAAAATGAATGGTCTATTTCCACCTCCAAAATGTAACGTTAAATAACAATTAGGTACATTGGCCCTTTGTTGGAAAAAAAAAACCCAGTCTAGAAATTGCCCTACTTGAACATATGTTACTGAAAAACATTGGTTTCAGAAGATTCATGGGCTCATAGTCCTACATTTTAAATTGTTTATTCGTGGTATTAAAACTCTTGTACAGTAAAACCTTGGATTGCGAGCATAATTCGTTCCGGAAACGTGTTTGTAATCCAAAGCACTCGTATATCAAAGCACTCGTATATCAGTTGTGATCACGTGACGCTCGGCAGTACAAAGCTGCTCGTATTGCAAGACCCTCGCTCGTTTATCAAATTAATATTTATTAAAAATTTTGCTTGTCTTGTAAAACACTCGCAGACCAAGTTACTCGCAATCCAAGGTTTTACTGTATATGCTGCTCTCTAACAGCACTTGGCCCAGCGGTCTGTTAAGACTATACGGGGGATCTTTTTTGTCTGCGTGCAGGTGTTGATCCAGGGCCTGCAGCATTTAAACCGTGCGATGCACGACGACATCGTGTGCGTGGAGATGTTCCCCGAGGAGCGCTGGGTTGCCCCCTCCTCGCTGGTCCTGCACGATGAGGGCGTCGCAGGGGACGTTGCAGAAGAGAATGAAGAGGATGTGGTGAGTGGAGCGTCAACACTGCCGAACCAAAATCAAACCCAGACACCTGCAGTGTGCGTGTCTCTCTCCCCGTGGTCGCATGGATTTTTCTCCAGGTCCTCCGGCTTTTCCCTCCACAGTTACAATCTGACATGCACTTAGAGTATGTGGCTGCTATCAATTTCAAATGTGATAAGATACTTCACTGAACGATCATTTGTGGCCAGGTCACTTAAAAAGAGCTATAGAGCTCTCAGGGTCCTTACCTGGTAAAGTTATTTAGTTTATAGTTTTTAAATAGTTTTAATATAAATTTTGATTTAAAGCTTTCGTGACTGCAGTAATTCATATTCTTAGTTTTTTTTCGGTAAAGTCACGTTGAAGGGAAACAACAAAATAATAAAATATATAAAACAATAAAAAAATTCTCACGACGTTTCGACCATAACTCAAACGGTCGTCTTCAGGTGTGTTGGTTTGCATAAATTTATTTTTAAACGGCGCATTTATTTATTTATAAAAACGTTAGCGCCACGCGCAACGATTTGGCAGTTTATTTAGGACTAGCCCATCTATATTCTGAAAAGAGGAGGGGGGAGACAATTTTTTATAATGTATGCTGTCTGAAAGCCACTGTAAGCGTGAACAATCAATTAAGACCTGAAATGGTTTATCAAATCTTTCCAATGATTGCTAAGATAGAATCCATCTTCTCGGTTGAAATTGTCTCTGTGCTTGTATATGTGGATAGCCTCATGAACGAATCTCTCATGGAAGCCAGATGGCTTACAAAGAACCTCTGTCTTGGAAAAGTCAATGGCATGTGAGCCTACTGAATTAGAACAATGATCTGCCACGGCCGAGGTGTTGGTCCTACCGTGTTTAAGGTCTGCTTTGTGTTCACGAATGCGGTCCGAGACATGGCGTTTGGTTTCTCCAATGTAACTACTACCACAGAGGCAACTTAGTTTGTAGACACCAGGGTATTGTATGTCCGGAATCACATCTTTTACAGACGGAACCAGATCACGGATTTTATGTAATGTGTTGAAACGGACCTGGATTTTGTGTTTATTTAGGATTTTGGAGATCTTTTTTGTGACCCCCGCAATGTAGGGTAAAGTGATGGTTTTGAAAGGCTCCTCAAGAGGGTTCTTCTTCATGGTTTGAGTGATAGCTTTGCGGATTGTATAGTCGGAGTAACCATTAGCCCTAAGAGCTTGGTGTACGTGCTTGAGTTCACTGCTTATGTGTTCCTGGTCGGATATGCATTGGGCTCTATGATACAGAGTCTTGATGAGAGAATTCTTCTGTGATGGATGGTGGTGGGAATCCGGTTTCAGATAAGCATCCGTATGGGTAGCTTTCCTGTAGACAGAGTGGCTCATTGAACCATCAGGTCTCTTTTTAATTAGGACATCCAAAAAAGGTATCTTGCCATCTATTTCGACTTCCATGGTAAATCTGATGGCTGGGTGTATGAAATTGATGTGGTCGAAGAATTGGTCTAGAGCAAGCCGGCCATGTGGCCAGATGACAAAAGTGTCATCACGTACCTCTTCCATAAGGTTGGGCGCAGAGTGGCAGTCTGGATGGCGTCAGTCTCAAATTTCTCCATGAAAATGTTAGCTATAACTGGAGAAAGGGGGGAGCCCATTGGGGTGCCCTCAGTTTGTTTGTAGAAAGTTCCATTCCAAGTGAAGTATGTATTGGTTAAACAGTGTCTCACCAGGGGGGGTACCTCAGTGTTTAGTCCTTGATGAACCAAGTCTTCAATGATTGCAATGGTGTCAGGTACAGGAACCTTGGTGAATAAGGAAACTACATCAAAACTGATAAGCAGGTCGTCTGGGGACAGGGAAATACCCTTGATTGTCGATACCAGGTGAGTCGAATTTTGTACCACAGAGGTGGTCTTTCCAGTGAAAGGACGCAGGATTTCAGACAAAAAACGAGCTAGTTTGTAGGTGGGGGAGCCGATAGTAGAGACTATGGGACGAAGGGGTGTATCTACTTTATGTATTTTTGGTAAGCCGTATAATCTTGGTGGCCTGGCAGCAGAAGGTTTCAACGAAAACTGTTTAGATTGATCAATTAATGCGGTTGAATCAGAAATTATTTTGTTGGTTTGTGTGACGAGGCTGTTGGTGGGATCTCTTTTTATTTTTGTATAACTACCATCGTCGAGTAATTCTTAAATTTTGTTGTTGTATTCTATTTTATCCATGATGACAGTAGCATTGCCTTTGTCAGCTGAGAGGACTACAATATCATTCCTATTTTTTAATTTATATAATTCAAAACGCTCATCTTTGCTGAGGTTGCTAGCTGGCATCTTAGCGTTTTTGAGGGTTGCAGCGATTTCAGATCTTGCTACGTCTGCAGCGATGTGACCCAGGCCCCTGAGAGCAATGTCGCAGCCAGCCATCGGTGGCTGGCTGCGACACTCCCGCTACCCGAACGTACGACTGCACCGTGACGCCCCGGACGCCGTGACACCTCACCCGTCTGTCCCGTGGTCGGCAACGTCGGGCTCATCCTTCTGTCACTTGATGCGCGGCCACGCGGCTCTGTATGCAAGCCGTCGAACCCAAAACACGAACGGTGACACGGTGAATTGGAAGTCAGGGTGGATGAAGTGGCACCACTGTGATATTTTTTTGTTTGAAAGCATGGCAAACTCACCTGTGATTCAACCTAGGTTATTAAGGTGTTGTAAGTTGATAGTCTCAGCCCAGTCACCAATAACTGCACCAAAAACGATATTAAATTTGGTCGTGCACTTCGATTGTTTGATTTCCATCTCTGAGAAAACTACTGCGTTTGACTGCCATGTGATGAACATTACTTTGATTGGCAGAGTGGTTGGAAAAGCACTGCCCCCCTACAATTTGGACTGCATTTCACTTCAATGGATCTTAGAAGTAGCTCTGTTATGTCTGCTCCTGTGGGTCGTCCTTGACCACGAAGGGTTTGTATAGATTGCTTGTCTTGTGCGATACCATTAACACAATGAGAAACAAAATTGGTGAAAAGTTAAATATATTGTTAAGATGTATTCTTTGGGTTGTATCTTTGTTTAAACAGATGTCGGTTAATATTCTACATAATGTACGTTAGGTACAAGGTTGGCATTGTGGTTGTGCTTTTCATACCTATTTGCCACTGCACAACCGAGCGACACCATGGCTGGCACGGTTTAGTAGGCTGCAGGTTGTTTATCCACTGCAAAAGCGGATCCATGCCATGGACGGTCAATGCTTTGAACAAGGCTAGGCACGTGCAGATGACGCTGTGGTGCCACGTCCCCGCGGTGTACCGACTGCCGTCACACAACGTGTCGCTAGCCCCGCCCCTGGCCCTGCTCGGCCCCCGGATATATTTGGATGCCTTGTGGGGCCAGCATACTACGGTTTGGTTCTGGTTCGACACGGCAAAAAGCCAGTGGGTGACCACAGACACTTCGAGAGATCTGCACTGTCTGGGTTCCATTGTACCAGTGGAAAAGGGATACCGGTGACGATTGGCCACGTATGTGCATATGCATGTTGAACTTCTTCCGTACCATACGTAGACAACCGTGCTAATCGTCGGTGTGCTTGTGCAGGGCCATTTTGTGCGCTCTCTGGGCGAATGTGGGGATAAGGAGACGGAGACGGAGGTGCTGCTGCTGGAGCACGACGTGCCACACCAGCCCTTCAGCCAGGCCGTACTTGCATGCCTGCCCCCTCCCACGTTCAGCATCACAGCAGAGGTACGCATGAGACGTGTGACGATATGTCAATTCATCGATTGAGTTCAATTCTTACGCCTGCGGTGTGTTGGTGTGCTTGGTCGTGCATGTGAGAATCCTTTACTTCAATGTTCTTTATTACAAGGCCCACGGGCCACTGGTGGCCCCTGGGTGGCCTTTGGTGTGGCCCATGACGTGTGGCCCCCGACGTATAGGCCCCCGACAATAGACAAATGCGAAAACAGCCCCCATCATCATCATCATCGTGCTGTCAAACCTCAATAGTTTCAAGATGTTTGGCCTGCGTAGAATACCTTCTAGAGGGCCTCTCTGGAGCTCTCCCTCCAGTCGAGGTCCTTCCGCTGCACTGGCATGAACGAGAAGCCACGGGGCTCTACACCTTTACTGCAGACCGTATATAGAAAAGCCGTCGACCTGAAAGAAAGTCGATGGCTCGGACACATCATCGTAAGAAGAGAGGAAATTCACATCGGAGGAAGGAAGGCGACGGACTTATGGAAGCACCAGGGCGGAGACCCGAGAGGCAGGCCTCGAGAGATGCGGATCAAAGTGGTGAGCCAGGATGTGGAGGACTCTGCAGTAGCCGTGGAGATGGTCCAGTACAGAAATGAATGGAGCAAGGGGACTACAGACTTTTTCCTATAACGCTGTACTTGCGTTCCTGAAGAACACCGAATTGTGGAAAAATCGCATAATAAATAAGATAGGGTAAAGCACAGTCCGCGATAACACGTGAGATGCGTACGCAGGCTTAACAAAGACTTCGGGTACGTGAGTAGCATCTAGAAGCATCCAGAAGCATCCCACCTTGTGTGATGCTACACCGAGGCAACCGTACAACCGCTTATTCTGCCTCGCACAACGCAGTTCTGTTCACTCGATCGCCTTTTATCCAATTCGCATCCATGTTATGAAAAAAATGTGTTCCCTAATGCATTCATCGCATTATATCTAATTCACGATATGAAAACACGCGGAGTTATAGGAGAATGGACTGTACTTTCAAAATATTCAGTCGCCTATTGAGAAGCTAGAACGCCATTAGAATGAAGTTGGTTTACCCATGTATGGCTCACCCTGTGTTTTGTTTGTTGTAAGGCAGCGTTTTGTTGAACCTGGTGCTGTGTGTGTCCCGTACAAGGACCAGGCTGGCAGGGAGGACCTCCGTGTGTTGTCCATCTGCAGTGTGGATCCTCCAGGCTGCACAGACATCGACGATGCCCAACACTGCAAACCGCTCGACAATGGGAACGCCGAGGTATTCATTTGGTGGTGGTAATCGTGGTCACGGTCGGGGTAATTCGTGCCTATTCCTTTCATGGTTTTGTCAATGCTAGCGGAGGTGACAAGGGGAGTTTAATGACACAATGATAAGTGCACTGCACATTCATCCTGTCAAGCTGGTTTAGTTCCAGTCATGGCTAACACCGGTACAGAGTGATATCTAAAAAAACTGCCCAAGTTCTCCCCTTCACCACCTGCATTGACCATCGTAACAAAGCAAGGTCAAATGACAATCGCGACCCATTACGGCATGGAGAAGCCCTCATCCTGCAGTGGATTGACAAAGGGGTGGACAATATTCCTGTTTTTAAGTTTCCAAACATTGTTGCCTTAGTGCCCGTATTCTTGGTCTCTGCTCGGCTCAGGACTGACTTCAACATGGCTCGGTTCTGGCTTGATCTGCTCCGTTGCCTCCAAAGAAGCATGAGTGGCTCAGCTGTGCCTTGGCTCACGCTCAGCTCACAGAAATTCTGAGCGTGGCTGGGAGCATGCAGGGATATACGAGGAGGCACAAGGGACACAGAGGCTCAGGGCTGGAACCATGCTTAGAGGCAGCTCGGGTTTTAAGCATTGCTTTGATGTGGCTTATTGAGAATTAGAATCAGAATATTTATACTGGAGGAATCCGATGAGCTATAAAGCTATTTTTCACATGTCCAGTAGAGGCGGGTAAGAACGTTACAACAACAAACAGTACAAAACATAATAGTAGTGCAAAGTACAAGAAAGACAAACAAATAACCCAAACACAAACAAATACAACGAAACCATCCCCATCCTACCAGGCAAAGCCCACTGAGGTATTGATTTATTTTTGATTAGTGACCTGGCCACAAATGAATAGCTGAACAAAGTGGCCCATCATTTGGACATTTATAGCAGCCAAAATAATAGAAATAATCTCAATGCATGTTGCGCGAGAGCCAAGCCTGAGCCAAGCCATAGCTAAGACTCCACTGGCCTAAGTGTCCACGTCACTGGCCGAATGCCTGGTTCACAATGAATGCACCAGGTGGTAATGGGTGTGCATTTCATTTCACATTATTGTGCTTTGGTTGGAGTGGCTATGGTGGAGGTTATGCATGCATGTGTAGTGAGCAACTTCCGACAGACGTCTAGTAGAAGGCGTCTTATTTATTAAAAGCACACAGGGCGATACACTTCGTAACGCGGCTACACCTAGGCTGTACAAACACGCAGCCCATCTCCGTCCTGCGTAGCTACGCTGGTTGGTTGACGAGCGTAGCGGCGGAGACAGAGCTGCTCTTGCAGAAGAACCAGCCACGTGGTCGGAGACGAAGAGATGACGACGGTAGCGACGCAACCAGGACCCAGACCCCACGCTAACAGCCCCGAAGTTCTGATTCGGTGCTCTTTATATCTGCCTGGAGTGGCCAAGCTCCACCTCTGGCCACGCCCCCATTCTAGAACCTTCTAGGCCCTTCGGGATGGTTCCCGGAGCTTCTCGACTGACTCCGCCGTTGACCTTTACCCCAGATACGCCCCTTCATAATAAGGCATTATGTAATGCAGCTATAACCTTAATTACCCTTACAGGCCGGCAGGTATCACCCTGTCATTACACATCCATGCATGTGAGGGTGGTGACGGTGTATTAATGTGTGTTCTAGGTTGGGGTACACATCGCCGATGTGAGCTACTTTATCCGGCCGGGGAATGCCTTGGATGAGGAGGCATCTCTGCGTGGTACCACAGTTTACCTGTGTGAGAAGGTGAGATGTGGATTTCTTCTTGCCACAATATCAAGTGTTTTACAACCCGCCGATTTCATCCTTTCATTCTTAACTTTACGACATGATGTAAAATATTATGATGTAATGATCATCGCGGTACCAGTTTCCCCACAACTGTAATTGTAGTTGACATTTTCACCACATTTTTTTGTGTGCTTTTCAGTACTTACCGTATGAATAACAACAATGCTAAATATCTCTCATGATGTATTAAACGAGGTGATTTTTGTGGATTTCTTATCATATGATGTACCGTCACATCATGAGCGACAGGCTATCGGCGCAGTGTAACACTCGTGCCTTGCAGCAAGGAGACGCTGGGTTTGATTACTCAACTCTTGTGCCTTTTTGCTTGCTGTTTTGTTTGTTCTCCCCCCTGTTAGTGAATGGGTTTCCTCTGGATTAATCAGATTTCCTCTAAATAAAACCCATACAATCTTAACTGGCATTCGCGAAAACATCCCCTTGCTGAACAGTTACATGCAGGTGATTTAATCATGTGTGGGTTTGCTTGCAAAACACTCATTGAGTTGGTGCATATGTATTTGCCAGATTGTGTTTATTGATAGAGAAGTGGTTGCGTTTATGTGTTTTTGCACCTGCAGAGGATTGATATGGTGCCAGAGTTATTGAGCTCAAACCTGTGTTCCTTGAGATCCAACGTCGACCGGTGAGATGCACCAACAACTGTGAACTCGCGAGTGCGCACATTGCAACCCATACTCAGCAGCTAACGTGCGTTGTTGCCAGGTGCACATGTAATCCCATGATGCGTGGTACTGCAAAGCTTTTGCAGTCGAACAATGGTTGCTACGTATATATTCCAGTTGAGTAATTTGTAACAACCCAAACCGGTATTTGGCCAAACATCCCGCTGCTGAAAGAATGACTCGACTACCAAAAACTTGGAAAGACCCTCCTGAAAAAGAGTCTCGAGACTTTGCGAGGCTTTCCTGAGTGAACACCCTGCACCACTCCAATGTCGACGACTCCGCCACTCGACGGTGAATGGCGACGGTGCATGTGCTGTGCGCGTGCAGGCTGGCGTTCTCGTGCATATGGGAGATGACTCCAAAGGCTGAGATCGTGAGCACACGTTTTACCAAGAGCATCATCAATTCCAAGGTGATTCCCTCCCCCCCCCCACAGACGTTCAGTTTTTGTAAAACTCTCATTTGCTTTCACGTTTATTGTATCAGTGCCTTGCTATGTTAGTGCAGTTGAGGTTTCCGGATGGCTGAGAGGTCAGAGCGTTGAGCTTGCACCTCTGGGTTCACAAGTGGAGCGAGATGAACCGGGTTCACAAGTGGTAGTATGTATGTTGAACTTCTTTTGCACCGTATGTAGCCAACTGTGCTAATCGGAGGTGCGAGGTAGGACATGAAAGTAGTGAGTTGATGGTCTCTGTCCAGTCAACAATCACTGCACAAAACACAGAACATGCCAATTCGTCACGAGTACAGCACACCGGTGTGTTGTACCAGTGACGAATTGGCCACGTTCTGTTTATGTGACAACCCTTACTAGTCGGCTGTGTCGGGTGGTGGCGGGTTTAACGACACATTTATGTATTTACACAATCTAACCCAAAAAACCTGTATTATGGATGATATTGGTCACGAAAGCCTACGTGTTAAACTCACTGCACAAAAGACCACCAAATTACATTGCACTAAATTTGGTTAAATTCCAGCTTTGAGAATTCAAAAAATATAAATTTTACTGTCTTTGGGTGAGCGTAACCCTCAGTGGTCATCGGGCGCCACGTAGACATCTGTTGAGTTCTGGCTTGGGCTTGGATCAGGCGTGGGCATTGTGTAATTGCGAGGACCCCATGGTTCACCCGTGGTGTGTTCATCGTATCCCCGCAGGCGTCTCTAACGTACACAGAGGCTCAGCTAATGATGGACGACGCCGGGCGGAAGGACCCGGTCACCAGCAGCTTGCGTGGCCTCAACTCCCTGGCCAAGATCCTCAAGCAGAGGCGCATTCAAAACGGGTAACTCATTTTCAAGATCCTCATCCCCTCCACCGCCTCTGGAGCGCTGAGAAGTATTAATGGGTGCACCACATTTAGTCGATCGGCAGGTCGCCTGTGGCGCGGTAAAGTGTGGTTACTCCCGTGTCTTCTAAGACATCTGGCCAGCGTGGAAAAGTAGGCTAAAATACATTGAGAGGGACTGTAAAAGGGTGTATCTCTAGAGGGGCCCCCTCTTATGGGAGCCCCCTTCTTCCAGCAGTGGCTTGAGCAAGCAATTGCAAGGCTGCACCTGTAGCTTTTTTGACCCCATGATGCATGAGGCTTGGGTGAATACCATGCACAAACAAGTGTTACAGGATTCATTCTCTTTTTTTTTTTTCAGTAAAGTCACGTAGGTAAAACTATAAAATAAAATAACAACTAAATTAAATCACGACGTTTCGGGCGCAACACAAGCGTCCTTCTTCAGGTGGGACAACCACAGCCAGAAACAATTGCTGAAGTGGGCAAAAAAGGGCTGTTGTAACAAGAGGCTATATAGGTAAGAGAGTGGGGGGAGCAAGGGGGGAGACATAGAGAGGGGGGGTGTGGGATAGGGGAAGTGGGGTGCTGCTAGAGGGATTAAAGGGGCGAGCACGGCAAAATGCCGGGGGGGGGGGGGGGGGGAAGTGAGCAGGGCTGGGAGTGGGAGGCTGAAGAAGCTGGGGATGTGGAAATGAAGGCAACAATAAACAAGTTAAGGTTTTACCTGGTTAATAACATCCTTCTAGATTGGAGTGTTACAGGCTGCTGCGGGGCTACATTGTGGGCAATAGAGGACAATGCAGTGACATAAATTGTTTTACTCTACTTAATGCTCCCATGTCTGTGCTCCCCCACCTTTGCCAGCGCGTACTGACCACCACGGTTAAGTACGGTAAAACCACCCCACGACCCGCATGACATGGGGCGGCCCTCATCCAGCAGTGGATTGACTTAACAAGCTGTGAATGTTCAACTCAAATATCTGAGTTTGTGAAGTGTCTTATATTAAGATTCTGTGTTGTTTTGGCTGGACATGATAATCGCTCATGTCCCTTCTCCACCCGTAGGGCATTGACTCTGGCATCCCCTGAGGTCCGATTCCACATGGACAGCGAAACCCACGACCCGATCGACCTGCAGACCAAGGAACTCAAGTGAGTCTCGTCAACAAGACCACCTCCCATGACTGCAATCCGACTGTTGTGCAGATCTCTCTATCAGAATCAAAATATATATTTCTACTGGAAGAATACGATGAGCTATAAAGCTCTTTTTTCACAGATGTCCAGTTGGGGCAGGTCACAAAGTTACAACAACAAACAATACAAGCACACGTTAGGATTGCAAAGTATTGGAAAGGTAAACAAATAACTTAAACAAATATACAAATAAAACTAAACTATTTTTATCTTACCAAGTAAAACCCTGACCACAAATGATAGCTGAACAAAGTGGCTTATCACGTGGGAAATTTATTATCAGCAAAATAATCTAAGATAAAGATTCTTGACCCTTGTGGTTGATGTGTTGTGGTGGCAGAAACTGGTGCGTGTACACAGGGAGACCAACTCGATGGTGGAGGAGTTCATGTTGCTCGCCAACATCCCCGTGGCGGAGCGCATCGTAGACGAATTCCCCGGGTGTGCGCTGCTCCGACGCCACCCGGCGCCTCCGCCTTCCAACTACGACATCTTGGTGAAGGCGGCGAAATCAAAGGTAGAGTTAGAACCTCTTTTAACGAGCACCCTTGTTAACTAATCGCTTAACAACGGGCCTCCATAGAGCTCAATGTGTAGGCTTAACCGACCATTTCCCTGTTAACGACAGGCTGTTGTAGGTACAGTAAATATGAATTAATGCCATGTAGAAGGGAAACAATAAAATAATAAAAATATAAAACAATAAAATTCTCACGACGTTTCGACTGCAACACAAGCAATCATCATCAGGTGTGAAAACCACAACAAGAAAATTTGAAAAAAGTGGCAGTTATTTTTAACGTTAGCACCACGGAGAGAGATTTGACAGTTTGTTCAGATGGACGAGTCCATCTATGTACGGAAAAGAGGAGGGGGGAGACGAAAAATAATGGATGCGGTCTGAAAGCCACCTTAAACGTGATCAATCAATTAAGACCCAAAATGGTTTATCAAATCTCTCTCCGTGGTGCTAACGTTAAAATAACCTCCGCTTTTTCCAAATTTTCTTGTTGTGGCTTTCACACGTGATGATGATTGCTTGTGTTGCAGTCGAAACGTCGTGAGAATTTTATTGTTTTATATTTTTATTATTTTATTGTTTCCCTTCTACGTGAATTTACCGAAAGAACCAAGAATATGAATCCCTGCAGTCACGAAAGCTTTAAATCAAAATGAATTAATGCATTTATTAACAGTGTTTATTTTAATATGATGTGTTTATAATGTTAGTATCTTTATGTATTAATATCCATTGTTTAAATATTATAAAGTACGTTTTTTGGGTGAACAAGGGAAACTTTCGATGCTATCGGAACGAATTAAGCTTTTAACACATATTTTCTATACTCGCTTAATGACCAAATCCTTTAATGCTCGTGTTCGTGGAACCAATTACCGTCTTTAAGAGAGGTTCTACTGTCTCTAGATTGCTGTTAACCTTCCTTCAATATCATCCTCCTCGCAAGGAATTCAGAGGTCGCCGGGTGGCTCATATTTTTGTTTGAGGTCTTTTGGTTTAACCGGGTGAGAACTCAAGAGACCATAATAGTCTCATTTGCAAGGGTCACCTGGGTCACCCTATGACCCAGAGATTACAGCTGGGACCATGGCTTCAAAATCCAGCAGCCGCATTGAACATACTGTGTTATCAAGTGTAGGGAGTTGAAGGACTCGGCTCGTTTCCCAGCTACTCCACAGAAATAAGCAACAAAAAACCATCACGATAAATGTAGTACTGTATTTAATTTTAGATCAATTCCAGCACTGAAATGTTGAAATATCAGGTCGACTTATTGTGATGAACATTGTGCTCAAAATGGGTGGGAATGTGCTACCCCCTACTGTGAAGCAGAGGTGTCTTGAAACGATGTCAGTATTGGCCTGAGCGAGCAATTGCAGGGCTGCACCTTTTACCTTTATCTTGAGATGTAGCCGTATAGTTTCCACTCGCCCTTAGAGGCAGAACAACTCAAAAGGTGTGACGAACCACAGACAACGCTGGAAGGCAGCCAGGCACTGTGCCAGATGTAGATTAATCCACTTGCTGTACTGCCTTCTCCTGGCAAGCCAGGTTATGGAAACCTGAATGCCCACAGGAAGTGCGCTGAATAACGTTTTTTTTCCAATACACCACAACCCTTGCTGCTTCCCCAGCACTGAACTACAAGCCACGTGCGGGATAGTCACCTCACAAACGCCGGTGTGCCCGATTTTTTTGCGCAGAACATCGAGATCCAGGTGGACTCGGCTAAGGCGTTGGCCGAGTCCCTGGACCGGGCGGCGGTGCCGGGAGCGCCACCATACCTCAACACTCTGCTGCGCATCCTGGCCACGCGCTGCATGATGCAGGCCATCTACTTCTGCTCCGGCATGGAGCCCGACACCCACCACTACGGTCTCGCCACCGCCATCTACACCCACTTCACGTCGCCCATTCGATGGTGACGTGCTCTGGCGTCAGGCACACGCGTGAAATCGACCTTCGCGATTATTGAGGGGACTATGTTGTTGTCTTGGTGTGGTCTGGGACTGTGCTGCCTTTCCCAAGTTTAGGAATTTATTTATTAATTGATGTACTTATGCAATGTTAACATGTCATTATGGCACACCTCCGATTAGCACGATTGGCTACGTACGGTGCAAATGAAGTTCAACATACAACTTGTATATCTTTTTTCTATTATTTACTTTTAGTGATTTGTTTACCTTTCCTATTCTTAGCACTCCTATCATCTACCTACTGGACATCTGTCAAAAAGAGCTTTTATCGCGAATCGGATTTCTCCAAGATAAAGATTCAAATCTGACTTATTTTTCTAAAAGGTCCTATAAACGGGAAGTTTGGCTAATTCCTTAAATGGTTGTTTGGCTTGTGTTGGAGAAAAACTAGAGGATCCGGAGAACACCAACGCCTACAAGGAGGGTGACAGTGTTCCACGTGCAGAATCAAGAATCCATTGCCATGTTGCAGCGGTGGCCAAAAGTGAATTGCAATTCTGCCATGGATCGCTAACGATTTTGTTGTGGATCTTAAATAAGAACACAGATATGAGCAGGCAGCAATTTGCGCTACATCTGTTGACAAATAAAAAATCCTCAACAAAGAATTAAATTAATACATTAACAAAGATAATTTCCACCAGCAGATGGTGCTAGAACGTGGTATGTCCAGAGTACAGTATTCTATCACAGCGTTAAATCCATCTGAGTCATTGTTTGCGTAGCTTTCTGGTGGATCGTGAAACCCGCTGAGATCCACCAGAATGAATCGCGGTGCTTGGTGGATTAATACCGCTGCTCCGTTGGCATCTCGTGGCCATACCGCAGCCTGTATCTACTGTAAATTTAATCTTCATATTAAATAGAGGCTACAACAAATGTGAATATTGTTGTTGTTGTCTCCCTGTACCGTTACAGATACTCGGATGTGATTGTGCACCGGCTGCTGGCCGTGTGCGTGGGCGCCGACCCCACGTACCCGGCGCTCACCGACAAGCAGAAGCAGCAGCAGCTCTGCAACAACCTCAACTACCGCCACAAGATGGCGCAGTACGCCCAACGCTCGTCTGTAGCTTTCCACACGCAGGTGGGAGGCGGAAGTGTGGGCCACGTGGAGCTTGCACGGCGTGTGCTTAGGCACCTGATAATGCGTCCATTCGTCTCTTGAAAAGCATTTTTAAGGTCACGAAAGCAGGCATCGTATTGTGCGTGTAGTAAGAATCAATTGTTTTCTATTCGCACGCTTACGTGTGGTGGTGCCGTGGCTGTACTGGTTGGCTACACTTGACATTGCTTTTCAGCATTCTTCTGTGTTTGCTGAAAAACCTGGTCACTTGGCACATTTGCCCATGATGTGACAACTTTATTTGATTGGCTCTGTCAGGTGATGGAGGATTATAGTCAATACAATTGACATTGTACCTTCACGATTGAACTCAAAATAATCCCCATGACATGATGCCAATAGCACAACTGGAATAAATTAGCGGGGGGATGCAGAAAAATACGTTAAATTTTGTTAAATAATTATGGGCTTGGTAAGTGATGCGCGTGTGTCTGCTCTTGGCCACGTAGCGGTGATTAACGGCTGTTGTTGTTGTGGTTTCAGTTGTTCTTCAAGATCAAGGGAGTGGTGAGCGAAGAGGGCTTCGTGCTGTTTGCGCGCAAAAACGCCGTGGTGGTGCTCATTCCCAAGTACGGCTTGGAGGGGACGGTTTTCTTTGACTCCAAAGATCTCAAGCTCAACGTTACCTTCGACGAGGAGGTAGGGCATGTGTTCACTTAACCGGGAGGCATTGGCATTTCCTGAACGGCTGAATTCTGCATTTAAACCCAGGACTGGCTTAATGCACTGGGACCCAAGCCCCCTGACCATCTCTCTACGATTAGGTTTCTATCAGACACACAGACACTTGGTTTAAGGTGGAAGAACGCAGTGAGATACGAAGCTCCGTTTTTTTGCCATTTGGCAGTGTGGACTATTACAGAGGAAGTTACACTGGTGGATGCATTAGAGCCGGATGGCTCACAGGGCTATACCAAAATAAACTGAAACTGAATTAAATGATGTATATGCGTTTCAAATATAAAACGGTCACAATTAAATATGCTTTGGAAATAACTGCCATGACTGAGCCCGTATTGTCTCGGAGAGGACATCACATTAAAAATACAGTAAAATCCCTCAGATCCGGAAGAATTATAGAGAAAATCTAATGCTTTCTGTAAACAATGAGAAACTCGAAGGGCAGAAAAGTACTTGTAGAATAAAAACAAATGAGGGAAATAGTAGTTGATGCAAAAAGTGATCTCTAGATGGCAAAAAGCACATTTGTGACCAGTGGATCTGGTCCTTTCCAGCATGCCTTGTATGCCGCATTACATTGTCACTCTGCGTGGATAATGCACACAGCCTAATTTGGACCAGAAGCTCAAAAGGGTCAACATTTGCAGCCATATTTTAGGTATGTTCTTAACTGCAATTGTACACTCCATATAACCTACTCCTTAATGATGGCCAAATAAGGCTTTAAAATTCCTTGGCTGGCCCACACATCACGATCCATTGGTTGGTTTGGTCATTGCAGCCATCGGCTTCTCATGCCTGGTTTTCAGCTCGCGGTGAGGTGGCCCAAGCGGTATTGCATTCGCTGTGTGTTGTGGAGGTTTGCGTTTCAAACTCGGTGGCCACTCCGGTTAATACTGTGGTGTGTATTAAGCGTAAAATATTTACAGGCTATCCGCTTTAACAGTGGACGTTAAAAGATCCTGTAACGTAATTCGTGTGCCAGCATCATGGTCCAAGGTTGGCAAATTACATGCAAATTACTTATTTGGGGAGCACATATCAATCGTTCGCCTCCTTTTACAAAGACGTAGCAGTGACCTTGAATGCAAACGTTTTGAGAATCAGTGAGGCTTTTCTGAGTGACCCATGTAATAGTATGAATAATAACGTTGGGTTTACGTCAATCCGTGCTTGTGTGCAGGGCGCTTGGCAGAGAGCAGTCAGCGGTAGTGTAGCGGTTAGCGCTCTGCGCTACGATCCCGGCGACTTGGGTTCGATTCCTTCGCACGGTCAACACCAGTGATGATTATCTGAACCGGTCCTGGGCCTCCCCTAGGTTGACTCGGAACTCAATTGAATGCCTAGTGCGGTGTGTAAACATCGCCACTGGGGAGACAAAGGCGGCCGGGCATGGCGCCGGCGACCCACCCCCTTGTGTGCCGTGCCGGCCTTCATCTGTGCTACTCGCCAACAGCACTTGCCCCAACAGTCTGTTAAGGCTACATTGGAGATATGTCTTTGTGTTTTGTGTAGGGCCCCACGCTGTGCGTGGAGGGCATCGCGCTGAACATGTTCGACCGCGTGTGCGTGCGCGTGTCGCTGGATTCGTCCAACCTGCAGCACCAGCGGATCCGCATGCACCTCGTCCGCCCGGAGGTACTCACCGTGCGGCGCGACGCGCAACCTCGGAATGCCACCGATTTGTATTGTGACCATGCTGCTGTTGCTGCTTGCTGCGCCAGCAGTAGTGCACAAAAAACAAACGCTCGCCGCATCGGAACGTCAGCGGGCCGAAAATTAATGACACAAGCCACAGCATAGCGCTTGTTGCCATGCAACCCAAACTGTGGGACCGTATAGTAAACCCATAGAGACACAGAGATACATAGGAGATACAGAGAGACCCATTATCATTCCTAGAGATTCATAGAGACTCATACAGATACATAGCAGTGCATTAAAAACAAGCTACTGTACGATTGTGGCCTTGCAACCCAATCTATGGACCACATTTTACACCACTGTAGTCTGCGCTCCTTCAATGGAGGGGGTGGCAAGATGACACAAACTCTCTCCTGAGGCTCTCCCGTTGCTATCAGACCCATCCATTGGCATTTAGCCCCTGAACGTAATACCCTTATAACACAGGAATAAAATATAAACTCCGGTCTTGGATGGAAAAAATATATGTATAGCTAGCATTTTGAGCTGCAGTCTGTTGTCCTATACCTCCTGTAACTGGCAAATTGGATATAACGCGATGACGAATGTATGAAGGAACGCATTTTTTGTATAACGCGGATCCAAACTGGATATAACTCGGTTGAATGAATGGAACTACGTCGCGCGAGTAGGAATAAGCGGTCGTAACGGCTGCCTCGGCGTAGCATCACACAATGCGGGATGCTGCTGGATGCTTCTAGATGCTACCCACGTTCCTTAGTCTTTGTTCAGCCTGTGTTACGCATCTCACGCGTTATTGCGGACTGCGCTTTACCCCATATAATATATATTATTTATTATAACACGATTTTTCCAAAACGCGGTGTTCTTGAGGTACGCAACTACCGTATTATAGAACAGACTGTATATCCAAAGACTATGGGACACTATCCCTACCTATATCAGTTGTGACTGTCTGTGTGTTTAAATCCAGCTTGAAAACATCGTTATTAATTGGCTTTTCCTGGATTCTGATTGGTTATTACTGTGAGAGGAATCATTATGATTAGCTTTTATTGCATTTTGCATGCTGTGTAAAGTGTCAGTATCACTGTCATTATTGTTATTATCGGCTTTTACTTTATTTCTATTGGCTTGTATCTATACTTGAGTAGTTTTTTAATGTCCAGTGCTTTTTTGAGATATTTCGATATGCAAGGTGCTGTATAAAATAGAATTTTATTATGGCCCTAGTTCATTGCACAAGAAGGGCCATTATCTGAAACGTGACCTATTTAAATGATCGTTAGGGGCAGTTGTTGATGAATGCGAGTTCTCAAGATACCAAGCTAAGTCAGGGTGTGGGAGCCTTGGTAGATATCAGATTTCTTAACAAAACTCCATGAGTCTGTTCTGCATGGGTTTCCTCCGGGTTCTCTGGTTTCCTCCCATATCTAAAAATAAGCATGCGTTGAAACTGGTATTAAGGTAGTTTACGTATCGCCATGGGCGGCAGGGTGGCACATTGGTAAACCCTTGCGTCTTGCAGCAAGAAAACTGGGTTTGATTCCCAACTAGAGTGTGTTACTGTGTGGAGTTGTCATCTTCTCTCCCCCTGTTCCTCAAAAGTCTTCAGACTTGGCGAAGTTTTTCAGTGTAAATAAGTGTAATAATAACGTATCACTTGTGTTGGAAATACTCGCATGTGTGTGTGTGAGAGCATTGATGTAGTGGTTAGCACGCTGCGCTATGAACCCGGCAACCCAATTCCCACTCACCGCCAACACCAGTGAGGATTATCTGAACTGCTGTTTTGCCTACCCAAGGTCAACTCTTTCTTAAATGAGTACCTGGTGCAGTGTGTAAACATCAGCACTGGGGAGGGGTGTTGGCCACTTACCCCCTCGTGGGCCATGCACCTAACAGCAGCACAGTCTGGTAAAGGCTTATTTGGGTGACTATCTTTGTTGTACGTTTGTGCCATTTGTGTGTCCGCTGTCACAGATTCCAGGCTACAACCCTGCGGAGTCTACCCCATGGGGCTCGCCTTCTCCCCGGCCTAACAAACCCAGACAGCACTAGTGTATCGTGGATGCGGTGTCAACAAGATGTCGGAGGAGGTGCATGAGTGGGCACACACTCTGGGTTTTACATCTGCAGAGTTAATTAAGTGTACATTGTGCTCGCAAGCAGAGGTGAACAATTGAAAAAAAAGCAGTGGCGGTTATGAGAAATGCTACCCTGAAGTAACAGACGGTTTGCACTCTGAACTTGCAATCCAGAGGTCACCGGTTCTTCGTTCTCCTGTCGCAGCGGTTCAAATGGTAGCGCAATTTTTTTTTTAATTTAGAATTTTTACCTTGCCAACCAGTACAATCAGCCAATGAAGGTGTATACGCGTCAAGATGTATGAAAGGTTTAGGATATCTTATGCCCCACTTCTTTGCCAGCCAAGACACTGACCCCCTTGTGATGAGGTGATTTCACAAAAATATTGGTTACTGAATCGGTGGTGTTTATTGACTAACACAGCAGTGTCCAACCCACAAAGCACTGTGATCCATTCTGGTATATCTCAACATGTTCCGTGATCTACCAGCAATATATGACCAACAGTTACCCGGATGGATTTAACCGACTAATAGAACACTGTAGACATGCCAAGTGCTAGTGCGATCTATTGGTTTAAAATATATATTATTAATCCATTAATTCTTAGTCGGGGATTTTGTTTTGCCATCTGCTATAACAAGAATTGCTTTATATTAGAGGTGTTTATTCCTATTTGTCCCGAGATCCACAATCAAAATCTTTTGCGATCATCCACCCATGGATCGCGATTCACATATCGGCTACCACTGATCTAACAGTTGAAAACCAGTTTAACACGTAGGCTTTCGCGACCATTATCCATAACACGGGTTTTTTGGGTTAGATCGCGTAATAAATATTTAAATGTGTCGGTAAACCCGCCACCACCCGACACAGCCAATTCGAAAGGTTTGTCACATTAACAGAACGTGCCAATTCGTTACTAGTAACATCACACCGGTGTCTTGGAGAGCAAAGCCACAACATTTACAATTTGAGTACAATGTTTCACCAGTATTTACAACCAGCTTCATCAGGCGACAGGCAGATTCGTGGAGAATCCTCGTTCCTTAATGCGCATGCATAATGTGTGTTGATTAACATATAAATAACCCAATCGGCAATGGATACCCATAGTCATATGCATTCATTGATTCCCCTCCCAATTCGCGAAAGAAGTGCTCACAAGTGATGGCTGTCGCCTGATGAAGCTAGTTAGTGCTGGCGAAATGTTGTACTTAGATTGTAAATGGTGTGGCTTTGCTCTCCAACACACTGGTGGACTGTACTAGTAACGAATTAACATGTTCTGTTTACGTGACAAACCTTACTAATTGACTGTCGGGTGGTGGTGGGTTTAACAACACATTTATATATTTAAACGATCTAACCCATAAAACGTGTATTATAGTTGAAAACCTACAATTGTGCCAGGTTTGGCCTGTCGGAGTGGGCCATTAGGGTGGCCACTCGGAGGGCAAAGCTCTGGGGAATCCGAGCAAGAGCTTCGAAGTATGATTGTGCACGGTGACACCCGCAGGGGTCTCGTGATGGATGGCAAATGGAAGATTTTTTTATTGCGAGAGGATTCCCTGCAAGGGATGTTAGGTTACTTATTCTTGTGAGGATGCCATTTACTGTATGAAGGGGCATCGGTCAGCTGCTTATAACAGAGTATAAAATTCCCCGAGCTGTTGCTGTTTAAATCGTCGGTTTAACGGAGAATTTCACCTCAGGTTTTTTTACACAGCTGCCCCACCCCTCATCGGACGCTGTGCAATCACACAAGGAATGTTTTTGGAAAAAATGTCGGTGTCAGAAAATTTTAAGGTTTAATCGTTTACAAATGCGCATTTCGTCACAGCTTCTCTTGTCCTTTAGACGTGCAAAGATAATTTCTGATAAAATATTGACACGTTTTCAAATTGTTTCGTAAATGGTTGTAACTTTGCTCACGTATATACAGTACTTGGGCAATAATTCTGAGCTCCTGGAGTAGTGGTAAAGATTTAAGCGAGTTGATGTCTTTGCGACTTTGTTGAAATGTGTTTAACATTTTTTAGCTGAATCGTATATTTACAAGCATGTACACATGAGTTATACGCGTTTATATACAAAATTAAACCGATTTATTTTCCATGCATCTTCTGTTATTTTGGTTACTTTAAGTTACGTTTTCCACTGCTGGATGAAGATCTCGCCACGTGATGTTGGATGTCAGGTTTAGTTTGACCATACTTCACCATGCTGGTCGCTGTTGGATGATAATGTCCACTTGCAATGCACCACTGCGCAGTATTCACTCACCTTCGAATCGAGTCCTGCACCGCCGTTTCACATGCAAATTTGATTCTCAATCCCTGGGCCAACTTGCTCCTGATTAGCATGCGATTTGCCACATTTCGATCTCGGAGGTGATTAAATGCGCCGGCTTCCAGGCTTGTTGAGCCGCTCGGAGCCCAATTAACGAAAATTGTTGCCAAAGCAAAAGCGTGAGCTCGAATGTTTGTCCGTGTTATTTTCAAACCACCAGTCGAACGCCGGCCTCTGCCCACTCCGACCGTGCGGAGGCCCTGGCCGTCGGGGAGGCCCTCATGGTGCCTCACGGCAAACGTGGGGCCCGGGTGGGCGCGTCGACGGTTGATCGCGTACAGGCGGTGCAACTCCCACAAATGAAACATCACACCTTGCTGATCTCGTGACCAGGAGCATAAACGATCATCACGCAAACTCCGGTCATCCTCGCAGCAGCAGCTCTTGGCCATCGAACAAAGACGATCACCGCTTCCTTCCGATATTAGAAGCCACGAGCTATGAACGACTCGGAAGTTCGAGCAACCACAGCCGAGTGGGAAGGCAGCAGCAGCCCAGGCGGTGAGCCAGCTCCAAAATCCCCCAAGCACTGAAGTTCTCGATTTAGTACATTGAAAAACACGACGGTAAGTGAAACAACATAAATCGAAACCAATTTTGCCATTCACTTGAGGGGCCGTCCATAAATGACGTCACGCAATTTTTGACCTCTTGTCACTCGGCGTCACAAAAAGTCAGACCCCCCCCCCTCAAATATGACGTCGCAAAGCTCTGCCCCCCCCCCCAAACCATATTTCCATTTTTAAAATAAAACATGCCTCAACTTGTCATTGTAGTGCGTGGCGCTGCACTGATGTAGGAGTGTTATAACAATTAGTGTTATAACAATTCTATACTTAAAGTTGCGCATTTTGATGTGACGTCACATTTCTCAAACCCCCCCTCCCCCTCGTCACACATCGTCACAAATGTCTGACCCCCCCCCCCCCGAGGTGCATGACCGCATTACCGTGTTCATTCTGTGGTGAAGGGATGAGGAAAAGGAAGAGGGAAAAGCATCCAGCGTCGCCGCACGCAGGCAACGTGTATATCACAGTGGTAAAAATATAAAAATACACATATGTAGTGGGTTCCACGGAGACTGGAGACGTCTTTAGAGGCAACACGGTTTATTTGTAACTATGAACAGAACTCCCCTTAACTCCCACTATCTAGGGAGGTACAGCCTCCGGGCTAGCGTGCCCTCGCACTGATCAAACCTGGCTCTCAGCCCTCTGGCTATCTGTGCCCTAGGGGAGGCTAACTGACCCGACCCAGCCAAGGTACGGGTCCTGACCACTGGTCCGAGCTCGGCGCGGCCCTTACAAGGACGTCGGGCTCGAGGTCCCAGGGTCCTAGCTAGGGAGGCTACTCTGACCCGACCCAGCCAAGGTGCGGGTCCTGACCACTGGTTCGCGCTCGGCCCCGACCCTTATAAGGATGTCGGGTCCCAGGGTCCTAGCTAGGATGGTCTTCTGTTCTTCGTCTTCGGAGCACTGCCCCGAGCTGTCCCAGAGGTACCCCTTTAATACACCTCTCGGGGGCTCTCCGCCCCCGGTGCCGCCCCCTCTCTAGAACCTTCCAGGGGGCTCTGGAAGAACCCCCCAACCCCTCACCTGGGGCCTGGCTCTCTCTGTCCTTCCCCAGCTCAGGGTGGCACCCCCTATGGGCTTGTGCCCGCAACTGCAGGTAAGTATACCGACGGTATAGGATGTGCATTTATTACGCTACATCTATGCGAGAGAGGTTGTGGACAAGAGTCTGCTCTGCGGGAAGCAAGCATTGCCATACGAATGAGATGAGCTCGCGTTCGATGCGGGCAGTCTTGAGGACGACCGTCGACAGGCACGCGTGGAGGCACGCCGTGGTCACAGCGCAGCGCCAACTAGTGTAGGTGGTGATGGCCCAGTTGTAGAGAGGAATGCCGGAGCTTCGAGCAGATGTAGCCGAATGTAGGATAGAGCATCTTGAGGAGCGTTGCCCTCGACCCCCTCCGGGAGGCCGTATGGTTTACTTGGCACTCCCGTCCCTTAGAGTCCAGTCTGATGTAAGCCTCCTCAGGTTCCAGCAGCCTGGCTTCGTAGGTCTTCATTGCACCGCTCTGCTCGTCTAGCATAGTCTGAAGGGTCATATGTGGCTGCCTCCTGAATCTTCACCCTCCTGCAAACCTTACTCGACATCTCGTTGAGGACCCGAAGAAGGGCAGTATTCTCTTTGTTTTTTTTTTTACAAAAGGGCTTGTAAGAGCTCTCGTTCCTCCCACCAGGATCTCTGGTGTCAACTTGAACGGGGTGGGGGGGGGGAGACAAAGCTATGGCTTTTTTCCCAGGGGATCTGTCTTCCATGGAGCACAAAGATACAGGCGGAAGGTCCCCTTGGCCTAGCCATGAGGTCAGGCTCGAGTTGCTTACTGAGGACCCTACACCTAAGGAGGCTGTGGATCGCCCTAGGAAGCTCCAAAGTAAAAAAAAAGCTTTCCAAGGCCCCCTATAAAGTGCCTGAGGCCAGGTAGAAAAATAAGAAAACTATCAAACAGGAAAGCGAGTGGTTATGTTGGGTCGAAAAAGGTAATGTTCTAATGTAGGGGTTGGAGCGGTCATTGCTGCTTACTCGACCATGACGTCACTGCAACTCGTTTGATTAACACTTTAAAAGAAAAAATCACAACGCGCACTGAACATATTATTCCGAATCGGTTTTACCACCACTACCACCATGACACAGTGGCAAGGCTGGCACATCGCAGTGCAGCTGCTAGGCTGAATCATATGAATAAATATAATCAAATCTAGAAATATCCTGTATGTACCCAGGAGAGCCACATTGAGTCTCGAGACTCATTATTAGCTCCGTGCTGCATTAAGATGTTTGGACAATTTCAAGCATCAGGGTTCGGCACGTAGGAGGAAACCGGAGAAACGCGCAGATGTTGTGAAGCTGGCTTGGTGGTAGAAGTCAGTCCAGAACATTTGGCCCCACACCTATCACTGTAACGAATCAGTGTTCTACGGGAGCATTCTAAGCGAGGACTGATTGTATTAAAATCTACTTTGATCTACGAATCGTAATGTATCAATAATGTTAACGTGTAACATGCCCCATGTTTTTTCTTAATCTGGAAGGAGGGAACAACGGATGATCTGTGTGCTGATGATGTTGGTGATGATCTCGTAATGGCTGTTCACTTCAAGGAGTGGGAGAGTCTGATGGTGAACCTGGATCGTGCCAATAAGAGGAAGGGCCTTACCATTCGCCCTACCAAACAAATCAAAGCAGTACCTGCCTTGATATTTTGTATGTCTTCAAGGACTCCACCCCCTCAACTCCGCATGATAGGTAGTTGTGGAAAGAGTGGAGGTATTCCCATATCTGGGCAGTTGTTTATGACCAGCTCCGATTTCAGAGCGGAGGTCTTACTCTGAATTAGTTCAGTGGCATATCCTTTTTTTCAGCTGCTTAGTGCTGTATAAAAGTTACATGGCCTATCACTTCATACAAAGCTCTGGTTCTTTTCTGCCACACTTGTCCTCTCCCTCCCAGCTATAACCTCCCGAAAGCAACATTTGACCTTTGTTTTGGCGTGACAAACACCAGTGAAAGCAAAACACCGAAAGTGTAATGACTACACGTAATGCAAGAATCTCAGTTGTATTTCTCAACGGGTATTGAATATGAAGTCCCAGGAGTGGTGAAGGTGCATCAACCTGCAGACCCACAGGTGGCAGCGGTGGATTGGCCTGCAGACGTTGGGGTGGTGGTGGATTGGCCTGCAGACCTTGGGGTGGTGGTGGATTGGCCTGCAGACGCTGGGGTGGCGGCGGTAGATCGGCCTGCAGATGTAGGGGTAGCGGCGGTGGATCTTCCAGCAGTAGCCGACCAGTGAAGTTCTCGAATAAATTTACGCAATTTGCCGAACCTGGTGGCTTTGGCACAGGCGGTGGTGGATCTCCCAGCAAAAGCTGGGGAGGCAGTGGTGCATCTGCCAGCATGAGCTGGGTTGGGATGACAACGTTGGATCTCCCGGCAGCAGCCGGGGCGGTGGTGGCGGTGTTGGAGATGCCAGCAGCAGCCGGGGTGGCAGCGCTGAATCTGCCAACATCAAGCGCCATGGCGGTGGGGGTGAATAATATGCCAGAAGCAGTCGGGGTGGGGGTGTCGATGCATCTCCCAACAGCATCCCTGGTGGTGGCGGCGGAACTGCATGTGGCTGCCAGGATGGCGTTGGAGGCAGTGGTGGTGTTGGTGGAGACCGTGGCCGTGGCTTTCTCCAGCTCCTTGAGCTATCAACGCATCATTTCCAACTGCAGATGGCGCTCCACATTCTCCCGTTTGTATACTTGAGTGCAGGGAAACATTCGACAGTTTGATCAACATTAGCCCCTACACGAGCCTTCTAATCATCGCAACTCTTCAAACTATATCGCTTATATAATGTACATCATTTCAGTCACAACAAAAATTACATAAACACATCGGGGCTGTGAAAATTACGGCTTCGTATTACCAATATCTTGCCTGTCCAGAGAAGCCCATGAACTAACGTTGTACATACAAACTCATAGACTCAGAGGCCCATAGACTGAGTCACAAATAGCAGTGGATAGGGCCCGGAACGGTGTGGTGTTAGTGAAAATATGAACCCAACTGCGTCCTTTTCAATGGAACCAGGGACCAAAGTGTCATCATAGGCTTTCCCTCGCAATCGAGGATTGCCTTCCAGAGAAAATTTGGATTTTCTGTGGGTCCAAAGATGGCTGAAGAGACCAATCTGGGATCGACAGATTCTGCCGCAACTCTGGCACATGTGTCCAGAAATAGTGGTGGGTGGAACTGCATTAGTCGGGCTGCAGGCTGTTGTTTCCGCCATTCCCACTTTTTCTGTTTCTGCTATTAAGTTTTAAAATGTTTGGCTTCTTGAAATAGACTGTCTCCATCTGAGGTGATCCTGGGAAAGATACTCCCTTGAGTTAGTGTCGATGGAGCACTTCTTCATGTTGGACTTGAGGACATCCTTGAAGCACTTTCTCTGACGAACTACATTCTCCCACTTTTGGTTAATCAAGTTTGACAGTTTTTCATTGAGGCATTGGTGGAAGAGGTCTTGCTTAATGGAGTCCTATAAAGCTTCAATGTTAATCTTCTGTAGACATCTCTTCTGATGAAGCCGTCACTTGCGAGCCAGTTTTATGAGCATGGTTGAGCAGATGAGTCAATGATCAGTCCAGCCACCAGCAGCTACTAGAACAGCCTGGATGATGCAGACATCTTTGGGATCCTGTTCATGGACAATGATGTAATCGATCAAGTGGCGGTGCTTAGATCACGGATGATGCTATGATGTTTTGTATCTGTTTTTTCTGGCGTAACAGGGTGTTGATGATGATGACTCCATTTTCCGTGCATTTAGTCAAGGGAAGGATGCCGTTGGAATTGACTTTACCCACTCCTTCTTTCCCGATGGTTCCATTACAGAGGTTTATGTTTCTTCCAACTCTGGCATGCATATCACCGAGCAGAATAAGTTTGTCTCCCACAGGAACAGTAGAAAGGACCTGATCAAGGTTGACGTAACATTCATAATCGGAGTGAAGAATCAGGGCATATACGCTGATGACAGTAGAATATTGGCTCCCCACCAGTTTGAGACATAGAGTCATGAGGCGCTCACTCATCAAGTAAATTCTTGATGGAGAAACCAACTCTGTGCAGCCGCCGCTGTTCTTCCTGTCTGCCTTTCCAGAAGAGGGTACAGCCAGCTCCTTGTTCCTTGAGCTGCCCCTTCTCTTCTCGTCGAGTATCATTGAGGGCAGCTACGTCAGTGTTGTGTCGTCTGAGTTTCCGGGCCACGATTAAGGTGCAGCATTCTGGGCGTTCACTTTTAGTCTTGTCCATAAGGGTCCTGACATTCCAGTTCCCAAAGGTAATTATCTGACTTTTAGTTTTGTTTCCACCACAGTAATGGGGATCCTTCTGAACGTGGTTATCCAGTCCGGAAGAAGTGAGACAGACTATGTTTAGGGCCACTTTCCTAGCTCCTTCCCCACGTGGGGTGAGCAGAGTGGATCATTTGAAAGGACTTCTTAGTCGCAGGTACAGCTGCAGAAACACACTCTTGTTTCTGCTGAGTGTTAGACGACCTTCTTGTAGCTGCCACTAGAAGCTTCCAGACTTCACAATCAAGCTCCCGTCGTCACTAGCTGGTCACCAAAAACACTGTATTGAATGGGCCAGAAGATGTTGTTCCTTTAATGAAACACGCCTGTGCATGATTTATTTTATTGTGGAGAAGCTAATAATTGTTTTTTTACCCTGTTATCTGGCAACAAAACTGACACCTGTTTTTTACAAGGAGTCATGTTTGCATTGACCACAATACCCGCGGTCGGAATGCAAACAAAAAACATAACTCTGATAATGTATGCACTGTCCTTGAAATTGATTGGTCCACACCCGAGACAGCGTTCCTTAGAGCCTAGTCTCACATGGTGTTGGACCAGATGACGCCAAAAAGCTGTTGTACAGTAGCTTCCACACAGTTCTTGAGAGAATGGGACCATGAATCCAATGGCAAGGAGACCAGTACGATTGGAGATATCGTTCTGCTGCAGTCTTGGTCCGCCTTCACAGCTGTTGAGATGTTAACATCTTCTTCCTCCTGCTCTGCTGTTGAGGACTTGTTAACCCATGGCTGGTGGCAGACATGCTTATTATAATGGCGGCCTATACTCGCCATGTGGAAGCATCGTTAAAGGGTATATGTCGCTTTTCAAGAGGAAAACCATTGGCATTTTCAGTCCTAACCACACCCTGGTGGTGCTGTCACTGCTTGGTCCACAACTGCTTATCCGCCAGGGTTGCCGCTGCTTATTTTGCAGCTAAAGTTCACAGAAGGTCGTTCCACTATCCACCACCTGCGGATACGCTGGGTCCCTGATATACAATACCCTGGCGTCTACAAACTAAGCCGTGTCTGTGGCAGTAGTTACATTGGGGAAACTAACCGACATGTCTCGGACTGTGTTCATGAGCATAAGGAAGATTTGAAACACTGTAGGACCAACACGGTAGCCTTGGCTGATCATTGTTTTAATGCGGTTGGCTCACACGCCAATTGATTTCTCTAAGACGAAGGTACTTTGTAAGCCCACTGGCTATCAAAAAAATTCGTTCATGAAGCCATCCACATATACAGACACAGTCACATTTTCGACCGAGACGATGGGTACAAACTCAGCAATCATTGGAAGAACGTCATCAACCAGTTTAAGTCATAACTGGTGTTGTTCTCATCCTGCCACCTTCCGATGTTAGTTTTTATTTTCCCCGTAGGTTCGGCTCTCCGATCTTACATTAACAGGTGAAACAAATTTCACACCAACATAGCCCCTTCCGCATGCTGACCTAGACGTGGCGGCAGCTCTGCGATCTTACATTAACATGCCAATCTCTCACATTAACCTAACCACCTCCGCGCCCTCGTCATGGAGGCCGCTCTCCGATCTTACATTAATGTGCAAATTTCTCACATTAACATCACTAGCCACGTCGTTTATGACCCTTGGGCTACACCCATTTTCAACCTTTAAAACAGTCTGCCTCAGCAGCTTTCCCCCTCTTTCTTCTTCCTGATGACGATCACTTGTGTTGTGATTAAAACGTCAGAGCTTTTTTGTTTATTTTATTTTTATTAATTTGAACCTATCTACGTGACTTTACCGAAAGACCCAAATAATATGAATTCCTGCAGTCACGAAAGCTTTAAGTCAAGATTTATAGTAATAACTCTTCCTCAGATCTAATTAGATGAAATCATTACCAGATGTATTTTCACCATTCCTACAATGCAAGGCTCTCACGAAGGTGATATGTTTTACAGACGGGTAGAGTGTGCCATGGTTTCACATTAAGGGCAATGCTGCTCTGTGGTTTTAACCAATTGGATAATTGGAAAGTATTATTTAAAGTCTGGTAAATTTGGACTGTGGCACTGACGCAAATGGCCGGCTCTTTTTTGAATAACAACCACCATTAGTTTAACAAGCCTAACTGATGAAACCCAAATGGGAGCCGGTATAATTATATTGCTTAAAACAAATGCTGCTGGGGAATGTTGGTGGGAAAAGCCATTAGGCTGATGTATTTAAACATCGTATTCTGATTTATTTGGAGACACAAAAAGCGAGTTATGCTTCTACAGTATTTGCTTGTGCAAAGCATGGACAATCATTGCCACAGAGACTGAATCAGCTCGGTGGCTAGGAGATGTTAACTACCTCACCTGGTATGGAGGAGGCCGAGGGTTTGATCCCGACCCTGATGCCTTTATAAGGAGTACCTTGGATATCGAGGTGGTTACATTTTTGGAAAGTGTAGCAAAAGCCAAAAGCGTGATATTCAATACTTAAGCTTGACCTAAATAATGAGCTTACATACACGCAACCAAAAATAGACACATCACAATGGAAATGTGCTGTACTGAATGCCAAATTTACTACTATAATGAGCCAATAATGTCTGTGTCCCGCACGTGACGTCACTCCACGTCGAGCAGGCCCCCTCATTAATACTCATGAATAGACTAATCTCTCACAATACAAAGGCCACTGCCACAGCCATTGACATGCTAATCTTACAATACAAAGGCCACTGCCCCAGCCTCTGTGGTTGGACCATCTCTAGCTCCACCCACCTACCTTGATGCACTCATCTCAGGCCTATATAAGACCTTGTCTCAGCAACTTTCGGGTGACGTCACTCCACATGGGGGGGGGGGGGGGGCGAGGTGCCTCCTCCCCCCTCCTCAGCGTCAACTTAGAAACTCACTACAAAGGCAGAACCCTCACGTCACGCGATCTCCCTAACGCTATTGAGACATCAAAGTAAAAAGGACGTCATGATGAACAAGGGATTATAACCTTTAAATGAAATAGGTCTGTCACCGCGGCCTTACAAATTGCACACAAATGGATGCAATAAATATCATTTCGCGGTCTGATTTACTGCAATAGATTTACTGCAATACACCCATCCTTGGACGGGCAAAAGGCTAGTAAACAAATAATCCCCTCGCCTGCTCCCCACCACAATATCACACAATGATATAGTACTTCCTTGTACAGTATACCCGCTAAAGACCAAAGCTAATCCCCATGATAGGTAAATTGATATACATAGAGCTTGCCGGCGATAGGTCTAAACCACGAACTATGAACTCGTGATATTCAAGGGTCTCCCGTATTTGGAGTGTGCATGTTCTCCCCATGGTCACGTATCCTTTTCTCCAGGTCCTCCGGTTTTTTTCTCCACATCTAAAAACATGCGTTAAGATAATTACTGCTATAAATATTCACATAAGCCACTACGTTGAGCAATCATATGTGGCCAGGCTGCTTCTGGAAAAGAGCTATATATCTCGGTGGGCCTTACCTGGTCAAATAAAAAAAGGTCGCTTACAGGAGCTGAATGGATTGCCACATCACAGGGACGCAAGGAATCGCAGCATGGAGAGGGCTTCATCCAGCAGTGGATTGATCCTGGTTTATGTTTTGCAAATAGTAAACGTAAGCGTGCACTTCCAAATGAAGGTGTTTAAAGTATCTGTTTATCTTCTTTGGTTCTTTCGGTAAAGTCACGTAGAATGAGAATAAAATAATAAAATAAAAATAAGACAATAAAATTCTCACGACGTTTCGGCCGCAACACAAGCGGCCTTCTTCAGGTGAAAGAACATAACTGTCGGGACGACAGTGCTTCAATGAGTGCTGCTGAGATTCGTGGCGTCTTTTAAGCTCGGTGATAGGTGTGAATGACCTAGAAAGCAGGAGAATTTAGCATTGAAATAGCTAGGGATTAGCTTGTGACAAAAAATAGCTGTGTTAAAGTCAAAGTTTACATATCAACAGAGGCATTTAGTATATGGACGCTAAAGGGCCTCCAACTACCCAACTATCATACAGTAAACCAATGTGGGAAAAAACTAAGTCTATATTACATCAGTATAATAATTGTACTTGATATATTCTTCAATAAGCTGAGCTATTAATCACAAAGCAACTGGGTATACACTACACTATATAAACAGGTCCCTGCAGGGTGGGCTGGTAGGAACATTGGAATTTTGTCTATTGCAGGTTGGTACACTCAGTTTACAACTTCGTTCCTTCCAGTATTAATACCATATAGTAAAACCAATGAAAACCAAAATATAAACTACCTCAATGTTTTGATTTAAAGCTTTCGTGACTGCAGTAATTCATATTCTTAGTTTTTTCGGTAAAGTCACGTTGAAGGGAAACAACAAAATAATAATATATATAAAACAAAAAATTCTCACGACGTTTCGACCATAACTCAAACGGTCGTCTTCAGGTGTGTTGGTTTGCATACATTTATTTTTAAACGGCGCATTTATTTATTTATAAAACGTTAGCGCCACGCGCAACGATTTGGCAGTTTATTTAGGACTAGTCCATCTATATTCTGAAAAGAGGAGGGGGGAGACGAAATTTTTTATAATGTATGCTGTCTGAAAGCCACTGTAAGCGTGAACAATCAATTAAGACCTGAAATGGTTTATCAAATCTTTCCAATGATTGCTAAGATAGAATCCATCTTCTCGGTTGAAATTGTCTCTGTGCTTGTATATGTGGATAGCCTCATGAACGAATCTCTCATGGAAGCCAGATGGCTTACAAAGAACCTCTGTCTTGGAAAAGTCAATGGCATGTGAGCCTACTGAATTAGAACAATGATCTGCCACGGCCGAGATGTTGGTCCTACCGTGTTTAAGGTCTGCTTTGTGTTCACGAATGCGGTCCGAGACATGGCGTTTGGTTTCTCCAATGTAACTACTACCACAGAGGCAACTTAGTTTGTAGACACCAGGGTATTGTATGTCCGGAATCACATCTTTTACAGACGGAACCAGATCACGGATTTTATGTAATGTGTTGAAACGGACCTGGATCTTGTGTTTATTCAAGATTTTGGAGATTTTTTTGTGATCCCCGCAATGTAGGGTAAAGTGATGGTTTTGAAAGGCTCCTCAAGAGGGTTCTTCTTCATGGTTTGAGTGATAGCTTTGCGGATTGTATAGTCGGAGTAACCATTAGCCCTAAGAGCTTGGTGTACGTGCTTGAGTTCACTGCTTATGTGTTCCTGGTCGGATATGCATTTATAAATAAATAAATGCGCCGTTTAAAAATAAATTTATGCAAACCAACACACCTGAAGACGACCGTTTGAGTTATGGTCGAAACGTCGTGAGAATTTTTTAGTGTTATATATATTTTATTATTTTGTTGTTTCCCTTCAACGTGACTTTACCAAAAAAACTAAGAATACCTCAATGTTATCAATAAACTCTATATACTCTCCAATCAGCTGAGCCGCCAACAATAAGTCGTTATATATAACAATACCATATTGCGAAAAATGGCGGTTTTTCTTCCCATCAACGACCAGCACCACGGACAACGAACGAGCTTCGTTCAGACGGACGACTCAATCCATGCTCGGGAACGGAAGAGGGAGAGAGACAGCC
This sequence comes from Petromyzon marinus, assembly GCF_048934315.1. Taxonomy (NCBI): domain Eukaryota; kingdom Metazoa; phylum Chordata; class Hyperoartia; order Petromyzontiformes; family Petromyzontidae; genus Petromyzon; species Petromyzon marinus. The sequence goes on from NC_133721.1 coordinate 2,336,134, forward strand.
ATAATGCGTTGTTATACTCCATGTTATAAACCATACCATTAACCGTGGTGTGAGAGGTATTAAGAGGCAATATCAGCGAAAGAGCTGCGGTCTGACGGTAACCGTAAAATACAATTAATTAAGAACCATTGTAAAGATGTTTTAAACCATTTCGGAACTTCATTAGATTTATTGGCTGGTTGGGGAGGCTATATTAAGTTTGCGAGGTCTTAAACTCCAGGCCAAACATAAACTTCCGTTATCTCCGAAAAAGTAAGATGGATTGATGACCAAGCTGTGGAGGTCTGCCTAAATTCATGAGATGTCCATTGTTTCACAAGAGATAGCATGACTCGGATAAGAAATACACTATTAATTCTTATACACTGGTCCATGCATACAATTAGTATATTAGTGGACTACGTTAGAGAAGGAGAAGATCAAGGGAGTAGAGGAGAAGAGGAGGGCCGGGGTGCCCGGAGCCCAGAGAGTGCCCAGAGGGGCCAGAGAGCCAGGGGCAACCCTCATGTTTATGTTGGCTGGATAGCATGTGCTCCCGTGCATGTGAGGTTGCTCTCAACAGAAGTCGTTCCTTGCACGAGAATGGCTGAAACGCTGAGTAACCACTCAGAGGTATAGTGGTTAAGCAGTGGAGACGATATAGTGGAAAAACAGTGGAGATTTCTGAAATATAGAAGACTTAAAGTGTGTTGCTAAAAAAATCTTGGAGGAAAGAGAGGATACATGCGTGCCTCTTGGAGAAGGAAAGGCATTGCTCAAAACTGTGCTGCAAGGTCACGTGCCATGAATCACATGAGTTTAGAAAAAACGTGACTGTAAACCAACAAGCCTGTGAATAATTATCATGGTGAAGACACCTCTATACGTTGGATACTGAAGGAAATCCATCGTGCTACACATCGTCAAAGCCCGACAACACCTGACATTCGAGAAAGAAGTACAATTGCATCGTTCTACACATCGTCAATACCCCACCACATCTGGAAAGTCACCAGCTGCATCAAGCACCTGACTGTTGTATTGTTTGAAAGACACTGTGTGTAACGACTTTACATCTGCCGGCACTGCGGGTTTCTAAACGCCTGCCATGTCACCTTCTCAACACTAGCGTCTGAGACCGTCTGATACAGACTGAAAGCTTATTTCCTTTGTTAAACTGTTTGTCTTTTCATGAATGTCATATTGTGCACTGGGTTATGCCTTATTAACCTAAATTCTGAATTTAGCTATTCATGTATTTCTATTACAGTATCACATATTCTTTGGACCAAGTGTCAATTGCCTATTTGATGACTGGTACTCTGATTATTTTTTACAAATAAGGAACTTGTTTTATTTAAAATGTGTATGTGTGTGTGGTTGAACAGTGTAACAAATCCATGCGTTACATGTGTAGTGTTGCAGCGCCGACCTGGGCAAGGCCTATGATACAATCAGTAGGCCAGGGCTCTGGATTGTTATTCGTGTTTTCAGAGTCCCTTACCATCTGCTCACAATGAGTAAGGACCTTCACGATGGTGGGCAGGCCCGGATAAAGTTGCGTGCCCGGGAGTCAGATCAATTGCCTGTTTACAGTGGGGTGTGACAGGGATCTACAGTGAGGGAAAAAGTATTTGATCCCCTGCTGATTTGTACGTTTGCCCACTGACAAATACATCATCAGTCTATAATTTTAATATTAGGTTTATTTGAACAGTGAGAGACAGAATAACAACAACAAAATCCAGTAAAACGCATGTCAAAGATGTTATAAATTGATTTGCATTTTAATGAGGGAAGTGAGTATTCGACCCCCTCTCAATCAGAAATATTTCTGGCTATCAGATGTATTTTATACAGGTAATGAGCTGAGATTAGGAGCACACTCTTAAAGGGAGTGCTCCTAATCTCAGCTTGTTACCTGTATAAAAAACACCTGTCCACAGAAGCAATCAATCAATCAGATTCCAAACTCTCCACCATGGCCAAGACCAAAAAGCTCTCCAAGGATGTCAGGGACAAGATTGTAGACCTACACAAGGCTGGAATGGGCTACAAGACCATTGCCAAGCAGCTTGGTGCGAAGGTGACAACAGTTGGTGTGATTATTCGCAAATGGAAGAAACACAAAAGAACTGTAAATCTCCCTCGGCCTGGGGCTCCATGCAAGATCTCACCTCGTGGAGTTGCAATGATCATGAGAACGGTGAGGAATCAGCCCAGAACTACACGGGAGGACCTTGTCAATGATCTCAAGGCAGCTGGGACCATAGTCACCAAGAAAACAATTGGCAACACACTACGCCGTGAAGGACTGAAATCCTGCAGCGCCCGCAAGGCCCCCCTGCTCAAGAAAACTCATATACATGCCCGTCTGAAGTTTGCCAATGAACATCTGAATGATTCAGAGGACAACTGGGTGAAAGTGTTGTGGTCAGATGAGACAAAAATGGAGCTCTTTGGCATCAACTCAACTCACCGTGTTTGGAGGAGGAGGAATGCTGCCTATGACCCTAAGAACACCATCGCCACCGTCAAACATGGAGGTGGAAACATTATGCTTTGGGGGTGTTTTTATGCAAAGGGGACAGGACAACTTCAACGCATCAAAGGGACGATGGGCAGGGCCATGTATAGTCAAATCTTGGGTGATAACCTCCTTCCCTCAGCCAGGGCATTGAAAATGGGTCATGGATGGGTATTCCAGCATGACAATGACCCAAAACACACGGCCAAGGCAACAAAGTAGTGGCTCAAGAAGAAGCACATTACGGTCCTGGAGTGCCCTAGCCAGTCTCCAGACCTTAATCCCATAGAAAATCTGTGGAGGGAGTTGAAGTTTCGAGTTGCCAAACGTCAGCCTCGAAACCTTAATGACTTGGAGATGATCTGCAAAGAGCAGTGGGACAAAATCCCTCCTGAGATGTGTACAAACCTGGTGGTCCAACTACAAGAAACGTCGAACCTCTGTGATTGCCAACAAGGCTTTTGCCACCAAGTACTAAGTCATGTTTTGCACACGGGTCAAATGCTTATTTCCCTGATTAAAATGCAAATCAATTTATAACATTTTTTACATGCGTTTTTTCTGGATTTTGTTGTTATTCTGTCTCTCACTGTTCAAATAAACCTACCATTAAAATTATAGACTGATCATTTCTTCGTCAGTGGGCAAACGTACTAAATCAGCAGGGGATCAAATACTTTTTCCCCTCAATGTATGTGAGGAGTCTGTGGGTCGCAACATCACGTACGGCTGGAAGTAGGACATTCCAGACTAAGAGGGTTCATAATGGCAATGTCAACGATACTGAACCAGCCAGCACAACTCACTGCCAATAACACATATCACGTAATTCACCCTTAAGCAATTGTTCAATCAATTAATTGAATCACTACAATTAAAACCAAAGAATCTCCCAGAACAAACACTTCGCACTCTCCTCCGTCAGCCACCTGCATCGACAATAGAAACGCATCAGTCCAGCAGTGGATAAAACCTGGCGTCGGAGGTATGGGGGGGGCGGCGGCTTACACTTGTGGTGGACAGCAGGGGGGTGGCTGGATGCAGTAGCCATCGCAGATCAAGCGGTAGAACTTGTCATCGACTGCCATGCGCCAGGGTAATGGGCCTCTCCTACACCCACACACATCACACTGAGCGGCACACACGTCACACCGAGGAGCACGCACGTCACACACCGAGGAGCACGCACATCACACACCGAGCAGGTTGCACAGGTCTCCTTTATCAAGACAAACGTGGAGCAGATTACAACTACAACTCTTCTACGCCTGTCACAATGCCCCCCTCTCCCCCCCCCCAGTTTATGGGGGGCCGCGGGCCTCACTCCACCCCTTCGCGTCAGCCCCCCCTAATAAATGGTCCGGTTGCATTGTGAATGCACCACTCGAATGACGTGCAGTCCCGTGGCGCACTGTAACGGGCTCGTGATTTACTCACTAAAATTCAATGTAAAAAAATAAAAACGATCCCAAGACATTATTTAAAATAAAGTATGGCCATCGTGTGTCAGCATCATAGGCGAAAATTGGCATGTAAAAAAAAACTTCACTCCGAATCACTCAATTGGGATTGCTCGCAGCAAAGAGCACTTGACCTGCTTGCAGGTTAGGTGCTGAATAACCGTGTGTCACACAGAGAACAGTTGCCACTGAGGGTGCCCTTTTAAAATGCTTGAGATGAGATGTGATTATCGCGTGTAAATGTGCACACTAAAATATAAAAAATCATAATTATAAGCGAACTATTATCGTTTCAGGTGGCAGGGTGTTGCAGCGGTGATCTTTGACCCTCGCAACAAGAAGGGCCTTGGTTAATCATCCGACTGGCACTTTGCGGATGTATGGGTTATCCACTTTGCTCACGTAGCTAGAAAACACACAATCACAATGTAACTGGGTATTGGCCAAGCATCCCAATGCTAAAGTTACCTGCAAATTACTTCACTGGGATGACACTCGGCAGCAGAGCCGGATGATGACATTGCTGGGGCCCTATGCCATTGTCAAGTTTAAGAGGCCCCTTCTATGAATGCCTGTATATTTTTGTCAGCAGAATGAAAATAACTGCTTTGGAGAGTCTTTTTTTCTCACCGATCTTAATTTTTTTAAACAATTATGTTAAAACTCGAAACCTCGTGTCCATTTCTTGTTTCGTATTTAGAGCCCCCCCCCCCCCCCCCTCTCTTAATGCGAGGCCCTAAGCTGTAAGTGTAGCCGGTGTGAGCTCGCCTGTGATGAATAACACGTATAATTGCGCACTCTTATTTTCTATGGGTGGCCAGGAGAATGTATTATTATTTAAGTGAATGCAATGGTGATCAGGGGATTGGACCCAGAGCCCCACGTACACAGTAGAATACAAGGGAACGCCCACAGTACAGATTTGAGCTGACCTCCGGATTGAGAAATTGAACTGTGTTGTGACGTGGAGGGTGTTTCTGAACGCTATTGTGACCGACCCGTCCCGACGGGAGGAGAGAGGACAGGGTGGACCGGCTGCATGAGCTTACTCTCCGGCACTGCACAGCACAACATCGCCTCCCTACTGCAAAAAAACTCGGCAGGACCCTCCTGAAAATAAAAGTCTTCGGAATCAGTGAGGCCTGTCCTTGGGAGGACAGGCGTAGTCTTGGTCGTCACAAGCGAACATTTGTTTCTCCATATTAATTTGTATCTCCGGGTTACCATCAGGGCTGGGCGCTGCAAGCTTAGCTTCTGAGATCTGATGAGACTGGTAGCCGTTTTTTAAAAGGTAATTTCGGCACGTGGAGCCCAAGCATGCAACAACTTTATGCAACTTCTTGGTTCTTTCGGTAAAGTCACGTAGAATGGAAATAAAATAATAAAAAATAAAACATAAAAAAATTCTCACGACGTTTCGGCCACAACACAAGTAGCCTTCTTCAGGTGAAGGAACAGAACTGTCGGGACGACAGCGCTTCAATAACTGCTGCTAAGATTCGCAGCGTCTTTTAGGCTAGGTGTGAGAGGTAAAGCGCCTTGACAAAGGAGTTTACATATCAAACAGGATAATTTAGCATTGAAATAGCTGTGTTAAAGTGTTGGATCAGCAGGGTGTTAAATTCAGAAATTAGCATGTAACTGGGAGATTAGCATGATGTTAATGTGAGGGTTTAGCATGTGACTGGTCACGGAAATAGCTATGTTAAAGTCAAAGTTTACATCTCAACAGAGGCATTTTGTATATGGACGCTAAAGGACTGCAACTACCCAACTATCATACAATAAACCGATGTGGAAAAAAAACTAAGTATAAACTACATCAATGTCATCAATAAACTCTATATACTCTCCAATCAGCAGAGCGCTTCATTGAACGCTGCTAAGATTCGCAGCGCCTTTTAGGCTAGGTGTGAGAGGTAAAGCGCCTTGACAAAGGAGTTTACATATCAAACAGCATAATTTAGCATTGAAATAGCTGTGTTAAAGTGTTGGATCAGCAGGGTGTTAAAGTCAGAAATTAGCATGTAACTGGGAGATTAGCATGATGTTAATGTGAGAGATTAGCATGCGACTGGTCACGGAAATAGCTATATTAAAGTCAAAGTTTACATATCAAGCGAGGCATTTAGTACATGGACGCTAAAGGACTGCAACTACCCAACTATCATACAATAAAACCGATGTGAAAAAAAAACTAAGTATAAACTACATCAATATAATAAATGTACTCAATATATTTTTCAAAAAGTTGAGCTATAAACATAAAGTAACTAGGTATACACTACACTATATAATGAATACCATATAGTAAACGAATTAATACAACTAAAATATAACTACATCAATGTTATCAATAAACTCTATATACTCTCCCATCAGCTGAGCTACTAACAATAAGTCATTATACATTACAATGCCCTATGGCGAAAAAATGGGTGGCGGTTTTTTCCTTCTTTCAAACGTTAGCACCATGGAGAGCGACGAGCCTCGTTCAGACGGACGAGTCCATCCATGCTCGGAACGGAGGAGGGGGGAGAAACAGCCACGATGCGCTGCTCTGTCCTGTGTTGCGTTACAACCATGCCATAAACTAGACTACTATACATTGTAATGTTATACCTTCCAATCTAAACTACATTGTATAATATCGTATACACAGCCCAATATAAGCTCGAACATTATGCATGATATTGATATGTCTCCAACTAAAATTTTCCAACATTACACGACTATTCACCATAATATACACTACCATAGACAAACCCACCCTTGAATTATACAATGCGTTACTTTACACTACCCTATACTTTAGACTGTAAAATGTTAGACTTGTAATATTACACTATGTATTATTCTACCAACCCTACTGTATACCACACTGCTGTATATTCACTATACAATTACGATACTATATATTGCCTTATGAATTATGTTAAACATTACAATGTTATACTATTTATTATTATATAACATGCTATAAACCATACCATTGACCGTCGTGTGAAAGCTATTAAGAGGCAGTGCCAGCGAATGGACTGCGGTCTGAAAGTCACCATAAAATACAATCAATTAAGAACCGAAATGGTTTATAACATCTTTCCAATGGTTACTAAGCCAGAATCCATCTTCTCGGTTGAAATTGTCTCTGTGTTTGTATATGTGGATGGCCTCATGAACGAATCTCTCATGGTAGCCGGATGGCTTGCAGAGAACGTCCGTCTTGGAGAAGTCAATGTCATGTGAGCCCACTGAATTATAACAGTGATCTGCCATGGCTGAGGTGTTCGTCCTACCATGTTTCAAGTCTGCTTTATGTTCACGGATGCAGTCCGAGATATGTCGTTTGTTTTCTCCAATGTAACTGCTACCACAGAGGCAACTTAGTTTGTAGACGCCCGGGTACTGTGTGTCTGGAACCACATCTTTTACAGACGGAACCAGATCACGGATTTTATGTACTGTGTTGAATCGGACCTGGATCTAGTGTTTATTCAGGATTTTGGAGATCTTTTTTGTGACCCCCGCAATGTAGGGTAAGGTGATGGTTTTGAATGGCTCCTCAAGAGGATTCTTCTTCATTGCTGGTGTGATGGCTTTGCGGATTGTGTAGTCGGAGTAACCATTAGCCTTGAGAGCTTGGTGTACGTGCTTGAGTTCACTGGCAATGTGTTCCTGGTCGGAAATGCATTGGGCACTATGGTATAGAGTCTTGATGAGGGAGTTCTTCTGGGATGGATGGTGGTGGGAATCCGGTTTTAAGTAAGCATCCGTATGGGTAGCTTTCCTGTAGACAGAGTGGCTCATTGAACCATCAGGTCTCCTTTTAATAAGGACATACACAAAGGGTAGCTTGCCATCTTTTTCGACTTCCATGGTAAATCTGATGGCTGGGTGTATGGAATTGATGTGGTCGAGGAATTGGTCTAGAGCAGGCCGGCCATGTGGCCAGATGATAAAAGTGTCATCCACGTACCTCTTCCATAACGTCGGGCGTACAGTGGCAGTCTGGATGGCATCAGTTTCAAATTTCTCCATGAAAACGTTGGCCCCCGTGGTGCCTCACCACAAACGTGGGGCCCGGTCAGCCGCGTCGACTGTCGTGATCGCGTACAGGTGGTGAAACTGCCACACATGAACCATGATACCTTGCTGATCTCGTGTCAAGGAGAATAAACCAGTAGCCCGTCGCTAGCAATGGGAATGATCGGTAAGGGAACACATTGGGCTCTACAGAGGCACTCCACTATTATACACCACTACTATACAGTAAAGATTGGGCTCTATGGAGGCCTGTCGTTAAGGGATTACTCGTTAACATGGGGTGGTCGTTAAGAGGGGTTCTATTGTATATAACAAGTTTAAATATTTAATAAGTTAATAGAGAGTACTCAACTGAGATGGCGGAGGAGTTTGCTAAACTCACAATACAAATACCACTGTCCCAGCCTCTGTGGTTGGACCATCTCTAGCTCCACCAACCTACCTTGATGCACCTATCTCAGGCCTATATAAGACCTTGTCTCAGCAACTTTCTCTCTCACCTGACCTGAAGACGATTGCTTGTGTTGCGATCGAAACGTCGTGATATTTTTATTATTTTTTATCTACGTGGCGTTACCAAAGGACCCATAGAATATAATCATAAACAGGTTACGTCCTCTACATGGACCCCCCCCCCCTCATTATTAATCATGAGCAGGTGACGTCCTCCAAATGGACACCCCCCTCCATTGATAATAATTAGCGGGTGACATCACTCCACATGGAGGGGGGGGGGGCGAGGTGCCTCCTCTCCCCTCCTAAGCGTCAACTTATCAACTCACTACAAAGGCAGAACCCTCACGTAACGCGATCTCCATAACGCTATTGAGACATCTAAGTAAAAAGAACGTCATGATGAACAAGGGATTATAACCTTTAAAGGAAATAGGTCTGTCACCGCGGCCTTACAAATTGCACACAAATGGATGCAATTAATATCACTTTGCGGTCTGCTTTGCGCTTGCAAGTTTCAGATTTACTGCAATACACCCATGCTTGGACGGGCAAAAGGCTAGTAAACAAATAATCCCCTCGCCTGCTCCCCACCACGATATCACACGATGATATAGTACTTCCTTGTACAGTATACCCAATAAAGACCAAATCTAATCCCCATGATAGGTAAATTGATATACATAGAGCTTGCCAGCGATAGGTCTAAACCACGAACTATGAACTCGTGATATTCAAGGGTCTCCCGTATTTGGAGTTTGCATGTTCTCCCCATGGTCACGTTGGGATAATGACTGCTATGAATTTTCACATAAGCCACCTCGTTGAGCAATCATATGTGGCCAGGCTGCTTCTGGAAAAGAGCTATGTATCTCAGTGGGCCTTACCTGGTCAAATAAAAATAGGTTGCTTACAGGAGTTGAATGGATTGCCACATCACAGGGATGTGAGGAATCGCAGCATGGAGAGGGCTTTATCCAGCAGTGGATTGAGTGTTCTTGTTGAAACGTGTGTATTTAATATTTCTCTGATGTTCTTTTAGTTTCGTGCTGATCATTTGTCCCGTTTGCCCAACATAACATTTGCCACAAGTGCAGTTAATCCTGTACAAACTTTCTGTTGATAGCTTAGGTAATACATATTTTATACCAGAAGTCGAGTTCAAGAAACATAAGTACGTTTTTATTTCAACTGAAATGTATATATACATATATAAATATACATGTCCATACAACCACGTCTCAATGTCTATGTCTGGGAGAACACGCTAGTTTCTCCCTCTGTGGAGTCTCCACCACTTTTCTTTCTTCTTGTTTCCCAGCTCCTCGTCTTGGTGCTCCTTCCCTCTGTCTCCTCCTCGTTCATTCTCCTCTTCATCTTTCTCCAGCTGCCGGGTGCAGCACATGAAGCTCCAAATTGCCCAACGCCAGAAACTGTTCTTTCTCTCTCCCTTAGAACATGGGATGTGCTTAATCTCTTTCTTCTCTTCCTGAACACTCTCTGCCCTCCAAGGTTGCTCACATCTTCCTTCCTCATTCACCACTTCCTGCTTTGTATCGTCTTCAATCGTGTCGACCTCCTTCAGCTCTACCTCATTTGCCTCTAACTCAATAGCTCCTACTTCTTTTGCGTCTACCTCTATTGCCTCTACATCATTCGCCTCTACCAAAATCACCTCACTCTCCTCCACCTCAATATCCCCTACCTTCACTTCTACCTCAATCACCTCTACGTCATTCGCCTCTAACTCATTCGGCTCTACCTCCATAACCACCTCCTGCTTGGCCTCTCCCTCAATCTCCTCTACCTCTTTTGCCACTTCCTGGATGGCATCTACTTCATATGCCTCAACCTCATTTGCCCCTTCCTGCTTTATTTCCTCCACCACGTTCTCAACTTTTGTTGCAATTTCCTGTTTGGCCTTTAGCTCATTCTTGTCTACCTCATTGATCAAGACCTGCATGGCCTTTTCTTCGATCGTGTCGACCTGAATTGCCTCGACCTGTTTCACCAATTCCTGCTTTGTATGTCTCACAATCCCTTCTACGACATTGGCCACAACCTCTTTCACCACTTCCTGCTTGGCCACTGCATCTACCTCAATCACCGCTACCTCTACCTCACTCGCCACTTCCTTCTTGGGCTCTACATCATTCCCCTCTCCCTCAATCTCGTTTTCCTTCATCTCTTCTACTTCGCGAAATTTCATCTCAGTCCTTCGTAGCTTCCTATTCCTACGTTTCCTCTGAACACCATCCTCTCCTTCTTTCTTTGTCTCCACAACATCATCAACTTTCTTAGCCACTTCCTGTTTGGCTATTCCCTCATTCCCATCTACCTCACTTGCCTCTACCTCTTTCCCTAAGTCCTCCTTGGCATCTCTCTCAATCCCTTCTACGACATTGGCCACTACCTCTTTCACAAATTCCTGTGTGGCCACTGCATCTACCTCAATCACCGCTACCTCTACCTCATTTGCCTCTACCTCACTCGCCACTTCCTTCTTGGGTTCTCCATCATTCCCCTCTCTCTCAATCTCGTTTTCCTTCATCTCTTCTACTTCCCGAACTTTCATCTCAATCCTTCGTAGCTTCTTATTCCTACGTTTCCTCTGAACACAATCCTCTCCCTCTTTCTTTGTCTCCACAATATTCTCAACTTTCTCTGCCACTTCCTGTTTGGCCATTCCCTCATTCCGATCGACCTCATTTGGCTCTACCTCTTCTGCTAATACCTGTTTTGCATCTCTCTCAATCCCCTCTATGACATTGGCTGCTATATCTTTCACCACTTCCTGCTTGGCCACTGCTTCTACCTCAATCACCGCTACCTCTGCCTCATTCGCTAATTCCTGCTTGTCATCTCCTTCTAATACCTCTACCTTATTCAACTCTACCTCATTCATCACATCCTCCAAAGCCACTGCCTCAATCATCTCTACCTCAATCGTCCCAACCTCCACCACTTCCTGCATGGGCTCTCCCTCACTCCCCTCTCTCTCAGCCACCTCTTCTTTCACTGTCTCCAGAACTTTCTTCTTGTTCTTGTGTTTATTCCTATTCCTACGTTTCCTCTGAACACCATCCTCTCCCTCTTTCTTTGTCTCCACAACATTATCAACTTTCTTAGCCACTTTCTGTTTGGCTATTCCCTTATTCCCATTTACCTCACTTGACTTTACCTCTTTCCCTAAGTTCTCCTTGGCATCTCTCTCAATCACTTCTACGACATTGGCCACTACCTCTTTCACAAATTCCTGTGTAGCCACTGCATCTACCTCAATCACCGCTACCTCTACCTCACTCGCCACTTCCTTCTTGGGCTCTCCATCATTCCCCTCTCCCTCAATCTCGTTTTCCTTCATCTCTTCTACTTCCCGCACTTTCATCTCAGTCCTTCGTAGCTTCCTATTCCTACGTTTCCTCAGAACACCATCCTCTCCCTCTTTCTTTGTCTCCACAACATTATCAACTTTCTTAGCCACTTCCTGTTTGGCTATTCCCTCATTCCCATCTACCTCACTTGCCTCTACCTCTTTCCCTAAGTCCTCCTTGGCATCTCTCTCAATCCCTTCTATGACATTGGCCACTACCTCTTTCACAAATTCCTGTGTGGCTACTGCATCTACCTCAATCACCGCTACCTCTACCTCATTTGCCTCTACCTCACTCGCCAATTCCTTCTTGAGCTCTACATCATTCCGCTCTCTCTCAATCTCGTTTACCTTCATCTCTCCTACTTCCCGAACTTTCATCTCAATCCTTCGTAGCTTCCTATTCCTATGTTTCCTCTGAACACAATCCTCTCCCTCTTTCTTTGTTTCCAAAACATTCTCAACTTTCTCCGCCACTTCCTGTTTGGCCATTCCCTCATTCCCATCGACCTCATTTGGCTCTACCTCTTCTGCTAATACCTGTTTTGCATCTCTCTCAATCCCCTCTATGACATTGGCCGCTATATCTTTCACCACTTCCTGCTTGGCCACTGCTTCTACCTCAATCACCGCTACCTCTGCCTCATTCGCTAATTCCCGCTTGCCATCTCCTTCTAACACCTCTACCTTATTCAACTCTACCTCATTCATCACATCCTCCAAAGCCACTGCCTCAATCATCTCTACCTCAATCGTCCCAACCTCCACCACTTCCTGCATGGGCTCTCCCTCACTCCCCTCTCTCTCAGCCACCTCTTCTTTCACTGTCTCCAGAACTTTCTTCTTGTTCTTGTGTTTATTCCTATTCCTACGTTTCCTCTGAACACCATCCTCTCCCTCTTTCTTTGTCTCCACAACATTATCAACTTTCTTAGCCACTTTCTGTTTGGCTATTCCCTTATTCCCATTTACCTCACTTGACTTTACCTCTTTCCCTAAGTTCTCCTTGGCATCTCTCTCAATCACTTCTACGACATTGGCCACTACCTCTTTCACAAATTCCTGTGTAGCCACTGCATCTACCTCAATCACCGCTACCTCTACCTCACTCGCCACTTCCTTCTTGGGCTCTCCATCATTCCCCTCTCCCTCAATCTCGTTTTCCTTCATCTCTTCTACTTCCCGCACTTTCATCTCAGTCCTTCGTAGCTTCCTATTCCTACGTTTCCTCTGAACACCATCCTCTCCCTCTTTCTTTGTCTCCACAACATTATCAACTTTCTTAGCCACTTCCTGTTTGGCTATTCCCTCATTCCCATCTACCTCACTTGCCTCTACCTCTTTCCCTAAGTCCTCCTTGGCATCTCTCTCAATCCCTTCTATGACATTGGCCACTACCTCTTTCACAAATTCCTGTGTGGCTACTGCATCTACCTCAATCACCGCTACCTCTACCTCATTTGCCTCTACCTCACTCGCCAATTCCTTCTTGAGCTCTACATCATTCCGCTCTCTCTCAATCTCGTTTACCTTCATCTCTCCTACTTCCCGAACTTTCATCTCAATCCTTCGTAGCTTCCTATTCCTATGTTTCCTCTGAACACAATCCTCTCCCTCTTTCTTTGTTTCCAAAACATTCTCAACTTTCTCCGCCACTTCCTGTTTGGCCATTCCCTCATTCCCATCGACCTCATTTGGCTCTACCTCTTCTGCTAATACCTGTTTTGCATCTCTCTCAATCCCCTCTATGACATTGGCCGCTATATCTTTCACCACTTCCTGCTTGGCCACTGCTTCTACCTCAATCACCGCTACCTCTGCCTCATTCGCTAATTCCCGCTTGCCATCTCCTTCTAACACCTCTACCTTATTCAACTCTACCTCATTCATCACATCCTCCAAAGCCACTGCCTCAATCATCTCTACCTCAATCGTCCCAACCTCCACCACTTCCTGCATGGGCTCTCCCTCACTCCCCTCTCTCTCAGCCACCTCTTCTTTCAATGTCTCCAGAACTTTCTTCTTGTTCTTGTGTTTCTTCCTATTCCTACGTTTCCTCTGAACACCATCCTCTCCCTCTATCTTTGTCTCCACAACATTATCAACTTTCTTAGCCACTTCCTGTTTGGCTATTCCCTCATTCCCATTTACCTCACTTGCCTCTACCTCTTTCCCTAAGTTCTCCTTGGCATCTCTCTCAATCCTTTCTACGACATTGGCCACTACCTCTTTCACAAATTCCTGTGTGGCCACTGCATCTACCTCAATCACCGCTACCTCTACCTCACTCGCCACTTCCTTCTTGGGCTCTCCATCATTCCCCTCTCCCTCAATCTCGTTTTCCTTCATCTCTTCTACTTCCCGCACTTTCATATCAGTCCTTCGTAGCTTCCTATTCCTACGTTTCCTCTGAAGACCATCCTCTCCCTCTTTCTTTGTCTCCACAACATTATCAACTTTCTTAGCCACTTCCTGTTTGGCCATTCCCTCATTCCGATCGACCTCATTTGGTTCCACCTCTTCTGCTAATACCTGTTTTGCATCTCTCTCAATCCCCTCTATGACATTGGCTGATATATCTTTCACCACTTCCTGCTTGGCCACTGCTTCTACCTCAATCACCGCTACCTCTGCCTCATTCGCTAATTCCCGCTTGCCATCTCCTTCTAACACCTCTACCTTATTCAACTCTACCTCATTCATCACATCCTCCAAAGCCACTGCCTCAATCATCTCTACCTCAATCGTCCCAACCTCCACCACTTCCTGCATGGGCTCTCCCTCACTCCCCTCTCTCTCAGCCACCTCTTCTTTCACTGTCTCCAGAACTTTCTTCTTGTTCTTGTGTTTATTCCTATTCCTACGTTTCCTCTGAACACCATCCTCTCCCTCTTTTTTTGTCTCCACAACATTATCAACTTTCTTAGCCACTTCCTGTTTGGCTATTCCCTTATTCCCATTTACCTCACTTGACTCTACCTCTTTCCCTAAGTTCTCCTTGGCATCTCTCTCAATCACTTCTACGACATTGGCCACTACCTCTTTCACAAATTCCTGTGTAGCCACTGCATCTACCTCAATCACCGCTACCTCTACCTCACTCGCCACTTCCTTCTTGGGCTCTCCATCATTCCCCTCTCCCTCAATCTCGTTTTCCTTCATCTCTTCTACTTCCCGCACTTTCGTCTCAGTCCTTCGTAGCTTCCTATTCCTACGTTTCCTCTGAACACCATCCTCTCCCTCTTTCTTTGTCTCCACAACATTATCAACTTTCTTAGCCACTTCCTGTTTGGCTATTCCCTCATTCCCATCTACCTCATTTGCTTCTACCTCTTTCCCTAAGTCCTCCTTGGCATCTCTCTCAATCCCTTCTATGACATTGGCCACTACCTCTTTCACAAATTCCTGTGTGGCTACTGCATCTACCTCAATCACCGCTACCTCTACCTCATTTGCCTCTACCTCACTCGCCACTTCCTTCTTGAGCTCTACATCATTCTGCTCTCTCTCAATCTCGTTTACCTTCATCTCTCCTACTTCCCGAACTTTCATCTCAATCCTTCGTAGCTTCCTATTCCTATGTTTCCTCTGAACACAATCCTCTCCCTCTTTCTTTGTTTCTAAAACATTCTCAACTTTCTCCGCCACTTCCTGTTTGGCCATTCCCTCATTCCCATCGACCTCATTTGGCTCTACCTCTTCTGCTAATACCTGTTTTGCATCTCTCTCAATCCCCTCTATGACATTGGCCGCTATATCTTTCACCACTTCCTGCTTGGCCACTGCTTCTACCTCAAGCACCGCTACCTCTGCCTCATTCGCTAATTCCCGCTTGCCATCTCCTTCTAACACCTCTACCTTATTCAACTCTACCTCATTCATCACATCCTCCAAAGCCACTGCCTCAATCATCTCTACCTCAATCGTCCCAACCTCCACCACTTCCTGCATGGGCTCTCCCTCACTCCCCTCTCTCTCAGCCACCTCTTCTTTCAATGTCTCCAGAACTTTCTTCTTGTTCTTGTGTTTCTTCCTATTCCTACGTTTCCTCTGAACACCATCCTCTCCCTCTTTCTTTGTCTCCACAACATTATCAACTTTCTTAGCCACTTCCTGTTTGGCTATTCCCTTATTCCCATTTACCTCACTTGACTCTACCTCTTTCCCTAAGTTCTCCTTGGCATCTCTCTCAATCACTTCTACGACATTGGCCACTACCTCTTTCACAAATTCCTGTGTAGCCACTGCATCTACCTCAATCACCGCTACCTCTAGCTCACTCGCCACTTCCTTCTTGGGCTCTCCATCATTCCCCTCTCCCTCAATCTCGTTTTCCTTCATCTCTTCTACTTCCCGCACTTTCGTCTCAGTCCTTCGTAGCTTCCTATTCCTACGTTTCCTCTGAACACCATCCTCTCCCTCTTTCTTTGTCTCCACAACATTATCAACTTTCTTAGCCACTTCCTGTTTGGCTATTCCCTTATTCCCATCTACCTCATTTGCTTCTACCTCTTTCCCTAAGTCCTCCTTGGCATCTCTCTCAATCCCTTCTATGACATTGGCCACTACCTCTTTCACAAATTCCTGTGTGGCTACTGCATCTACCTCAATCACCGCTACCTCTACCTCATTCGCCTCTACCTCACTCGCCACTTCCTTCTTGAGCTCTACATCATTCCGCTCTCTCTCAATCGCGTTTACCTTCATCTCTCCTACTTCCCGAACTTTCATCTCAATCCTTCGTAGCTTCCTATTCCTATGTTTCCTCTGAACACAATCCTCTCCCTCTTTCTTTGTTTCCAAAACATTCTCAACTTTCTCCGCCACTTCCTGTTTGGCCATTCCCTCATTCCCATCGACCTCATTTGGCTCTACCTCTTCTGCTAATACCTGTTTTGCATCTCTCTCAATCCCCTCTATGACATTGGCCGCTATATCTTTCACCACTTCCTGCTTGGCCACTGCTTCTACCTCATTCACCGCTACCTCTGCCTCATTCGCTAATTCCCGCTTGCCATCTCCTTCTAACACCTCTACCTTATTCAACTCTACCTCATTCATCACATCCTCCAAAGCCACTGCCTCAATCATCTCTACCTCAATCGTCCCAACCTCTTCCTGCATGGGCTCTCCCTCACTCCCCTCTCTCTCAGCCACCTCTTCTTTCACTGTCTCCAGAACTTTCTTCTTGTTCTTGTGTTTCTTCCTATTCCTACGTTTCCTCTGAACACCATCCTCTCCCTCTTTCTTTGTCTCCACAACATTATCAACTTTCTTAGCCACTTCCTGTTTGGCTATTCCCTCATTCCCATTTACCTCACTTTCCTCTACCTCTTTCCCTAAGTTCTCCTTGGCATCTCTCTCAATCCTTTCTACGACATTGGCCACTACCTCTTTCACAAATTCCTGTGTGGCCACTGCATCTACCTCAATCAGCACTACCTCTACCTCACTCGCCACTTCCTTCTTGGGCTCTCCATCATTCCCCTTTCCCTCAATCTCGTTTTCCTGCATCTCTTCTACTTCCCGCACTTTCATATCAGTCCTTCGTAGCTTCCTATTCCTACGTTTCCTCTGAAGACCATCCTCTCCCTCTTTCTTTGTCTCCACAACATTATCAACTTTCTTAGCCACTTCCTGTTTGGCCATTCCCTCATTCCGATCGACCTCATTTGGCTCTACCTCTTCTGCTAATACCTGTTTTGCATCTCTCTCAACCCCCTCTATGACATTGGCCGCTATATATTTCACCACTTCCTGCTTGGCCACTGCTTCTACCTCAATCACCGCTACCTCTGCCTCCTTCGCTAATTCCCGCTTGCCATCTCCTTCTAACACCTCTACCTTATTCAACTCTACCTCATTCATCACATCCTCCAAAGCCACTGCCTCAATCATCTCTACCTCAATCGTCCCAACCTCCACCACTTCCTGCATGGGCTCTCCCTCACTCCCCTCTCTCTCAGCCACCTCTTCTTTCACTGTCTCCTCCAGAACTTTCTTCTTGTTCTTATGTTTCTTCCTACTCCCACGTTTTTTCTTCATACCATTTCTCTCCCCCACTTTCTCCATCTCTTCGATCTCGTTCTCAACCTTGTTGCTATTCTGCATTGTCTGCTTCACATCCTCATTATTGGTGCTGACTTCTGCCTGCTGCTGCTCTTCTGCCTTTTGCTGCTGCTGCTGCTGGTGGTGGATGATGAAGCTCTTCAGCTCGGTGCTGTTCTGGAATTGCAGCAGCTCCCGCTGATATTTGGCCTGCTGCTGTGCACAATGATCCAGCAGGATCATCTCAAGCTCCAGAATCTGGCGCTTAGCTTCTAGTCTTGTGTCAACGAGGAACCTCTTTCGCTGCCCCTTCGAGCGACGGTCTGGGGAGTCACATGGGGAGGAGAGAGCAGCACCACAATTGATTCGTTAATGGGTATTTGAGTATTTCCTGTATGATAATAGGTTTTCCCGTTTTTACTGGCAACAAAACAGGTGTTAAGATGTTAAAACACCAAACTGAAACCTTTTACAAGGAATCATGTCTGCATTAACCATGATGCTTGTGGTCAGAATGCAAACAAAAAACATACTCTGATAATATATGCATTGTCCTTGAAACTGATTGGTCCACACCAGGGACAGCTTTCTTTTGAGCCTCGTCTCAAACGGTGTTAGACCAGAGGACGCCAAAAGGCGTATTTCCTGTATGTTATTTTGGTAAAGAAACTTGGCACCATTGACAGGAATCTAACTTAACTTGAGACCGATGTAACAATGATAACACTGTAGGGAGGTCTGGAGGTTGACTCATGTGCCGGAGACACCTCCTCCTCCAAATAACTTCATTAGGATTATGGGCTGGTTGGGGAGGCCATATTAAGTTTGCGAGGTCTGGAAACTCCAGGCCAAACATAGAAAAACTTCCGTTATCTCAGAAAAAGTAAGATGGATTTATGGGCAAGCTGTGGAGGTCTGGCTAAATTTAAAAGATGTCCATTGTTTCACAAGAGAGAACATGAATTGGATAAGAAATACACTATTAATTCTTATACACTGGTCCATTCATACAATTAGTATATTAGTGGGCTACATTAGAAAAGATAAAGGGAGGAGAAGAGGAGGGTGCCCAAAGGGGCCAGAGAGCCAGGGGCAACCCTAATGTTTATGTTGGCTGGATAGCATGTGCTCCCGTGCATGTGAGGTTGCTCTCAACAGAAGTCATTCCTTGCACGAGAATGGCTGAAACGCTGAGTAACCACTCAGAGGTATAGTGGTTAAGCAGTGGAGACGGTATAGTGGTAAAACAGTGGAGATTTTAAAAGCAAAGTTTAAGATTTGCATTTGTCACTTTATATTGAGCCGATACATATGGCAAGTGAAATTAAGAAGACTTAAAGTGAGTTTTACAGAAAGAGAGGATACATGTGTGTCTCTTGGAGAAGGAAAGGCATTGCTCAAAACTGTGCTGCAAGGTCACGTGCCATGAATCACATGAGTTTAGAAAAAACGTGACTGTAAACCAACAAGCCTGTGAATAATTATCATGGTGAAGACACCTCTATACGTTGGATACTGAAGGAAATCCATCGTGCTACACATCGTCAAAGCCCGACAACACCTGACATTCGAGAAAGAAGTACAATTGCATCGTTCTACACATCGTCAATACCCCACCACATCTGGAAAGTCACCAGCTGCATCAAGCACCTGACTGTTGTATTGTTTGAAAGACACTGTGTGTAACGACTTTACATCTGCCGGCACTGCGGGTTTCTAAACGCCTGCCATGTCACCTTCTCAACACTAGCGTCTGAGACCGTCTGATACAGACTGAAAGCTTATTTCCTTTGTTAAACTGTTTGTCTTTTCATGAATGTCATATTGTGCACTGGGTTATGCCTTATTAACCTAAATTCTGAATTTAGCTATTCATGTATTTCTATTACAGTATCACATATTCTTTGGACCAAGTGTCAATTGCCTATTTGATGACTGGTACTCTGATTCTTTTTTTTACAAATCAGGGACTTGTTTTAATTAAAATGTGTCTGTGTGTGTGGTTGAACGGTGTAACAAATCCATGCGTTACATGTGTAGTGTTGCAGCGCCGACCTGGTCAAGGCCTATGATACAATCAGTAGGCCAGGGCTCTGGATTGTTACTCGTATTTCCGGAGTCCCTAACCCTCTGCTCACAATCATTAACGACCTTCACGATGGTGGGCAGGCCCGGATAAAGTTGCGTGCCCAGGAGTCAGAGCAATTTCCTGTTTACAGTGGGGTGCGACAGGGATCTACTCTGGCTGACACATTATTTAGCATCATCTTCGACCACATAGTTCGAGAAGTTTTTTTTTTATCGCTGTACCGGTGGATTTTTTAATATTTGCTACAGATACAATGGGAGGCTGATTGATGCCTGGGTGAGGTCAAGGGATGGCTCCCTACTGGTCAACCATGTTATGTACACTGATCATTTGGAAGTTGATGCTCACACTGAAAAATAGTTGGAGGTTCTGCTGCTAAGCCTGGAGCGTGTGACAAAGAGGTGGTGCCTTACCATCAGCCCCACCAAAACTAAGCACCCGCCTGAGTATTTTGTGTAATTTAATACTCCGCCCCCTCAACTACTCTTGAGTGATGGGGTAATTGTAGAGATAAGTTTACGTACCTGGATAGTGTGCTTATGCAAAAATTCTGGTTTGGCAGCAGAGGTCTCACTCCGAATCGGTCAAGTGGCATATTTTCATCAGCTTCGTAACACTTTGGGGTATCTACCTGGTCTGTCACTTGACACAAAACGCTGGGTCTTCTTGGCCAATGATAGAATAAATGAAAAATCTGAACCAGCTTTACACTTTCAGACTGGCCTGCCTACGATCCACCCTGGGTTTAACTAGGCTGGAATGTGTGAACAGCTCACAGTGAGCTCCACTGGTGGGCAGGGCTGCATTGCCTGGGTCATGTAGCCTGCTTGCTCAGCCACCGCATCCCCAAGCAGCCTCTGTTTTTCCAGATAGAGGGGGCTAAATGGGCGTGGCACGGCCTGGAGAAGAGATGGACTGATGCAGTACAGGAGGATACGGAACTAAGTGGACTTGCCAAAGACTGGTACCACTGGTGTCAAGATCTGCCTCTATGGAGGAAGCTCGTGAAGGATGCTTATGGGAAGTTGGTGGCAGTTGCCCTCAAGCAAAAAAGGAGGGTGAGAGGAGCGACGCTCACAACAACAGACGGTGCACTGGATGACTAAAACGCAGCAAGTTGGCACAGTAGGATGCAAAGGTGGTGCGTCTGCCAGTCATCTCAGTCAGTCAACCCATCGCACTGGGGTCTGTCCCCTGATCTCCTGTCGGCAAGCCTTCGACACTTCAAGTGGCCTCGGAGTGCACCAGGCCTGGCACAAGCGCCATGGTGACGTCTCCGTCACTTAGTGGCGAATGAGGGCTGTTGTTGTTATCTGAGTCGGTTAGGGGCCTCCCCTAGGTCCACTCAGCCTCAAATAAGTATCTGATACGGTGTGTAAACATCGCCACTTGGGAGACAAAGACGGACAAGTGTGGTGCTGGCAACCCACCCCTCGTGTGCGGTGCCGGCCGTCATAGGTGCTCACTAACAGCACTTGCTCCTACAGTGTTTCAAGGCTATACACAAGATTTCTGTCTTTGTTTGTGTCTATGTGCAGTGTCTGTATGAGTGGTTGGGAGCAGTTGTGTCTGTGGGGATCGACCTGAGTTCGATTCCCATTCACAACCATCAGTGACTAATAAATAAAACCGGTCGTGTGCGTCCCCTACATCTACTCAAACTTAAAATAGTACCTCGTGCAACGTATAAACATCAAATGTGGGGAGACAAAGGCATCCGGATGCGGTGCTGACCACCCACCCCATCATAGGTGCTAACTCGCTAACAGCACTTGACTCAATAGTCTGTTAAGGCTATACGGGGATCTGTCTTTGTATACAGGTGCATGTGTCTGTGTGTATGTCTGTGTGTGGAATTACAGTACTCACTTCCCGTCGGCTTGCTCATCTCTCCACCCTGCAACAAAATCACAGCAGCGCACGTGAGACTCTAATCATATCACAGCTTACAACCACCACCACCATCATCATTACCGTCCTCATCATTAAACATTTCGAACAGACACACATTCACATATAGATGTTCTCTCAGATTAATGTTATCCTGATACAGCGCGCGTGTGGATGTACTCACGGAAGATATCGCCTTGAAGGCAGAACGAGAAGTCACGGATGGTCACGTTTTGTCAATAGATTTCGTTAACTGTGTTAATGAAGTGTTCAACCTCACGGATGTTTGTCAATGAGGTTTACCAAGTAATTTAACCGCGTTATCGATGTTCACTGACAACGTTGTTGAAGTGTGCTCCCGAATGCGATCTTTAAGCACACAGAGCGCGCGTCCACCTCCGTCTGTAACGATCGACCGTTGCTAAGGAAGTGACGTCACTTGTTAAGGTAGCAAACCCCGGAAACCACGTGGTCCACTGTATCCTCCAGGCCTGATTAGTTACACGACTGTCAAATTTTTACTTTAAACTTTCGTAACTTGCAGGAATTCATATTTTTGGTTCTTTCGGTAAAGTCACGTAGATAGAAAATAACATTTTAAGTGAAGGCAAAAAACCCACGAGGTTTCGGTGGCAACACAAGCGGTCTTCATCACGTGTTGCGATCGAAACGTCGTGGGTTTTTTGCTTTTATTTTAATTTATTTTTATTTTATTGTTGTTATTTTCTATCTACGTGACTTTACCTGAAAGAACCAAGAATATAGTAAGGATTGTACCCTGGTCGCCACGGATGAAGAGGCCGAGCGGGCTCGGTTCAACTGTTGCCAGGTACCTCCACCACTCAGCTCGCAGCACACACACAGTGTCCACTATGTAAAAATCAGGCTAAACTAAACCTTTCTAGAAGTTACTAAAATAATGCTATAAAAACAATGCAACAGTGATCATAAGACATGTGATTGAAAGTTAACAATAGCGACATATATAACATATATTACTAAACCTAGCATCCTTCGCTAGCTGCTTGAGTCAATCCATAATAGCAGGAGTAACAATTATGTATGTTGATTAACTGCGAATAACCCAATCAATAACAGATATCCATTGTAATTTACATCAATACATTACCCCCCCCCCGTCTTCGTATCGGATCTGCTTACAAGCGACGACGTCACATTTATCCCCCGTCTACGTCTATTAAAGACCGAAACAGGGGAAGGATTTCACCACAACTCTGGCTGTCACCTGACGAGGCGGGTTGTTGTTGTAGTTACAGGCGAAACGTCACGGTACTTGAATTGTAAATGTTGTGGGTTTACTCTCCAACACACCGATGTGCTGAATTAGTCACTAATTGGCATGTTTTGTTTACGTGACAAACTTGGCTAAGATTTACGCGAGCTAACCCAAACAAACAAAAACACCCTCTAATAAGTAAATATTTGTATTAATTCCACGAATGGACCTTGGCCTGGGACTGTGCGGATTGAGAAGTTATGGATGCAGCTTCTGTTTGTGCTGCCATCAGAATGATCAACAAATAAATAAATAATACACACGGATTGGTGACTACAGTACTAGACCCCCAGTGCTTTTATATTTAAAAGTGTATGTGCTTTGTGGTTGCTTTATTGCGCGTGTGTACGTACTGTGTAACACTTTTTGAACGCAGGTGATGGGGTTGTCCATGTTGGGTGTCATTACAGCCAAAAACAAGCAGCAGTACGAAGACCAGGACGCCGTGGCCGACCATGAGGACGGAAATTGGCCTCGCCCGGTCACAACGTACGACAGCAGTACAGGTTTCCCTCCACACATGCACACACCTACGAGTTTCCCACTACAGAGACGAAGGTC
Source organism: Petromyzon marinus (assembly GCF_048934315.1). Lineage (NCBI taxonomy): Eukaryota > Metazoa > Chordata > Hyperoartia > Petromyzontiformes > Petromyzontidae > Petromyzon > Petromyzon marinus. The sequence goes on from NC_133721.1 coordinate 2,359,855, forward strand.
CCCCATATAGCCTTAACAGACTGTTGTGGCAAGTGCTGTTCGCAAGCACCAATGAAGGTCGGCATGGTATATCAGGGGGTAGGTGGCCAACACCACACCCGGCCGCCTTTGTCTCCCAAGTGGTGACGTATACACACACCGCTCCAGGTATTTATTTGAGGTTGAGTCGACCCAGGACCGGTTCAGATAAATAATCGTCACTGGCGTTGGCCATGAGCGGGACTCCAACTCGCATGTTTGCGGGGTTTGGAGCGTAGCATACTATCCACTGCGCCACTGCTACCTTCACATAACGCACACAGAAACAACACACAGGGACCCACACGCACGGACACACAGGGACCTGCTCAACATTGAAATGTGCAGCCCTTGTGTGGCGGCCTGCGTTGAATTTGGGCGTTCATCTCGTCACCCATACAAAAGGTCTCGACAATCAATGGCAGTCCCCCTTGCCCTGCCTGGCACGCACATCGGGCCAGTCACCCCACGCACAGCGCACACAACGTGCGCGTCGCGTATGCCAAATCAAGAGTCGTCCCCGAGTGTCCGGCAAATTGGACCGACTATCCCGGGCCCCGCGCTTCGGGGGAGGCCCCACGTGTAGACATCAGTGTCACATGTAATGCTTCCGGTTTAGTTTGAAGGCATCGGGGGGGGGCCCACGCACCCCCTATGGACGGCCCTGGTCAAAGCACACGGCAGCGCGGAGCACGCGCGTCGCGCGCACGGGCCACGTGCGTCACGGGTACGTGACATCTACAAGGCAAGCACCTGCATCGCGTGGTCATCACTTGTAAGGCATGCCCTTTGTGCATGGGACGTGCGTAGTGTGTGCAACACGTGGCACATGTATGTCACACATGCACATCGCAATGTGATGTCATGTGTACGTGGACATTTGAATCGCATGTAGCTGTCTGGTGGGCAGGACGGATCTACGCGTGGGCAAGTAAGGGGGTGGCTGAGTAAGACTGATACGGAGACACGTCAAGCCACACACTCACCACACACTCACCGGTACACTCACACACACCACATTCACCGCACACTCACTTACCGGCGCACTCGCACACTGGCACTCACTGCACACTCACACACCGCACACTCACCACGCACTCGCTTACCGGCACACTGACTGCACATTCACACACACTCACCGCTCTCACCACGCACTCACTTACCGGCACACTGATTGCACATTCACACTCACACACCGCACACTCACCACGCACTCACCGGCACACTGACTGCACATTCACACACACTCAGCGCTCTCACCACGCACTCACTTACCGGCACACTGACTGCACATTCACACACACTCACCGCACACTCACTTACCAACACTCTGACTGCACATTCACACACACCGCACTCACACCGCATTCACACACACTCACACACACTCACACCGCACTCATTCACTCACACACACTCACTCACACACACTCACACAAATTTACACACACTCACCACACACTCACACACACTCACCGGCACACTCGTGTGCAAGCACACTAGTGAGCTTCCACAAGATGTGCTGCACATTAGTGAGGCCACACACCAGCAGGTTTACACGTCAGTGAGCTTACACACTAGTGTGCACACACACAGTCGTAAGCTTACAGATTAGATAGCGTACACACCAGCTCACCGGTGAGGTGAGCTACACACTGGTGAGTTAACACACCCACCTGTTCACGTGCGCAAAGCTCTTAACCCTAAACCTAACATATCCCAAATGCCATGGCTAAAGTTATTTTACACACGCACGTCCATACACGCATGCGCATATGAAGGCACGCATGCACACATACGTGCACACAAACACACATGCACGCACATGTTTAAACATATACAATTCCATGGCGTTGGACTTGAGACTCCCAGAAGTGGAATCAGGACTCCTGAGTGTGCGATATAGCTCAGTGGGCCTTACTTGGTAAAATTTAAATAATTAGTTTAGTTTCAGGATGTAGGGTTCTGAAGATATTTCATCTTTCAGTCCTTTCTGACCGTTTGAGTGTGGGTGAGTGAGTGACAACTACTTATGCATTTTTTGTTATTACAAATACAAGTATTTCCAGCTATTGACATGAAATGTATTAACTCTGGAAGATGATGGTGATACAGGTGGTGGGTAGCGGTAGTGTAGCGTTTAGCACGCTGCGCTACGAACCCGGCGACCCGAGTTAAATTCTCGCTCATGCGCAACGCAGGTAACGACTCTCTGAACCGGTCATGGGCCTCCCCTAGGTCGACTCAGCCTCAAATGAGTACTTGGTGTGCTGTAAACATCACTACTGGGGAGACAAAGGCGGCCGGGCGTGGTGTTGGCCACCCACCCCTCGTGGGCCATGCTGGCCTTCACAGGTACTTGCTTACAGCACTTGCCCCAATAGTCTATTCGGGCTATACGGGGAGTCTTTGCTTTGGTGGTGATAATACAGATGGTGATTGATTATACAGATGGTTTAAGATGATGATAATGATACATTTGGTGATGATGGTGGTGATGATGGGACTGTAAGAGTGGTCCTTGAAGATATTTACTGTGTAATATTAAGACACACTAATATAAATGTAATCATTAAAGCACAATATATAACACTTGTAATTTCTGTTGAAAGCATGTGCTTTTAATGGTCACGTGTATTTGTACGTGGTTGTGCATGAATGCACGTGTTTTTATTTTCTGTATTAGGTGCTTGACGACAGCCCTTGGCCCAACAGTCTATATTGGTTGTACAGGAAATCTTTGTGTTTTGATTTACGAATGTTCCATTCACGAAATGTAGTGAAAACGAAATTGACAAATTAAGGATACTTTTCGACTTACAAAATAGAATTTCAGCGGAAACAATATATCACATGGCACGCGCCATGAGATCATCAAGCAAGAAGCTGTCATCCATTCACGACAGTGTCACGGTATCCCCATAGTGCAAAAGTAACACCTCGTCACCTCTCCAGTCATTCCAACATGCAGATCTTTTGGTGAGTTCCTTGAAGATGTTAATTATTTTTGTTTTAAATTGATTATTATTCAACCGTTGTAATATTTGTTCTCTATTATTTTTTGCATTGTGAAATATTGGTGTTTATTTTGGGTTTATAGTAGAAATGACTGTCTGAAACACATCGCAAGTTTTTCGTATTCAATTAATGGGAAAAGCCATTCCGATTTGCGATATTTTGTTTTACGGGCGTTTTTAGAAGAACGCATCCCTTTCGTAAGTAGAGGCATACATGTACAGGAATCCATTGCCAACCGCTAATTTACCAACCACGAAATTTTAGTAAACACGGATTGACTACTGGACACCTGTTTACTAACCACGAGCATCTCGCTTTGAGTATTCGCGAGTCGCGCCGAGTAGTGAAATCAAAACAACACGATGTACCTTATGGGGGGGGGGGTTCTTGTATTTGTTCTTGTATTTGTACGAGCTGTTGTTTGTTTATGTTACCGATGTTTACGGGGAGCGTTAGTGCAGCGGGTTAGCGAGCTGTACTATAAAGCCATAAATCCTGGTATAATTTCTGCTCATGGCCAACACCAGTGGCAATTATCTGAACCATTCCTGGACCTACCCTCGGCCTCAAATGAGTACTTGGTGCATTGTGAAAACATCAGCACTGGCAGAGACAAACCCCATATGCTGTGCTGGCCTGCATAAGTGCTCATAACGGCACTTACCCAACAGTCTGTTACATGGGGGGATCTTAGTCTTGGCGTGTGAGAGTTTGTGGACTTTGCATGTTCTTCCCCTGTTGTGCACGCGTTTTCTCAGGGTTCTCAGCTTTCAAAAAAGAACAACCAATTCTAACTGTAAGATATTACCTGCAAATTACTTAAACAAGGATTACACACCCATTCCAGCCTTGTGTAGCCCATTCCAGCCTTGTGTAGGTCTATAATCTTGTCCCTGACATCCTTGGAGAGCTCTTTGGTCTTGGCCATGGTGGAGAGTTTGGAATCTGATTGATTGATTGCGTCTGTGGACAGGTGTCTTTTATACAGGTAGCAAGCTGAGATTAGGAGCACTCCCTTTAAGAGTGTGCTCCTAATCTCAGCTCGTTACCTGTATAAAAGACACCTGGGAGCCGCTTTCTGATTGAGAGGGGGTCAAATACTTATTTCCCTCATTAAAATGCAAATCGATTTATAACATTTTTGACATGCGTTTTTCCGGATTTTTTTGTTGTTTTTCTGTCTCTCACTGTTCAAATAAACCTACCATTAAAATTATAGACTGATAATTTCTTTGTCAGTGGGCAAACGTACAAAATCAGCAGGGGATCGAATACTTTTTTCCCTCATTGTATGTGAGGAGTCTGTGGGTCGCAACAGCACGTATGTCTGGAAGTAGGACATTCCAGACTAAGAGGGTTCATAATGGCCGTGTCAACGAGACTGAACCAGCCAGCACAACTCACTGCTAATAACACATCACATAATTCACCCTTAAGCAATTGTTCAATCAATTAATTAAATCACTACAATTAAAATCAAAGAATATCCCAGAACAAACACTTCGCACTCTCCTCCGTCAGCCACCTGCATCGACAATAGAAACGCATCAGTCCAGCAGTGGATAAAACCTGGTGTGGGAGGTATGGGGGGGCGGCTTACACTTGTGGTGGACAGCAGGGGGGTGGCTGCATGCAGTAGCCATCGCAGATCAAGCGGTAGTACTTGTCATCGACTGCCATGCACCAGGGTAAGGGGCCTCTCCTACACCCACACACATCACACACCGAGCGGCACACACGTCACACCGAGGAGCACGCACGTCACACACCGAGCAGGTTGCACAGGTCTCCTTTGTCAAGACAAACGTGGAGCAGATTACAACTACAACTCTTCTACGCCTGTCACAATGCCCCCCTCTCCCCCCCCCCCCAGTTTATGGGGGGGTGCGGGCCTCACTCCCCCCTTCGCGTCAGCCCCCCCTAATAAATGGTCCCGTTGCATTGTGAATGCACCACTCGAATGACGTGCAGTCCCGTGGCGCACTGTAACGGGCTCGTGATTTACTCAATAAAATTCAACGTAAAAAAATAAAAACGATCCCAAGACATTATTTAAAATAATGTATGGCCATCGTGTGTCAGCATCACAGGCGAAAATTGGCATGTAAAAAAAAACTTCACTGCGACTCACTCAATTGGGATTGCTCGCAGCAAACAGCACTTGACCTGCTTACAGGTTAGGTGCTGAATAACCGTGTGTCACACAGAGAACAGTTGCCACTGAGGCTGCCCTTTCCAAATGCTTGAGATGAGATGTGATTATCGCGTGTAAATGTACACACTAAAATAACGAAAAAATTATAAGCGAACTATTATCGTTTCAGGTGGCAGGGTGGTGCAGCGGTGATCTTTGACCCTCGCAACAAGAAGGGCCTTGGTTAATGATCCGACTGGCACTTTGCGGAGTTTTCTACGTTCTCACCTTTGTTCTGTATGGGTTATCCAGTTTGCTCACATAGCTAGAAAACACACAATCACAATGTAACTGGGTATTGGCCAAGCATCCCAATGCTAAAGTTACCTGCAAATTACTTCATTGGGATGACACTCGGCAGCAGAGCCGGATGATGGCATTGCTGGGGCCCTATGCCATTGTCAAGTTTAAGAGGCCCCTTCTATGAATGCCTGTATATTTTTGTCAGCAGAATGAAAATAACTGCTTTGGAGAGTCTTTTTTTCTCACCGATCTTTATTTATTAAGCAATTATGTTAAAACTCGAAACCTCGTGTCCATTTCTTGTTTCGTATTTAGAGATCCCCCCCTCTCTTAATGCGAGGCCCTAAGCTGCAAGTGTGGCCGGTCTGAGCTCGCCTGTGATGAATCACACGTATAATTGTGCACTCTAATTTTCTATGGGTGGCCAGGAGAATTTATTATTATTTAAGTGAATGCAATGGTGATCAGGGGATTGGATCCAGAGCCCCACGTACACAGTAGAGTACAAAGGAACGCCCACAATACAGATTTGAGCTGACCTGCGGATTGAGAAATTGAACTGTTTTGTGACGTGGAGGGTGTTTCTGACCGCTATTATGACCGACCCGTCCCTACGGGAGGAGAGAGGACAGGGTGGACCGGCTGCATGAGCTTACTCTCCGGCACTGCACAGCACAACATCGCCTCCCTACTGCAAAAATACTTGGCAGGACCCTCCTGAAAATTAAAGTCTTCGGAATCAGTGAGGCCTGTCCTTGGGAGGACAGGCGTAGTCTTGGTCGTCACAAGCGAACATTTGTTTCTCCACATGAATTTGTATCCCCGGGTTACCATCAGGGCTGGGCGCTGCAAGCTTAGCTTCTGAGATCTGATGAGACTGGCCGTTTTTTAAAAGGTAATTTCGGCATCTGGAGCCCAAGCATGCAACAACTTTATGCAACTTCTTGGTTATTTTGATAAAGTCACGTAGAATGGAAATAAAATAATAAAAATAAAACATAATAAAAAATAAAATTCTCACGACGTTTCTGCCAAAACACAAGTAGCCTTCTTCAGGTGAAGGAACAGAACTGTCGGGACAACAGCGCTTCAATAACTGCTGCTAAGATTCCCAGCGTCTTTTAAGCTAGGTGGGAGAGGTAAAGCGCCTTGACAAAGGAGTTTACATATCAAACAGGAGAATTTAGCATTGAAATAGCTGTGTTAAAGTGTTGGATCATCAGGGTGTTAAAGTCAGAAATAAGCATGTAACTGGGAGATTAGCATGATGTTAATGTGAGGGATTAGCATGTGACTGGTCACGGAAATAGCTATGTTAAAGTCAAAGTTTACATCTCAACAGAGGCGTTTAGTATATGGACGCTAAAGGACTGCAACTACCCAACTATCATACAATAAACCGATGTGAAAAAAATAAGTATAAACAACATCAATATAATAAATGTACTCAATATGTTCTTCAATACGTTGAGCTATAAACATAAAGTAACTGAGTATACACTACACTATATAATGAATACCATATAGTAAACGAATTAATAAAACTAAAATATAAACTACATCAATGTTATTAATAAACTCTATATACTCTCCAATCAGCTGAGCTACTAACAATAAGTCATTATACATTACAATGCCATATGGCGAAAAAAAGGGTGGCGGTTTTTTCCTTCTTTCCAACGTTAGCACCACAGAGAGCGACGAGCCTCGTTCAGACGGACGAGTCCATCCATGCTCGGAACGGAGGAGGGGGGAGAAACAGCCACGATGTGCTGCTCTGTCCTGTGTTGCGTTACAACCATGCCATAAACTAGACTACTATACATTGTAACGTTATACCTTCCAATCTAAACTACATTGTATAATATCGTATACACAGCCCAATGTAAGCTCGAACATTATGCAGTATATTTATATGTCTTCAACTAAACTTTTTCCTACATTACACGACTATACACCGTAATATACACTACCATAGACAAACCCACCCTTGAATTATAAAATGCGTTACTTTACACTACCCTATACTTTAGACTGTAAAATGTTAGACTTGTAATATTACACTATGTATTATTCTACCAACCCTACTGTATACCACACTGCTGTATATTCACAATACAATTACGATACTATATATTGCCTTATGAATTATGTTAAACATTACAATGTTATACTATTTATTATTATGTAACATGCTATAAACCATACCATTGACCGTCGTGTGAAGAGGCAGTGCCAGCGAATGGACTGCAGTCTGAATGTCACCATAAAATACAATCAATTAAGAACTGAAATTGTTTATAACGTCTTTCCAATGAAATTTTGATTTAAAGCTTTCGTGACTGCAGTAATTAATATGCTTAGTTCTTTCGGTAAAGTCACGTTGAAGGGAAACAACAAAATAATAAAATATATATAAAACAATAAAAATTCTCACGACGTTTCGACCATAACACAAACCAATTCCTCAACCACATCAATTCCATACACCCAGCCATCAGATTCACCATGGAGGTCGAAAAAGATGGCAAGCTACCCTTTTTGGATGTCCTAATTAAAAGGAGACCTGATGGTTCAATGAGCCACTCTGTCCACAGGAAAGCTATGCATACGAATGCTTACTTAAAACTGGATTCCCACCACCATCCATGTCAGAAGAACTCCCTCATCAAGACTCTATAGCATAGAGCCCAATGCATTTCCGACCAGGAACACATTGCCAGTGAACTTAAGCACGTACACCAAGCTCTCAAGGCTAATGGTTACTCCGACTACACAATCCGCAAAGCCATCACTCCAGCCATGAAGAAGGATCCTCTTGAGGAGCCATTCAAAACCATCACCTTACCCTACATTGCGGGGGTCACAAAAAAGATCTCCAAAATCCTGAATAAACACAAGATACAGGTCCGATTCAACACAGTACATAAAATCCGTGATCTGGTTCCGTCTGTAAAAGATGTGGTTCCAGACATACAGTACCCGGGCGTCTACAAACTAAGTTGCCTCTGTGGTAGCAGTTACATTGGAGAAACCAAACGACATATCTGGGACCGCATCCGTGAATATAAAGCAGACTTGAAACACGGTAGGACGAGCAACTCAGCCGTGGCAGATCACTGTTATAATTCAGTGGGCTCACATGACATTGACTTCTCCAAGACGGACGTTCTCTGCAAGCCATCCGGCTACCATGAGAGATTCGTTCATGAGGCCATCCACATATACAAACACAGAAACAATTTCAACCGAGAAGATGGATTCTGGCTTAGTAACCATTGGAAAGATGTTATAAACCATTTTGGTACTTAATTGATTGTATTTTATGGTGACTTTCAGATCGCAGCCCATTCGCTGCCACTGCCTCTTAATACTTTTCACACGACGGTCAATGGTATGGTTTATAGCAGGGGTGTCCAAACTTTTGTTTCCCGAGGGCCACATACAGAAAAATATACGAAGGATTGGGCCACTCACTAGACGTGAGGTATACTGCCTCACTTCTCATGCACTAATATTGTCAAAATCAATCAAATGCAGGTAAATTACGTTTGATTATTGAACATGTTTGAAGAAATAAAGCCTCCATCATAGCTCTTCATTAGTAGATTTTAATTTTATTTTTTACAAAAAGGTTGGCAGGTAATTCTCTCAGTGACAGCCTCAGATTGGTTCTTAGGGTGCTGATCCCCCTTCATTGTCCATATGAAGGGAGAGACAAGAAGACAAATAGGGGATGTGGATATTTCAAGCTTATTACACAAATAAATTATTGGGCTTGTTAACACATCAACTAACGTTTGTTAAAAACATTGTCATCAACTTTAATTGACTGAATTTATGAAGTAATTGGGCTTATTAACAAATGAAAACGGTGTGTATATTTTTAACTCACCTGTAATGGGAATAATGTTACGCTCAGTGGGAGCAGTGATGCTGCGCTTTGGTCTGAAGGATAGCTGGCAGGTCAGGAGTAAGTTTGGTGGTTGAGATGCGAAGGACGTCACGGAGATGGCTGTCGGTCGTTCTGGTTCTCAGCCTGCTTTTGTTCAGCGTTAACAGAGAGAATGTCTGCTCACATATGTATGTTGAGCCGAACAGACTCATCATTCGTTTTGCATGGCGTCTCGTCAGAGGAAACTTGGCCTTTTCCAAACTCCGGTAGAAGTCAGGTAGGGAGAGAAGCTGATGCTGATTCTTCAGAGAATCATCACACTGAATTTCGATCAGTTCTAATTGCAGACTCTCCTCCACTTCTTTTGCATCCATTGAAAACGGAGCCGCAAACAGTGTGATTTCCTTCTCAATGACAGAAAAATCTTGGAAGCGCTGACTGAATTCTGTCATGAGAGATGTGATCACAGACACATATTCTCCCATTTTTGCAGAGAGCTTGGCATTTGGAAATGCGCATTGATTTCGGTCAGCGTGGGGAAGTGCGCTACATTGAAGTTGCGCAGTTGTGACTCGAAGAGACGGAGCTTCGCACGGAATGCTTTCATGTGCACATACAGCTGTGGTACCAGCTGCTCTTTGCCTTGTAGTCTCTTGTTCGGGGTGTTGAGATGATCAGTGAGATCAACTAAAAAAGCCAGGCCTGCCAACCATAAAGGGTCACTGATCTCATGGAGAGGTCTGCCCTTTTCTTTCAAAAACTTGTCGATATTTGATCTCAGGGAATAACACCACTGCAGCACGGAGCCGCAACTGAGCCAGCGCACTTGAGAATGGTAGAGTAGGTCCCCGTATTCAGCATCGACATCAGAGAGGAACGCTTGCAATTCTCTGTGGTAAAGCCCTCGGGCCATACTTTTTTTGACATTTTTCACAACTGTGTTCATCACATCGCCAAGCTGGATTATCTTGGCACAGAGGGCTTCTTGGTAGATGATACAGTGCATTTTAACAGTCTCACCTCCGCTCTCCTGCACCTTGGCACTCACTATAGAAGCCATTCCTTTGCGCTCGCCTGTCATTGCTGGAGCCCCATCCGTTGTAATTCCACACAGCTTGTCCCATTTAAGTCCAGCCTGGTTAATTGAATCTGACACAGCTTCAAAACATATCCTTCCCAGCTGTTGTCCCCTTTAGACTCCGAAGATCAAGCAGTTCCTCCGTAATGCAAAAATTCTCATCAACTCCCTGCAAAAAAATTAACAGCCGTGCAGTGTCCGTGGCATCTGTGCTCTCATCACATGCAATCGAGTAAAAATCGAAAGCACAAGCTTTATCTGACACTTGCTGTTTTAAGTTAGCCGACAAGTCTTCAATTCGCCGCACAACCTTATTTCTGGACAACACTAACATCGTTAAAATCCTGCAATTTCTCCAGGCACATTCCCACGACTTTAGTGAGGCACTGTTTGATGAAGTCACCGTCTGAGAAAGGTTTCCCGTGTAGGGCAATGAGTTGAGTTACTTCATTGCTGGCTATTGTTGCATTTTCTTGAGCTTTGTTAGCACGGAAAAAAAACCCTGCTGCTGCGTTAGCAGGGTAGCTTGCCATTTGCTTTACCTTCTCTCTCCGCTCGGCGCCAGTGTAGGACGTGAAGGTCTGATGTTTCGTTTCATAATGCCGTCGTACATTGTACTCTTTCATCACGGCAACACTCTCATTACAAATCAAACAAACACACTTCCCCTTGGTTTCTATGAAAAAAAAATCATTTTTCCACCGAGTCTGAAATTTTCTGCACTCGCTTGCAATCTTGCGTCTCTTCGGTTCCGGCATTTCTGGTGACCCTGAGCAAATGTTTTCTACGATTGCTTGCTTTGTGGAGACGCTGCCTTGTTCAAGACAATAGCGCTATCTAGTGTTTAAATTAAGAAATGCAATACAGTGGGCCATAGTCCATTATATTTTTAAACTTTGATACGGGCCAATTAAAAATGGATGGCGGGCCGCAGTTGGCCCGCGGGCCGTAGTTTGGACACCCCTGGTTTATAGCATGTTATATAATAATAAATAGTATAACATTGTAATGTTTAACATAATTCATAAGGCAATATATAGTATTGTAATTTTATAGTGAATATACAGCTGTGTGGTATACAGTAGGGTTGGTAGAATAATACATAGTGTAATATTACAAGTCTAATATTTTACAGTCTAAAGCAGGGGTCGGGAACCTTTTTGACTAAGAGAGCCATGAAAGCAAAAAATTTGGAAATTTATTTCAGTGAGAGCCATATAATATATTTTAAAAGTGAATTCAACTAAATGTCAATATAATAAGCCTCTGAATTTATTCTTTTAAATAATGTTGTTATAACACTCACCATTAATGCGACTTCTGGTGCTGCATGGATTTGCTGATGTCTTTGTAGTCGGGTTGGTACTTGGTGAGGTTAAGCTTCATGCAAGCGTTGAGGCTTTCATCCGTTAAACGTGATCGTAGGTTGGACTTGATGTTTTTAAGATGTGAGAATGACTGCTCACATGCATACGTAGATCCAAACATGGTCAATACAGCAATACTCACACGCTGCAGTGTGTGGTATGTGACAGGAAGCGCGTTCCAAGTTTTGAGAATCAGCTGGTCTTCGGGTTGGAGTTTTTTCATTTCTGTCCACATGTGCTTGCTCGCCAACTCCGCTTTCTGTCGTGTGATTCTTTCCAAATCTTCATTCAGTGACTTGAACTTATTCACCCACATGTCTGAGGCCTTCAGGTCTGCCACTTCTGCTTCAAAATCTCTGACGGAGACACCAGGGATGTAATTCAGGTCGGCTGTGTTCAGTGAACACTCGTTTGGAGACTGGATGTGCAGCCAGCTAGCTGGTGGAGATCAAGGTTTTGAATGGGCTCACTTGCTGTGCATGCATCTTTAAATTGGCTCAGTTTTTCAAAATGTAGTAAACGACCTGTTTCAAGATCCGTGATGAAAAGCTCCAGCTTGTTTTCAAAAGCAAATACAGCTTGTTGAAGGGATAACACTGTATTTCCAATGCCTTGCATTTTCACGTTGAGCTGGTTCAGATGTTCAGTCAGATCTACGAGATAGTAAAACTTGAGGAGCCACTCGGTGCCGGCTAGCTCAGGATGCCCGACGCCTTTCATTTCAAGGAAAGTCCGGATTTCGTTCAGGCAAGCCGCAAAACGGCTAAGCACCTTCCCTCTTGACAACCAACGCACATTGCTGTGCAAAAGCAGACCAGGATAGTTATTTACAACTTCATCCAGCAGTGTTTTAAACTGGCGATCATTTAAGGCTCGGGCAACAATAAAGTTGATCACACGAATGACCAGCGACATCACTTCGCCAAACTGCCTGTCACACATCTGAGCACAAAGTGCCTCCTGGTGTATAATGCAATGGAAACTTAGGATGGGTCTATTTTCATGTTCACGGAGAAGCGCCACAAATCCTTTGTTTTTCCCCACCATACACGGAGCACCATCAGTACACACTGAGAGAAGTTTATCCATAGGTAGACTTTTTTCTTGAGCAAACTCCATGAAAGACTTGAATAAATCCTCACCTCTTGTGGACCCTTTTAATGGCAGAACAGCAAGACTTTCTTCGCGCAGTGTGTCACCAACAGCATATCTTGCAATCACGCTGAACTGCGACAAATGGCTCACGTCTGTTGACTCATCCAAAGCCAGAGAAAAGAACGGCGCTGCATTTATGTCCTTCACTTGCGTTTCCTCCACTTTGTTTGCCATCACGATGGTACGATCATGAACAGTTCTTGCCGACAGAGGCATGTCTTGTATCCGTTTGATTATCTTGTCTTTGTTCGGAAGATCATCAAAAAGTTCATTGGCTACATCCAGCATGAACGTTTTAGCATACTCGCCATCTGTGAATGGTTTTCCGTTCCTCACTATTGCTAAAGAACCAGCAAAGCTAGCCGAATTATAGTCACCTTGCCGGGTCCATACGCGGAGTTGCTGCTGGCTAGCTTGCACCCTGCTCAGAAGCTCTTGGCACGCTTTCTTTCTGCTGTCTCCCGCAGGGTATTTTGATGCAAAGGTAGCGTGGCGCGTGTCGAAGTGCCGCTTTACATTCGACCGTTTCAACGATGTAATTTTGTCATTGCAAATTAGACACACCGCAGAACCCGCTCTCTCCACAAAGGCGAATTCTTCGGTCCATTCGTCCTGAAATGTACGATACTCGTCGTCTTTTTTTCTTTTCGCCATCTTCTTCGTCGAAGGGTTAGCTTTGAGCTAATGACCGAGCAGACGCAGTCTCAGACTGATTCAAAAGTGGGCATTTACCTGTTTTACCCAGCAACGGCAAACGTAGGCCAGTATCATCCAATTAAAATAATGGACAATTGCTCCTGCAGCCCTGAACAGGACATGCGCAGTGAAAAATCGATGGATGGATTAAAACAAGTGAGAATATTTTGTTTTATCTGCGAGCCATATGCAATCATCAAAAGAGCCACATCTGGCTCGCGAGCCATAGGTTCCCGACCCCTGGTCTAAAGTATAGGGTAGTCTAAAGTAACGCATTGTATAATTCAAGGGTGGGTTTGTCTATGGTAGTGTATATTACGGTGTATAGTTGTGTAATGTAGGAAAAAGTTTATTTGGAGACATATCAATATAATGCATAATGTTAGAGCTTACATTGGGCTGTGTATACGATATTATACAATGTAGTTTAGATTGGAAGGTATAACATTACAATGTATAGTAGTCTAGTTTATGGCATGGTTGTAATGCAACACAGGACAGAGCAGCACATCGTGGCTGTTTCTCCCCCCTCCTCCGTCCCGAGCATGGATGGACTCGTCCGTCTGAACGAGGCTCGTCGCTCTCCGTGGTGCTAACGTTGGAAAGAAGGAAAAAATCGCCACCCATTTTTTTCGCCATATGGCATTGTAATGTATAACGACTTATTGTTAGTAGCTCAGCTGATGGAGAGAATATAGAGTTTATTGATAACATTGATGTAGTTTGTATTTTAGTTTTTTTATTAGTTTACTATATGGTATTCATTAGATAGTGTAGTGTATACCCAGTTACTTTATGTTTATAGCTCAATTTATTGAAGAATATATTGAGTACATTTATTATATTGATGAAGTTTCTACTTAGTTTTTTTTCACATCGGTTTATTGTATGATAGTTGGGTAGTTGCAGTCCTTTAGCGTCCATATACTAAATGCCTCTGTTGAGATGGAAACTTTGACTTTAACATAGCTATTTCCGTGACCAGTCACATGCTAATCCCTCACATTAACATCATGCTAATCTCCCAGTTACATGCTAATTTCTGACTTTAACACCCTGCTGATCCAACACTTTAACGCAGCTATTTCAATGCTAAATTATCCTGTTTGATATGTAAACTCCTTTGTCAAGGCGCTTTACCTCTCCCACCTAGTTTAAACGACACTGCGAATCTTAGCAGCAGTCATTGAAGTGCTGTCGTCCCGACAGTTCTGTTCCTTCACCTGAAGAAGGCTACTTGTGTTGTGGCCGAAACGTCGTGAAAATTTTATTTTTTATTACGTTTTTTTATTATTATTTTATATCCATTCTACGTTACTTTACCAAAAGAACCAAGAAGATGAATCCCTGCAGTCACGAAAGCTTTAAATCTGAACTTTACGCAATTAAAAATCATAGTGTAAGATAAGACTACAATCGTTGTCTGCTGTGAGGATCTTCTGTACTCAGGGCCCCGAATGTTTGTGGCAAGTGAAAGTTTGTCTCAGCAAAATATAAGATTTCTCACAGTAGCATACCGTATGACCACACGTCGCTCTGCACCTTGTAGAGCCCATGGAACATGCTTTCTGAAGACATCCACTTTACAGGCAGAGGCACCTAATGGACATGACCGCATGGCCACAAGCACAACAACAATACGTTCAGTAAATTCAGTTCAGGCCGATGCATCGCGATTCGTCATACGTTTTTTGCGTCAGGCCACATTCATCTGGCCAAATTAGCGTCATCTAGCCCTCCACTACCCTGAAGGGTTAAATGTGTAGTGACATCACGGGATGTCACTGTGTAGTGCCGGCCCTAGAGAGGCACGGCGTGCGGTGTATTGACATCGCGGATACCACTCTGGTGTGGGTGTAGTACCGGCCCTAGAGGGGCTCGGTCAGCGCTGATTGATCCCGCTGGATGGCATCACGCTTGGCGTGCAGTGCCAACCCAACAGGATAGGGTGTGGGAGTGCCGGCCGTAGGAAACGGGTTACTAAATGCTATGGCACTCTGGTTGACCCGAGAGGACACGTGACCGGTTAAGTCTACAAAGGGGCCCCAAGTGGGGTCTAGGGGTGGTCACGTGGTCGGGGTCCAGATCCTGCTGCTCGATGATTCTTGAAGGTGGTCGTGGCCAAGGGCGGAGCCAGCCACGCCACAGAGAATATAAGCTGGGTCCCCCAGAGGGACCGGCGTTGTTGTTCATCCTGAAGAACCTTTGTCTACGTCTACGTTCTACCGAGTCTCCAACACATGGACTGGGACCCGAGCTGTGGTCCCGTTCTGTCGTAGCTAGTCATGTTGTAATTAGTGTAGTTAGCCTGGTGGTCACCACCACAGGTTCTTATTCTGGGCCAGTTACCCCGTGTAGCACATGGGGTGGGGAGGAGGAAGGGGATTTGTGAAATTGCCCCATATTTTGAACTGTCGGCAGAGCAGGGAGATTGAATCCAATTGCCGACCTCTGGATTGCAAGTCCAGGGTGGGAGAGCCATTGCACCACCGTGTGTGGCAGCACCCCCGCTCTTTTTTTCTTAGGGGCTGTGCAAAATAAAATAAAAACATTGAGTACAATGAAAGTGATGGGCCTTCCATTCCGATGATGGTGATGACATTGGCGATACTGATAATGATGCTGATGATGCTAAGTAAGGTGAAGGACTCACTTTGCCCTTCACCACGTAGTTGGGGTCAGTCTGGACGTTCCGTGCCAGCCCAAAGTCGCAAATCTTGGCGATGTGTCCATGCGTTACCAGCAAATTCCTCGCAGCCAGGTCGCGGTGGATGCACTAAAAAAAAGAAAAAAATTCCCTGTGTGGCCTTCAACAAACTTGGGGCAACTTCTGTGAAGGTCGGCCACGGTACACGACGGGGTGGGTGCCCAGCACCACGCCCGGCCGCCTTTGTCTCCCCAGTGTAGATGTTTACACACCGCACCAGGTACTCATTTGAGACTGAGTCCATCTGGGGAGGCCCAAGACCGGTTCAGATAATTGTCACTGGTGTTGGCCGTGAGCGTGAATCGAACTCTGGCCATTGGGTTCGTAGTGCAGTGAACTAACCACTGAGCGACCACTCGCCACCCAGACAGACATATTAAGGGCAACAAAGACGTGCACCACAGACACAGTCACATACAAAGACACAGTTAAACACGCACAGTCACAGAGATACAGTTAAACATACTCTTTGGTTCTTTCGGTAAAGTAACATAGGTATAAAATAAAACAAATCACGACGTTTCGGGCGCAACACAAGTGTCCCTCATCAGGTGGGAAAGCATGATCTACTGCTGAGGCAGACTGTTTTAAAAGGTTTGAAATAGGTGTAGCCCAAGGGTCATAAAGAAGTGGGCGGGGCTAGTGATGTTAATGTGAGAAATTAGCATGTAAATGTAAGATCGGAGAGCAGCCTCCTCGACGAGGGCTTCAAATCAAGACAGTTAAACACGCGCAGTCACACAGATGGTCATGGCCCTGTAGGGATAGAGACAGACAGGCACGGAGATACATACAGAGAGACACAGAGACAGGTTAAAATCATCACGTATTTTCATCATTATGTTCCACCACTCTTTTAACCGAGGAGAGAGGCTCACTGCTGATTCACTCCTCTCGCGACTCACGTTCTTGTGAGCGAGGAAGGCCATACCGCTCGCGACCTGCTCCGAGAAGCTCGGGAGGTTGTCCACCCCGGATGGAGTAGAGTCGCTCACGATCGCTTCTCTCTCCGACGACGACGCGTCCCAGCCTGCGGCGCACAAGGAAGCCCGGACGATTCAGAAATGCCCTAACTATAGAGTATCTATAGTAGATCATCGATTATTCGGCGGCTACGGGGGGGAAGGGGACGCCAAATTTTTTAACAACGCCGGATATTCACTACATAATAATTTTAAAAAGCTAATTTTTTGCACATTCTTGCATAGCATTGTTTTTAAATGTTGTGATTGTTTTGTTGTCTTTTAAATTAGTTTACTATATGAAATTGGTGTGAATAAACATACAAACACACAGAAATAAATATCCTACTGTAAAATGTAACCTATTTACTGTACCGTACTTACCAATCCAATCTCGAAGACTCTGAATGGAGTTATGTATATACGTGCAGTATTGTCATTTTTTAAAGTTGTATTTAGTGTATAATGTACCGTCCGTAATATTTAACACTGAAATGAAGTCGGTGGCCGCTCTGGTTAATAACGCGGTCTACTTCGCAGTAGACACAGTTAGAGCGAACACGTACATGATTAGAAAAAGAGAGTCGGCCAAGTGTTGTGTGGTGTAATTACCCAAATTTGAGAAATTTACTCGCAAATTATTCCATCGGGGAAGCTGCCTAATAACATCACAAACCCACTTGGCAGGGTAAAGCCCGCTTGCAAGGCTGTGGCTGCACAGGGGCAGCTGCCCCCAGTCCATGGAAACTGGTACTGATGTAGTTTACGAATCGCCATGGGCGGCATGGTGGCACATTGGTAAGTAACCCTTGCGCCTTGCAGCAAGAAAGCTGGGTTTGATTCCCGACTCGGGCGCGTTACGGCGTGGAGTTGTCATCTCTCCCCCTGTTCGTCAGAGTGTGTAAGTGCAATGAAGTGTTTGAGTGAGTGTGTGAGCGAGTGAGTTAGCGTGAATGTGTGAGTGTGTGAAGATTGTATGTTCTCCCCCTCTTCACTCGCAGACCAAGTTACTCGCAATCCAAGGTTTTACTGTATATGCTGCTCTCTAACAGCACTTGGCCCAGCGGTCTGTTAAGACTATACGGGGGATCTTTTTTGTCTGCGTGCAGGTGTTGATCCAGGGGCTGCAGCATTTAAACCGCGCGATGCACGACGACATCGTGTGCGTGGAGATGTTCCCCGAGGAGCGCTGGGTTGCCCCCTCCTCGCTGGTCCTGCACGATGAGGGCGTCGCAGGGGACGTTGCAGAAGAGAATGAAGAGGATGTGGTGAGTGGAGCGTCAACACTGCCGAACCAAAATCAAACCCAGACACCTGCAGTGTGCGTGTCTCTCTCCCCGTGGTCGCATGGATTTTTCTCCAGGTCCTCCGGCTTTTCCCTCCACAGTTACAATCTGACATGCACTTAGAGTATGTGGCTGCTATCAATTTCAAATGTGATAAGATACTTCACTGAACGATCATTTGTGGCCAGGTCACTTAAAAAGAGCTATAGAGCTCTCAGGGTCCTTACCTGGTAAAGTTATTTAGTTTATAGTTTTTAAATAGTTTTAATATAAATTTTGATTTAAAGCTTTCGTGACTGCAGTAATTCATATTCTTAGTTTTTTTTCGGTAAAGTCACGTTGAAGGGAAACAACAAAATAATAAAATATATAAAACAATAAAAAAATTCTCACGACGTTTCGACCATAACTCAAACGGTCGTCTTCAGGTGTGTTGGTTTGCATAAATTTATTTTAAAACGGCGCATTTATTTATTTATAAAAACGTTAGCGCCACGCGCAACAATTTGGCAGTTTATTTAGGACTAGCCCATCTATATTCTGAAAAGAGGAGGGGGGAGACGAAATTTTTTATAATGTATGCTGTCTGAAAGCCACTGTAAGCGTGAACAATCAATTAAGACCTGAAATGGTTTATCAAATCTTTCCAATGATTGCTAAGATAGAATGCATCTTCTCGGTTGAAATTGTCTCTGTGCTTGTATATGTGGATAGCCTCATGAACGAATGTCTCATGGAAGCCAGATGGCTTACAAAGAACCTCTGTCTTGGAAAAGTCAATGGCATGTGAGCCTACTGAATTAGAACAATGATCTGCCACGGCCGAGGTGTTGGTCCTACCGTGTTTAAGGTCTGCTTTGTGTTCACGAATGCGGTCCGAGACATGGCGTTTGGTTTCTCCAATGTAACTACTACCACAGAGGCAACTTAGTTTGTAGACACCAGGGTATTGTATGTCCGGAATCACATCTTTTACAGATGGAACCAGATCACGGATTTTATGTAATGTGTTGAAACGGACCTGGATCTTGTGTTTATTCAGGATTTTGGAGATCTTTTTTGTGACCCCCGCAATGTAGGGTAAAGTGATGGTTTTGAAAGGCTCCTCAAGAGGGTTCTTCTTCATGGTTTGAGTGATAGCTTTGCGGATTGTATAGTCGGAGTAACCATTAGCCCTAAGAGCTTGGTGTACATGCTTGAGTTCACTGCTTATGTGTTCCTGGTCGGATATGCATTGGGCTCTATGATACAGAGTCTTGATGAGAGAATTCTTCTGTGATGGATGGTGGTGGGAATCCGGTTTCAGATAAGCATCCGTATGGGTAGCTTTCCTGTAGACAGAGTGGCTCATTGAACCATCAGGTCTCTTTTTAATTAGGACATCCAAAAAAGGTATCTTGCCATCTATTTCGACTTCCATGGTAAATCTGATGGCTGGGTGTATGGAATTGATGTGGTCGAAGAATTGGTCTAGAGCAAGCCGGCCATGTGGCCAGATGACAAAAGTGTCATCCACGTACCTCTTCCATAAGGTTGGGCGCAGAGTGGCAGTCTGGATGGCGTCAGTCTCAAATTTCTCCATGAAAATGTTAGCTATAACTGGAGAAAGGGGGGAGCCCATTGGGGTGCCCTCAGTTTGTTTGTAGAAAGTTCCATTCCAAGTGAAGTATGTATTGGTTAAACAGTGTCTCACCAAGGGGGGTACCTCAGTGTTTAGTCCTTGATGAACCAAGTCTTCAATGATTGCAATGGTGTCAGGTACAGGAACCTTGGTGAATAAGGAAACTACATCAAAACTGATAAGCAGGTCGTCTGGGGACAGGGAAATACCCTTGATTGTCGATACCAGGTGAGTCGAATTTTGTACCACAGAGGTGGTCTTTCCAGTGAAAGGACGCAGGATTTCAGACAAAAAACGAGCTAGTTTGTAGGTGGGGGAGCCGATAGTAGAGACTATGGGACGAAGGGGTGTATCTACTTTATGTATTTTTGGTAAGCCGTATAATCTTGGTGGCCTGGCAGCAGAAGGTTTCAACGAAAACTGTTTAGATTGATCAATTAATGCGGTTGAATCAGAAATTATTTTGTTGGTTTGTGTGACAAGGCTGTTGGTGGGATCTCTTTTTATTTTTGTATAACTACCATCGTCGAGTAATTCTTTAATTTTGTTGTTGTATTCTATTTTATCCATGATGACAGTAGCATTGCCTTTGTCAGCTGAGAGGACTACAATATCATTCCTCTTTTTTAATTTATATAATTCAAAACGCTCATCTTTGCTGAGGTTGCTAGCTGGCATCTTAGCGTTTTTGAGGGTTGCAGCGATTTCAGATCTTGCTACGTCTGCAGCGATGTGACCCAGGCCCCTGAGAGCAACGTCTACTTGGGCAATTATATCATTAACTGGTATGTGTTTAGGTGTGACTGCAAAGTTTAGACCTTTAGCTAAAACGGATTTCAGACTATCGGAAATAGAACTGTTACTGCGATTAATTACGACTTTGTTAACGTCTAACTATAAATGCACCGTTTAAAAATAAATTTATGCAAACCAACACACCTGAAGACGACCGTTTGAGTTATGTTCGAAACGTCGTGAGAATTTTTTATTGTTTTATATATATTTTATTATTTTGTTGTTTCCCTTCAACGTGACTTTACCGAAAAAAAACTAAGATTATAGTTTTAATATAGTTTAAACAAAGAATAACAACAAAAACTCAACCACTTCAAGAGAGACCTTAAACATAATGAACACCGTGTGACCAGACAACAATCCACATTAGAGATGCTGTTAGCTTGATTTTGCGTTTATTAAATGACTTTACATTACATTACTTCAAAATCAAGTCAGGAGTGCTAATCATTTCATACTATTTTTGTATGTACGTAGGGGTTATTTGACCATACTTCGATGCGGGTTGGTGAACGGGGGGGGGGCATAGATCAAGAGCATAGAAGGACAGGACAACAGTTCATTTTGCTGTACTGCGCTCTGCTGCCTGCCATTTTGGCGCAGAGCCTATACCACCTGTTATGCATATCCAGGCTCAACACGGTGGCGCTTCCACGGTCTGAGCTCCTTTTTAATGTTTATTTTAATTAACTTAATTAGAACTCAAGAGATCAGGACACGTATCATTTGCGAGAGTGACCTGGGTCACAGGGTGGCCTCTATATTGAAAAGTAATTTCTTTAGAACTGCTTTTTGTATTTAGATTGTTGTCCTTTCCGCGCACCTCCGATTAGCATGGTTGGCTGTGTACGGTGCGAAATAAGTTCTACATGCATACATACCACAGTGACAAAATGCAAAACATAATAAAGTACAGCAATGAAGTTAATTGAAATTGGCACGAAAACAACTGTGGTTTATGAAAAGTCGACAATATTGCACAAACATAAACAAGTGTTAGATATTAAATCGCATGTAGTGCAAGTTGGCTTGGGCAGATTATTTATAGGCTGATCATTGCACAGTTATACTTATTAAAACGTTACGTAAACATTAAACACATATAGGGTGACTGATGTGCTAAGCAGGTAAGAGAAAATGTCAATCAGTGAAATCATAAAGAATCGAGAGATTAAGCATCAAATTGTGAATTAGATGGGAGGGTAACCTTTGTTGTAGATAATATTGGTCGCAAAAGCTTACGCGTTTTTTTTTAAACGTGTGGTATCTGATGGGCGTGTTCCGGTTGATTCTATCAATCGCCAGAACTGTTTTAACTTATAAATATTTACGGAGGACTCCTCACTGTGATCTTTTGTCATTTTAACAAAGCGTCAGTCTCATTATTGACACTGATGAGACACAGCATGAAACCACATCCGCAGGTTAAGCGCTATTGTTTTGGATTGCTCCTTCCCCTTCAAGCCAAATTGTATTGTGTTATGCAGTGAGTTGGTTAAAAAAATAGTTATTTCATTATTTCAGTGTGTGAGAGAGACGCTACTGTGGTGAGTGCTCATTTGAGTTTGCGTTGTCATCTCCCGGTGCTATCCCAGCTGCTGCTGCTGTCGTCGCTCTTGCTTAGATTACGCAACACGATGTTTGTCCTTTGTTTTGGTCTCCAGCTGAAAGCCGAAAGTGGGAAGATGCGTCGGCCCACTGGCAAAGTGGTCGGCATCATCAAGCGGAACTCGAGGCCGCTGTGCGGCATGCTCATGCCCAGCCCAATCAAGGAGGTGGGCTGATCTGCATGTGTGTGTGTACGTGTGGGGAGCGGTAATGTAGCGGTTAGCGCGCTGCGCTACGAATCCTGGGACCCGAGTTGGATTATATTTATCGCTCATAACCAATAAACAGCGCCAAATGTCTGAACCTGTCTTGGGCCCTTCCCTAGGTCGACTCGGCCATAAATGAGTCTCTGATGTGGCATGTAAACATCAGCGCTGTGGAGACAAAGGCGGTCGGGCATGGTGCTGGCCGTACCCACCCCGTCGTTTTGCCGTACCAGCTTGAATAGGTGTGTGCTGACGGCACTTGCCCAAACAGTTTGTTGAATGCCTTACTGGGGGATTTTTGGGCGTGTTGCAGGCCACCCGCCACCTGTTCACGCCCGCGGACCGCCGCATGCCACGAGTGCGGGTGGAGACAAGACAAGCAGCGTCCCTGCAGGCCCACCGCATCGTGGTGGCCATCGGTGGCTGGCTGCGACACTCCCGCTACCCGAACGTACGACTGCACCGTGACGCCCCGGACGCCATGACACCTCACCCGTCTGTCCCGTGGTCGGCATCGTCGGGCTCATCCTTCTGTCACTTGACGCGCGGCCACGCGGCTCTGTATGCAATACAGCCGTCGAACCCAAAACACGAACGGTGACACGGTGAATTGGAAGTCAGGGTGGATGAAGTGGCACCACTGTGATATTTTTTTGTTTGAAAGCATGGCAAACTCACCTGTGATTCAACCTAGGTTATTAAGGTGTTGTAAGTTGATAGTCTCAGCCGTCACCAATAACTGCACCAAAAACGATATTAAATTTGGTCGTGCACTTCGATTGTTTGATTTCCATCTCTGAGAAAACTACTGCGTTTGACTGCCATGTGATGAACATTACTTTGATTGGCAGAGTGGTTGGAAAAGCACTGCCCCCCTACAATTTGGACTGCATTTCACTTCAATGGATCTTAGAAGTAGCTCTGTTATGTCTGCTCCTGTGGGTCGTCCTTGACCACGAAGGGTTTGTATAGATTGCTTGTCTTGTGCGATACCATTAACACAATGAGAAACAAAATTGGTGAAAAGTTAAATATATTGTTAAGATGTATTCTTTGGGTTGTATCTTTGTTTAAACAGATGTCGGTTAATATTCTACATAATGTACGTTAGGTACAAGGTTGGCATTGTGGTTGTGCTTTTCATACCTATTTGCCACTGCACAACCGAGCGACACCATGGCTGGCACGGTTTAGTAGGCTGCAGGTTGTTTATCCACTGCAAAAGCGGATCCATGCCATGGACGGTCAATGCTTTGAACAAGTCTAGGCACATGCAGATGACGCTGTGGTGCCACGTCCCCGCGGTGTACTGACTGCCGTCACACAATTAACGTGTCGCTATCCCCGCCCCTGGCCCTGCTCGGCCCCCGGATATATTTGGATGCCTTGTGGGGCCAGCATACTACGGTTTGGTTCTGGTTCGACACGGCAAAAAGCCAGTGGGTGACCACAGACACTTCGAGAGATCTGCACTGTCTGGGTTCCAATGTACCAGTGGAAAAGGGATACCGGTGACGATTGGCCACGTATGTGCATATGCATGTTGAACTTCTTCCGTACCATACGTAGACAACCGTGCTAATCGTCGGTGTGCTTGTGCAGGGCCATTTTGTGCGCTCTCTGGGCGAATGTGGGGATAAGGAGACGGAGACGGAGGTGCTGCTGCTGGAGCACGACGTGCCACACCAGCCCTTCAGCCAGGCCGTACTTGCATGCCTGCCCCCTCCCACGTTCAGCATCACAGCAGAGGTACGCATGAGACGTGTGACGATATGTCAATTCATCGATTGAGTTCAATTTTTACGCCTGCGGTGTGTTGGTGTGTTCGGTCGTGCATGTGAGAATCCTTTACTTCAATGTTCTTTATTACAAGGCCCACGGGCCACTGGTGGCCCCTGGGTGGCCTTTGGTGTGGCCCATGACGTGTGGCCCCCTACGTATAGGCCCCCGACAATAGACAAATGCGAAAACACCCCCCATCATCATCATCGTGCTGTCAAACCGCAATAGTTTCAAGATGTTTGGCCTGCGTAGAATACCTTCTAGAGGACCTCTCTGGAGCTCTCCCTCCAGTCGAGGTCCTTCCGCTGCACTGGCATGAACGAGAAGCCACGGGGCTCTACGCCTTTACCGCAGACCGTATATAGAAAAGCCGTCGACCTGAAAGAAAGTCGATGGCTCGGACACATCATCGTAAGAAGAGAGGAAATTCACATCGGAGGAATGAAGGCGATGGACTTATGGAAGCACCAGGGCGGAGACCCGAGAGGCAGGCCTCGAGAGATGCGGATCAAAGTGGTGAGCCAGGATATGGAGGACTTTGCAGTAGCCGTGGAGATGGTCCAGTACATAAATGAATGGAGCAAGGGGACTACAGACTTTTTTCCTATAACGCTGTACTTGCGTTCCTGAAGAACACCGAATTGTGGAAAAATCGCATAATAAATAATATAGGGTAAAGCACAGTCCGCGATAACACGTGAGATGCGTACGCAGGCTTAACAAAGACTTCGGGTACGTGAGTAGCATCTAGAAGCATCCAGAAACATCCCGCCTTGTGTGATGCTACACCGAGGCAACCGTATAACCGCTTATTCTGCCTCGCACAACGCAGTTCTGTTCACTCGATCGCCTTTTATCCAATTCGCATCCATGTTATGAAAAAATGTGTTCCCTAATGCATTCATCGCATTATATCTAATTCACGATATGAAAACACGCAGAGTTATAGGAGAACGGACTGTACTTTCAGAATATTCAGTCGCCTATTGAGAAGATAGAACGCCATTAGAATGAAGTTGGTTTACCCATGTATGGCTCACCCTGTGTTTTGTTTGTTGTAAGGCAGCGTTTTGTTGAACCTGGTGCTGTGTGTGTCCCGTACAAGGACCAGGCTGGCAGGGAGGACCTTCGTGCGTTGTCCATCTGCAGTGTGGATCCTCCAGGCTGCACAGACATCGACGATGCCCTACACTGCAAACCGCTCGACAATGGGAACACCGAGGTATTCATTTGGTGGTGGTAATCGTGGTCACGGTCGCGGTAATTCGTGCCTATTCCTTTCATGGTTTTGTCAATGCTAGCGGAGGTTACAAGGGGAGTTTAAGTGGCACAATGATAAGTGCGCTGCACATTCATCCTGTCAAGCTGGTTTAGTTCCAGTCATGGCTAACACCGGTCAGGACTGATTTCAACATGGCTTGGTTCTGGCTTGATCTGCTCCGTTGCCTCCAAAGAAGTATGAGTGGCTCAGCTGTGCCTTGGCTCAGGCTCAGCTCACGGAAATTCTGAGCGTGGCTGGGAGCATGCAGAGATATACGTGGAGGCACAAGGGACACGGAGGCTCAGGGCTGTAACCATGCTTAGAGGCAGCTTGGGTTTTAAGCGTTGCTTTGATGTGGCTTATTGAGAATTAGAATCAGAATATTTATACTGGAGGAATCCAATGAGCTATAAAGCTATTTTTCACATGTCCAGTAGAGGCGGGTAAGAACGTTACAACAGCAAACAGTACAAAAACATAATAGTAGTGCAAAGTACAAGAAAGATCAACAAATAACCCAAACACAAACAAATACAACTAAACCATCCCCATCTTACCAGGAAAAGCCCACTGAGGTATTGATTTATTTTTGATTAGTGACCTGGCCACAACTGAATAGCTCAACAAAGTGGCCCATCATTTGGACATTTATAGCAGCCAAAATAATAGAAATAATCTCAATGCATGTTGCGCGAGAGCCAAGCCTGAGCCAAGCCATGGCTAAGACCCCACTGGCCTAAGTGTCCACGTCACTGGCCGAATGCCTGGTTCACAATGAATGCACCAGGTAGTAATGGGTGTGCATTTCATTTCACATTATTGTGCTTTGGTTGGAGTGGCTATGGTGGAGGTTATGCATGCATGTGGAGTGAGCGACTTCCGCCAGACGTCTAGTAGAAGGCGTCTTATTTATTAAAAGCACACAGGGCGATACACTTCGTAACGCGGCTACACCTAGGCTGTACAAACACGCAGCCCATTTGCGTCCTGCGTAGCTACGCTGGCTGGTTGACGAGCGTAGCGGCGGAGACAGAGCTGCTCTTGCAGAAGAACCAGCCACGTGGTCGGAGACGAAGAGATGACGACCGTAGCGACGCAACCAGGACCCAGACCCCACGCTAACAGCCCCGAAGTTCTGATTCGGTGCTCTTTATATCTGCCTGGAGTGGCCAAGCTCCACCTCTGGCCACGCCCCCTTTCTAGAACCTTCTAGGCCCTTCGGGATGGTTCCCGGAGCTTCTCGACTGACTCCGCCGTTGACCTTTACCCCAGATACGCCCCTTCATAATAAGGCATTATGTAATGCAGCTATAACCTTAATTACCCTTACAGGCCGGCAGGTATCACCCTGTCATTACACATCCATGCATGTGAGGGTGGTGACGGTGTGTTAATTTGTGTTCTAGGTTGGGGTACACATCGCCGATGTGAGCTATTTTATCCGGCCGGGGAATGCCTTGGATGAGGAGGCATCTCTGCGTGGTACCACAGTTTACCTGTGTGAGAAGGTGAGATGTGGATTTCTTCTTGCCACAATATCAAGTGTTTTACGACCCGCCGATTTCATCCTTTCATTCTTAACTTTACGACATGATGTAAAATATTACGATGTAACGATCATCGCGGTACCAGTTTCCCCACAACTTTGTAATTGTATTTGACATTTTCATCACATTTTTTTGCGTGCTTTTCAGTACTTCCCGTATGAATAACGATAACTTAAAAATGAATTAGAATTTAAAAAATGTGCAACAACAATGCTAAATATCTCTCATGATGTTTTAAACGAGGTGATTTTTTGTGGATTTCTTATAATATGATGTACCGTGACATCATGAGCGGCAGGCTATCGGCGCAGTGGTAACACTCGTGCCTTGCAGCAAGGAGACGCTGGGTTTGATTACTCAACTCTTGTGCCTTTTTGCTTGCAGCTTTGTTTGTTCTCCCCCCTGTTAGTGAATGGGTTTCCTCTGGATTCATCAGATTTCCTCTAAATAAAACCCATACAATCTTAACTGGCATTCGCGAAAACATCCCCTTGCTGAACAGTTACCTG
This sequence comes from Petromyzon marinus, assembly GCF_048934315.1. Classification (NCBI taxonomy): domain Eukaryota; kingdom Metazoa; phylum Chordata; class Hyperoartia; order Petromyzontiformes; family Petromyzontidae; genus Petromyzon; species Petromyzon marinus. The sequence goes on from NC_133721.1 coordinate 2,387,803, forward strand.
CAGGTGACTTAATCATGTGTGGGTTTGCTTGCAAAACACTCGTTGAGTTGGTGCATATGTATTTGCCAGATTGTGTTTATTGACAGAGAAGTTGTTGCGTTTATGTGTTTGTGCGCCTGCAGAGGATTGATATGGTGCCAGAGTTATTGAGCTCAAACCTGTGTTCCTTGAGATCCAACGTCGACCGGTGAGATGCACCAACAACTGTGAACTCGCGAGTGTGCACATTGCAACCCATACTCAGCAGCTAACGTGCGTTGTTGCCAGGTGCACATGTAATCCCATGATGCGTGGCACTGTTTAAGTGTCATTGTACAGATCCACACAAGCATGTGTACATACATAAGCAGCCAAACCAGGATGGCACAATGGTAACACATGTCTCACAGCAAGAATGGCCTAAGATTGATGCCCGACTTGGTTGCCTTTCCATGTAGATTTTGTATGTTCTCCCCCTATTTAGCATGGGTTGACTCCAGGTTATCAGGTTTCCTCTCATCGCTAACATAAACGTGTTATTACTACTATGATCCTTAACCATGGAAAGCCTCACTGAATCTCATAACTTCGGGAGGGTACTGCAAAGCTTTTGCAGTCGAACAACGGTTGCTACATATATATTCCAGTTGAGTAATTTGTAACAACCCAAACCGGTATTTGGCCAAACATCCCGCTGCTGAAAGAATGACTCGACTACCAAAAACTTGGCAAGACCCTCCTGAAAAAGAGTCTCGAGACTTTGCGAGGCTTTCCTGAGTGAACACCCTGCACCACTCCAATGTCGACGACTCTGCCACTCGACGGTGAATGGCGACGGTGCATGTGCTGTGCGCGTGCAGGCTGGCGTTCTCGTGCATATGGGAGATGACTCCAAAGGCTGAGATTGTGAGCACACGTTTTACCAAGAGCATCATCAATTCCAAGGTGATTCCCCCCCCCCCCCCCACAGACGTTCAGTTTTTGTAAAACTCTCGTTTGCTTTCACGTGTATTGTATCGGTGCCTTGCTATGTTAGTGCAGTTGAGGTTTCCGGATGGCTGAGAGGTCAGAGCGTTGAGCTTGCACCTCTGAGTTCACAAGTGTAGCGAGATGAAACGGGTTCACAAGTGGTAGTATGTATGTTGAACTTCTTTCGCACCGTACGTAGCCAACTGTGCTAATCGGAGGTGCGAGGTAGGACATGAAAGTAGTGAGTTGATGGTCTCTGTCCAGTCAACAATCACTGCACAAAACACAGGTTTGTTTTTTTAGGTTAGATCGTGTAAATATGTAAATGTGTCATTAAACCCACCCCCACCCGACACAGCCAACTAATAAGGGTTGTCACGTAAACAGAACATGCCAATTCGTCACGAGTACAGCACACCGGTGTGTTGTACCAGTGACGAATTGGCCACGTTCTGTTTATGTGACAACCCTTACTAGTCGGCTGTGTCGGGTGGTGGCGGGTTTAACGACACATTTATGTATTTACACAATCTAACCCAAACAACCTGTATTATGGATGATATTGGTCACGAAAGCCTACGTGTTAAACTCACTGCATGAAAGACCACCAAATTACATTGCACTAAATTTGGTTAAATTCCAGCTTTGAGAATTAAAAAAATATATCAATTTTACTTTCTTTGGGTGAGCGTAACTCTCAGTGGTCATCGGGAGCCACGTAGACATCTGTTGAGTTCTGGCTTGGGCTTGGATCAGGCGTGGGCATTGTGTAATTGCGAGGACCCCATGGTTCACCCGTGGTGTGTTCATCGTATCCCCGCAGGCGTCTCTGACGTACGCAGAGGCTCAGCTAATGATGGACGACGCTGGGCGGAAGGATCCGGTCACCAGCAGCTTGCGTGGCCTCAACTCCCTGGCCAAGATCCTCAAGCAGAGGCGCATTCAAAACGGGTAACTCATTGTCAAGATCCTCATCCCCTCCACCGCCACTGGAGCGATGAGCCGTATTAATGTGTGCACCGCATTTAGTCGATCGGCAGGTCGCCTGTGGCGCGGTAAAGTGTGGTTACTCCCGTGTCTTCTAAGACATCCGGCCAGCGTGGAAGAGTAGGCTAAAATACATTGAGAGGGACTGTAAAAGGGTGTATCCCTAGAGGGGCCGCCTCTTATGGGAGCCCCCTTCTTCCAGCAGTGGCTTGAGCAAGCAATTGCAAGGCTGCACCTGTTGCTTTTTTGACCCCATGATGCATGAGGCTTGGGTGAATATCATGCACAAACAAGTGTTACAGGATTCATACTCTGGTTTTTTTCGGTAAAGTCACGTAGGTAAAACTATAAAATAAAATAACAACTAAATTAAATCACGACGTTTCGGGCGCAACACAAGCATCCTTCTTCAGGTGGGACAACCACAGCCAGAAACAATTGCTGAAGTGGGCAAAAAAGGGCTGTTGTAACAAGAGGCTATATAGGTAAGAGAGTGGGGGGGAGCAAGGGGGGAGAGATAGAGATGGGGGGTGTGGGGTAGGGGAAGTGGGGTGCTGCTAGAGGGATTAAAGGGGCGAGCACGGCAAAATGCCGGGGGGGGGGAAGTGAGTGGGGCTGGGAGTGGGAGGCTGAAGAAGCTGGAGATGCGGAAATGAAGGCAACAATAAAGAAGTTAAGGTTTTACCTGGTTAATAACATCCTTCTAGATTGGAGTGTTACAGGCTGCTGCGGGGCTACATTGTGGGCAATAGAGGACAATGCAGTGACATAAATTTTTTACTCTTCTTAATGCTCCCATGTCTGTGCTCCCCCACCTTTGCCAACGCGTACTGACCACCACGGTTAAGTACGGTAAAACCACCCCACGACCCGTATGACAGGGGGCGGCCCTCATCCAGCAGTGGATTGACTTAACGAGCTGTGCATGTTCAACTCAAATATCTGAGTTTGTGAAGTGTCTTATATTAAGATTCTGTGTTGTTTTGGCTGGACATGATAATCGCTCATGTCCCTTCTCCACCCGTAGGGCATTGACTCTGGCATCCCCTGAGGTCCGATTCCACATGGACAGTGAAACCCACGACCCGATCGACCTGCAGACCAAGGAACTCAAGTGAGTCTCGTCAACAAGACACCTCCCATGACTGCGATCCGACTGTTGTGCAGATCTCTCTATCAGAATCAAAATATATATTTCTACTGGAAGAATCCGATGAGCTATAAAGCTCTTTTTTCACAGATGTCCAGTTGGGGCAGGTCACAACGTTACAACAACAAACAATACAAGCACACGTTAGGATTGCAAAGTATTGGAAAGGTAAACAAATAACTTAAACAAATATACAAATAAAACTAAACTATTTTTATCTTACCAAGTAAAACCCTGACCACAAATGATAGCTGAACAAAGTGGCTTATCACGTGGGAAATTTATTATCAGCAAAATAATCTAAGATAAAGAATCTTGACCCTTGTGGTTGATGTGTTGTGGTGGCGGAAACTGGTGCGTGTACACAGGGAGACCAACTCGATGGTGGAGGAGTTCATGTTGCTCGCCAACATCTCCGTGGCGGAGCGCATCGTAGGCGAATTCCCCGAGTGTGCGCTGCTCCGACGCCACCCGGCGCCTCCGCCTTCCAACTACGACATCTTGGTGAAGGCGGCGAAATCAAAGGTAGAGTTAGAACCCCTTTTAACGACCACCCTTGTTAACTAATCGCTTAACAACGGGCCTCCATAGAGCTCAATGTGTAGGCTTAACCGACCATTTCCCTGTTAACGACGGGCTCTTGTAGGTACAGTAAATATGAATTAATGCCACGTAAAAGGAAAACAATAAAATAAATATAAAACAATAAAATTATCACGACGTTTCGACTGCAACACAAGCAATCATCATCAGGTGTGAAAACCACAACAAGAAAATTTGAAAAAAGTGGCAGTTATTTTTAACGTTAGCACCACGGAGAGAGATTTGACAGTTTGTTCAGATGGACGAGTCCATCTATGTTTGGAAAAGAGGAGGGGGGAGACAAAAAATAATGGATGCGTTCTGACACCCACCTTAAGCGTGATCAATCAATTAAGACCCGAAATGGCTTATCAAATCTCTCTCCGTGGTGCTAACGTTAAAATAACCGCCACTTTTTTCAAATTTTCTTGTTGTGGTTTTCACACCTGATGATGATTGCTTGTGTTGCAGTCGAAACGTCGTGAGAATTTTATTGTTGTATATTTTTATTATTTTATTGTTTCCCTTCTACGTGAATTTACCGAAAGAACCAAGAATATGAATCCCTGCAGTCACGAAAGTTTTAAATCAAAATGAATTCATGCATTTATTAACAGTGTTTATTTTAATATGATGTGTTTTTAATGTTAGTATCTTTATGTATTAATATCCATTGTTTAAATATTATAAAGTACGTTTTTTGGGTGAACAAGGGAAACTTTCGATGCTATCGGAACGAATTAAGCTTTTAACACGTATTTCCTATACTCGCTTAATGACCAAATCCTTTAATGCTCGTGTTCGTGGAACCAATTACCGTCTTTAAGAGGGGTTCTACTGTCTCTAGATTGCTGTTAACCTTCCTTCAATATCATCCTCCTCGCAAGGAATTCAGAGGTCGTCGGGTGGCTCAAATTTTTGTTTGAGGTCTTTTGGTTTAACCGGGTGAGAACTCAAGAGAACATAATAGTCTCATTTGCAAGGGTCACCTGGGTCACCCTATGACCCAGAGATTACAGCTGGGACCCTGGCTTCAAAATCCAGCAGCCACATTGAACATACTGTGTTATCAAGTGTAGGGAGTTGAAGGACTCGGCTCGTTTCCCAGCTACTCCACAGAAATAAGCAACAAAAAACCATCACGATAAATGTAGTACTGTATTTAATTTTAGATAAATTCCAGCAATGAAATGTTGAAATATCAGGTCGACTTATTGTGATGAACATTATGCTCAAAATGGGTGGGAATGTGCTACCCCCTACTGTGAAGCAGAGGTGTCTTGAAACGATGTCAGTATTGGCCTGAGCGAGCAATTGCAGGGCTGCACCTTTTACCTTTATCTTGAGATGTAGCCGTATAGTTTCCACTCGCCCTTAGAGGCAGAACAACTCAAAAGGTGTGACGAACCACAGACAACGCTGGAAGGCAGCCAGGCACTGTGCCAGATGTAGATTAATCCACTTGCTGTACTGCCTTCTCCTGGCAAGCCAGGTTATGGAAACCTGAATGCCCACAGGAAGTGCGCTGAATAACGTTTTTTTTCCAATACACCACAACCCTTGCTGCTTCCCCAGCACTGAACTACAAGCCACGTGCGGGATAGTCACCTCACAAACGCCGGTGTGCCCGATTTTTTTGCGCAGAACATCGAGATCCAGGTGGACTCGGCTAAGGCGTTGGCCGAGTCCCTGGACCGGGCGGCGGTGCCGGGAGCGCCACCATACCTCAACACTCTGCTGCGCATCCTGGCCACGCGCTGCATGATGCAGGCCATCTACTTCTGCTCCGGCATGGAGCCCGACACCCACCACTACGGGCTCGCCACCGCCATCTACACCCACTTCACGTCGCCCATTCGACGGTGACGTGCTCTGGCGTCAGGCACACGCGTTAAATCGACCTTCGCGATTATTGAGGGGACTATGTTGTTGTCTTGGTGTGGTCTGGGACTGTGCTGCCTTTCCCAAGTTTAGGAATTTATTTATTAATTGATGTACTTATGCAATGTTAACTTGTGATTACGGCACACCTCCAATTAGCACGGTTGGCTACGTACGGTGCGAATTAAGTTTAACATACAACTTGTATATCTTTTTTCTATTATTTACTTTTACTGATTTGTTTACCTTTCCTCTTCTTAGCACTCCTATCATATACCTACTGGACATCTGTCAAAACGAGCTTTTATCGCGAATCGGATTTCTCCAGGATAAAGATTCAGATTTTGAGTTATTTTTCTAAAAGGTCCTATAAACGGGAAGTTTGGCCAATTCCTTAAATGGTTGTTTGGCTTGTGTTGGGGAAAAACTAGAGGATCCGGAGAACACCAACGCCTACAAGGAGGGTGACAGTGTTCCACGTGCAGAATCAAGAATCCATTGCCGTGTTGCAGCGGCGGCCAAAAGTGAAATGCAATTCTGCCATGGATCGCTAACGATTTTGTTGTGGATCTTAAATAAGAACACAGATATGAGCAGGCAGCAATTTGCGCTACATCTGTTGACAAATAAAAAATCCTCAACAAAGAATTAAATTCATACATTAACAAAGATAATTTCCACCAGCAGATGGTGCTAGAACGTGGTATGGCCAGAGTACAGTATTCTATCACAGCGTTAAATCCATCTGAGTCATTGTTTGCGTAGCTTTCTGGTGGATCGTCAAACCCGCTGAGATCCACCAGAATGAATCGCGGTGCTTGGTGGATTAATACCGCTGCTCCGTTGGCATCTCGTGGCCATACCGCAGCCTGTATCTACTGTAAATTTAATCTTCATATTAAATAGAGGCTACAACAAATGTGAATATTGTTGTTGTCTCCCTGTACCGTTACAGATACTCGGATGTGATTGTGCACCGGCTGCTGGCCGTGTGCGTGGGCGCCGACCCCACGTACCCGGCGCTCACCGACAAGCAGAATCAGCAGCAGCTCTGCAACAACCTCAACTACCGCCACAAGATGGCGCAGTACGCCCAACGCTCGTCTGTAGCTTTCCACATGCAGGTGGGAGGCGGAAGTGTGGGCCACGTGGAGCTTGCACGGCGTGTGCTTAGGCACCTGATAATGCGTCCATTCGTCTCTTGAAAACCATTTTTTAAGGTCACGAAAGCAGGCATCGTATTGTGCGTGTAGTAAGAATCAATTGTTTTCTATTCGCACGCTTACGTGTGGTGGTGCCGTGGCTGTACTGGTTGGCTACACTTGACATTGCTTTTCAGCATTCTTCTGTGTTTGCTGAAAAACCTGTTTACTTGGCACATTTGCCCATGATGTGACAACTTTATTTGATTGGCTCTGTCAGGTGATGGAGGATTATAGTCAATACAATTGACATTGTACCTTCACGATTGAACTCAAAATAATCCCCATGACATGATGCCAATAGCACAACTGGAATTAATTAGCGGGGGGATGCAGAAAAATACCTTAAATTTTGTTAAATAATTGTGGGCCTGGTAAGTGATGCGCGTGTGTCTGCTCTTGGCAACGTAGCGGTGATTAACGGCTGCTGTTGTTGTGGTCTTAGTTGTTCTTCAAGAGCAAGGGAGTGGTGAGCGAAGAGGGCTTCGTGCTGTTTGTGCGCAAGAACGCCGTGGTGGTGCTCATTCCCAAGTACGGCTTGGAGGGGACGGTTTTCTTTGACTCCAAAGATCTCAAGCTCACCGTTACCTTCGACGAGGAGGTAGGGCATGTGTTCACTTAACCGGGAGGCATTGGCATTTCCCGAACGGTTGAATTCTGCATTTAAACCCAGGACTGGCTTAATGCACTGGGACCCAAGCCCCCTGACCATCTCTCTACGATTAGGTTTCTATCAGACACACAGACACTTGGTTTAAGGTGGAAGAACGCAGTGAGATACGAAGCTCCGTTTTTTTGCCATTTGGCAGTGTGGACTATTACAGAGGAAGTTACACCGGTGGATACATTAGAGCCGGATGGCTCACAGGGCTATACCAAAATAAACTGAAACTGAATTTAATGATGTAAATGCGTTTCAATTATAAAACGGTCACAGTTAAATATGCTTTGGAAATAACTGCCATGACGGAGCCCGTATTGTCACGGAGAGGACATCAGATTAAAAATACAGTAAAATCCCTCAGATCCGGAAGAATTATAGAGAAAATCTAATGCTTTCTGTAAACAATGAGAAACTCAAAGGGCAGAAAAGTACTTGTAGAATAAAAACAAATGAGGGAAATAGTAGTTGATGCAAAAAGTGATCTCTAGATGGCAAAAAGCACATGTGTGACCAGTGGATCCGGTCCTTTCCAGCATGCCTTGCATGCCGCATTACATTGTCACTCTGCGTGGATAATGCACACAGCCTAATTTGGACCAGAAGCTCAAAAGGGCTTCTCATGCCTGGTTTTCAGCTCGCGCTGAGGTGGCCCAAGCGGTATTGCATTCGCTGTGTGTTGTGGAGGTTTGCGTTTCAAACTCGGTGGCCACTCCGGTTAATACTGTGGTGTGTATTAAGCGTAAAATATTTACAGGCTATCCGCTTTAACAGTGTACGTTAAAAGATCCTGTAACGTTATTCGTGTGCCAGCATCATGGTCCAAGGTTGGCAAATTACATGCAAATTACTTATTTGGGGAGCACATATCAATCGTTCGCCTCCTTTTACAAAGACGTAGCAGTGACCTTGAATGCAAACGTTTTGAGAATCAGGCTTTTCTGAGTGACCCATGTAATAGTATGAATAATAACGTTGGGTTTACGTCAATCCGTGCTTGTGTGCAGGGCACTTGGCAGAGAGCAGTCAGCGGTAGTGTAGTGGTTAGCGCTCTGCGCTACAATCCCGGCGACTTGGGTTCAATTCCTTCGCACGGTCAACACCAGTGATGATTATCTGAACCGGTCCTGGGCCTCCCCTAGGTTGACTCGGAACTCAATTGAATGCCTGGTGCGGTGTGTAAACATCGCCACTGGGAAGACAAAGGCGGCCGGGCATGGCGCTGGCGACCCACCCCCTTGTGTGCCGTGCCGGCCTTCATCTGTCCTCCTCGCCAACAGCACTTGCCCCAACAGTCTGTTAAGGCTACATTGGAGATATGTCTTTGTGTTTTGTGTAGGGCCCCACGCTGTGCGTGGAGGGCATCGCGCTGAACATGTTCGACCGCGTGTGCGTGCGCGTGTCGCTGGATTCGTCCAACCTGCAGCACCAACGGATCCGCATGCACCTCGTCCGCCCGGAGGTACTCACCGTGCGGCGCGACGCGCAACCTCGGAATACCACCGATTTGTATTGTGACCATGCTGCTGTTGCTGCTTGCTGCGCCAGCAGTAGTGCACAAAAAACAAACGCTCGCCGCATCGGAACGTCAGCGGGCCGAAAATTAATGACACAAGCCACAGCATAGCGCTTGTTGCCATGCAACCCAAACGGTGGGACCGTATAGTAAACCCATAGAGACACAGAGATACATAGGAGATACAGAGAGACCCATTATAATTCCTAGAGATTCATAGAGACTCATACAGATACATAGCAGTGCATTAAAAACAAGCTACTGTACGATTGTGGCCATGCAACCCAAACTATGGACCACATTTTACACCACTGTAGTCTGCGTTCCTTGAATGGAGGGGGTGGCAAGATGACACAAACTCTCTCCTGAGGCTCTCCCGTGGCTATCAGACCCATCCATTGGCATTTAGCCCCTGAACGTAATACCCTTATAACACAGGAATAAAATATAAACTCCGGTCTTGGATGGAAAAAATATATGTATAGCTAGCATTTTGAGCTGCAGTCTGTTGTCCTATACCTCCTGTAACTGGCAAATTGGATATAACGCGATGATGAATGTATGAAGGAACGCATTTTTTGTATAACGCGGATCCAAACTGGATATAACTCGGTTGAATGAATGGAACTACATCGCGCGAGTAGGAATAAGCGGTTGTAACGGCTGCCTCGACGTAGCATCACTCAAGGCGGGATGCTGCTGGATGCTTCTAGATGCTACCCACGTTCCTTAGTCTTTGTTCAGCCTGTGTTACGCATCTCACGCGTTATTGCGGACTGCGCTTTACCCCATATAATATATATTATTTATTATAACACGATTTTTCCAAAACGTGGTGTTCTTGAGGTACGCAACTACAGTATTATAGAACAGACTGTATATCCAAAGACTATGGGACACTATCCCTACCTATATCAGTTGTGTCTGTCCGTGTGTTTAAATCCAGCTTGAAAACGTCGTTATTAATTGGCTTTTCCTGGATTCTGATTGGTTATTACTGTGAGGGGAATCATTATGATTAGCTTTAATTGCATTTTTCATGCTGTGTAAAGTGTCAGTATCACTGTCATTATTGTTATTATCGGCTTTTACTTTATTTCTATTGGCTTGTATCTATACTTGAGTAGTTTTTTAATGTCCAGTGCTTTTTTGAGATATTTCGATATGCAAGGTGCTGTATGAAATAGATTTTTATTATGGCCCTAGTTCATTGCACAAGAAGGGCCATTATCTGAAACGTGACCTATTTAAATTATCGTTAGGGGCAGTTGTTGATGAATGCGAGTTCTCAAGATACCAAGCTAAGTCAGGGTGTGGGAGCCTTGGTAGATATCAGATTTCTTAACAAAACTCCATGAGTCTGTTCTGCATGGGTTTCCTCCGGGTTCTCTGGTTTCCTCCCATATCTAAAAAGAAGCATGCGTTGAAACTGGTATTAAGGTAGTTTACGTATCGCCATGGGCAGCAGGGTGGCACATTGGTAAACCCTTGCGTCTTGCAGCAAGAAAACTGGGTTTGATTCCCAACTAGAGTGTGTTACTGTGTGGAGTTGTCATCTTCTCTCCCCCTGTTCCTCAAAAGTCTTCAGACTTGGCGAAGTTTTTCAGTGTAAATAAGTGTAATAATAACGTATCACTTGTGTTGGAAATACTCGCATGTGTGTGTGTGAGAGCATTGGTGTAGTGGTTAGCACGCTGCGCTATGAACCCGGCAACCCAATTCCTACTCACCGCCAACACCAGTGAGGATTATCTGAACTGCTGTTTTGCCTACCCAAGGTCAACTCTTTCTTAAATGAGTACCTGGTGCAGTGTGTAAACATCAGCACTGGGGAGAGGTGTTGGCCACTTACCCCCTTGTGGGCCATGCCGCCTAACAGCAGCACAGTCTGGTAAAGGCTTATTTGGTGACTATCTTTGTTGTACGTTTGTGCCATTTGTGTGTCCGCTGTCACAGATTCCAGGCTACAACCCTGCGGAGTCCACCCCATGGGGCTCGCCTTCTCCCCGGCCTGCTTGCAAGCAGAGGGAAAAAAAAGCAGTGGCGGTTATGAGAAATGCTACCCTGAAGTAACAGACGGTTTGCACTCTGAACTTGCAATCCAGAGGTCACCGGTTCTTCGTTCTCCTGTCGCAGCGGTTCAAATGGTAGCGCAATTTTTATTTTATTTAGAATTTTTACCTTGCCAACCAGTACAATCAGCCAATTAAGGTGTATACGCGTCAAGATGTATGAAAGGTTTAGGATATCTTATGCCCCACTTCTTTGCCAGCCAAGACACTGACCCCCTTGTGATGAAGGTGATTTCACAAAAATATTGGTTACTGAATCGGTGGTGTTTATTGACTAACGCAGCAGTGTCCAACCCACAAAGCACTGTGATCCATTCTGGTATATCTCAACATGTTCCGTGATCTACCAGCAATATATAGCCAACAGTTACCCGGATGGATTTGACCGACTAATAGAACACTGTAGACATGCCAAGTGCTAGTGCGATCTATTGGTTTAAAATATATATTATTAATCCATTAATTCTTAGTCGGGGATTTTGTTTTGCCATCTGCTATAACAAGAATTGCTTTATATTAGAAGTGTTTATTTCTATTTGTCCCGAGATCCACAATCAAAATATTTTGCGATCATCCACCCATGGATCGCGATTCACATATCGGCTACCACTGATCTAACAGTTGAAAACCAGTTTAACACGTAGGCTTTCGCGACCAATATCCATAACACGGGTTTTTTGGGTTAGATCGCGTAATAAATATTTAAATGTGTCGGTAAACCCGCCACCACCCGACACAGCCAATTCGAAAGGTTTGTCACATTAACAGAACGTGCCAATTCGGTACTAGTAACATCACACCGGTGTCTTGGAGAGCAAAGCCACAACATTTACAATCTGAGTACAATGTTTCACCAGTATTTACAACCAGCTTCATCAGGCGACAGCCAGATTCGTGGAGAATCCTCGTCCCTTAATGCGCATGCATAATGTGTGTTGATTAACATATAAATAACCCAATCGGCAATGGATACCCATAGTCAATGCATTAATTGATTCCCCTCCCAATTCGCGAAAGAAGTGCTCACAAGTGATGGCTGTCGCCTGATGAAGCTAGTTAGTGCTGGCGAAATGTTGTACTTAGATTGTAAATGGTGTGGCTTTGCTCTCCAACACACTGGTGGACTGTACTAGTAACGAATTGACATGTTCTGTTTACGTGACAAACCTTACTAATTGGCTGTCGGGTCGTGGTGGGTTTAACAACACATTTATATATTTAAACGATCTAACCCATAAAATGTGTATTATAGTTGAAAACCTACAATTGTGCCAGGTTTGGCCTGTCGGAGTGGGCCATTAGGGTGGCCACTCGGAGGGCAAAGCTCTGGGGAATCCGAGCAAGAGCTTCGAAGTATGATTGTGCACGGTGATACCCGCAGGGGTCTCGTGATGGATGGCAAATTGAAGATTTTTTATCGCGAGAGGATTCCCTGCAAGGGATGTTAGGTTACTTATTCTTGTGAGGATGCCATTTACTGTATGAAGGGGCAGCGGTCAGCTGCATAGAACATAGTATAAAATTCCCCGAGCTGTTGCTGTTTAAATCGTCGGTTTAACGGAGAATTTCACCTCAGGTTTTTTTTACACAGCTGCCCCACCCCTCATCGGACTCTGTGCAATCACACAAGGAATGTTTTTTGGAAAAAATGTCGGTGTCAGAAAATTTTAAGGTTTAATCGTTTACAAATGCGCATTTCGTTACAGCTTCTCTTGTCCTTTAGACGTGCAAAGATAATTTCTGACAAAATATTGACACGTTTTCAAATTGTTTCGTAAATGGTCATAACTTTGCTCACGTATATACAGTACTTGGGCAATAATTCTGAGCTCCTGGAGTACTGGTAAAGATTTAAGCGAGTTGATGTCTTTGCGACTTTGTGTAAATGTGTTTAACATTTTTTAGCTGAATCGTATATTTACAAGCATGTACACATGAGTTATACGCGTTTATATACAAAATTAAACCGATTTATTTTCCATACATCTTGTTATTTTGGTTACTTTAAGTTACGTTTTCCACTGCTGGATGAACATCTCGCCACGTGATGTTGGATGTCAGCTTTAGTTTGACCATACTTCACCATGCTGGTCACTGTTGGATGATAATAATGTCCACTTGCAATGCACCACCGCGCAGTATTCACTCACCTTCGAATCGAGTCCTGCACCGCCGTTTCACATGCAAATTTGATTCACAATCCCTGGGCCAACTTGCTCCTGATTAGCATGCGATTTGCCACATTTCGATCTCGGAGGTGATTAAATGCGCCGGCTTCCAGGCTTGTTGAGCCGCTCGGAGCCCAATTAACGAAAATTGTTGCCAAAGCAAAAGCGTGAGCTCGAATGTTTGTCCGTGTTATTTTCAAACCACCAGTCGAACGCCGGCCTCTGCCCACTCCGACCGTGCGGAGGCCCTGGCCGTCGGGGAGGCCCTCATGGTGCCTCACGGCAAACGTGGGGCCCGGGTGGGCGCGTCGACGGTTGATCGCGTACAGGCGGTGCAACTCCCACAAATGAAACATCACACCTTGCTGATCTCGTGTCCAGGAGCATAAACGGTCATCACGCAAACTCCGGTCATCCTCGCAGCAGCAGCTCTTGGCCATCGAACAAAGACGATCACCGCTTCCTTCCGATATTAGAAGCCACGAGCTATGAACGACTCGGAGGTTCGAGCAACCACAGCCGAGTGGGAAGGCAGCAGCAGCCCAGGCGGTGAGCCAGCTCCAAAATCCCCCAAGCACTGAAGTTCTCGATTTAGTACATTGAAAAACACGACATTAAGTGAAACAACGTAAATCGAAACCAATTTTGCCATTCACTTGAGGGGCCGTCCATAAATGACGTCACGCAATTTTTGACCTCGTCACTCGGCGTCACAAAAAGTCAGACCCCCCCCCCTCAAATATGGCGTCACAAAGCTCTGCCCCCCACCCAAAACCATATTTACATTTTGAAAATAAAACATGCTTCAACTATTGCCATTGTAGTGCATGGCGCTGCACTGATGTAGGAGTGTTATAACAATTAGTGTTATAACAATTCTATACTTAAAGTTGCGCATTTTGATGTGACGTCACATTTCTCAAACCCCCCCCCTCCCCCACGTCACACATCGTCACAAATGTCTGACCCCTGACCCCCCCCCCCCCCGAGGTGCATGACCGCGTTACCGTGTTCATTCTGTGGTGAAGGGATGAGGAAAAGGAAGAGGGAAAAGCATCCAGCGTCGCCGCACGCAGGCAACGTGTATATCACAGTGGTAAAAATATAAAAATACACATATGTAGTGGGTTCCACGGAGACTGGAGACGTCTTTAGAGGCAACACGGTTTATTTGTAACTATGAACAGAACTCCCCTTAACTCCCACTATCTAGGGAGGTACAGCCTCCGGGCTAGCGTGCCCTCGCACTGATCAAACCTGGCTCTCAGCCCTCTGGCTATCTGTGCCCTAGGGGAGGCTAACTGACCCGACCCAGCCAAGGTACGGGTCCTGACCACTGGTCCGAGCTCGGCGCGGCCCTTACAAGGACGTCGGGCTCGAGGTCCCAGGGTCCTAGCTAGGGAGGCTACTCTGACCCGACCCAGCCAAGGTGTGGGTCCTGACCACTGGTCCGCGCTCGGCCCCGACCCTTATAAGGATGTCGGGTCCCAGGGTCCTAGCTAGGATGGTCTTCTGTTCTTCGTCTTCGGAGCACTGCCCCGAGCTGTCCCAGAGGTGCCCCTTTAATACACCTCTCGGGGGCTCTCCGCCCCCGGTGCCGCCCCCTCTCTAGAACCTTCCAGGGGGCTCTGGAAGAACCCCCCAACCCCTCACCTGGGGCCTGGCTCTCTCTGTCCTTCCCCAGCTCAGAGTGGCACCCCCTATGGGCTTGTGCCCGCAACTGCAGGTAAGTATACCGACGGTATAGGATGTGCATTTATTACGCTACATCTATGCGAGAGAGGTTGTGGACAAGAGTCTGCTCTGCGGGAAGCAAGCATTGCCATACGAATGAGATGAGCTCGCGTTCGATGCGGGCAGTCTTGAGGACGACCGTCGACAGGCACGCGTGGAGGCACGCCGTGGTCACAGCGCAGCGCCGACTAGTGTAGGTGGTGATGGCCCAGTTGTAGAGAGGAATGCCGGAGCTTCGAGCAGATGTAGCCGAATGTAGGATAGAGCATCTTGAGGAGCGTTGCCCTCGACCCCCTCCGGGAGGCCGTATGGTTTACTTGGCACTCCCGTCCCTTAGAGTCCAGTCTGATGTAAGCCTCCTCAGGTTCCAGCAGCCTGGCTTCGTAGGTCTTCATTGCACCGCTCTGCTCGTCTAGCATAGTCTGAAGGGTCATATGTGGCTGCCTCCTGAATCTTCACCCTCCTGCAAACCTTACTCGACATCTCGTTGAGGACCCGAAGAAGGGCAGTATTCTCTTTGTTTTTTTTTTTACAAAAGGGCTTGTAAGAGCTCTCGTTCCTCCCACCGGGATCTCTGGTGTCAACTTGAACGGGGTGGGGGGGGGGGGGGGGAGACAAAGCTATGGCTTTTTTCCCAGGGGATCTGTCTTCCATGGAGCACAAAGATACAGGCGGAAGGTCCCCTTGGCCTAGCCATGAGGTCAGGCTCGAGTTGCTTACTGAGGACCCTACACCTAAGGAGGCTGTGGATCGCCCTAGGAAGCTCCAAAGTAAAAAAACAGCTTTCCAAGGCCCCCTATAAAGTGTCTGAGGCCAGGTAGAAAAATAAGAAAACTATCAAACAGGAAAGCGAGTGGTTATGTTGGGTCGAAAAAGGTAATGTTCTAATGTAGGGGTTGGAGCGGTCATTGCTGCTTACTCGACCATGACGTCACTGCAACTCGTTTGATTAACACTTTTAAAAGAAAAAATCACAACGCGCACTGAACATATTATTCCGAATCGGTTTTACCACCACTACCACCATGACACAGTGGCAAGGCTGGCACATCGCAGTGCAGCTGCTAGGCTGAATCATATGAATAAATATAATCAAATCTAGAAATATCCTGTATGTACCCAGGAGAGCCACATTGAGTCTCGAGACTCATTATTAGCTCCGTGCTGCATTAAGATGTTTGGACAATTTCAAGCATCAGGGTTCGGCACGTAGGAGGAAACCGGAGAAACGCGCAGATGTTGTGAAGCTGGCTTGGTGG
Organism: Petromyzon marinus; assembly: GCF_048934315.1. NCBI lineage: Eukaryota > Metazoa > Chordata > Hyperoartia > Petromyzontiformes > Petromyzontidae > Petromyzon > Petromyzon marinus. Next base: position 2,403,963 of record NC_133721.1, read on the forward strand.
TAGAAGTCAGTCCAGAACATTTGGCCCCACACCTATCACTGTAACGAATCAGTGTTCTACGGGAGCATTCTAAGCGAGGACTGATTGTATTAAAATCTACTTTGATCTACGAATCGTAATGTATCAATAATGTTAACGTGTAACATGCCCCATGGTTTTTCTTAATCTGGAAGGAGGGAACAACGGATGATCTGTGTGCTGATGATGTTGGTGATGATCTCGTAATGGCTGTTCACTTCAAGGAGTGGGAGAGTCTGATGGTGAACCTGGATCGTGCCAATAAGAGGTAGGGACTTACCATTCGCCCTACCAAACAAATCAAAGCAGTACCTGCCTTGATATTTTGTATGTCTTCAAGGACTCCACCCCCTCAACTCCGCATGATAGGTAGTTGTGGAAAGAGTGGAGGTATTCCCATATCTGGGCAGTTGTTTATGACCAGCTCCGATTTCAGAGCGGAGGTCTTACTCTGAATTAGTTCAGTGGCATATCCTTTTTTTCAGCTGCTTAGTGCTGTATAAAAGTTACATGGCCTATCACTTCATACAAAGCTCTGGTTCTTTTCTGCCACACTTGTCCTCTCCCTCCCAGCTATAACCTCCCGAAAGCAACATTTGACCTTTGTTTTGGCGTGACAAACACCAGTGAAAGCAAAACACCGAAAGTGTAATGACTACACGTAATGCAAGAATCTCAGTTGTATTTCTCAACGGGTATTGAATATGAAGTCCCAGGAGTGGTGAAGGTGCATCAACCTGCAGACCCACAGGTGGCAGCGGTGGATTGGCCTGCAGACGTTGGGGTGGTGGTGGATTGGCCTGCAGACCTTGGGGTGGTGGTGGATTGGCCTGCAGACGCTGGGGTGGCGGCGGTAGATCGGCCTGCAGATGTAGGGGTAGCGGCGGTGGATCTTCCAGCAGTAGCCGACCAGTGAAGTTCTCGAATAAATTTACGCAATTTGCCGAACCTGGTGGCTTTGGCACAGGCGGTGGTGGATCTCCCAGCAAAAGCTGGGGAGGCAGTGGTGCATCTGCCAGCATGAGCTGGGTTGGGATGACAATGTTGGATCTCCCGGCAGCAGCCGGGGCGGTGGTGGCGGTGTTGGAGATGCCAGCAGCAGCCGGGGTGGCAGCGCTGAATCTGCCAACATCAAGCGCCATGGTGGTGGGGGTGAATAATATGCCAGAAGCAGTCGGGGTGGGGGTGTCGATGCATCTCCCAACAGCATCCCTGGTGGTGGCGGCGGAACTGCATGTGGCTGCCAGGATGGCGTTGGAGGCAGTGGTGGTGTTGGTGGAGACCGTGGCCGTGGCTTTCTCCAGCTCCTTGAGCTATCAACGCATCATTTCCAACTGCAGATGGCGCTCCACATTCTCCCGTTTGTATACTTGAGTGCAGGGAAACATTCGACAGTTTGATCAACATTAGCCCCTACACGAGCCTTCTACTCATCGCAACTCTTCAAACTATATCGCTTATATAATGTACATCATTTCAGTCACAACAAAAATTACATAAACACATCGGGGCTGTGAAAATTACGGCTTCGTATTACCAATATCTTGCCTGTCCAGAGAAGCCCATAAACTAACGTTGTACATACAAACTCATAGACTCAGAGGCCCATAGACTGAGTCACAAATAGCAGTGGATAGGGCCCGGAACGGTGTGGTGTTAGTGAAAATATGAACCCAACTGCGTCCTTTTCAATGGAACCAGGGACCCAAGTGTCATCATAGGCTTTCCCTCGCAATCGAGGATTGCCTTCCAGAGAAAATTTGGATTTTCTGTGGGTCCAAAGATGGCTGAAGAGACCAATCTGGGATCGACAGATTCTGCCGCAACTCTGGCACATGTGTCCAGAAATAGTGGTGGGTGGAACTGCATTAGTCGGGCTGCAGGCTGTTGTTTCCGCCATTCCCACTTTTTCTGTTTCTGCTATTAAGTTTTAAAATGTTTGGCTTCTTGAAATAGACTGTCTCCATCTGAGGTGATCCTGGGAAAGATACTCCCTTGAGTTAGTGTCGATGGAGCACTTCTTCATGTTGGACTTGAGGACATCCTTGAAGCACTTTCTCTGACGACCTACATTCTCCCACTTTTGGTTAATCAAGTTTGACAGTTTTTCATTGAGGCATTGGTGGAAGAGGTCTTGCTTAATGGAGTCCTATAAAGCTTCAATGTTAATCTTCTGTAGACATCTCTTCTGATGAAGCCGTCACTTGCGAGCCAGTTTTATGAGCATGGTTGAGCAGATGAGTCAATGATCAGTCCAGCCACCAGCAGCTACTAGAACAGCCTGGATGATGCAGACATCTTTGGGATCCTGTTCATGGACAATGACGTAATCGATCAAGTGGCGGTGCTTAGATCACGGATGATGCTATGATGTTTTGTATTTGTTTTTTCTGGCGTAACAGGGTGTTGATGATGATGACTCCATTTTCCGTGCATTTAGTCAAGGGAAGGATGCCGTTGGAATTGACTTTACCCACTCCTTCTTTCCCGATGGTTCCATTACAGAGGTTTATGTTTCTTCCAACTCTGGCATGCATATCACCGAGCAGAATAAGTTTGTCTCCCACAGGAACAGTAGAAAGGACCTGATCAAGGTTGACGTAACATTCATAATCGGAGTGAAGAATCAGGGCATATACGCTGATGACAGTAGAATATTGGCTCCCCACCAGTTTGAGACATAGAGTCATGAGGCGCTCACTCATCAAGTAAATTCTTGATGGAGAAACCAACTCTGTGCAGCCGCCGCTGTTCTTCCTGTCTGCCTTTCCAGAAGAGGGTACAGCCAGCTCCTTGTTCCTTGAGCTGCCCCTTCTCTTCTCGTCGAGTATCATTGAGGGCAGCTACGTCAGTGTTGTGTCGTCTGAGTTTCCGGGCCACGATTAAGGTGCAGCATTCTGGGCGTTCACTTTTAGTCTTGTCCATAAGGGTCCTGACATTCCAGTTCCCAAAGGTAATTATCTGACTTTTAGTTTTGTTTCCACCACAGTAATGGGGATCCTTCTGAACGTGGTTATCCAGTCCGGAAGAAGTGAGACAGACTATGTTTAGGGCCACTTTCCTAGCTCCTTCCCCACGTGGGGTGAGCAGAGTGGATCATTTGAAAGGACTTCTTAGTCGCAGGTACAGCTGCAGAAACACACTCTTGTTTCTGCTGAGTGTTAGACGACCTTCTTGTAGCTGCCACTAGAAGCTTCCAGACTTCACAATCAAGCTCCCGTCGTCACTAGCTGGTCACCAAAAACACTGTATTGAATGGGCCAGAAGATGTTGTTCCTTTAATGAAACACGCCTGTGCATGATTTATTTTATTGTGGAGAAGCTAATAATTGTTTTTTTACCCTGTTATCTGGCAACAAAACTGACACCTGTTTTTTACAAGGAGTCATGTTTGCATTGACCACAATACCCGCGGTCGGAATGCAAACAAAAAACATAACTCTGATAATGTATGCACTGTCCTTGAAATTGATTGGTCCACACCCGAGACAGCGTTCCTTAGAGCCTAGTCTCACATGGTGTTGGACCAGATGACGCCAAAAAGCTGTTGTACAGTAGCTTCCACACAGTTCTTGAGAGAATGGGACCATGAATCCAATGGCAAGGAGACCAGTACGATTGGAGATATCGTTCTGCTGCAGTCTTGGTCCGCCTTCACAGCTGTTGAGATGTTAACATCTTCTTCCTCCTGCTCTGCTGTTGAGGACTTGTTAACCCATGGCTGGTGGCAGACATGCTTATTATAATGGCGGCCTATACTCGCCATGTGGAAGCATCGTTAAAGGGTATATGTCGCTTTTCAAGAGGAAAACCATTGGCATTTTCAGTCCTAACCACACCCTGGTGGTGCTGTCACTGCTTGGTCCACAACTGCTTATCCGCCAGGGTTGCCGCTGCTTATTTTGCAGCTAAAGTTCACAGAAGGTCGTTCCACTATCCACCACCTGCGGATACGCTGGGTCCCTGATATACAATACCCTGGCGTCTACAAACTAAGCCGTGTCTGTGGCAGTAGTTACATTGGGGAAACTAACCGACATGTCTCGGACTGTGTTCATGAGCATAAGGAAGATTTGAAACACGGTAGGACCAACACGGTAGCCTTGGCTGATCATTGTTTTAATGCGGTTGGCTCACACGCCAATTGATTTCTCTAAGACGAAGGTACTTTGTAAGCCCACTGGCTATCAAAAGAATTCGTTCATGAAGCCATCCACATATACAGACACAGTCACATTTTCGACCGAGACGATGGGTACAAATTCAGCAATCATTGGAAGAACGTCATCAACCAGTTTAAGTCATAACTGGTGTTGTTCTCATCCTGCCACCTTCCGATGTTAGTTTTTATTTTCCCCGTAGGTTCGGCTCTCCGATCTTACATTAACAGGTGAAACAAATTTCACACCAACATAGCCCCTTCCGCATGCTGACCTAGACATGGCGGCAGCTCTGCGATCTTACATTAACATGCCAATCTCTCACATTAACCTAACCACCTCCGCGCCCTCGTCATGAAGGCCGCTCTCCGATCTTACATTAATGTGCTAATTTCTCACATTAACATCACTAGCCACGTCGTTTATGACCCTTGGGCTACACCCATTTTCAACCTTTAAAACAGTCTGCCTCAGCAGCTTTCCCCCTCTTTCTTCTTCCTGATGACGATCACTTGTGTTGTGATTAAAACGTCAGAGCTTTTTTGTTTATTTTATTTGTATTAATTTGAACCTATCTACGCGACTTTACCGAAAGACCCAAATAATATGAATTCCTGCAGTCACGAAAGCTTTAAGTCAAGATTTATAGTAATAACTCTTCCTCAGATCTAATTAGATAAAATCATTACCAGATGTATTTGCACCATTCCTACAATGCAAGGCTCTCACGAAGGTGATATGTTTTACAGACGGGTAGAGTGTGCCATGGTTTCACATTAAGGGCAATGCTGCTCTGTGGTTTTAACCAATTGGATAATTGGAAAGTATTATTTAAAGTCTGGTAAATTTGGACTGTGGCACTGACGCAAATGGCCGGCTCTTTTTTGAATAACAACCACCATTAGTTTAACAAGCCTAACTGATGAAACCCAAATGGGAGCCGGTATAATTATATTGCTTAAAACAAATGCTGCTGGGGAATGTTGGTGGGAAAAGCCATTAGGCTGATGTATTTAAACATCGTATTCTGATTTATGTGGAGACACAAAAAGCGAGTTATGCTTCTACAGTATTTGCTTGTGCAAAGCATGGACAATCATTGCCACAGAGACTGAATCAGCTCGGTGGCTAGGAGATGTTAACTACCTCACCTGGTATGGAGGAGGCCGAGGGTTTGATCCCGACCCTGATGCCTTTATAAGGAGTACCTTGGATATCGAGGTGGTTACATTTTTGGAAAGTGTAGTAAAAGCCAAAAGCGTGATATTCAATACTTAAGCTTGACCTAAATAATGAGCTTACATACACGCAACCAAAAATAGACACATCACAATGGAAATGTGCTGTACTGAATGCCAAATTTACTACTATAATGAGCCAATAATGTCTGTGTCCCGCACGTGACGTCACTCCACGTCGAGCAGGCCCCCTCATTAATACTCATGAATAGACTAATCTCTCAAAATACAAAGGCCACTGCCACAGCCATTGACATGCTAATCTTACAATACAAAGGCCACTGCCCCAGCCTCTGTGGTTGGACCATCTCTAGCTCCACCCACCTACCTTGATGCACTCATCTCAGGCCTATATAAGACCTTGTCTCAGCAACTTTCGGGTGACGTCACTCCACATGGGGGGGGGGGCGAGGTGCCTCCTCCCCCCTCCTCAGCGTCAACTTAGAAACTCACTACAAAGGCAGAACCCTCACGTCACGCGATCTCCCTAACGCTATTGAGACATCAAAGTAAAAAGGACGTCATGATGAACAAGGGATTATAACCTTTAAATGAAATAGGTCTGTCACCGCAGCCTTACAAATTGCACACAAATGGATGCAATGAATATCATTTCGCGGTCTGATTTACTGCAATAGATTTACTGCAATACACCCATCCTTGGACGGGCAAAAGGCTAGTAAACAAATAATCCCCTCGCCTGCTCCCCACCACAATATCACACAATGATATAGTACTTCCTTGTACAGTATACCCGCTAAAGACCAAAACTAATCCCCATGATAGGTAAATTGATATACATAGAGCTTGCTGGCGATAGGTCTAAACCACGAACTATGAACTCGTGATATTCAAGGGTCTCCCGTATTTGGAGTGTGCATGTTCTCCCCATGGTCACGTATCCTTTTCGCCAGGTCCTCCGGTTTTTTTCTCCACATCTAAAAACATGCGTTAAGATAATTACTGCTATAAATATTCACATAAGCCACTACGTTGAGCAATCATATGTGGCCAGGCTGCTTCTGGAAAAGAGCTATATATCTCAGTGGGCCTTACCTGGTCAAATAAAAATAGGTCGCTTACAGGAGCTGAATGGATTGCCACATCACAGGGACGCAAGGAATCGCAGCATGGAGAGGGCTTCATCCAGCAGTGGATTGATCCTGGTTTATGTTTTGCAAATAGTAAACGTAAGCGTGCACTTCCAAATGAAGGTGTTTAAAGTATCTGTTTATCTTCTTTGGTTCTTTCGGTAAAGTCACGTAGAATGAGAATAAAATAATGAAATAAAAATAAGACAATAAAATTCTCACGACGTTTCGGCCGCAACACAAGTGGCCTTCTTCAGGTGAAAGAACATAACTGTCGGGACGACAGTGCTTCAATGAGTGCTGCTGAGATTCGTGGCGTCTTTTAAGCTCGGTGATAGGTGTGAATGACCTAGAAAGCAGGAGAATTTAGCATTGAAATAGCTAGGGATTAGCTTGTGACAAAAATAGCTGTGTTAAAGTCAAAGTTTACATATCAACAGAGGCATTTAGTATATGGACGCTAAAGGGCCTCCAACTACCCAACTATCATACAGTAAACCAATGTGGGAAAAAACTAAGTCTATATTACATCAGTATAATAATTGTACTTGATATATTCTTCAATAAGCTGAGCTATTAATCACAAAGCAACTGGGTATACACTACACTATATAAACAGGTTCCTGCAGGGTGGGCTGGTAGGAACATTGGAATTTTGTCTATTGCAGGTTGGTACACTCAGTTTACAACTTCGTTCCTTCCAGTATTAATACCATATAGTAAAACCAATGAAAACCAAAATATAAACTAACTCAATGTTTTGATTTAAAGCTTTCGTGACTGCAGTAATTCATATTCTTAGTTTTTTCGGTAAAGTCACGTTGAAGGGAAACAACAAAATAATAATATATATATAAAACAAAAAATTCTCACGACGTTTCGACCATAACTCAAACGGTCGTCTTCAGGTGTGTTGGTTTGCTAAATTTATTTTTAAACGGCGCATTTATTTATTTATAAAAACGTTAGCGCAACGATTTGGCAGTTTATTTAGGACTAGTCCATCTATATTCTGAAAAGAGGAGGGGGGAGACGAAATTTGTTATAATGTATGCTGTCTGAAAGCCACTGTAAGCGTGAACAATCAATTAAGACCTGAAATGGTTTATCAAATCTTTCCAATGATTGCTAAGATAGAATCCATCTTCTCGGTTGAAATTGTCTCTGTGCTTGTATATGTGGATAGCCTCATGAACGAATCTCTCATGGAAGCCAGATGGCTTACAAAGAACCTCTGTCTTGGAAAAGTCAATGGCATGTGAGCCTACTGAATTAGAACAATGATCTGCCACGGCCGAGGTGTTGGTCCTACCGTGTTTAAGGTCTGCTTTGTGTTCACGAATGCGGTCCGAGACATGGCGTTTGGTTTCTCCAATGTAACTACTACCACAGAGGCAACTTATTTTGTAGACACCAGGGTATTGTATGTCCGGAATCACATCTTTTACAGACGGAACCAGATCACGGATTTTATGTAATGTGTTGAAACGGACCTGGATCTTGTGTTTATTCAAGATTTTGGAGATTTTTTTGTGATCCCCGCAATGTAGGGTAAAGTGATGGTTTTGAAAGGCTCCTCAAGAGGGTTCTTCTTCATGGTTTGAGTGATAGCTTTGCGGATTGTATAGTCGGAGTAACCATTAGCCCTAAGAGCTTGGTGTACGTGCTTGAGTTCACTGCTTATGTGTTCCTGGTCGGATATGCATTTATAAATAAATAAATGCGCCGTTTAAAAATAAATTTATGCAAACCAACACACCTGAAGACGACCGTTTGAGTTATGGTCGAAACGTCGTGAGAATTTTTTAGTGTTTTATATATATTTTATTATTTTGTTGTTTCCCTTCAACGTGACTTTACCGAAAAAACTAAGAATACCTCAATGTTATCAATAAACTCTATATACTCTCCAATCAGCTGAGCCACCAACAATAAGTCGTTATATATCACAATGCCATATTGCAAAAAATGGCGTTTTTTCTTCCCATCAACGACCAGCACCACGGACAACGAACGAGCTTCGTTCAGACGGACGACTCAATCCATGCTCGGGAACGGAAGAGGGAGAGAGACAGCCATAATGCGTTGTTATACTCCATGTTATAAACCATACCATTAACCGTGGTGTGAGAGGTATTAAGAGGCAATATCAGCGAAAGAGCTGCGGTCTGACGGTAACCGTAAAATACAATTAATTAAGAACCATTGTAAAGATGTTTTAAACCATTTCGGAACTTCATTAGATTTATTGGCTGGTTGGGGAGGCTATATTAAGTTTGCGAGGTCTGAAACTCCAGGCCAAACATAAACTTCCGTTATCTCCGAAAAAGTAAGATGGATTGATGACCAAGCTGTGGAGGTCTGCCTAAATTCATGAGATGTCCATTGTTTCACAAGAGATAGCATGACTCGGATAAGAAATACGCTATTAATTCTTATACACTGGTCCATGCATACAATTAGTATATTAGTGGACTACGTTAGAGAAGGAGAAGATCAAGGGAGTAGAGGAGAAGAGGAGGGCCGGGGTGCCCGGAGCCCAGAGAGTGCCCAGAGGGGCCAGAGAGCCAGGGGCAACCCTCATGTTTATGTTGGCTGGATAGCATGTGCTCCCGTGCATGTGAGGTTGCTCTCAACAGAAGTCGTTCCTTGCACGAGAATGGCTGAAACGCTGAGTAACCACTCAGAGGTATAGTGGTTAAGCAGTGGAGACGATATAGTGGAAAAACAGTGGAGATTTCTGAAATATAGAAGACTTAAAGTGTGTTGCTAAAAAAATCTTGGAGGAAAGAGAGGATACATGTGTGCCTCTTGGAGAAGGAAAGGCATTGCTCAAAACTGTGCTGCAAGGTCACGTGCCATGAATCACATGAGTTTAGAAAAAACGTGACTGTAAACCAACAAGCTTGTGAATAATTATCATGGTGAAGACACCTCTATACGTTGGATACTGAAGGAAAACCATCGTGCTACGCATCGTCAAAGCACAACAACACCTGACATTTGAGAAGTACAATTTCATCGTTCTACACATCGTCAATACCCTACAACACCTGGAAAGTCACCAGCTGCATCAAGCATCTGACTGTTGTATTGTTCGAAAGACACTGTGTGTAACGACTTTACATCCACCGGCACAGCGGATTTCTAAACGCCTGCCATGTCACCTTCTCAACACTAGCGTCAGAGACCGTCTGATACAGACTGAAAGCTGATTTCCTTTGTTGCACTGTTTGTCTTTTCATGAATGTCATATTGTGCACTGGATTATGCCTTATTAACCTAAATTCTTAATTTAGCTATTCATGTATTTATATTACAGTATCACATATTCTTTGGACCAAGTGTCAATTGCCTATTTGATGACTGGTACTCTGATTATTTTTTACAAATAAGGAACTTGTTTTATTTAAAATGTGTATGTGTGTGTGGTTGAACAGTGTAACAAATCCATGCGTTACATGTGTAGTGTTGCAGCGCCGACCTGGGCAAGGCCTATGATACAATCAGTAGGCCAGGGCTCTGGATTGTTATTCGTGTTTTCAGAGTCCCTTACCATCTGCTCACAATGAGTAAGGACCTTCACGATGGTGGGCAGGCCCGGATAAAGTTGCGTGCCCGGGAGTCAGATCAATTGCCTGTTTACAGTGGGGTGTGACAGGGATCTACAGTGAGGGAAAAAAGTATTTGATCCCCT